>NC_138764.1:56876098-57476098 GCF_965113315.1 Podarcis vaucheri
GGTACATGTATAGTCTCTGTGGATGTAAAGTGTTTGTTTGTTAAAGAGAGAGGGGGGAAGAGTGTGGTGCAGTGTGGCCACCTTGCATATTGCTCTAGGTACTGGGGAATGTTCCCTGTTGTTATTAGATATATGTAATTAGAAATCACCTCCATAGCATGCAAATGGCCACCTAGAATAGTGAGGGGATAATATGGCAAACCCTAATGAAACACAACCAGCACTGAAAAGTTCCAATGCAGCTTTAGCTAAAACTGTTCAATTTGTTTCTTTAAAGTTACAACAACATAAACTATGACATCCCCTAAATATTGTTTCCTTTGGATTTTTCATACTCTTTTCTGTAATCCTCAGACAGCTGGGGGCAGGGGTAGCCTTTGCTTCCTATAGTCTGAAATTAGTTAGCTCCCCTCAAAAAATGTTTTAAATTGAATGGATGCATCTGTAGGTGGGCGATTAAAATGTTTTGTAGGCTAGTAACTTTGGTGAACTTATTTGCAAAGCTGGGTTATTACTGAACTGCCTTAGGCAGCTTTCCCAGCAGTGTCTGACCCTGTTCTAACAGATGGTTGCAGGGGGCTTACACTGAAACCCACAGTTCCTAATTTACAACTTTCCTGAAAATGTCAAAATTATTAAATTGCACTGCAAAGTGCAAAAAGTCCAGAGCATGCACAGCCAGGAATAGAGGCAGAACTAAATTTATCCTGCCTGAGAAGAGATGGATATGAATGCTCCTGCCTGAAAAAAGAAACATGAAAATTAATTTTGCTAGCATGCTTACCACATTAAACACCATATTATTTTGCACAAAAGGATTAAAAGGTTTTAATCCTCCTTTGCAAGCAGCTGGTTCTTGGTGCAGCAAGTTCAAAGGACTCACCAATCTAATTTCCCTCCTCTAGTTTTAAGAA
Source organism: Podarcis vaucheri (assembly GCF_965113315.1). NCBI lineage: Eukaryota > Metazoa > Chordata > Lepidosauria > Squamata > Lacertidae > Podarcis > Podarcis vaucheri. The sequence continues at coordinate 56,877,013 of NC_138764.1, forward strand.
TTTAAAGTGAGCTCAGACTCCTTTTACAGATAAACACAAGATGCACTATTACTTAGCCTCCCAACCCCAACAAGCTCCACTGTAAACAATCGCATTAGGATACCTGTTAGGATAATAAACAGCCTTCTTGGCTACTAGAAATGGTGAGGTAGATAAAAAATACATTTCATTTTAATAGTAGTGTATATTGTTCTCTGAACTGAATCTTGGACTCATCTGCCTGGTGAAGAAGAGAGAATCCTGACTAACGATAATGAGTGCACTCTGACATTCCCATTACATAAGCCATTTTTCCTTATTTGTATAAACTACTTTCGCATGCATAGAGTTCAGAACAGAGCATCTGCAAACAAACAAAAGATCATTTACATGCTACCAAGATGCCAAGTTTCTGTTCCTGGCATGGAATGTAAGAAACACTCTACCACACGCTATTGATATTAAGTCAGTTGCTTATTTGAGTATCTCTAGCAATAGGATTTTTTTAGCTTTGCTCAATATATAATTATTTCTGCTCACTTTTTAAGAGGATGGTAGAAAGGGGAAGACTGCTTATGATCCTTCAATATACAAAATACAGCCCTTTTCGCAAACTTTAATTTTTACAGATTGAGAGTCATTGTGCCTTTTTGATTTCTTATTTAACACGAGTCACACAGAGCACCACTGAATTCCCACAGCACCTTTGCAGTTTAATTACTTCACCTCTTTCAGAAAGCCTATAGTTTGCACTTTAATCACATTTTGTTAAAGCCATTGAGAAAACTAATTACCTTTACTTTTCAAGCTTGCACAATGTACTTCCAATTGGTATTTTTCAAGCAAACACTTGACATCAAGAGAGTTCTGTCAGCAACTCTGACTTTAATTCTGGGCCAATTTCTTTTTTCCAGTAGTGCTATCACCTAGTGGTGGTAGTGCAGAAGGCAATGTATGTCCAATGTATGTGTAGGAAATTTGGAGAAGAGAGATTTGTGATGAGATAACATATGCCTTTCCAGTCACGCTAGCCAGATAACTTCCATTCGTCTCCCATTCTCCCCAGGCATGGAATTCTAATTCAAGATGAAGGTAGGGCCCACAGATGATATGAAGCACCCAAAACATAATGTCAGTGTGTTATTATGCAATGTTACTCACAGACCATCATTCAATCTTAAACACCCAGCTGCGAAGCGAGTCACATTTTAAAACCAAATTTGAGGTGCTCCGAAGCCTGCTTCAACTGCAATCCCCAGGAAAGTAACAACTAGGACCTCTCTTTTTAAAAACTAGGTAATTATTTTACCTAGGCCTCCTCTGAAATCTACCAAACAAGCTATGGACTATCAGGCTTGTGCAGAGCATTTTAAATGAACCAAGTGGAGCAGATCTCCAAATTTGTTTTGTTTATGATCGGGGGGGCGGATAGAACTTAAAGCTAGTGCCCCCCCAAAAAATATTCTGTTGATTGATGCCTCCCCATCATGCGAGGGAATAGCTTGTTCAATGAACTTCTAGAATGCAGAAATAGTTCCCACCCCCATCAAGGGATTGTCATTATTTACTGATGTATGTACGTGAGAAAAGGCCAAATGACAGAAGAATCGGTTCCTGTTGTCAGTGGAACTGTGAAAGTAACTTTGGAAGGAACAATGGGTTGGTTCACAGAATTACTCTACCCCTGTGGACAAACCCGATGATGTCTCATGACTAACAGAGCTTTGTCTCTGAAATGCATCTGGTAGAGGCAATGGCTACCAGAAACAGAACTCTAAAGGATAGTAAGCACAGTGGGACCTACTTGCATGGCTCATAAGGAGGACATTATTGAGTTCATAGGACAGTATGTAGATGCATGTGGTTGCACTAGTGGGCCAGAGGAGTTGCTCCTTGAAGGAAAATGAGGCAGGAACTGGTGAGAGCTGGCATAGATCGATCCAGGCCTTTGGAGATGACAGATGAAAGTGTTGAAGCCTGACAACACACAGTATTGGTTTTGAGACCTAGAGACGAGCCTTCCTGGAGAAATAGAAGGAAGCCTGAAGACTGTTGCTTGTCTGGGAAAATTCCATTTGGTGCGACGTCAGGTCCTATAGTGTCTATAGTTTTGGAGCTTTTGAGTCATTTCTTCCCTTCAACTTCCATAAGTGTAGACAGAGCCAAGGTGAGTCCTTGAGAGAGAAGGTCTTACCTGACGGTTAGAGGATAGTGCCATGAAAATATAAGGTTGGTTAGGGTCATGAAATGGCAAGGTCATCTTGGCCTGTTTTTCTTGAAGCTTCCTCAGGCTCTTGTTATCAGGGATAACTGAGGGGGGTATACTGTAGCCCCTATGGCCATGGTGCTGTGAGGGCATCCATTGCTTCCATTGGCCATAAGTAGAATTGGAAGAATTTCCTGACTTGTCAGCTGTGAATATCTCTGAATGGAATTTCCGGTCCCCATTATTGAGACATTCTCTCCTCAGTCAATCTACCTCTGAGGTTTCTGCTCTGGTAGAAAACCTACCCAGAGGAGGAGTCTGGATGCCTCCTGTTGTAGAGTGAGCATTTTCATAGCTCCATGTCTGTTTATGTGTGTGCTTTTAGAATGAAAACTGGTTATGTGAATCAGGATTGCCTGAATGTACATGTGAGCTGCAGCGTTGTCTTCAGGGGAAAACAAGGGTGCCTGGGTTGGGGCTGAGAACCCCTGTGTGAAGGACACACTTCAGATTGCCTCCTGGAGGTGGAGGGAGTAGTAGTAGATACATATTGTTGAAGGAGAACATTTGGAGACTGATATGGGGCTGAAAGGAAATGTACTTCCTTGGCTAGGTCTCTTTGGGGCAGTGCAGTGGATCTTGGCTCTGAGAAGGGTTTCCATAGGATAAGGATTTCCCCAAAGTTCAGCTGAGGGAAAGCTTCCCTGTGGTTGAACTGCTTGCTCTCCTTCTCCAGAGGAAGATGCTGTTGGCATCCTCTCTCTGTGCAGTGAGCACTACTCAGCCAAGGCAGGGACTCCTGTTGAGCTTTCCATTTCACACCACTCCCCCAGTTAGAAAAATGCCAGATAAAGGGGGATTTATGGGCACACCTGATCTAGTTCTGAAATGTTCTGTATAAAAATCCCCTAAAGAGGGGGAAGCAGGGGCTGGTAAACTGGGAAGATCTGCCATAACTGGGTTGAAAGTAGCAGCAGCTACTGCTAAACATGAGGGAAGGACTGGAGCTAAAGTTTGAGTAGAAGCAGAGCTCCCTGAATCACATCTATTGCCTTTAGAGGCTGTAGTTTGCAGCTTTAGTTCTCTCCTAGCAGGAGGAGAGTGTGAATTTCTTCTGTGCCTTTTCTATTTAAATGCAGCCAAAGAAGCAGACTGAACAATAGCCATTCCTTTGCAGAAAAAATATCAATTCTGGTTTCCATAGCCTTAACTGCCATGAGCATTAAGGCCAGAGAGGGAGAAATACAGAGGCTACTGATTCTTAAAGGTTGTGAAAATAAGTAACATACAAAGCCACAAGGTAAAGGAACTAGAGAACACAGAGAATTTCAATAAGAGGTAGAAGAAACAAGGAATTAACCAGCCTGAAAGAAGGTGAGCACCAGGAGTCTCAGGAAGAAACAACCAGTTTCTGCGAGGCAAAAACTGAAGAAGGGGAGAGCGGGGAGGAGCCAAGACGGCGGTTTCCTGTTTGAATTGTTTATTTATTTTTGCTAGCTTGCAATGTTGCGTATTGATTGCCAGGCTGCCCTGAACATAAGCCCAATCTGGCGGCAGCTTTTACGGGGTCTCCAGAAATGACATGAAGACTGGCAACATTAACCCTGCCATAAGATGGTGGGTTCTGCAACAGCAACAGCATTTGTAACTGGAGTCAGTAATGTAGGGAGCAGGTCTTCCAGGTGAAGTGAAAGCGACCAAAGATACCACTACAGGTCCAGATCATGGCGTTGTAAGCGTTGGAGTCATTGGAGACAGTGAAAGTGGCATTGAGGTTGCTGGTGAAATCAACAAAATATGGGCTTGCAAGAGCTGCTCTTAATGGCAGTCCTATCACTTCTCATGGGTCACTGGGAACCTCAGTTGGCTCAAAATCGACACCAAAGATATAGAAAATGCTGGAGGATCCAGAGGAAAATGAAAAATTATAGCCAAGGGAGAATGCTTAATAAACACTTGACAAGACTGGCAACTCAGCCTTGTGAGACTCCCAAACAGAACAAATAGCAATCATGACTGTTCTGTTCTCTCCCACAAAGTCATGTTCTTCTCCACACCAAAGAATGGCACTAAGTGAAGGCTGACTAATGTATCACAAACACATGAACACTGAATGAATGTACCAACTCCTAACTCATTGAAAAACTAAGCAAACCAATGATTTATGGTCCAAAGGAGACAGAAAAGCAGACCAAAAAACAGTTAGAAGCAGTTAGAGCAGAGCTGGCTCAGCCATTAAGCAGGGTGAGGCCACTACCTCAAGTGGCAGAAGTCCCCCAGGTGGCAAGCCCACGGCTGCAATGCCTACCCCACCACCTCCACCTTTGGCAGAGAAGTGCCACTGCCATTGGTACCCATTTTGGGTGAGATCATGCCTATTTTTGGCAAGATCTCATCCAAAATGTGTGATCTTGCCCAAAATTGGCCCCAATAGAAAATTCTTCTCTACCAGCAGCAGGAACAGTGGTAGGGACACAATAAAGCAACACATGTTAGAGCAAACCTCACAGGAAGGTGTTTATTCCATCCCTTTAGCATTCTGGGGGAGGAAGGGGAGAGTGCCAGTTTCTTAGCCAAAGCTCTAGAATTCCACCAAATTGCTTTGTGTATGCACATTTCCTATCAGTGTCACAGCACGGAGAATACAAAGAAGAGTAAGTGACTGTATAGCTCTAGAATAGTCTTCACATAACCATGTAACGTATATAAAGAATATAGCACTACTGACATTAGTCAGGAGTAATTGTGACATCTGAAAGATCAAAATGAGGGGAAGGAAAACTACCACCTATTGTAGTATAGCTAAAATTTAGCCCTATTTAGACATGAGTTTCCTCAAGGGCTGTCTGTGCTACTCATGTGCCACACCTCCTGTCTACATAAGAGCAAAGTGAGTCCTTATGGAGACAGAAAGGGAATTTAATATAAAGGCAGCTAGGAAGTAAAAATTGGGTTATTAAAGATGAAATTCTTATATCTAAAAATTGTGCTTTTCCTTCACAGTATGCTGGAAGTCATCTCTATGTATTTTATTAAATTGCCCAGGAAAAGCTGTCTCCTAATCTTTTAAATGAAATAAAGACTCTTATGTGAAATCAACATTTCTAGACTTATAATATTCTGGGTTTGTCAATAACACATTTCTCAACATTTTATTCACAATGTGAATTTAGATGCTTTCACCAAGTACATATGCAGAAACTCACCCAACCCGCAAAAAAGCAAACAAACTGACTCAGCACTTCCCAAATTCCAGATTGGTTTAGGCTCCAGGTGAGAATGAGCCAACAGTATTGGACAGGAGATCAAATTCTGTGGCTAGGATTGCAGTTTGGAAGTTAAGTAGCAATCAGAGCATTATATCGTTTGGCTATTGGGGGGGGGGGGTTTCAAAACTGGAGCATCATGCTCTAATGCTACACAGCACTACATGTGTTGAAAACAGCCACAGATATGGCTTTTTATTGGATTATATGAGATCTCAGAAAAGTGTAATGAAACTGACAACAGTTCTTAAGCAAACCAAAGGCAATAATCTACATACACAGTATTTTTAAGGCCTGTAAAAGCAACACTGATTTTACAGTTTTTAAACAAGTTTCTAAGCCTGCATGGGAGTAGTAGCACTGCCCATTTCAACTAATACTGAGATGAAAGTCTACATATTATACTTTGCTCCTTGGAAGAACAGTATGAGGGAATCTAAACAGTACACTTACATATGATAGAATTATAAAATTATGATGGGTGCAACATACTCTAATCTGATTTAGTCAGTTCAGTAAAGATGGCTCTGGTGGTAATGAAATCAGCTTGATGTAGCCATTTAAACATCCCTTTTTTATCTGAATTTGTAAAGTATAAAGGTATCCACCTAAATCATACTCAGGGTACTACTCCCTGAAATAGATGGAATTCAATTCGTCATAGCTAATTTTAAAACCGCTAGGTGGTATTCAACTAGGTTTTGCGCAAGAGGAAACCACTAAAATTAATGAACATGAAAAAAATAGGTGCATCAAGTTTGGTGAGTCTACTCTAAGTAAAACATACTTAAATGACACCCAGAGTTTACATTGGGTCTACTCTAAGGAATATGATGTAGCCAAATACCACCCATATCAATCGATACTTCAAACACTCTCAGTGACAATTGAATTAAGTGATGTACCTCTATCTGTGTTAACCAAGCTTCCTGGCAGGAAATACATGGGTTCCTTTTAGATATAATATTCCATTAAATGATTAGGAATTAGGATTTTTAAAGTGTTTCACAACATGTAGCCGAGGAAGAGTTCCATGAAACATGAAAGCTCATATACCACTGTGAAAATTAGTTGGGCCAAATAGATACATTATGTTATTGACCATGTAAATTGTATATGCTAAGGATCTAAGTTAGCCTAGTTTTGATTAGAGACAGCTGTCACCTAGTTAAAATAAACTGCAGCCAGTCATCAAATACACTTTAATTAATTAAACAATCAAATCTACATAAATTATATTCTTGGGAATATAATATAGAATCATAGAATTGTAGAGCTGGAAGGATCCCTGAGAGTTTGTAATGCAGGAATCCTGCCCATATCTGTCCCTGGCTGGGCTTGAACCATCAACCTTCTAGTTAACAGCAAAACACACTGACCCAGTTTTAAAATAAAATTAAACATCTGAATATTTGCCACAACTACTGCGAGTCACACTACAAGGTGGTTGTATAGTACTTGATTGTTGTATAAAAGGAAGTTGGAATGGTCTCCCGGGGAGAAAAGAACTTTGCCAGTTTTATGAATTCTGTAGCAAACACACAACAGTGTTAGAACAAACCATTCTAGGCAGCATCTGAAAAGCAGAAGGATCCTGATAAAGAGACTTTTGAGACACAAAAAGGCAGAGTTTGTACAGCTTAAGCCTTCATGAAGTCCCTGCCTTCATTTTTCCTGTGACCACAGTGTTTGCTTATTTATCTCAGAGAGGTCTCAAAGCAGAAATACACTTTGTCACCGTGTTAGAAAGATATACAGTTAATGTACGAGCAAGCACTTTAGCTGGCCCTACAGCATGTGTTTCTCCTCTGTCTTTAAATGACTGGAAGAAAAACACAAATTTAAAGATGAAACTGTGAAAACAAACCTCACTGCTAGTAAAGCAGCTGCTTCCTTGACTTCCATTACACACAAATGAAAGTGATGGTCCCTTAAGTGATTTGTGGTGTTCCAGCATTTGCCCACTGAACCATTCACTGTTCTAGACCTTGATTTACCTCAGAACTTTGCCAGCTGAACATTCTCACAATATTTATTGTTGATGTGGAAGACAAACTCCATGTCTTGGAGGTTACAGAAAAAGACACCAACATTAATCCCATTCTACTTCAAGCTTTAAAGCATTTGTGTTTGTTGCTAGGTTATGCGTTTGATTTGGAAACCAGATTTGCAGTACTAGCAAATGGAAAGGTGGCAGGCTGTCCTTTACTACAGGCACACAGGCAGGCTTTCCCAAATTGCAGGGTTTTGAAACCTATTTGTACTTGAACATAGAGGCCCTGAATGGCTTTCAGGAGACACTAACATTCCCACTGTGTAAGCTGCCCCAATCCAATATACTCTGAATTCAATAGCAATACATCACCGGAGCCAGGGATTTATCTTGCAGATTTCTGCAATCATTATTAACAGCATTACAACCCACTTTTGTTTTGCTAATTTGGTGCTTCACCCATGAATAAGTGAACTTCATAGAGTAAATTACATACACAATATAAGTGCTGTTCTTATTATACTAACAGGGACCCATATATGTAATTCATCCAGTGTGGTTTCTGAGTATATCCACATTGCACTTAACTCCATTAGGCAACGATGGGCTGGCATTCAACCAAGCACACTTAACAAACTCCTTTGGGAAGCCAGGTGAACTGAATTCACCAAGATAGAAAGGATAAAAATGACAATTAAAAAGAAGAAGATGATAACAGCTTTTAATTAAGAAACGAAGCAATGCACATTTATGGAAAACATAATGGGAATGGATCCTTAACAGAACTATTTAATTGTTAAAATATTAAAGTCACTTCTGTCATCTCACCCGTGGGTCTAAATTCATGAGTCTTCATTCTTAAATTGTTTCTGACATCAACTAAGGACAAGCTGAGAATTTAACTATTTTTAATAGAAACCTCTTCAATATGAAACCTGAATTTAATACAAGAGAAGCTAAAATAGACCCTTATCATTTTTAAAATACTGTACCATATGTGATGGACATATACCACAGTTTTTTATTTAACAGGAGTTAAATCTCAAAGTAACTTCACTAGAGGACTGAAGCTGAACCCGTTCTTACCCCCCCCCCCCAAGAGAGAGAACACAAAGAGCAAGGAACTGGCTTCTCATGGCAGCATGAGATACTATATGCAAAATATTGGAAATATGGTATTACCTCAAGACTGAAAGAATGGGAACAAAGGTTGTTTGAATATTCTAATAAATAGAATGGTGGAGAAATGATAATATTTCTCCCTACTGAATTTAAGGAGTTGGTGAGTTCATTGATTTTGACAGACATATAATCTTAACTCTTAGGGAGGTGTGTGTGTGAGTTTTCACCTGCAGTTCTCCAGCCTGTATATATTCTGTTCAAGACTTCACTGTGAAATTGAGTTGGGTGGGCTCTGTTTGCTTGGTTGGTAATTAGATTACCAACCCAGCACCACTATCTTTTGGATGAATCTGAAAAGGACAGTACCCAAGAGAATCAGCAATCTTGCTCCAACCCCCTCAAGGAAGCCTCTGTGTACTTTGACGTCAAAAGAGACAGAGTAGGTGGATGGGGAAATGGTATTGCGTATTTTAAAAGCATGATTATCTAGAGGAAGCTGAAGCAATGTAGTAATAGTCATATTTTCTACCGATAATTTACTTTCTCCCTCCTTGTATTAAGGGTAAATACAAACCCCAATAAATGGTGCCATTTACCGTAACTTCTCAGCTAGTGATACTCCATGTAAAGACTTCAAAAGGTAAAGCACACACACACACACGCACCCCTGGCAGTAAAGTAATGAAGAAGCTGGTGAATTGGTGCTACATGGCCTTTTATTCTTTGAGTCTGCTCAAGGAAGTGAAAAGAAAACTGATTTGTTATCAACTCATAGTGCCTCAAAAGACCCACATTAATGGCTAAAACATCTGTGGAAGATACCTGCTCCCTGAAAACTTGGTGTGAGTCTGCAGAAATTATGAACATGATGAATCACAAGGACAATTACAGGCCATCTTGGGATGTTAAAGGTGAATGTCCTGTGAAATGGTTGGTTCACTTCCTTGTACGTTTAGGGGGGAATCATTTAATTATCCAACCAAGAGCTAATCCTTTGGTGGTATCTCTTTTATCCTCCCTTCCTGGGCATCAGAAGAGTATCGGTAACCTACTTCTGACCCTCTTTGGAAGGTCTCACTAAAAGTTTTAAGTTTGCCTGCCTTGAAACATGTTTTAGGAAGCAACATTTTAATGTTATTCTTAATTCTAAAGCAAAATGCCTCTCACTTTGTTGGCTAATTTGTGGATGAACATAGGAAACTGTCTTTGACTGAGTCAAATCACCTGGAGATGTCATGGATGAAGGAAAGCATTCAATGTTCTGTAGGCTTTACCTTTCGAACGATATTTTAAATTCCACTGTATATAGTCTTCAATTCTGCATTTATCTGAACGTCCAGTAATTCATAGGCTTAATGTACTGACTGGTTACTAGTAGATATGTTGTTAAAGAATATCTGGACAGAGAAGCAGTTTTTTAAATTTTCTCATATACTGTGCATGTTATGCTTGGTTCTTGAAGTTAGGAGAATTTCCATTGTCTGAGGCAAAAAACGCTCAGGCAGTCCTATACAAACGCAGAACTAATCAAAGATTCAGGAGAAAATTCAACTGGACTTTTCAAACAGATTCAACTATCAAGTGGCTTGATCATGGCATTAAAGACTGGATGAATGCAAGCATACAACAGAGCAAATTCAGATTCCACAGAGAACCAGATATACAGCATTTCTCCACAGGTGGGCCCCTTTTGTTATTTAAATACTTCTCTCTCTCTCTCTCTCTCTCTCTCTCTCTCACACACACACACACACACACACAAATACACATATAAAGAAGTTAAATTCATTTCCACAAGGAGCTTAGATGTTCCATGTGTGAATACTCAGCCTCATGGAAAGACCTGATAGAATGGTTCTAAAACTGAATAGTACTAAATAAAAGATGTCTTATGTTACAAAGCAATTTTTTCTTCAACAACATGCATACGCTATCTGTTCTGAAGGATAATGAAAAACAACACAACCTAGCCAAGGGCCTAACTGTACACACACATGGAACATAGCCTGCGCAAGGGGAAACCTATCAGTGGGAAAGCACGGTGTGTTGCCAATTACTTCTATGTTCAACTGCATGATGTAGCCTTGCTTTACAGGACTCAGAGACTGTGTCTCCACCCCCACCCCACCCCGTCTACTAAGATCTACTAGTAATAAAGGTTGTAAGAAGATCAGTAGGATAGTGCAGTGCCTTTAGCATGGTGGCCTAGTGAGGATGCTGAAGATGTTTCCAATAGAGGTTTAAAAATACAGCTTGCTACTAACTTTTCTAATAAATTTAAAGCTTTATCTGCACCATATGGCTAATTAGGCTATTTTAACCATTTATCTTTATTGCCACTTTATCTGTTTTTAGTAGTTTTTAAGATGCCTTTGCTTATATATACATTTTAAACCTGAAATTTTATTGTAGAATTTTTTCAATTGTTCTTTGAGAGGTACTGCAAGTGCCATGAAGGAGGCAGGGTATAACTTTTTAAAATAAATAAGCCAAGGAACAGCAGTAAATAACCAAATTATCCCAAGCGAAAGAGTTGTATATATTAGTCAGTACTCCTAAGAAGTTCAGATTTATAGTAATATTAGGGATGCAGACTGCGTAAATCTGTAAAGTGTGCATTTTTTAAAAACTCCAATAGAAGCTATTCTTCCTGAAGTGAACAAAATTAATCTTTATTACAGAAAGCTACATGTTAGCTGCTTGGTAGTTACAATAAAGTGTCAAACAGGAACGCCTAATTTAGTGTTTTCCCAATATCTAATTTCTAAAGCATTTCCTTCACTTTTAATTCTAAATTAATTTAACCCCTTTATACCAGGGATGTGGATATACACCAATACATTGCTCCTTAAATCATAACTACATAGTATATGTGGTGCACCCAGTTTTAGTTATTCTTCTTTAGAGAGACACTTGGAGACATTTGGAGTATCTACATTTCAATTCATTTGATAAGGAATGTGCTGGGTATACCACTACCCTTTAGTAAAAAAACCTCAGTGGCCCACTTACAAACACCAAACAATGGGTGGCAGCAAACAAACTACAGCGACCCTTAGTTTATACAGTCACCCCATTTTCTTAGTTTATACAGTCACCCCATTTTCTTTTCTATGCAAAACAGATGAATGTAAGCCTTTGGTTCCACTTTAGAACAAAACACAGTTCCATATTATGCACAAACTTGGACAGACTATCAAACTATATTGGGTTATTTAAACTAACTAACTAAGTTTGAGCAAACCACAGTTCCCTGAGTTCATATGTAATGAAGAGTTGTGACTTGTTTGAAAGTGAAAACTTCCACAAGTGGAGAAGAGAGAAGAGTGAGTACACATTAAAGAAAGACCATAAACCATGCTGAAACAGGAACGGATATGCCTCTCCCAGATCAGATAACCCCTCCTTTATGGAGCTGCATCTCTGCTTCCTATTCTTCCTGTACTCCATGTCACATGCTTCTTCCTTTACTAAAATATTAACTTAAAAATATATTAAACCCAATAAGTAAATATGATATGAGCTAATCACAGCAGAATTAGAATCTGCACTGAATTTCAGTTTTAACAGAAGAATTTCAAGCAAAACCACACACAAAAATTGCTTGCGCTGGGTAACAGGGGGCAGCTCTGTCATAATCTATGTGAGCTTCCCTGTGGATCTGCCTAGCTACCACTGGAAACAAAAATGCTGCATTTGATGGACCCTGAATGTGGCATATTTTATAAGTAAGAGAAGGATTATTCTAAGTCAAACCTTCATTTTTTAGTATTATGGCCTCTTAAATAATGAATGTTTTAGAATGTTGAACTATTTTGATTGTTGTTAGCCGCCCTGAGCCCAGCTTCGGCTGGGGTGGGCGGGATATAAATAAAATTTATTATTATTTATTATTAAATATACATACCTAAGGAACACATCCAGTACAGTGGTACCTCGTGTTACGGACGGGATCCATTCCAGAGACCCGTCCATAACGTGAAAAGCCCGCAACTTGAAGCACCGGATCTGCGCATGCACGGCACGATTTACCGCTTCTGTGCATGCACAAGCGGCGAAACCCAGAAGTAACTCATTCCAGTACTTCTGGGTTGCCGCGAGATGCAAGATGAATACTATATGCTCTTATCTGTGTTTAAGACACCCCCTAATTTTTAACATTATTGTTTAAGGAAAAATCCTAGTCTTATACAGGGAAAATACAGTATATTCATTTGGCTGTTTTCAATTAAAAATGAAGGAAAGTTTAGCTCAAAAGCAGGCCATTAGTGGAACATATATTTGAGATGGAGAACCCCATGCATAATTTCCCTTTAGTGAAGGGACATCATTGTGGCAACAGCCCTAAGATATCTATGATGATTTAGGTTTGCAAGCACAGTTGGTTTTCACAATAATTCTTCACAAGATTGGTTCATGCTGTAATTAGAATGCCTACACATATTCCCAAACCATAAAACAACAAAAATGTGTTGTCTCTGCCCAGCTTACTTTACTTACACTTACACACACACACACACACACACACACACACACACACACACCCCTCTAACGCATTAATAAAGGTTTAGATCCCCACACCACCTAAAAGCTCTTGCACTAACAGTCATGGGTTGCACTCCTTCATTTTCACAGTCACACCTAAGCCTGCCTGTATAGGCTAAATTCAGTAGATCCTTGTACAGCAGTGAATTCCTACAAATGAGTTTCCTTCTTCAGGAGCAAAGCAAGAAACATCTGCTTTCCTGCTACTAAGTAGCTTAGATGAAGACTAAGGCTCTTCAGAGAAGACCTGGCTATCTAAACAACTTACTTTTCATTTAAATTAATTCAATTACAGTTAAGAAAACTATTCAACACTTCCTTCTCCTGAGCTCAGCTGAAGAGTCATACTGAAGGAACATATATACAATGACCTCTTTATTTGATGATTTGTGGAAAGTCTTGGCTTTACACCTTTAGGGTCTTGAACAGAGCAGCAGCCTACACAGCATGTAAATATCTCCAGGGAAATCCAGCACTTCTGAGACATATTAATCAAGAGCAAAGATAGTAAAATTTCCATATGTCATGTTGCACTGAGGCATTGCATCTTAATTTTTGTCCTTGGGTATTAGTAGCAAAGAGACTGACAGGTAAATGTCAAAAGGAAAATGGCAGCGTGCATTAAATGTTAACCTCCATCTGCCACCTATTCTGTGGGCATAGGTACCCAGCTCCTAGACACACGGAAAGACTGATACCAAACTGAAGATGTCAGCAATCCAAGCAAATCAACCCTTTAAGGGTCAGTTGAACTAAAACTGCACCATTATGAATCAAAACAATCCCTTTAGGAATGTACAATCAGTTGCATGCATATATTCAAATTTCTCCCTCTTTCTACCTCTCCAACCCCAATAGTTCCTCATGTTGGATCAAGAACTACAGTGGCATTATGTTAAGTTTGAAGGACAATACTGGGCAGTGCAGAGTTCTGTGATTTGGGGAAAGTGTAAATCTGAGATGTCTGCTATGTGCACAACCTTCTACACTGAGATCCATCACCAGCATTTCTCCCATGCAAACACTACAGGCAAATATTAAGGGGATTAAAAAGGGATAAAATTATAGTAGTAAATTTATCCAGGAAAGATCAACTGTCTTCCCTTGGCATCTATTACTTGACAATTGTTAAAGACTTCTATGAAGGGGTAGGGTAAGAAAATTATTTTAGAATGAACTCTCCCCATTTTAAACCTCCTCAATAGTTTTGCCATTTCCTTAACAAGTTTATGAAGCAGGGTTGCCAAATAAAGTTGATTCACATGTAAGAAAGTGATAAAGCAAAAGAGACTGCAACGTCCAGAACATCTGAAAGAACTGCTGCTGCTAGTTTGCAGAACCTCACCTTGACCTATATACCATGCAATAAATGCACAAATGTCAATAAATTGGAAGCAGGAGTATCTGGAAGGTAGGGTTCTAGCAGGAGCCGAAAAGGAAACCCATGAGAAAATAAAAGTGAAAGGAGAAACCTATGTACCAAATGAAATAATACAGTGCGATTTTAGCTATAGTTTTCACAATAAGAAGAGTGAGCAGGGGAGGGAGGTAGAGAGATACTCTATTCCTGCATCTATGAAAGAGGCCTTGCAAATACTTTCAGCTAAGCTTTTTTATGAACCGTGTATCTTAAGCAACCATGGGGAATGGAAGCAAATCGGTTCAGAAATCACCACAAAACCCAGGGGGAAGTCGGAACAGTGAAAGGTATCTTGTCCTGTTGGGTCTGAATCAGAAAATTCTTGTTCCTTATCTTGTCTTGTTTATATTGCTTCATATACTTTCAACTCCTGTAATGAAAAACATGAGAACACAGCTTGTGGGCAATCTTCCACCCTTGCCTGACTTCTCCTCACTTGTGCTGATACTGCAGGAAAAGGTGTCCTTTTGGCACAGGGAGTCTGGGAGCAGCTCTCATGCCAGTACTGCTCCCCAGAATGCCAGCACAATGCACTCAAAAGGGCTGAGAATGCTACTTCAGCACACATACTCAGCTTGGAAAGCTTCCTGTATGAGTCAGGGGGCTCGCTTGACTTGGATCTTACTGAGCATATTGCATGAACTCATTGACATTATTTTTTAAAATCTCCCAACTCATTGTAGTTAACCTACTTTTTCTCCCTAGGTGCTGAATCACCAGCAAAATTGGCAAAGAAAATGTCATTGGGATTGAATATTTCTCAGTGAAGATAAGGTTTCAAAGTCGCGGTAGCAGAATGAAATTAAGATTCTTGACCCCATTCCACAATAGTGAACAGAAGTACAGAACAGGCACTTGCAAGTGCCATTATCAAATACGGGTTACTGGGAATCAGCATCCTAAACAGAAACAAGTCAATGTATGTACAGATATGTAACCTGTTTTCCCCCCCCCCCCAATAGGAAGATATATTACTCAGAAGAAAAAAACACATGTGAAATTCTCTGTCCTTTTTTAAAAAAAAAATTAAACCAAGCATTCCTAGCTAGCATGCAGAAGCATTCAGTGTTCTACACTGGTTTCCATGGTCCTCCAAGCACAAACGAAATAGCTGGTTTTGACCTATAAGGTCCTTGACTTTTTGGGTCCTTCATAACTGAGGAGATAACCAGGCATGCTATCTTGATTATACTATCTATGTGCCAAGCTCAAAACAGGAATTTAGCACAGATATGTAGAGAAAAGTATGATGGCTGTCCCACAATTGCAAAACTCCCTTTCCCTAGAGAGAGATCCAAGTCCAGACTTGAGTACTCTTTGGAACAGGTATGAAGCCTTCATTGAACTGCCATTTTAACAGCATGCTAAGCAGGAACTAGGTAACTGGGTATTTGCTTTTGCTGCATGTACCAATTTTAATTTAAAATTAGAATAATGTGCCCTGAGGTATGATAAGGTGTAGGCCAGAAATTTAACTAATCTGAACTTACTAAATAAAAAAAAATGTGTTTATGTGGTAGAACATATCGTATTTTTCGCTCCATAAGACACACTTTTTTCCTCCTAAAAAGTAAGGGGAAATGTCTGTGCGTCTTATGGAGCAAATGCATGGTCCCTAGAGCTGAATTGCCCGGGGCGAAAAGCAGATTGTGCTTTTTTTATAAAAAGAAAGAAAGAGGGAAGGGGGTGTTGAAACGAAGCCGCTGAGCAGCAAATGATCATGAGGGAGATAAGGCTGCAGGTAAAGGCTGCCGGGGGAGGGGAGGAGGTAAAGACAGCAAACTTGCAAGGAGAGGACACAGGAGTACTAAAACAAGCAATGAGGATAGAAATTAGAAGAAAAGGAGGAGCAAAAAACTGCTTCAGCTAAGGAAAAGATGCTAAGGCAAACAAGAGGGAAAGGGGTGTTGAAAGGATGCCGCTAAGCAGCTAATAAGCAAGCGATCAGGAGGGAGATAAGGGACACTAGCGATAAAGGAGGCTGCCTGGGAGGGGGGAGGTAAAAGCACACGGATCCTCAGGATTTTTGCATTGGGTCACCATTAGATCACATAGCATGTCTGTGGCTATAGCCTGCACCAAAAAAATCACACATCCACTGTTTCATGGGGCCACAATGGCGCAAAAACGTGGTTACAAAGCACAGATCCACATGGATTTTCAGGATTCTGCATTGGGCTACCCCAAACTCACCGTCAAATCACATATCATGTCTGTGGCCACAGCATGAACCACAAAAATCATACATCCACTGTTTCTTTCAGAATATTTTTTTCTTGTTTTTCTCCTCTAAAAACTAGGTGCATCTTATGGTCAGGTGCGTCTTATGGAGAGAAAAATACGGTAGCTAAGAATTGCAGTCATCAGTCCTCTCAAGTCATTTGAGGGAAGCAAGAAAACCATGGTCCAGTTCATATGTACACCAAAATATGGCTAAGTTTGATATGAACGAATGTGTGTGTTCATGGTTTGTTTCCCCCAGACAAACCATGAGTGATAAGGTAAGATCAACTGTGGCTACACCTTATGGTTTGTCAGGACTGAGATAAATCATAAGGGGGCTGGACTAGATGGGCCCTCGTGGTCCCTTCCAACTCTACAATTCTATGATTATATGAGCCATTTGAATGCCCATTCACTCTTGTGGGCCCTGATGCGTTTCCCCACCCCTGTATTGTGCATTAGCATGATTGCTAAACTTACTCAGGAGTCTTTAGTGAAAACAAGGCTGACAATCTTGAGCAACAGGTAAGAGTCAATCATCCACATGAATTTCATTGGCCCCTGTGACCTTACCTATGAATCCTTGCCAACTTCCTGACGGCAATTACTAGAGGAAAGAAAAGAAAGAAATACACCCCAAAGTGCAGGCTAATCTCTCTTTTCTAAGCATAGCACAGGGGTTGGGCTGATGCTGAGGCAGCTGCTATTCCTTACTGCTCTCACTAATATCCCAAAGCAGACTCCCACCCCTTTAACAACTCTAAAGTCCTGTAAAGACCACACCTCTTGGACTGGGGGGGGGGGAATTGGATCTTTAGCAAGATAATGCTATCACTTAATCTGATTAGCCCAGGAGATAGCAGATAAACATAACAAAGAACAGCCGGACACCAGCTGTAAACCCAATCCAGTCAAGTAAATCAGACAGCTGCCCTGAGAAGCTCAGCATCTGGGGCCTGTCACATGCAATGCTTTTAGGGAAATGACAGACTCTCAGTTCTCACGTTAGACATGGGAAAATGTGTTAATCTGTTTACCTTAAATGGATTTCCCTCAGTCTGAGTTCAAAGGGATTGATGTTGGGAAACACTGCCAATGCAGAAGCAGAGCAGAGCATGAAGTCCAATGCACTTATCATAGAGGGTCTATTGCGCGAAAAAAGCATGACACAGGTCAAGCAGGAAACATGACTTGTAGCACAATGTAATTCAACAGTTAATTAAAACCTTAAGTGTGAGGCTAACGACTTGTTGCCCAGATGGCTCCTATATCTACTACTATGAACTACAACCTGTGGTTGATTTCTCATGCTCCCATCATGCATGACTTAGACAAAATGAGTGCAAACTCATTCTAAGCAAAAATGATGTTGCTTGAATCCCATGCTGATATTTCTGCCACTGTGGCACTATGATTATTCCAATCTATTATACAGACCATATTTCACAGACTGGATGCAGATCGGATAAAGCATATGACAGCATATGTCTCAAACTATCGGAAATTGTACATCTACACAGAATTCCACATTTTCTGAGTAGCCAAAACCAGTGTGGGTAAGTCACAAGTTGTGGTGGGTAGATGAAAGCGACTACTCATTCCTTTTCCCTGGGGGCCCCTTTTCACCCATGGGGGGAAAGATAAAGGGGCCATCAAATCATTTTGTATTGAGGGGGCCAAAAGGAACTAGAGGACAGTGATTTTTGAGTTGGAAAACAACCAAGAGGAATGGGTTAACCATGCTCCATCCATTCCTCTTTCTTCTGCCCTAACGTGACCTATCCAAGTGCATTATGGCTTTTAAATGGAATGGGGAGAGTAATTTCTGATAAGGTATAATTTGAGCTTGAGAACTTTTGTTGAACTATAACCCAGGAGCACATATTCTGCCACCTCTGTCTGAAAGGAAAAAAGAGCAGGGATCAACATTAAGATGATGTGTTCAAATCTTATTTTAAAATTATTTTGGCAGCCATTTCTACAAACCAATGCACATTTAAGCACGTCTGCGAAGCCAACTGGGCTTAGCATTAAGAAGCAAAAACATGTACTTTTCTTAGAAGCACATCTTATTTCCTGTCAGCAAAGCCATATTCCACTTGAAACACTGAATCAGAAAAATTTAATTTCTCACACTGTCACATTTCTGGTAAACGTAAAAACTAACAAACATTTATTTCAATACTTGCCATTCCTCACAATATTAACAATTCCTTTGCTGCAGCTACTGCACTTATGACCATTTTAATTTCATTTTGAAAACACAACTACATCATCTGCAATCCTTATATTGATCCACACCATTTCTAAAAAATAACCTGGATTAGCATTTATCCTATTTTCTTTGGCAATAACATGCTTTTCTTTTATCTAATTTTGATTATCTGCACTATAAAATACAGCTATAAAAATAATGCTAGACTTGAGCAAACTGTTCTATGATTAATTTAATTACTGTATTAAAGTTTACTCTTGCATTTCATTCTAAAGACCCCCAAATCAGCTAGCAACACTAATAAACACATATTTTTGGTGTGTTCATTCTTGTGTTGGGTGGAGTGGATATTTTATGCTGTCAGGGCTTTTTTCAGCCAGAACTCATTGGAACTCTGTTCCAGCCCCTCTCAGGTGGGCGCCATTATAAGAGAACAAAAGGGAGGTGCTCATGATAAGTTACAGCACCTCTTTTTCTTGAGAAATAGCACTGAGGGTGTGGGTGTGTTTAATCAATATTTACATCTGTATTGTTTTAACTGATCTTTTAAAAACATTTTTGCATTTTATTGTCTTTATAGATTGCTTTGAGACTCCTGATTGGATGAAGCAAGGTATAAATTTTTAAAAAAGCAAAACAACTAAACTATTGATAACTTAGAAGGAAATTAAAACTAACACTGACCTATAGCGATACACACTTAAATATTTAGATGTCACTAATCAGCACTTAAATTACAGTACCATTGTATAAAGTGCCTATGTTTAATGGGACCTACTCCTAGGTAAATAAAAGTGGGTACAGGAATGTAGTAATCAAGACAGATTAAGATTTGTGGAAATTTTGGTTGAATAAATGCCCCATGTCCTGATTGATCACATTGTCAGAAGATGACCGATTCCAGATGCAGGAACTGGTGTATAGCTTGGATGCACTCCTTGAGCCGCTTCTGCTGCTTGAATAGTCACTGCTAGGAGTGACTATTGCCAGCTCTGGCTGGTTTTCCAGGTACAGATGTTCCTGGGCAAAGTTGCTTGGTCATAGTGATCTACACTCTAATAACTTCAAAACTGAATTACTGCAGAACACTCCACATGTGGGCTATGCTTAACAATATCTGGGAACTGAAACAAGTGTAGAATGTAGCAGCAAGGCTGTTAGTTGGTATCTTTGGCCAAACACACATTACAGTGGTCTTAACTGGCACTGGTTGCCAATTCACCACTGAACCCAATTTAAGGTGTTAATACTGATAGATAAAACCTGAAATAACTTGGGCTCCAAATATCTGAAGAAGTGCTTCCTCCCACATCAACCCACTCAGTTGTTAAGATCAGCAGGAGAGACTCTATTTGCAGTGCCAAAAACTCTCTGTGGTTTAAAAGGTTGTGGCACATGAGAAAGCCTTTTCTGTGGTGGCCTCCAGGTTGTGGGACAACCTCCCCTCCTTATACTGTCATTGTATCCTCTTTGGTGATTGAGCAAGGCACACCTCTTTATTCAGGCCTTTAATTGAGTGGTTATCTATTCTTCTGCACTGCTGTACTGTGCTGCTTTTTTGTTGTTTTGTTGTTGACAGTCTTAGTTTCGAATTAATGTAAATAGCATTTATTCTAATTATGCTATCTCTGTAGCCTGTCCTGAGATCATTTGGTGAAGGGTGAGCTATAAGTACAAATTGTTGTTGGCATCTGCCTGTTTCGAGGAACAATGGAGTGTGCCTCCGGGGGTAAAGACAAACCAACAAGTTATCAACACCAAAGTGACCTCCTCACAACACAAGCATGAGCAGTGTGTATGGAGGTACTGGGCTACCCAGATGCCAAGTTCTCACTCATGGCCTCACTAATGTAGTTCAAAGGAAAGCAGAACAATACATTTGGCACCACCTTGGGTACAGGAGTTGCTGGAAGGAGGCATACATGGTGCCATCCAACCATCTTAAGGGACCTCTCCAGATTTGTGTAGGTTAGCTTTTTTCTCCCGAAGATAGCCTGCAAGGCAGAGGAGGTTTAGGATCAGTGTTTTTCCCTTCTCCTGGATAGGCTACTTTCCCAGGTTGACAAGCCCCATCTGTCCCTCACTTCCCTCTATAACACGTGCAGAAACTGCCTTCTTGATCTTTGGACCCATTATTGGTCTCGCCTGCTCCATCTGCTGGAGTCTGTCTCTGCATGCAGGGGAAGACCCTAAGTCACAGAGGATTTGAGGCCCATCGGCTACTCCCACTGCTTTAGCCAGCCAGTCAAAGCTGTTCCCAGGGTATGGCCACTGTCACATGCTTCTAGGAGCTTCTAGGGACTACAGGTGAGAGCTGATTGCAGGGTGGGGATCAAAGGTGGACAAACTACCCCAGAAGGAGCACAATGTATCCTCCACCAGAGGGACTACCCCTAACAGCCCATAAGCCCCCAGTACAAATAATTAAATGTTAATATTATACACTGAATAGGCTAAAGATGTTATTGTTTGAAAGCCCCTGGACTGAACTACATATATCCAACCAACTCAGGATGAATGTGCCAATGTTTATAAACAGTGTGGATTCTGTAAGGAAAGTGTCAGCTTTGCTAGTTAAAGGCCTCACATGAGACCTAGGTATACCAGGTATGGCATATAGTCTAGTAGAGAAGGTGAGGTCTGGAAAGCTGTGTGGGAAGAAAGATCAGAAGCAGGGATCTGAGAGAATGATTACTGAAGTATATGTAGTGGGGAAAAAGATCAGAAGATCAGAGGAAAAATCGGAGCTGTGATATCACTATAAAATGGAATGGACAAGCAAGAGATTTTTGGAAGCCGAGCGAAAGTGGGACAGGAAAACAATAAGGCAATGTGTCTAAATGTGAATGTCAAATATTGATTTGAACTAACCACCCAAATCTGTGGCTGCTTTAGTAATTATTAATGGTCTTCCAAATACCATTTTCCTGCTTAGTTTAACAATAAAACACTCGGATATATATAAAGCAGTCCTAAGATCTAGTACTTAAGCACAGACAGTGCTTAAAACAGTAGGGTTGAAAAAATCTGAAAAAACTATTAGATAGAAGTGTGGCACAAACTACTACTATGTTCCAATATTTTCTATGTCCCATCAATAAGCAGTATCAAAATTACCCCAATATCTTTTAGACTGCATGGGATGTACAAAATTACTGCCTAAATTTCCCATTGTGTGATCTTCTCTCCGAAAGGTAAGTGGACAAAGTGGTTTTCTAGAAACAGGAGCATGTGCAACAACGAGCTGGTGCCTAAAGATCTAATAGTTTAAATACACCTTCACGTAGAAAAAAAAGAAAGAAACAGAAATACCATACTTTCTAGGACTTGTAAGAAATCATCTGAAGGACAGATTTTCTTTTCTTTTTCTCTTGCAGATGTCTACACATGCAAGTTGTTTTATTTCTGTAAGGGTGCTCTTTGGGGACTGAGAAAACATCTGTGGCATTAGATTTAAAACATCAATATATTTAAACAGAAGTTTTCCCAGGGAAGTACTTTGATCTCCGCTCGTTTGTGAGGTTTAAGCCAGAGCATCTCCAGTCAAACTGAAACGATGAGGATTTTGAAGTTCTATGTGGAGGTCATACTGACACACACGGAATCTGGCGTCACTGCGTTTGATGTGGGGCAGCTCACAGAAATATTTTGAGGATTTCGCTAAGATGCATTTCAGCAGAAGTCTGTCTTCCTTATGCATCATTAAATAAGCTCTGATTGTTCTAATCTTTTTAAAAAGATTAGTTTCCCTCAGAGTCAGCACTTTAAACTGACATGTACTAGACAAAAATAAGGTGCCCCGACAGACAAAACTGAGGTTTCTCTTCGACCAAATTCCAATCTTTATCCATATTTAAGTATGAGAGATGGAAAGAAGGGCAAAGAGGGTGGGATGGTTGGCTTCAGTCTCATCCAGAGCAAGCCACAGCTGTTGTAATGCAGGAACACTGAACTAAGAAAGCCTTACGCAGACATTTTTTGATACTTAACTGCCTGCTTGCCAACTTATAATGAAAGAAACAGGAGAAAAGAACATCCCACAGAGATGCAATGGCACTTCAGAGTTGTTTCTACCTCAGAAATAGCACAGCAACACTATCACAGTTGACTATATTGCTTGCCAAGACTATTAAGGCTTAACGATCAGAAAAGCAGTATCTGCAGCTAATCAGAAATTCCAGAGAATTAGTCATGTTAGCCTTTTGCAGCTACAACAATAAAGGCAAATAAATATTTTGTGAAATAAGTCTTCATGGGATAGAGCACGCTTCATCAATGCATGAAGTGAGTTCTAATTCATGAAAGCTCTATGGTGTTATGAGGCTCTGTACTGCTGTTACTACAATGTGATACTATGGCCCACTTTCAGTCAACCCAGAGGCTGACCAACTGTTGTGTTCCAAGGCTGTAAAATTGGCGTCAAAAATCTGTAGATTGAAGCCACTTTCCTATATTATATTTTCTCCCGATGTGATGATTTCTTCAATAAGAAGAAATCCTAAGTGTATACCTAGTCTCCTGAGAACATGAAGTGCATCGATAAGCATGTATTCAAGCAAATATTCCATACAGATACACTTGTGAGAAAGCTGGTATTGACCTCAGCTTCCTAACAAATATGTACTCACTGGTAAACCAAGGTTTGATGTTATATATGGAAAATGGCTCTCAATATGCATAAATTAACTTATATACCAAATGAGTCACAGTGCCCCGCCTTTCCCTTCTGCGTAAGAGAGAAAGGAGATCCACATTGGTCTGATTTGCACATCATACATATGAGGTCCTGGAAAGGAGCCTGAAGCTTCTTTACTCCTCCCCAGTCTATCTGTAGAACTAAGTCAAGTCTGGAAACCAAGCTTTACAAGGAGCGCTTGATGGAGTTGGGTATGTTTAGCCTGGAAAAGAGGAGACTGAGAGGAGATATGATAGCCATCTTCAAAAAGCTTAAGGGCTGTCACATGGAAGACGGAACAAGCTTCTTCTCCCCTGCTCTGGAAGGTTAGGACTCAAACCAATGGCTTCAAGTTACAAGAAAGGAGATTCCGATGAAACATATGGAAAAACTTTCTGACAGTAAGAGCTGTGCTTTCATGGAGATTCCTTTATGATGCTAAGGCAGATGTCGGTAGGAAAAATAAAAGGCCACCCACCCCAGTTTTAAGTTCTCCCCCATGTAAGAACATAGAATCACAGAATTGGATTCTAGAATTGGATTCTATTATTCTATTCCTTACTAGATTAGTTAAGATCAACATTCAAGTTCCAATATTTTATAAATGGGGTCAATTTTTCAGCTATTCAAATAGCTTGTTTGTTGAAGTGTACAGAGTTCCATGTCTTTTCTTGTGAAATTGTTTGAGCAGATCAGCATGCAGCCAATGACCAGAGATGTGCAAGAAGGAGATGCTATTACACCACCACCAAATAGCATCCTTTACCAGCAGCCTCCTCATTAGCTTGAAGGCCAGGCTGGATAGATTGCTCTTTTCCTTGTTAGTCTGCAATGTTCCCTGAACTTGTACAGATATGGTACCAGAGTTGACCCACAGTATATCTCTTGGATTGGATAAATTGGCTTATCGTATATATTTTTAATCCATCACACAGTCAGCACAGTCAGTTTGTTACTTCTTCCAGACAGTCTGTCACTGCTGGATCTCCTGGGAATTGGAAAAACAAGTTTTGCCTGAATTATAAAAACTTTTATTAATCATCTCAACCTCAAGTCACAATTGTAGCATTTGTTTTGCAAAAGGAGCCTTGTTGTTATTGCTCCCTTTAAAGCCATCTGTCAGACTTTAGTCACTGAAGCAGCTTCTGCAGAAAACATCAGGACCACGTCAGAACAGTGTAAGCTTCAGCAAAGAGGCAGTCTTATAAAGTCTGTTTTGCTTGCATAAATTTAGATAGGGAGTACTTTTTGCTTTAAAAGCTCCATGCCATTCTGGGTAAATAAAGACACAAAATGGATTTATTGCTTCTGCTAATATTTTTATGTTCTTCTCCTGCTCCTAATCACTTACCACACCCTTCCAATGTAAAGTTAGGTTCAGACAAGAATTTAACCTGTGGGTTAGGAAAACAACCATGACTCTTAAATAGTTCTGTATAAGTCATGCCTTGCTTTGTACATAATTCTGAAAGATAAATTCATTAAATGCTGTCATTAAATAAACAAATATTCTGTGACCAAAGGATTTCTGTTTTAACCCAAAACTTCATTTGGGAAACTTTGTTTTTATTATTTTTCAGTGAAGAAAATAAAAACCTAGATGCCATTAAATGCACAATTAAGACAAAGTTAAGAAAAATTAAGAGCTGCTCCCCCACCCAACGCACCCCAAAACCCAATTATCATTTTGGAACTTGGTTTACCCTTGGTAGCCTACAACTCTGGTATGCAACATTTTATTTACTTACACTCTCATTAATTTTTCCTACTACAACTGAGAAATTGCCTTAAGGACATAAGAAGAGCCAATAGTCCATTTAGTCAAGTAGTTTGTTTTCACAGTGGTCAATCAGAAGCCTATGGGAAGTTCGTAAACAGTGAAGAAGCATTCTCCCCTTCTGCAATTTCCTGCAACTTGTATTCAGGAGCGTACTGCCTCTGACCATGGAGGCAGAGTACAGCTATCATGGCTAGTAGCCACTGACAGACTTCTAAATAGTTGCCATTTGTAGGTAACATCTCTCCTCACAAGTAATCATTTACTGAGTTAAGAGTTCAGATCTCAGAACTGCTCTATATTCAGAGAATATCCATGCAGGGTACAGAAATAGAATATAAAATATAATACAAATTACAAACAAGAAGAATTAAAAACTGCAGTCCAAAAAAATATACCTAAAACAATGATTTTATACTGGGGGGGGGGGGAGTTTAGACTTTAAACTGGTACCATGCTCTAGAGAAAAGCACTAACCCTGGCCAACACTTCTAGTCAAAATGGGGTCATGGAGAAACAAGAGTGAGATGTCTGACTGTTCAGGGTGAGCCCCAAGGTCTGCGATGTAAAACAAAACAAAACAAAACAAACTACGATTACGGAAGAACTCCACTAAATAGCCCAGTAAGATTGAGCATGTTCAGTAGCCACACAATGTGGAATTTGAATGTGGAAAAGACCAGACACATTCCTACAGATGATCTCAGTGATCGTGCTGGGATATAAGGGTTCTCATTGGGAACAGAGAATTCCACACAAATGCCCTTATCTGGCTTGGCTATTCCTGTATATTTATTAATATTATTCCTAACTATTCATGAATGTTACCTTACAGCTTAAAAAACCATCAAGACAGAGTAAGATTGGTAGGTGTCTGTGTCACGGTCCGGTTCACGGGTGATCGAAGTCCCGGCTGGGGGCGTCGGGACTGGGGGCAAGATGGTGGGGTGGGAGCAGGAACAGGAGTCCAGAAGCCAGGAGTCTGAGGGTCAGAGAGCCGGGAGTCAAGAAGCCAAGGGTCAGGAAGCAAGGAGTCATGAAGTCAGGGGTCCAAGGATCAAGAGTCAAGGAGTCAAAGAGTCAAACACAGAAAGGCAGGGAATATGCTGCTGTGGCAAAGAGCCGAAGAGAAATGCTGACCTTATATCCTTTTCCAACTCTTGCCACCAGGTGCTGTGAGTTACCTGTGAGGCCGTGCCTTGCCTTGCCTTGCCTCTTCAGAACAAACTTAGGAAGGCCCCAGTCCTGCAGAGTCCTAGTGGTCACAGGGCCTGGCTCCTGCACGTACACCTGACAGTCTGGTGTTACAATGCCTCCCATCCTTTCTCCTTTTGATGCTGCGGGAATACTGTTTTGCTCCATGTCCCATGGGATGCCTCACCAGTCCACCATGCCCCCCCCATTTGTTTTAATATCTATCTATACAAAGCTACTTGAGGAAGTTATCTCCTGGTTTGAGCTAAAATGTCATCAATAGGCCTGTGAAATTCAACTCTACTTCTTGTTTCCACACGTTGTTAAAGTGAGGCTGCGGATATTCTGTGTCTGCAGGCAATTTTGATATGGAAGAGGGCAAACAGGCTGAAGCTTAATCCAGGTAAGGTGGAGGTAATGCAGGTGCGGAAATCTGCAGTCTTGGAAGTACTGCACGGGGCCACACTTCTCCAAATGACCATGCCTACAGCCTGGGGGTCTTCTTGGATCCAATACTACTGGTGGCAGTCGTTACCAGGAGTACTTTTTATCAGCTTTGACAGATTTGCCAGCTAAAACCCTACCTAAATAATGCAGACCTTTGCCTTAGTTCAGGGACTGCCAATGATACTCAGAGACTTTCTCTGCCACCCACCCTCCACTGAAACTGGGCTTGAAAGACATATTCTCCTATAGCTAATAGAACAGGTTGTGGCATATGTGCAGTGCTCATAACAGAAAGTGCTGTCATTTTGCAAGTGTGCCCACGGGCCCCAAAAGATTGCCAAACCTTGTTTCTATTATTCCCGTCTGGTTTGCCGGTCTGGATTGCGATGTTTGTAGCGCTGATTTAAGTTTAACACGTTTCATATGTGTTTTGTATTTTAAAATGTTTTTATAATGGTTGTCTTTAAAACTATGTATGCTAATTTGGTTATATTGTAAATCACTTTGTGGAGGCTAATTGCCTGGGTAAGCAGGATAGATTTTAATAAATAGATGAATTTTATTGCAGCTTCCCACATACGTATTTTAGATCCAAATGTTATTGAGACGTGTCAAATCATTTACTGGTTCAAGTTTCACAGTCTTCAAGGCACATACGCAGGCTCATACTTGGTCTATTTTTAAATACAGAGAATATTTTTAAGTGGTGTTGTTTAAAAAAAAAGATAAAACAGCCTTCAATGAAGTACTGTATTCTTAGCCTAGCAGATTGTTTATTTATGGTTATGATAAACACAAATCCCAAATAATTCAAATTCTGCTGAAGCAACATTGCCATGCTACTAGGGGGCAGGAAGAGAAGAGGGGGGCAGAAATGAAAGGACCTGAACAACATGCCTCCAAAACAGCCTTACAATTTTCCAATTGTGTTAGTATATATCGGAAAGTATTATAGAATACATATTTGATGTTCTTCATAATAGAAGCATTTTTATTCTGACCTGATGCTAAGGATTAAAGGTTCAGCTGAAATGTTTGAGTTTTTACTAAGGGACTAAGAGAACTACAAACCTAGATCATATATTGATCTAGGTTTATACAAACCTAGATGAAACCTAGATCATATACAAACCTAGATCATATATTGATGTTTTGTGGGATACCTCAGGAGTCCATCGCAAACTATAAGGAACACCATCAAGTTTGGAGCAGGGATTCATGGAAACCCAGGAAGGGCTAAGATTTTTGCTAATGTTCCATGAATGCCTCTTTGGCTCTCCCTGTGACAAACTTTGTCTTTAAACAATTTGTCCCTAGAGATGTCTGGAGAATTCTGTTTCAGACTCAAGTTTTATTAAATGACAGAAACGAAGAGATTCACATAGTAACTAGTAATGTGGCACCCAATCCATTTCAACTGAAGGCAAGTCCCACTTGAATGAAACCACACTAGCAAACCAGGGTGGCTTTTCTACCTGTTTTGAGGAAGAAACCAAACATTTCCTGTACTGGGATTCTTCATTTGAGGTATCTTTACTGAGAAATGCTAGTGCAACTTTTGCAAAAAGTAGGAAATTGTATCTATAGAAAGTCACAAAACATTGATAAACTAGGTTTGAGATTATTACACCTAACCATTCTTTCTTTCAGTAACATCATAATTCTTACCAAGTCATTCTTAACTTCACTCACTATTTCCCATACCAGCCTCCCACACTCTTGACCCAATATCCCTTCACTCACACTTGCTGAAATTTGACATCTCTTATCTGAAGAAAGGCCTCAATTGCCACATATGTAGGTCAAACAAGGCCTCTTTCCCTGTCCCTAAGGGAGGCATGTCTACAGTTATTTTAGGAACCTCTTTGGGCTGTCATCAGATACTGTATTATTCAGTGATCCATGCGACGGTCATCTCCAGGCACGGTTACCTCCGTGTAACTCGCTCTACACGGGGCTGCCCTTGAAGTTGACCCAGAAACTCCAGTGGGTGCAGAATGCCATGGAGAGGCTCCTTATGGGGTCCTTGACGCAGGATCACATTCATCCAGTGTTTTACCAGCTGCACTGGCTCCCGGTGGAGGACAGGGTCAGGTTTAAGGTGCTGGTTTTGACCTTTAAACCCCTATGTGGCCTAGGACCCTCGTACCCACGGGACCACCTCTCCTGCTATGCCCCACGGAGGACCTTAATGTCCACAAATAACAACACTTTGGAGGTCCCAAGCCGTAAGGTGGTTAGATTGGTCTCAACTAGGACCAGGGCCTTTTCAGTACTGGCCCCGACTTGGTGGAACACTCTGTCACAAGAGACATGGGCCCTTGACATCTTTCAACAGGGCCTGCAAGACAGAGCTGTTCCGCCTGGCCTTTGGTTTGGACTCAGTCGGACCCTTATGATTTTGATTTATGGGATACTATTAAAATGAGGCTGCATTTTAAATTGTATTTTAACCCGTATTTTAATAAACTGGTGTGGTTTTTTTGTAAACCCCCCCCCCATTATGTTTTAGTGTAATTTTATTGGTGTTAGCTGCCCTGAGCCAGGCTCTGGCTGGGGCATAAATAAAATTTTTTTATTATTATTATTCCTACCTTGTTTCATTTATCTTCTGCAATGAAGTGCCATAGCTTGATGAGTAGCTATCTGATAAGTAGACCAATATAGCCAGCCCCTTCCCACTCTCCAAATTTGGTGTCCGATATTATAATCTCTGGTTCATTCACAGAGCTGTCTATGTGACGGTGTTATCAGAGTGGAGGTGATGCAATTCTTAGTGTCAGAACATAACAGCAGCCAAGAATTACTCTACAAGCACCCCTTTTTTATATATATAATTGTTTCTTTTCCAGCAGTAGCAAGCCAGATACCGTATTTTTCGCCCCATAGGACGCACCGGCCCATAGGATGCACCTAGTTTTTTTGGGGGGGGAAATAAAGAAAAAAAATTATTTCCCCCCAGGTGCGGGGCTGGGGAAGCCTGAGCTTCCCCCGACCCCAGCCCCCAGCCCCCAGAACAGGCTGCTATCCGCTAGCCGTGGGAGAGCCGCTAGTGGAGCACTGCGTGAAGCCCGAAGCTGCGTCTCCCACAGCTAGCGGATAGCTTCCTGAGGCCTGGAGAGTGAGAGGGGTCGGTGCGCACCGACCCCCCTCACTCTCCAGGCTTCAGCGAAAGCCTGCATTCGCCCCATAGGACAAACAGACATTTCCCCTTCATTTTTGGAGGGGGAAAAGTGCATCCTATAGGGCGAAAAATACGGTAATTCCAGGAAGGTTCTGTGAAACTACCAGGGATGAACTATTTCCCTTCCTCTAAAAGTTGGCGCTTTTAACTCAGGAATGGCAAGCCTCCAGCATTCCAGACGTTGTTGATTTAAAACTCCTGACCATTGGTCATTTTGGCTGGAGCTTATGCAGTTCAAGAGCACATGGGGGGCTGGAGGGCTCTTAAGTGCACATCTTGAAAAGGAAGGCACAATAATGTAGTGCTGTGGAAAATAGTGAAGTACTAAGGATAACCCCCCCTTGGCATTTTTAAATTTTATTTTGCAATACCTTCCTAAGATAGATTCTGCACAAGTTTTTCACAGTAATCAAGGATGTTAATACCTAGAAAATGAGAATTTGTTTATACACATTTCGGTGCTGAAAGTGACAATAGCAGGGTGGGGGGTGGGGTTCTCACATTTGTAAATGTGATAATTCAAATGACACATTAAACAAATTAAATCTAACTTGCGAGCTAATATAACACTATTAATTAAGTGTGACGAGTGAGATGCTTAAGGAGTTGGGAAGTTTAACCAATTATTTTCAGAAGGTGCGAAACATCTATTCTTGAGGGCCAGCCCCTGATGCTTCAGGAGTATCACCCAGCAGCTCTTTCCACTTTTAGCTTTGTTTATCGCTTTCTTCGGTAACAGCTTTTACTTGTTTCTTGATGTCTTAATTTTCTGCAATAATACATCTGCCATGAATAATTAAGCAATGCATTTACTGCTTGCTGAAAGCCAAGCAAATGCTATAAATCAGATTTGTGATCTACTGCCAAATATGGAGACACAATCAGCAACTATTCAGTTCTATTCAGACTTTTTACTGCAGACTTGAAAATGGGAATCAGCAAGTAAATTTCCCAGCATGCCTCAACAGCACCTTGCACCCTAAACCCCAATTCTGACACTTCAAGTTACCTTCTCAACAGATTATCAATGCCCAAATGCAGTGTTCTAGAGGTTTATTTTTCTTTAAAAAGAAATATCTTAAGGAAGTGAGCAAACTTACCCATTGTATAGTTTTGACAATTATTTTCCCCAATTTTTCTTTTTTCAGCTCATTATAAGAAGAGCCTGCTTGGTTCATCCTGCTTAGCCCATCAAGTCCAGCATCCTGTTCTCACAGTGACCTATGGGAAGTCCAAAAGCTTCCCACTATGACATACTAACTAAGATTTGAATTGGACATCCTAATTGGAAGATGCATTAATAGAGCCAAAAGGAGGCAATTAGTTTGCATGGGGAAAATAATTACTCATTATATCAGCTTGGAATTGGGCATTAACCTGCGTACTTGGTTGCCACAACTGGCCAGAATCATCTCATATCACTTTGGTCTTAAACTAAAACAGTAGCCCTATCATCTTTGGAAACAGAAAACCTTTTCTTCTCACAATGTTTAATGCAGGGGGTGTCTTTGTGATCAATGTTCTCTGTCACCCAGTTAGCTAGGCACATGAGAGTTTTCCTACATTTTTGAAGATAAATACCTGCTGTATAAAATAAAGAGCTACAAAAATACAAGCTATATCACTTTCCTAAAACCTTACTGCTTTCATGCATACCAAGGGACAGGAACAATAAAACAACTTTCCATTACCTGAACAGCATCACCTTTTAATTGGAAAGAGGTTTGCAGTGCAATCACTTTACAGAAAACTAAACTACCCCGAACACTGGTGTCTCAGGCTTGGCAGAGCAAGCACATTAGAAAACTAATCAAGTTCAGGTACTCAGCCAGCCAGGTCTAGCAAAATGTCAGAGTAGCCATTAAGATTCTGCATGTCTTAATTTGAGAATCTCACCAATTCACTGGAAGATGCAAAAGCCCAGAATATTTATGAAAGGTCAAAATGCAGAACAGTTTGTCATTAAATTCCCCCACAAAATACTCTCATGCAGAAATAAGCCATGTAATGTTGCCATTCTTAACTCTGTTGACAAAGGATTGTACATATTTTAAAATCCTAACTCTTAACAGCTGTGCTGTCAAGGCTGTGGAATTGTTGTATGCAGCAGTAATATTACCATATTCTATTATTTATAATAGGCTGCTGTATTTCTTTCTTATTCATATAGAAATTCATTGGTGATTTAAATCCATATGCCACAGGAGACCATCCTGACCACAGCAGTCAACGCTTCCTTGCTAACACCTAAACATTACATTTTAATCTATCTCTAAGTGGAATTATTTAATTCCCTACAGCCCAGTTGCAGGAAGTAGATGCTGTGACAAAGGCCTCCCACCATTTCCTGTAAACCAAGTTGTCGTGTATCTCAGGTATCTCCACCAAATATTCAAAACTCTTGAATGAATGCCTTAAGGTGCAGGTTGGAGAAATGTGACACACCTGGCAAACTGACTGTGGCTCTCTTTGGTTAGAAAGAGCCGGGGCCACTCCCTTCAAGGAGAGAGAACAGAGTCTTTAAAAGGTGGAACGGCCCTTGCAGCTTTGTCCCCTCCCTTTATCACACAGTGCCCATTTCACATCTTCCATACTACCAGGAAACTGATTATCCTTACTGCCTACGCTTAAGTGGACTGAGATCATTGTGCTGTTAGTAATTAGGATAGAAGTGGTCTGGTATTGGAGTCATTGGGTTCTTTTTTTGCTTTTAAAATTTCTGTTGGACCTTATTGCTATCTTGCCAATATTCTTAATAAAGTTTCACAACTGGACTAGTGGAGTCTATGTGCAATTGCCAATCTCAGGATTTGGGAATCCTCATGTGCCTTCATCACTTTGGGTTTCGTCCTATTAGCAGTCTAAGACTAGAGCTGGTAAAGTCAGATATTTGCTCTATTTATGGGGAGAGGCAGAAGGCTGGAGAGCTGGCTTTATGTTTTGCATAAATTGAGAGGGATTGGCTGGAGGCTCAAAGGACACTGGTCAAGGATTCCCAAGTTGAATCATTAATTGGACAGTCCCAGTTTTCTGCTTTTCTGGGCGACAAAAGAGAGTAGTGGCAGACACTACTGGAAAATAAAGCAATTGTGCAGCAGTGGGGCAAGGAAGGGGTCACAAGAGACTCTCCTGAACACCCCACTTTCTCTACAGATGTTTTCTTTTGACAAAGCTCTACAAAATATTTCAGGCCAACACCAGCATGGCTGCAACAGTTATATCACTATGATTTCCAATTGCAACACCTGACAAAAGTGATGTGTTTGGTGCTACTCAAATGACAAGTAAGTTTAGTTCACTGCATTAATACAATTTTATACCATTGTGGCACCAACGATTTCCCTCTTGTTAAATTAGCAGTGTACTGGTGCCAGCCTTAGACTTTATCACACATGAAAGATCTCATCAAAATGTACCTTGATTTGAACTAGAGCTCTTGGGGGGGGAAACCCAACCCCTAAGCAGGGAGATGGTGTGTGGCACCAGCAATTTCACTCCCCTCTCTCTCTCTCTCTCTCTCTCTCTCTCTCTCACACACACACACACACACACACACACACACACACACACCACTGTGTACTCCCCACATTGAGGAATCTGCTGACTAAAGCAATTGTAAAGGGACATAAGACAGGAAACGGTCATAAATCAGAATTCACTCTTCCCTCCGGCATGTGAATTATAATAGAATCATTCAAACTGTATCCATATATGTCTTTGTCTCTTGTATCTGCCTCTCTCTCCTGTGGCCACAGAAACCTAAGAAATGTGTTCTGTGGCACTCAGTAAAAATCACTGTAGCATGTCTATGCTCTGTATAATACAGAATGCTAACTAAATGAGGGATGGAGAACCTGTGGCACTCCAGATATCATTGGACTAAAATTCCCATCATCCCTGAACATTGTGATGACCACGCTGGCTGAGGCTGATGTGGGTTATCTGTTCAGCAACCTCTGGAGGGCCACTGGGTCCTTATTCCTGTAGAGTTGGAAGTGATCCTGAGGGTCATCTAGTCCAACCCCCTGAAATGAAGGAATCTCAACATGTGGTCCCCCATCCAATTTGAAACCATACCAGCCCCTGCTTAGCTTTGCAAATGTGTTATTAATTTTATTGCTGCACCGCTAGGATAGTAAACTGCAGTGCAATTTGTATTACATTTCAGCAGCATAATCCTATACAACATATTTGCAGTTTTTACCTTGTGAATAGATTTGTGTCATTCAAAACATAGTAATACAAACCACTTCATTATAATTGCCAAGTTAGTAGCTGTACAGTGCGGTACAGTTCCCCTTCAATCTTCATTATAAGAGTTTAGCAAGAAAATCCAGCATATTCTGAATATGCAGTGTGTTACAAGCCATACCTCTGAAATCTAACTAATCTTCATTAGGCAGAAAAAATATTCTGTGTTTAAGACAGCACAGTAACACAACAACATTCTTTTAAAATACCTGCCCGGGTCAATTCTGCATGTGTATTGCTGAAGCTGTGGCAATAAATTTTCTAAAGGGTTGTGAAACTTTCTTACAGCTATACCACTTCTACTCTTGCCTCCTTTTCTTCCCCATCTCCACATGGTGCATTGCCATCATTACCCTTCCCTTACCCAGGACTGGCAAGGAGAAAACAATTCTGAAGCCTCGGTTCTTTCTTGTTATCAAACAAGCTTTGCCAGCTGAGGAAATCAATGATATGCTTGTAGATGATTTCAGTTACTCCAGCTACTCTGGACCTTGGTTCAACCAGACGCCCCCACCAGCACTTTGGCCATTGCATTTTGCACCAGCTGGAGCTTGTGAACCAAACACAAGGGCAACCCTATGTAGAGCGCATTACAGTAATCCAGCCTCAAGGTTACCAGTGCATGGACTATAGTGGTCAGCCTATCCAAGTCCAGGAACAGTCACAGCTGTCAAACCAGACAACCCTGGTAAAGGGCACTTTTGAGTCACAGAGGACACTTGGGCCTAGGGAGAAAGATTTATTCCAAGCATGCCCAGCACAAGTGTTTGGAACTTTTTACTAGAAAAGCACTTGGTCACATCATCTCCTAGGGTACAAGGGTACAACACCTCTGCTAACTAGCTGCCTAGGTGATCTACCTTTACAGCCCACAGCTCCGACCTGAACACTTAAGAATCATAGAATCATAACATTGTAGAGTTGGAAGGGACTCTGAGGGTCATCTAGTTCAGACCCCTGCAATGAAGGAATCTCAGTTGATCATACATGACAGGTGGCCATTCTGCTTAAAAACCTTCCACCTCTCGTGGGAGTCTGTTCCACTGTGGAACAGCTCTTACTCTCAGAAACTTCATTCTAATCTTTAGTCAGAGTCTCCTTTCTTGTACTTTGAATCCTTTGGTTTGGGTCCTAGCCTCCAGAGCAGGAGAAAACAAGCTTCCTCTATC
This sequence comes from Podarcis vaucheri, assembly GCF_965113315.1. Classification (NCBI taxonomy): domain Eukaryota; kingdom Metazoa; phylum Chordata; class Lepidosauria; order Squamata; family Lacertidae; genus Podarcis; species Podarcis vaucheri. The sequence continues at coordinate 56,912,679 of NC_138764.1, forward strand.
CTCCATGTGATAACTCTTGAGCTATTTGAAGATGGCTATGTATTTGTGTGAGCAAATTCCTAGACTACAGGTCTGCCTACACAGTAAACTGCAATGAGATATAGTCACACATCTTGGGCTGAGCTTACTCCACAAATGTGGGTGGGATGCAGCCACTTGACAGCCTTGTACCCATTTCTGGTACTACTTTTGTCTTGATAATTGCAACTGGAGGGCTACAGGTTACGCAGCAAATCATAATGGCTGACTGAATAGGACTAGACACAGTTCCATGTTAGATATCTTAATACAGCAGTGAACTAATTAACATAAGACATTCATTGGATACTTTGGAATCAGTGTTTCAGCTCCGCAAGACTACTTGCAGCATTACTGAAAGCCAACAGTGGGGGGAAATCTACAGGTATTTAACTTATTTTCCTCACAAGATAAAGGATGGTACAAGACAAGCACATTTTGTTTCGTGGATATACATATGGAAAATCCAGAGATAGCAAACATTCTCGAGTCAAGAACCAGAAAGCCAACGATTCTTTCACAGAACAAAACTGATATATCTATGTAAAGCTGCTTAAAGTCAGATTCCAAGCTGACTAATGAAGGGATCTGAATGTGGCAGCAGCTGCAACTAAAAATCATTAATCCCTTTTGAGATTTCTCCAGCATTGCTATTGGTGACCAACCATGCCTTTGCCAAAAGCTCAATGTGTATTATGGAGAAGGCCAACAGCTAATGAATGGCTTGTAGGAGCTAAATGTCTACATGCAGTGCAGATTGTTATTTGATTGTCACAAATGCCCTAACTTACACCAAGGTCAGTAAGTTTGGCTGCAGAAATTCACACTCAAAATAATGCTCAAAATAATTCAATTACCACCCCAATGTGATAGAAAATTCACCCTGGTGATACAGTGGCCAGACATCTCAACCATCAGAGTTAATCACAGGGTCACTAATTGAAGGGTTTTGTTCAGGTTTAAGGATTCTGAATCATTTTCAGGATTAATAATAATAATAATAATAATAATAAATTGAATATATATGTTGCCCTATACCTGGAGGTCTTAGGCCGGTTCATAGAATAAAATCAAAATATAAAACCACAAAATACATAATCTAAATAAAAACAACGACCTAATAACTCCCCCCAAAACCCCCACATTTAAAAAAAGGCATAGGATCTGCCAACAACTGTTTTTATCTTCCCCAAACTGTACTTCCTCAGGTAAAAAACCCTCACTATTATGGCTCCCCCCCCCCACATTTTTCTATGGGGTCATTTTTTTTCTTAGACGAATGTTTTCAAAGATGTCCACGTCCTTTTTGACACTCAGACCAAATGACAATTGTGAGAAGATGTTTTCACTCTATTTCCTTAAAATGCTGTTTAAACTGAAAGCATCTGAAATATTCCTTGACAGTTGAAACAGTTTGCATGTTCTGAGAACCTCTACTGCCAAGGAAGCTGACTGTTCACTTGATTTTATTTTTTATGAACATATATTTCTGATGTACTTCCTTCAGAGTAGGGTCCGGAGGGATTTCAGAGCAAACCCCAAAGCTCTATGCAGAACATTCTCAGAAATGGATGGGAACACCATCGAAACCTGAAGAATGCCATCATAATACTCATTTGTATGCTAAAAAGAGTGCTAAAGTGAAATTTTTACCCCTACTCTCAACGGTGAGGTATGTAGAAAGCGTACTATTCTATTGCAAGCTTTGTTGTTCTAAAGGAAACTGCTAGAATGTTAGAATAAAAATACTATATGAACAAAGCAGATGTACCTTAGTAGTGGTTTTCTCAAGGACGGCAATCAATGCATACCATTTATGATACTGCTAGGCTATTATACTACCAGTTAGTAAACTTAATACAAAAAACAAAATTTCATCCATACATGCTAGTGGTGGTGCAGGTTCTATAGTAATCTCTCCTTCCTGCACATATTGCAGTCATCTGCAATGAACATTAGTCAATAATTTAGCAGGAGACTATATATTCATCCATGCCAAATATGTAACTCAGAATTTGCAAGTTCCAACTAACAGAAGGAATAAAAGTTTGCCGTTTCCAGTAAAAAGGAAATAGCTTCTAAGTATCTCATCATTCTGTTACTCTCTACAGATGAAGAATCAAAGAAGCAAGCCAATTTGTGAATATGGCAGGAAAATGCATTGTAACGAAATAGTAATAGTGATAGAAAACACTGTCAATAGTTTATCAGAGAGCGATAAGGACATTATTAAGAGTTTGAGAATGGACAAAAGACAAGCTTGACAGTGAATGGATGGTTCTAGCAAAATTAAAACCAATGATTTATTGTATTTATTATGTAAGAGATATCAGAGTGAGCTTTGTGAAAAATTATTCCTGCTAGCACACATCTTGTCGTGATTCAAAGCAATGTCTTCTTTGGAACCTGCAATCTTGGAGATGTCAAGCAAGATCGCAATGCAATCATATGCATGTGTATGTTTACTCAGAAATAAGTCTAGTGTGTACGGCTGGAACTAGGGTGGGGGAAACAGAGTTCTTGCCCTGGGTGCCTGATTCAAGGGGGCACCTAAATCATGATTAATGGTGTATGTGTGTGCGTGTATAAACATGTTCAAAGTGCACAGGATTCAACTAATGAGTGTTGTTAGTGGAAGCTCTGTGCAAGGATTCTTACATGTGACAGACAGGGTTGGCTCACCCATGAGGCAACCACCACAGGCACTAGGATTCACAGGGGCAGCAGATTCCAATGTACATATTTATTCTCCCCTTGTTTCTGACACAGATCTTCACTCAACGCTCCTCTCCTAGCGGGGAGAGGAGTGCCATTTGGGGGGGTTTTCTCAGGTGCCAAAATATATTGGGCCAGGCCTGGTAACAGAACTTTATCCTGTCTGCTTCCCCCACAATTGGCTCGGTTGGGGCAGCAGAAGAGAGCAAAATTATCATGCCTAGCATGCCAAAACACAACCTCGAATTACGTAGTTGCATACCAGCCAGTGTTATTGAATAGCCTACATTGTAAATATAATGTAATTGTCTACTGATGTGATAAACATTACTCTATCTATATCTATACCATCTATATATCTATATATCTATATATCTATATCTATCTATCTATCTATCTATCTATCTATCTATCTATCTATCGTTTCTGATCAAATTGCTATTGTAGTTTTACCACAACTGGAAAAAATAGGTAAATGATATGTACTTGTTGCTTTACCAATTTATTACAACTGTTGATCATTTTTAAACAATAAAATATGGTGTTGGCTTATGAGTGCATTTCAGGTTGTTTGCCTTGGGTACCAAAATACCAGGCTCCAGTTCTGCTTGTAGGTTTATTTTTTGTCACAAGTGTGCTTAGAATTGCAGCCTCACACTCAGGTTTGCATGGGATTTTCTGCATCTTACTTCAGGTTGCCTTACACCCTAGATCAGTGGTTCTCAAACTCCTAGCAGTGCTTGATTTGGAAACTATATCTATCCATATTCTGCAATTAATTTTAATACTAGAATATAATATATTACACTGAAATGATTAAATGTTTCTTTGTTTGTCCTTGAAATTTCTCACCACACTTGCCATCCTCTCTTGCCACATCCTTTGAGAACCGCTACTCTAGCTCCCGCTTTCTCTCATAATCTCTGCTGTAATCAAATTCAGATGGAGTGAGAATGTCCGCACCCTCCTAATTAGACAGACTTACTGAGAATAGAAAACACAAATTCTGACATACCACCTGGAACCGAAAAACCATCTTTAAATTTTTTTTTTGGGGGGGGGAGACAGGGTAAAGTATAATAATGCTGACTATAAATTATGGGTAAATGAAAAGGAAGGTGTGACAATGTTTAAGGCTTTTCAAGGATCAAATTGCCAGAACACTAGACTCTCTGGTGCTATGTATGATAGTATGTCAGCAGTGCTTTATATACACAAATTCTTCACCAGCAGCATTTTCTCCCTTTGCTGCAAGATATCATCATCATCATTTTAAATTGTAACTTGTTTTTGCATATTTCCAGGGCATGAAAAGCTATGGAATATTATTTAAATGCCATACTGCCTGCTTCCCCAGTGATGTTATTCATTTAAAATCCTAATATTTGCTCTTATTACACAGATTGCAGTCATTCTAAATTTGTTCAAAAGCCTTACACTGTAGTTTCCCCAAGTGGGTTCAAGAGGAGACGTTTATGTTTCCATCAGCAAGAGCTATGAACTGAGCAGGGCATTAGCAATGTCAATATTCTATTAACTTAACTCACAGCCATGCCCATCACACTGCAACTACTTGCTACCTCAGTTGGCTAAACAAAAAAACCTAAGTAGTAAGATTATTTGGAAACAAGGTAGTCTTAACACTACACCTCTGATTCCAAGAAATTCCACTATGTGCTTTTCACCAGCTTAAAATTTGCTTACAATAGATTCATATGATTGGCTACTGTATGGTTAACCCCTTTAGCTTATGGCCCTGACCCTCAGTTCTTTATACTTCTGAGTAGCAACAGGATTGGATTCACTGATTTCATTTGGATAATCTTCACTATATGGGGGAAAATAGAGACAAGCAAGAAAATGTATCTTGCTATCTAGATCAAACTGCAACAGTCTGGTTGTTCTGATTCTAAGGAATGTGATTATCCAAATTCTGCTTTTAAAATATACATTTTCTCTCTCTAAGATAAATAGACTAGAATAGCAGTCTGAAATACTAATAAATAAATAGGAATCTAACCACAAAGCAGAAAGCAAAATGAGCAAAATAGATCTGGTGGAGACATTCCTCAATCCCCACATCCAATCCTTTATGAATTTACATCTGGTAAATCTAAGCTTATAGAAGATTGGCTTCTCTTTGATCTCCCTGTCCATACTGATAGACCAAGAATATCTGAGCAAATATTAATTACAATAGGAAGGATTTTCATGTGATGCACAAGCACATCAGTAATTAACACATGCAAATCCCCAAAACAAGCTTACCCAGGAAAACAGACAGTAGTTTTGCAATGTAAACACCAACATAATATATTAAAAACAATGCAAGCAACAATGTTTTTCACAATCACATAATAAATCAATTCTGGATATTATGTGACTCTAGCCAATGTAATCACTGAGATGCACAAAACATATATCCTTTGTGTCACTAAACAGAATGAACAAGGAGTCTTGTAGTACTTTTAAAACAAACAAACTTATTTTTAGGCTTTTGTGGGTTACAGTTCACTTCACCAGTTGCATGAATTGTTACCCTGAGAAGCAGGTACATATGCACAGCGTTTGTGGGAAGGGGATTGTAAACAATGAAGTGAGGGGGAAATGAAATATAGGGGGAAATATACAGAGCGATAATTTTATAATTAACTGTAGTCATTCACAAACCAGTTGCTGTTAAATATCCTGGTGTTGGGAAGCAAATCAACACACATTATGTGCCCAAAATACTTTCTTTCAGTTCAGTCCTCAAGCAATAGCACTGAACCTCTTCTTGTAATGTAATTCAGAGCTTTCACATTGCAGACTGTGGTGCAAAAAGTTTACATTTTGCTGCAACAGAAAAACACAGCTACCACTCTGGAAGTTAATAAATACAGTGGTACCTTGGGTTACATACACTTCAGGTTACATATGCTTCAGGTTACAGACTCTGCTAACCCAGAAATAGTACCTCGGGTTAAGAACTTAAATAAGAACTGAAGAACTGAAGCGTATGTAACCCAAGGTACCACTGTACCCCAGGTTGCAATCTTCACAGGAACAGTTGTAAGAAGTAATGATTATTTTTTAAAAAAAAGAAAAGAAAGGAAAAGGAATAAAAACGCACATTAAATCCAAAGTAACTGCATCTGCTTGATGTCAGCCCTCATTAGCTCTGTGCCTCTCTTTACCGCCCTCCACCACTAAGTTCAAATGTTAAGATCCAGAGGTCAGGACCCAGTCTTTTGTTTCTGTTATTATGTGAGGTGTCATGTATCCTGATAATGCCACATATAAATAATAACGGAAGATAACAATAAACTATCAGTCAAGATTGATGCATCCTCATTAAACCTTGAGCAACTAGTTCATATGACAGAACCAAGAACACCCACATTTTTCCTTTGGGAAAAGGTTAGCAGGTTAAATGACCCCAGTAAGACTGTTGTGCTCATCTGTGCATAAAGGGATTTGGATACTATGACTTCTGACCCCATTAGGGTTAGATTCATTCTTGGTAGATACCAAATGTATTTTGGCATCCTCTAGCATCTGGCTCTACTTGTGTTAAGCCGTGTGTGTGTGTGTGTGGTCCTCTTTCAGCTTTCTCTATGATGTATTTCTTATTATATCTATATCTATATATCTATAGCTATATATTGCAATGGTACCTATTTATCTGCTCACACTGGTATGCTTTGAACTGCTAGGCTGGCAGTAAGAAGCACGGTAGACTATAACTGGGAGGCCATTCTAAGGCCTGCCACTTGGCACCCTGTGTTCCTTTGGAAGAAGAGCAGAATATAAATGTAACAAAACAAAAATAAAATAATATTATAAAGGGATGGCATGCCTTGCCCATTTGTCAGTGTAAGACCCCTAAAACTATCTGAAACTTACTAAGTCCCCATGGAGGGATGCCAGGCACCTATGATGCAAGTCTACTCTCCTTAAGCAGGTGCCACGTAAGTTCCAGCAACTGTAAGAGAGAGCCATGTCCCACTAATAAGAGAGACTATTTCTCCAACCCACATCCCAAAAATGTTGCCATTTGTTATGGGTTTTCAATTTTTTGAAATTAAAGAAGTGCACATGTGCTGTACGTTCTGCAAACCATTATTAACAAGATCAGAAGAAAACATACAATTGATATTCATGTAAGCCCCAGATTCTGCAGTGACGGAGCTGCTCTCTTTCCTGAGGCCCCATCCATGCTCTTTCTCCAAAGAAACACAGTTCCTCCAAAATGTCAAGAAGTCAAGTGCAGGTAATTGAGCATATCCTATGTTGGTTCACACCTCCATTTATATAAGCTTCACTTTTGTTCCTCCATCACGCCAGGTCATTTCTGATGTGGCTTTTTTTTCTTCTTCAAAGGATTTGAAACTCTGTTTGAGATTATCTGAAACTCTGGTGGGTCACCCAGACCTGCCCCCAGCTAATGGAAGCCTTGCCCAGAACCTCAGACACAAAGCCTAATAAAGAGGAGGGAAACGCACAACAGCCTCAATGGCCTCTGCTGAAAGAATTGATTTTCATTTCCTGGTTTTCAGAAAAAGATTTGCAGTGTTTGGGGTTTTAGTAAGCAATATATTCCAAAAGCCTGGAAAGAGCATCTTTTCCTTGACAATTGAAATGAACATTAAATGAAATCTGCAAAGCTATTTTCCCTTGCACAGTCAAGAGCTGACAGAAGGGGAAGCAGAGAGGGCACATAAAAGACAAACACGAAGAAGCTGAGGGAGAAAGTATAGAACAATCATCCTGAATTGCTTCCAAAATGCTGTAATGGAATTAGGGTCACCCTGACAGAAACAGTCAGATCAGAGGAAATTTGATTTTTAAAAAATAAAATAAAAAATTCTATACTCTGCAAAGGAAAATTTGGAAGTGTTCTATCAAATTAGCATGTGTATATATATTTTAAACGCATACCAGACATTTACCACTAAAGGCGTCACGCTCTATTTTGATGGGCAATATTTATGCCATCTCAACAAATATATCTGAGCGATCTGGCTAATCCTAGTGGTTGTTGTTGTTGTTACAGAAGGGTAATCCCTCCATTTTGAAGTATCTGAGTCACATACATATATTTCAAGACTATCCTGAAAACTTAATTCTCAGAGAGTCCATATTTATTCCTTATGCCAGTCCCACTAAATGACACTCCAACAATCTGTTTTATTTCACCCTGAAATGTCTTACTATGTGCACAGCTGCCTAATTATCAAGAAGCTAGAGCAGCAGCAGTAAAATCTGCTGCAGTAACAACAAAACAGATTTTGAGAGTGGGAGACCCTAGGTTATGGGCTTTCGCGGAACTCTGCTTTCAGATACACACAGCACAAGTGATCCATGCACACCCTGCTGCATTATCAATTATGCTCCATTTCTAGGCATAATTCTCTCACAAAGCCCAGGGAGTTAGGTCATTCATAGCTGTATTCTGTACTATCACCTTACAACTGAGGCATTCAAAACACTTGGCAGATATTAATTGGCCTTGACACTCCTATAGTACTTCTCAGTGATTTCAGAGAAGCAGAGGGGAATGCCTGTGTGCAAATTAGGTAGGCTGGGCCATGCGTATGCAAATTTTATATTCACATAAACAAGGCAAATGCCTGCCTCCAAATTAATTAAATAAATAAATAAAATGAGTTGCCAATCAGTCCTTTTCTAGGCTTCCTCCCCCCCCCCCCGAACAACCATTTTGTATTGTTATTCACCAACATATTCTGTTTTTGCAGAAAACAGACAGCCACAACTGCATGGTGTTTTAGAGGATTTGTCTTTTCTGTAAAACACGCAATTTCCATCTCCAGGTAGCGTCAGCACTTAACTGGGCATTTGATTGCTCTGATTCCTGCCTGTCACACAGACAGCAAGGAAAAATGAAATTGCCAATGTTCAGCAGTGCTGCCAATTGCAGCTGATGCACTTCCATTCTGTCCCCCTAATGCAGTGATTCAGACCAATTTGCTCTGAACAGTATCGCCTTGTTATCAAGAGCGCCAGAGAGGACGGATAAGGGAAAAATTGGAATTTAGAGTCACACATCAAGACCAAGCCACCTATCACATGCAACAAAGCCTATGTTAATCTGTGTGCCTCAAGGTCATCCAGGCTGCAGTGACACAAAAACTGCCTTCCCACTCAGGAAGTAATTCTGTGCAAGGAAGAGAGAAGAGGCCTTAGATTTCTGTTTTCTCAACACGCCTCAGGGCTGCTTAACACGTGATCTTTTTCCTACGCGGAAATAATTGTTGTACAATAAAAACCGTGTACATTATTGCACACAAAACAGCATGAGAGTGTGCTGTGGTGCTTATCTGTGTGTTTTGAAGTAAAATTAACTGTTGTATTCCAAGTAATACCCAAAAAAAAATTTTCCCCGCCCCCCATGCAGAGATATATCACTGCCAAGCAAATCTGTTACCAGTGAAGCAGCCCTTCATAAGATAACTGTAAGGAAGGAGGACATGTTATGCCATTGTGAGGAAGTATTGGTCTCCAAAGGTTTCCTCATGTGATCTTCAATTAGTCCACACTACAAACCTTTGGAGCACTAGTACTACTACTGCTTCAGAGAACAGAACATTGATATAATCACATACTGTGGCAGCTACACAGAAATGGATGAAGCATAGATCATTCATTGCCTCATTTCTGGTTCTGCTTAACAGAATGGTATAAAATTAGCTAAGCAAGTTATTCCAGCTCAAGGAGAATTTAAGAACTGGAATAAATACCGTAAATAAAATAAAATGCCTGTACCTGTAACTCTGTGAGAAAGAATATGAATCCATCAATTTGCAGCAGTACTAATTACTGGCAAAAAGTTAAACCATGCAGAAAACAAGAGGAGTGGCAATTGGCCTTTGGAGGTGGGGAGGGGAGGAGCCCCCTCTCTCCCACCCATCTGTCTTTTCCCACACTCCCCTTCAGGTCCGCAGCATGTACTTAAAGTCTCCTAGGCGGGAATGAGAAAAATCACAAGGGATTTCTCTCTCTAGAAGGAAGAGACCACATGATTTAATACTGGGGGAGCGGAAGGGGGAAGCAAGTGCTATTCTGATTGCTTTAGCATGATGTTTTGTATAACGAGCTTTGTGTGCAGATGAGGCAGTGTATAAGCATATAAATAAACATTTACTAATCCCATCTTTGAGACACTATACTGTACCGGACACCCACCCACACCTCCTATCCCCATTAAATGTATTTTCCGATTGGAGGTGCACCACCACCTTTGCAAACAAACAAACAAAATATGCTTATGTTTTTGTACCTGCTTTGCTGTCCTCAGTAGCTGCTTCTGCATTTTTTTCATCTTGAGGACAACTGGATGAGGTAGATGGCATCATAATGACACACAGCCAATTCAGAATGAGGCCAGTACAATGAATATTGACTATTACTTCCTGTTCTCACTCTGAATGCACTGAACAGAGCACCTTCACCAAGGGGAGCACTTTTCAATGGAAAAAAGATTGCATAAAAAGCACTCTCCCTATTTTACTCCAGTCCTACTATTTACAATTCTGTGGCAATAGCAACAGGTTGCAGCAGAGACGGATAGCCCTTAACAACAGGTGCTGCCTCAGCATATTTCCCAGCAGCTACAATGACTTTATATTTTGTGGGTTCTGAATTAGCTTGTGACCCATTCACTGAACACATTTGTGTAGTATATAATTGTCATCCAAAAGGCGGGGGATACACAAGATTTTGAAGATTAAATAGGAAAATAGCAGGAAATAAAACAAGTTATGAAAATGCCCTCATAGAAATTCATTGTAGTAAGCCTACTTTCAACAATAAGCATTAAGCTCTTCCCCATTAACTTAAATTGATGGGTCTTAAGTGTATACAACACAGAGATGTAGAAAGGGCCAACAAAACTCTCCATGTAAGTAGGGACCAAAATGACTCATTAGCTTGTGAATAAGATAGCTAAAAAGAATATGTCAGAACTATGTAACATCACAGATAACACATGGAAGACTTCTTTAATGTTCAAGTCAATACCACAGGGCATAAGACAAAGAAAAAGAAGAAAAGAATGATTAAAAATATGGTAGATGTGTGCTTTCAAACAAAAATAGGGATCTTAGGTCTTGTAAGAAATCAACTATTGCCTCTCTTTTTCATCCGAAATGACCTAAAATTTGGTAATGGAAAGCAATGAACGGATTCAATATACTGCAGTCATTTTGTGACTTGTTTGCAAGCATCACACATTTTTGGAAACAAACTGGCACTGAATGACCCGCAGCCCTTCCCTTTCACTGTCACAAATAAATGTGCTTCAGTCAGTTCTGGTTCAACTTTTGATAGATAAAATCTGCTGAAAATTTACTCAGCCATAAAATATTCCCATCTGAGTGCTACTTACTATCCGCCTCCGTTGATGACATCAAGCAGCACAGAACTACTGCTGGCACAAAAAATCCAGGGATGCTGAAGTTAGGCACCATATTCCAAAGTGGAGAAAGTCACCTTTACTCCAAGGCAAGCAGTCAATACATTCAGCGTCAATGATGCAGACTTATTCCTGCAAACCAAAGAAAGATAAAAGGAGTCAGACCCTAAGCAAATCTAAACATATTTTAAAAGCACTTTTCCTACCCAAATGAGAATGTACCTTGTTCTATATCATTGCATTGCTCATGTTAGAAAACTAACAATGGATTGCTTATTTATTGGATCTGTGTTACTCATACTAAGGAAATCACATACTCCTTGCTGCATACAAGGAAAGACTATCCACATGTGATGTCTGAAATTGTTTAAATGGGAGGGTTTAAAGTTTTATCTTTCGAAGTAATTGTCATTCTATTTTGAAACTGGATACATTTTTTTAAAATGCTGTTTATGTAGCTGAGATCCTCCATTTTCAGAGGAAAATACTTTCCCCTGTCCAATACTGAAGGCAGCACCCAACATGATGCTGGGAGAAGTTTCCCACTGCACAATTTTCACAATCAGCATACCCAGGATTTAAAAGATGAGGGAGAAAATGTAAAAATGCTATACATGAACCATAAGATTGTGAATATATAGGGTTTGCTCCCATACCAGAGGGACCACTAGCAGAACCCTGTCCTTCCATCGTCCCCTTTACTGAATGTCTCTTCAATGAGAAAAAAAGATAGAGTGGACGAGAATATGGGTTGCTTCCAGGCTGCTCTCTCAAAAGAAGTACTGAAGCCACATAAACTGTGAGTGAAGAGCTGGAGGATCTCTCTCACCTTTGATTTTATAGTTATGTGGTTGGTATATCTCAGAAACCCAATGGCTATCATAATTTTTTCCCAAACTCTTTAACATTTTAGGAGACCTGTGGGATGTGTCAGAAAATTCTGACACTTACCAGTAAATCTAACATAGCATAAAGATAGCATTTGAATAATTTCTCTCCCTTCATAGCCAACCTTCACAGCTACAATTGCAAGTACGTGAGGATAGGAATCCTTCTGGTAAATATGAAGTTGTTTTTACAGTGGTACCTCAGGTTAAGAACTTAATTCATTCTGGAGGTCCGTTCTTAACCTGAAACTGTTCTTAACCTGAGGTACCACTTTAGCTAATGGGGCCTCCTGCTGCCACCGCTGCGTCTGTAACATGAAGCATCCATAAACCGAGGTACCACTGTACTTGCATTGTGCCCTTGGGATAGGACAGGGGGAAATAAAAATAAAATAAAATCAACAGAAAATGTTGCCAACCATGTGTGAATCCTGCACATTTAGATGCAACATCAATATCCTTATTACTTAAATTGGCTTCCTACCCCATATGCCAAATTATCTTCCTGTTTCAACCTCTGCATCCTCTTACTCTCTGGGGCATCATTTGACTCCTGGATCTGCAAGTCAATTCATACCTTATACTTTGAGCTTTGGAATAAAAAGCACTGAAGCTTAGAAGAAAAAGCATGCATCTAGCACCACCAATAGTGCGTTCTACAGTCATAGTTAAAAGACAGGTTTCCCAGCAAGGAAGAAAAGATTAAGCCGCCCACTTGTCCATTCAAATGTGTGTGCAGTAGTCAGCTATATCATATTTGTATCTTGCCACTTAACTTGAGTATTTCTTGTACCTGATTTTTTTTTTTTTTAGAAGTAGTAGTAAAGTATGGATTGGTTTTAAGTGTGTTATGTTCCAAAAACATTTGAAATGTCAAGCAGGAGCTATTCTGCTTCTGACTTTCAGGATTACAGAAAATGCAAAATCCTAAACACTAAAATTCTTTCATTTGTCATGGCTAACTCTTCTGAATAGCTGCATTAAGGACTTAATTTCTGATAAATGACAGGGTACTGGATTCTATTTACCATGAAACTACAAAATAAAACGAATAAACGAATGTGCACAAATTTGCTCAAAATTCTGGCTTCTTTTTGATAAAATGGCACATTATTCTAAGGCTGGATTGGAGAAGTATCAAGCACCTCCTCCGCAAACTCAGAAACAATAAATAATCTCACCAAAAATGGAAGTGAAAGAAGAGATATGCTGTGAAAGAGAAATGCAGAGTTTGGGAATTCAGGCAGAAAATAAGAAATATCCTTGCAGGACAGCAGTTATTCCTCAAGTGCATCACTAAACTGAAGACCAAAATATATCCTCAAACGACCATGTAAGTGAGTCGCTACACTTGAGTAGCTGATAGAAGAGCCAAATGAGAAGTTGAATAGGGTAATTTTCACAAAAGGAAAGGTCACATGTATTAATTTGCCCCAGTCGGGGGGGGGGGGAATGAAGCCTGTGGTGTGGCTCTGTCCTACCCACGTCTGTCACTTTAGAACTGCCCAGTACCTCTAGTCCTCAGTCATGTCCAAGTATACACAGGCCTGTCATCTCACAAGGGGCAAATCAGGAAGTAACTGGCATGTGGACATCCTCCACCTCCCAGCCATGGCCACCCTGCTCACTTCATTCTTTAGCTCCTCATCATTTTCCTGGTTATCAGGTTTTGCTCATCTGAATGGCTCGACAGAGCCTCCTGCCAATCAAAACCCTGGATGAAGAGCCATTAAAACAGGACTGTGGCCAACATTGTTTTGACCCCTTTGTCCCCTCATCATGCCAGAAACTACCAACACCATATGACCATGGGCAGCAACTAACAGTTTCCCCTAGTGCAGGACCAGTCCTATTACTCCTTTTGAATGAACCACTTAGTTGGATTTCTCAGCTAGACTAGTTTCTGGGCACACTCAAGGACTGGTGGTCCCTTACACTGCATAGACCATTTGGGCTATGCTATTGAGAGTCCCATGGACTGCAAGAAGATCAAACGCATCCATTCTCTAGGAAATCAGCCCTGAGTGCTCACTGGAAGGACAGATCCTGAAGCTGAGGCTCCAATACTTTGGCCACATTATGAGAAGACTCCCTGGAAAAGACCCTGATGTTGGGAAAGATGGAGGGCACAAGGAGAAGGGGACAACAGAGGATGAGATAGTTGGACAGTGTTCTTGAAGCTACGGACATGAGTTTGACCAAGCTACGGGAGGCAGTGGAAGACAGGAGTTCCTGGCATGCTCTGGTCCATGGGGTCACGAAGAGTCGGACACGACTAAACAACAACAAAAACTGAGTATTACTCCCTGCTTGGGAGAGCAGGAGGGGAAACAGGCTGAAGTTTTCAAGCAAGCAACTTGGAAGTTCAACTCACTGTTTCCCAATTCCTGAGGAGACTATGTCAAGGCAGGAAGAGGAGACAAAATTCACCTTTCTCCTTCTTCATTTATCCATTTTAAAAACAAGAGTATGGAAGGCTGCTGAGAACACATGTCTGGGGCCATGCCACATAGCTCCTTGCCCTGGCATCCTTGCATACAGCCCACACAACTGAAGGGAATGAGCCATTTTGTGTACTAGCTTCACCATGACTTGGAATCCAACCCCTCGGGGTTCCAGATTGCAGAGAAACATGTACCTAGGAAGGCTCCCTCTCTTCAGACATTTGCATTGTGCACATGGGTGCCAGGGAGAGGAGGTACTTGACCCAGTCCCACTCATGTGTATTCCTTAACTGTAAGTATAATGCCCGGAGAGAGATAGAGGCTAACAATGAAGTCCATCACACTATGTGAGAAACCTGGTGTTGAGGGAAGAAACCAGCCCTATACCTTCCCTTTTATATCCTACTGAGAGGGCAAGCAGCATTGTCTAATGATCCTGAGGAATATGTTGAAATAGCTATTCTTAATTATTAATCATTAAACTTTGACCATGTCAGGAACGTACACATGGTGGGCCATGTGAGAAATTGTGTGAAAGGGAACAATAAGATCAGCATATACTGTCCAAAGTAGATACCAATCAGCCTGTGTATTACACAAGAAAAGGAAATGAGAATATAGCCATTTAATTAATGAGCTTACACCCACTGCACAGTGCAGAGGCACTATAACGGGAACACAGTTTGGCAATACTAGGGGGAAGAGACAGAAAAGGTTGCTCATCAAGATATAATTAGAGAACAATGCCAACAGAGTTACTGCAGTGCTGGCAATATATATATATATATATATATATATATATATATATATATATATATATATATATATATTTGCTTTCGTAGATTTTCACGGGTACAGGAATGCAGGTTTTGGTGTCTTCGGGTGTCTTCCCGTGTAAGAGTCGGGGTGTCTGTGCGACGTTTCGACGAGGTCTCACTCGTCATCTTCAGGCTGGTGCTTTCGGCTTCTTGTTACTGGAACAGAGCAGAATCTGGTGTTTGAGTTCCTATAAATACTGTTGAGGGGTGTGGTGTATAGCCTCCAACGTTCTGGGCAGAGAGGAACTAATCTAGGAACTTCCTCTCTGCCCAGAACGTTGGAGGCTATACACCACACCCCTCAACAGTATTTATAGGAACTCAAACACCAGATTCTGCTCTGTTCCAGTAACAAGAAGCCGAAAGCACCAGCCTGAAGATGACGAGTGAGACCTCGTCGAAACGTCGCACAGACACCCCGACTCTTACACGGGAAGACACCCGAAGACACCAAAACCTGCATATATATATATATATATATATATATCCTGCTCTGTATATTAACTTGTCAACAATAATGTAACCATATCATCTATTCCAAGATCATATTTGACTGGAAAACTGCCAAGGCCATAGATTCAGCATCTCAAAATTGGTCATTTCTCCCTTCCCTTATGTATATTGTATAGATTAGATACCATTTCCATTCAACTCTGCTGTTAGCAGACAGTCACTCCCAACACTGCCCACTAAGTATTAATCACACATGCTGTCAGTCAGCAACCTTCCATACTCTTGTTTTAAAATGGATAAATGAAGAAGTGTGATACAAAAAGTTACAGTAGTGAAGGCTGAAAAAGCTCAGGTACTACTCCAGCAAAGTGGGTGCAAGTCTCTCAAGGAAACCACCCATCCACCCACCCACTTTTATATATGACCTTTTAAATTAGGGGAGGGGATATTGTTTTGTTTGTTACTATGCTTTGTATTTTGTGTTTTTATATTGTAAACTGCCATGTGATCCTTGGATGAAAGGTGATTTTTTTTGGGGGGGGGGGATGACACCACCACTGAAGACAATTACATCCATTTAAAAGCACACAAATGCACACACTGTACAATGTCCACCCCCCAGAAGATCCTGCCACAACAGCCAGCTAGTGACCAAAGGCTTGTCGGAACAAAAAACCATTTGTTTGTCTGTAAAAAGAAAACAGAGAGGGAGCTAGCCTAGCCTCCTGTGGAAGAGAGTTCCACAATCTGGGAGCAGCCACAAAGAAGGCCCTCTTTTGTGCCCTCACCAAATGTGCCTATGAGGGTGACAGCACTGAAAGAAAGGCCTCCCCAGAAGATCTGAAGCCTGGCCAAGCTCATATACGATCCTTCATATAGCCTGGATCCAAGCCGTTATAGGGCTAGGGAAGTCATAACCAGAACTTTGAACTATGCTCAGAAATGGACCGGCAGCCAGTGGAGCTGTTGTAACAAAGAATTTCTGTTTTCCCTGTAACCAGCTTGGGGAAAGCAATAATATATAAGCAAGCAGTATGGCACGGTGTTAATAGAGATCAGGAATACTGGAACGAACATTTAAAAAACAAACTTTTTAATATAAAAAAGAGACACCTAAAACTTGCTCCTCCAAAAAAAAAAAAGAAAAAGAAAAAGAAAAAAAAGAAAACACCTAAAAACCACACCTTGTCCAGTTCCACCTGCTCTGTTCAATAGCTTAGGATAAAGGCTGCAATTACATTTTGTGGGATTCACAAAATGCAGCAAGACCAGCTTGGGGAAGGGTACTGTGAGAAAGACATGCTCTCTGTGATGCTGAGGTCCTCTTCAAAGACAGTATTTATTCCTGTAGAGATTGTCTTTTCAAAGTGGTTATTGCCCAGCAGGCAATATTTTTCCCCTGGCACAATTCCTGAAGAAAGCCTTGTTAAGCAGCTGTGAAGTTAGGCTGGAAAGCATTCATCTCCTTGGGTATCTGAACCTTCCCATCATCAGCACTGCATACTAGACACCAACAACTACAGGGAACACCCTCTCATACAAAGTCCATTCCCACTCCTTTAATTTGAGAGAGAAGGAAACTGTGGATGTATATCACCTCCTTTAAATGAATGCATACAATATTTAGAATAAGTCCAGCAGCTCAACTCTCATCAGGGATTACTGATTGATCGGTACAAAACCACACCTCTAGCAGAGGGAAGCAGCTTTCTCATGAAACAATCCTTTAAAATGTCAGAAAACCGCCCCTCTCACCTTGATCCTGACATGATATATGATCAGCTCGTGTGTAAGCAATGAATGATGCCTCTTATGACTATTAGATTTAATTCCCATTTTTCCTCTCATCCCGCTATTTTCTTCTCCCTGATCTGAATGCACTCAAAAATGTTGCAGTGATATACATAACAGCAACACATTACTAAGCAGATACTGAAATCCCAAAGATTGTTTGTATTCAAAGCCAGGGATCTTCTGTGAAAGAACTAATTTTGTGCTACAGTTTGTCAAGGTGTATCATAGTCGTCTACATCATTTGAAAGAACAGAAGCATGCATAGCTAATAGCGATATTCCGGCTATGTATTCCATTGCTCAGTTCAAACATCACTTCAAACCATGGCTAGGAACAAACCATAGTTATGGCTCCCGAGGCCATTGCAACTTACCAACAGGAGAGCTGAGGAGAAGAAAATGAAAACAGTTCCTATATACTTGCAAACCGAAACTACAGTGGTGCCTCGCAAGACGAAATTAATTCGTTCCGCAAGTTTTTTCTTCTTGCGAGTTTTTCGTCTTGCGGAGCACGGTTTCCCATAGGAATGCATTGAAAATCAATCAATGCGTTCCTATGGAAACCGCCTTCAGACCAGGTCCGGGGACAGTCTGTCCAGGACCTCTTCTGAAGGCCGGCGGTGGGCGAAAGTCTTTGCTCCCGACCGCCAGCATTTTAAAAGAGGTCCCCGGAGATTTCCCTATGGGCTTTCTTCTTGCGAAGCAAGCCCATAGGGAAATTCGTCTTGCGGAACTCTTTCGTCTTGCGAGTTTTTCGTTTTGCGAGGCGTTCGTCTTGCGAGGCACCACTGTATTGCTTAGGTTCCAAACCATGGCTATAGCAAACCAGTTTGCCATAAAGGGCACAGAGCCTGTATAAAAACTGAATTTCTTGGTACGATTTTATAGAGGCATGATATTGCTTCATCACATATTCAACAGAACACCAACTACAGTGGCATGTGCCCAACTCACGTTTACAATTTTGGAATAATGTCTTCCCATGAACTTTGTATTTTAGGGAAGGAAGGAGGGGTGGGGTGTGCTTATTATAGAGGGGGGATATCTGTATGTTCTTTGAAAATCAATTTTAAAGATCTATTTTTAAAAATGTGAACCATACAGTAAGATTGAGGCGAACCCCCTCTTAACTACTGCTTAATTTTTGTTTTTCTAAAGAAAACTCTGGTACTTGGGAGACTTAGGTAAGTTAAGTAGGGGGGAAAGCTTTATTTTACAGAACAAAATTGGTAAAAGATGTCAGTTGATAGAAATCTTTCGTGTGTGTGTATGTGTGTGTGTGAAATTTAGTGGATGTAGCAGGCTTCTAAACAAGGTGGTAATTGCACAGCTTCTTTTCAGTTATTTCACTTCAGTTCCTTAACTGTATAGGTGTTACAGCTTAATACTTTGGCTTTTAAACAAGGTGGTGCCTTCTGTCACACACCTTCAATAAATCACACTCCTGAGGCTCCTCTAGCAGTATAACAGACCCAGGAGATCATCACACCCCTACTTAGTAGTTTGGGATTCTTCTCTTTCCAGAATATCACTCCCCTTCTGACTGAAATGAGACCCAAGTCAAGTGTTACCTCAAACTTCTACTTCTCTTGTCTGAATACTCTTAAAAAACACTAACCACTGTCATTCAAACTAAGCTCAGAGACTTCCTTCTCTGGCTACAGATATTTTCCTCAGAGTGAATTTTACACACGCACACACGCACAGGGAGCTATGCTCTTACCCAGCTGAACACCAAGAATGTCAACTCTCCCCTCTCTAATGCTTTCTCTTTTCCCTTCCAAAGTGCTGATTCCACCCACCTCTGGCTAGATGTAACCACAGCCAATCAGAAGGAGGCTGCAGTTCAGCACTCTGGTGGAATCCTGAGGCACTGCATCTCTAAGCCAGGGTGCTGTCAGCATAAAGACAAGGGAAAGTTTCCTACAGTCCTTTTTTATTTCAAACTTTACAGAGAGAGTCTATAGAGCCCAGCCTCTTGGATAATGGCACTGTCCCGAGTGAATTTCCACTCCCTTCTCTCCCACTACCTCATTCGTCATCGTCATCTTCTCTATGGATGCTGGCTAAGTGCCCTCTGAGCTCTTTGCTCTCCTACTTTTAAGGCTCACCAGGTTCTGGGAAATGGTGGGTCTGGAATGCTTTCTAGTGACAACATGTCAGCCAGCTGCTGCTCTGGCTCTGCCTGCTCCTCCTCTCCCATTATTTCCCAATTTTTCCCCTCATCTGCCTCTTAGCTGTGACCTCCCACAAACCACTATTGTAAATCTATCTTGTTTTCCTCTTCCCCCTCCCTGTAAGGGTCAGGATGGGGGTGAAGTCTCCACTACTCCTCCTCCTCTGCCCAGTCCCTGACAACTCTGGTCTAGCTGAGCTTTCCATCGTAAAGAAAAAGGAAGCTTTGAGGATGCACACATGAATTTATTTTATACATAAAGACTATATGGGCCATGTAATTCCTCTAATTCAACAAATATGTTTCGTAGGCTTCAAAATATGTAAATGGCCAGACGGGTGCAAATTAAATGCTTTGTGAAGAAAAGACTGCAGAAAAAATTGTTAGAGAGATATGTAATGAGTGGCCATGCATTACCCACTAAACGTAAGAGAAACTCAAAACAGCACTAGGCATAGTTTGGAAACAATAAACCTAGCTGTTAGAAAAAAGTAATTAAATTCTCTTTCATTTTCTGGGCCCGGGTTTGCAGGACTCTTTCCACAAAAACAAGAGGGATTTCTGGATTGTGCTTCCCTCCTATAGTTCACACAAGTCAGTGATGCAGAGATAAAGCAAGCAAGGTGCCTCCACATCTGCTTTATTTCTTTAATTTCTGTTTCCTCCCCATACATGTTTGCAATGTTACCATATGGGCATATATACTGCAGCCTCTGCCCCAAGTGAGTGCTGAATGCAAGCGGTTGCTGAACAGCTTGGTAGGTTTCTGGATGAAACATCGGCTCTGGATCCATTCCAGTCCGGCTTCTGCGCTGGTCATGGGACCGAGACGGCTCTGGTCGCCCTAACAGATGATCTTCGTAGACAGCTGGATCGAGGCGGGTCGGGGCTGCTGATTCTTCTAGATCTGTCAGCAGCTTTCGACATGGTCGATCACGAACTTCTGGACCACCGCCTCGCCGACGTGGGGATCCAGGGCACAGTCCTTCAATGGCTGCGCTCGTTTCTCTCTGGTCGGGGACAGAGGGTGGCGCTTGGGGGGGAACTGTCATCCCGCCACTCCTTGGTGTGTGGAGTGCCTCAGGGTGCGATTCTCTCCCCGATGCTTTTTAACATCTTTATGCGCCCCCTCGCCCAGCTTGTCCGGAGTTTTGGGCTGGGCTGCCATCAGTATGCTGATGACACCCAACTCTATCTGTTGATGGATGGCCATCCTGACTCGGCCCCAGACACACTGATCAGATGCTTGGAAGCTGTGGCTGGATGGTTACGTGGGAGCCGGTTGAAGTTAAATCCTTCGAAGACAGAGGTCCTCTGGCTGGGACGGGACGATATGGGATTGAGGGGGCAACTCCCATCTCTTGCAGGGGTGCAATTAGTGCCAGCACCGTCCGTCAAGAGTTTGGGTGTAATCTTCGATACCTCCCTCTCTATGGAGGCGCAGATTACAGCTATAACAAAGGCGGCATTTTTTCATCTCCGCCAAGCTAAGCAGTTGGCCCCTTACCTCTCTCGCCCTGACCTAGCCACTGTGATCCATGCGACGGTCACCTCCAGACTGGATTATTGTAACTCGCTCTACGTGGGGCTGCCCTTGAGACTGACCCAGAAACTCCAGCGGGTGCAGAATGCCGCAGCGAGACTCCTTATGGGGTCCTCGCTGCGAGATCACATTCATCCGGTGCTATACCAGCTGCACTGGCTCCCGGTGGAGTACAGGATCAGGTTTAAGGTGCTGGTTTTAACCTTCAAAGCCCTATACGGCCTAGGACCCTCGTATCTACGGGACCGCCTCTCCTGGTATGCCCCACAGAGGAACTTACGGTCCTCAAATAAAAACATCTTGAAGGTCCCAGGCCTCAGAGAGGTTAGGCTGGCCTCAACTAGAGCCAGGGCTTTTTCGGCTGCGGCTCCAACCTGGTGGAACGCTCTGTCACAAGAGACAAGGGCCCTGCAGGACTTGACATCTTTCCGCAGGGCCTGCAAGACAGAGCTGTTCCACCAGGCCTTTGGTTAGGGCACAGCCTGACTCCCTCCTTTGGCAATCCTTACAATACTTTAGTTTATGGTTGCCATCAATTCTGATTTTAATTAATTCTTATGATGTTTTTATAATGTTGCACTATTTTAGTGTTGTTAGCCGCCCTGAGCCCGGCTTCGGCTGGGGAGGGCGGGATATAAATAAAATTTATTATTATTATTATTATTATTATTATTATTATTATTATTACTGAGTATATGAGCCGAGAAAGACAAGACTGCAGCAGGGTTGTTCCTGCAGTGCCAAGGAGCCGCTGTTTAAAAGCTGAAAAATGGAATCGAGGGACAATAAAAAGATGTACTCTAGAACTTAAAGCTGATTCCTAATAGCCTAGGGACAAGTAAACAAAGGGGAGTCAGAGATTAAATTCAAGAATGAATGGTTATGGCTCTTAAATGACAAACATACCTTCCTGATGCTCGCTACTCCCCCTCGTGTATTATAATTAGGAGTGAAGTAAACATATGGGGGAGGGAAGTGGGGACAAGCACACTAGCTCTGCCTGCATCACCATTCTGATTGCTCTCCAACTTGTAGAGGGAGATTACAGTGGTACCTCGAGTTACAAATGCCTCAGGTTACAAACGCTTCAGGTTACAAACTCCACTAACCTGGTAGAGTTACCTCGAGTTGAGAACTTTGCCCCAGGATGAGAACAGAAATTGTGTGCCGGTGGCGCAGCAGCAGCAAGAGGCCCCATTAGCGAAAGCACGCCTCTAGATAAGAACAGTTTCAGGTTAAGAAAGGACCCCCAGAACGAAATAAGTTAGTAACTAGAGGTACCACTGTATCTGCAAAGGGAAACCTTCGGTACTTATGGAGGCTCCGCGTGCATTTTAAAATCCTGGAAAATCCAAGTTCTAAAATGTATGGGGAGCCTCCACAAGTACAGAAGGCCCTGTTACCTTCTGTGAGTTTGAGGAAGTGTTGGAGTTACTGCACTCTTCCCTACTGCCCTCCCCCGCCATGTTGACTTAACTCCTAATTAGAATTCATGAAGTATTCTCCTGTTTAAATACTTTTCAAGTGCTTAACTCCTCAGGAGACCTACAAATGCACCCAGGTTTCACCTGCAGAATGCTAGGACCTGGGGTCCACAATTTTGGCTACTATGTTCCAATCCTCAAGTATGGAGGCTGTTCTCTGAGGGTTAAGTTAGAAGATCAGCTATTTCACATTTGAGCTCTTTGAGAACTCTCGAGTGAGCTTTTCTGAGCGGTGGCAGCAGCACAAAAGTAATTCTGGAAATTTCTGCAAATGTTCTTCCTGAGATAGCGAAACAATGTTTTTCTTTGCTGCACGCTGGGTTTTTGCAAGGAGGAGAGAGAGAGAGAGATACTATTCCTCTTTTCCATCCCCACATTACCCACTGAGCTTCTTCTGTTGCTTCTTGCAAAAGCCCACCATCCTTTAGTCCATTGAAAACTCTGTGTGTGCGTGCATATAAAAGAGATGTGGCTTCTTTTTCTTCCTTCTTTGAAAGAAGGGGCAAGTTCTCCATGGGGATTTACAGAAGGCAGCAGTATGCTGGACATTCCTGGGATAGCTCAGCCGGTAGAGCCTGAAACTCTTAATCTTAGGGTTGTGGGTTCAATCCCCACGTTGGGAGAAAGATTCCTGCATTTCAGGGGGTTGTATTTGATGACCCTCATGGTCTCTTCCAATTATACAATTCTATGATTCTAAGAATTAAAAGAAACCACCCCTCCCACAAATTGGGTCTCCCAGAAAGCTGGCTTCTGCTGAAAGTGTGGAGAACCTGTCACTGGCAAGAGGCTGGGGGAATTTACAGAACCTTACATTTACATCACATTAAATGTGATGCTGGCACTACAAAAGCGGTAAAATCAATCACTTAGACTACAACAACGAAAGGTGCAAAAAGTTTCAGCAGGAAAATTATCAATCCTCATTCTTATGCAGGATATATATATGGGACCAAATGAGGGGTCAGCAAACGTTTTCAGCAGGGGGCCGGTCCACTGTCCCTCAGACCTTGTGGGGGGCCGCACTGTATTTTGAAAAAATAAAATAAAAAATGAACAAATTCCTATGCCCCACAAATAACCCAGAGATGCATTTTAAATAAAAAACACACATTCTACTCATGTAAAAACACGCTGATTCCCGGACTGTCTGTGGGCCGGATTTAGAAGGCAATTGGGCTGGATCCAGCCCCCAGGCCTTAGTTTGCCTACCCATGGACTAAACTGTACTTTTCTGAAAGTCTGGATTCATTCATTTCTTCCCATTAATCTTTCAACTTGTGTGTTACGGAGAGAGAAACTACCTGTAAAATGCAAGACCTGAGCACAGGTCTTTTTTTTAAAAAAAAAAATCCCTACTCAAGCTGCGGCTATCACAAATTACAAGTATGTGTTTCCTTATATCTCAATTATTCCTCACAACTTTTATACATCTTGTTCACCAAGGGAACTGTCCTCCACTAATAGACTGATTCA
Source organism: Podarcis vaucheri (assembly GCF_965113315.1). NCBI lineage: Eukaryota > Metazoa > Chordata > Lepidosauria > Squamata > Lacertidae > Podarcis > Podarcis vaucheri. Next base: position 56,936,899 of record NC_138764.1, read on the forward strand.
AGATAAACCTGGATTGTAATAGAAGATCCACCTCAATGAGTTATGTACCTCACAAAAGGAGGTGGCCTTTTATAATGAAGATTTTTTTGCTGACAGAAAATGGAAAGACCTTTCAAAAGGGTGTCTTCCAACTGCTATCTCAGGAATGTCATTGCTTTGCTATTGAAGTTACTCACTCTCTTTCCAGACTACTGACTTTAAGTGACCTTGCGAGATACCTAAAGGGGATACAGAATGTGCAGACTCTTGGGAAGGCTTTCAGTATTTTTTTTAAAAAAAAAACAAAAAACCGAATTTGCTGAAGGAATAAAGTTCCTGTTAGTTGATTTTTAAATCCATTCAGGCATTAATGTGCTGAAATGTACACTCCAAGTCATTATGATCCAATTCACCACTTTCACACACACACAATTTGCAGCACTTAGAAGGAAAGCTCTATTAATTCTGTTGGTTGCCAAAGCTTACATTCCTGAAGGCAAAAGCTTTATAGGGTGGAGGAGGGGCAAAGTAAACTTAATGGTGTGAGAGGAACCAAGCAAATTTGATAGTATTAGCCTGTTTTTAAGACAAAGCAAAATGCAAGAAAATGTTCAGCATACCGCAAACACATCTCCTCCAGTGCCCAATGGTGGTGGAAAACCACAGCTTCTTATGTATTAAGCACAAATACACAGTACCTTTATAGCAATTGTGCTTTGCATTTTCCAATTCTCCACCTTTACAGATAGGATGTGAATGTAGCAATACTCTCATTAACAGTGTTTTCTTGTTCATACTTCACACTGCACCCTGTATGCCAGTTGGGCAAATAATATTATTTTGCCTTTTTGAAATGTGCCCTTGCACTCTTGCCTGCCAAGATTGAAGAGGGAGTGGTGTGTGTGTGTGTGTGTGTGTGTGTGTGTGTGTGTTTGACATTAGTATGGCTGAACTGCAGTCCCAGCCATTGCTCTGCCTGTTTTTCCCTACGGCCCTACCCACCACTGGAACGTGGTCTCTGATAGATAGTCCATGAGGAAATGTAGCCCTCAGATTAAAAAACTTTCACCTTCCCTGGCTTAGAGCATCACACATAACCAAATATGGCAAGTGGAACTGGTGCTGGAAGCAGCATTTGGGGGTGGGGGTGGGGAGTGAAGAGGAAAGAAAAGACGCAGAAGCATGCCAGATCAAATTTATTATTATTATATTTGTTAGCCACTTTAAAAAAAAAGCCTGAAAAGTGAAAGTGACTTACAGAAAAGCAAAGATTAAAAACAGATCTAAAACCATAATAAAAACAATCTAAAACACTCTCAATAATATGCATAAAAGAGCAAATCTAATCCATTCACTTTCCACTAAAAAATATGCTGAGGATTGAACTCCAAAGACCTGGGTGAATAAACATATTTTTACCTGGCACCTAAAACCAGATAGTAAAGGTACCAGACATGCCTCCCAGGGGAGCACATTATACAGCTGGGGAGCCACCATTGAGAAGGCCAGTTCTCATGATGCCAGCCTCCAAACCTCCCTCAAAGGAGGTATTCAGAGGACCTCAGATGAAGAATGTAGGGTCCAGGTTTCTTCATGAAGGGAGAAGCGGTCCTTGAAGCATTGGGGTTTATAGCCTCAGAAACTAATTGGTAACCATTGCAGCTGTGCCAGAATTGGTGTTATATATTCAGACTGTTTTAATTCTGATCAAGAATCTGGCTGAATTCTGTGCCAGCTGCAGTTTCCAAACTATCTTCAAGGGCAGCCCTATGTATAACTCATTACAGTAATCTAACCTAGAAATTAAGGGACGCGGGTGGTGCTGTGGGCTAAACCATGGAGCCTAGGGCTTGCCGATCAGAAGGTCGGTGGTTCGAATCCCTGCGATGGAGTGAGCTCCCGTTGCTCAGTCCCTGCTCCTGCCAACCTAGCCGTTCGAAAGCACGTCAAAGTGCAGGTAGATAAATAGATACCGCTCCGGCGGGAAGGTAAACGGCGTTTCTGTGCACTACTCTGGTTTACCAGAAGCGGCTTAGTCATGCTGGCCACATGACCAGGAAGCTGTACGCTGGCTCCCTCAGCCAATAAAGCGAGATGAGCGCCGCAACCCCAGAGTCAGCCACAACTGGACCTAACGGTCAGGGGTCCCTTTACCTTTACCTTTACCTAGAAGTTAGATGTTAGGGATGCTGGGGCAGAAACGGAAAGAGGCTTGGTAGAATTGATAGGGTATGGCATGGCTCAGCATAATTTGTATATTTTTATGCCCAGATAAAATTTGCATAGAACTATGATGATGAAAAGTAGGTATCTAAACAAGTTCTTGCTCCCATCCTGTGGATAAGAAACAAGGCTATGCTAGCTCAGACTTTCCCTAGAAAAATGGCCTGAAGGAAAAGAATGATCAGGATTTTTCTCCTATTGACAAGTTCTTTATTAGATCTCTTCAGTTTCAGTCTCTGCGGTTTTAAATGATGCAGTCACCAAAGATACCATATACATATTTAAACAGTCAGAAGAATTAAACACTGCAAATATTAAAACCAGAGGCATTTGTTGTTGCTTATTAGCTGCAACCATTAAAATTATTATGCCTTTACAAGTCACATACCCCATACAAACAAATAAGCACCCCCCATACAGTAGTCCTGCTCTTCCTTTGACACAAACCAAGTGCTGCTTCAAGCATTTAGGAATCATGGAGCAGGTATTTCAGGCAGTAAGAATTCCTATGCACTAAAACAGGCTTGAAAGAAACAGCTCACCCAAGGCATATAAGACTGATCTGTGAGCATGCAGTGGCTCAGTATTTCTGGAAGCAGAACACTGAGCTGCATGTCTTCTTTCCTGGAAAGGAAAGAGAACCAGCTACATGTACCACCTTCAGAGAAAAGATCAACTGTTCTGCTGCCACCATAAAAGCCTTGTCTCATTGCCTCTGCAAGTATGTAGACTTCCCGCACAACAGAACTTCACTTTTCTCTCCACCCGCTTGGCAATCACCCCATTTTTAAGGCCTAGGTAATTGGAAGGAACTGTCCTGACAGATGATTTTTTTCCTGTGGGGTGGGCGGGTGGTATTGCTTTATACCAAGAACATTAACTCAACAGAAATGTGCTGTCACTGATTAGAGTCAGATAGCAGGCTGAATGAAGGGAGCGGGGTGTATAAAATGCAGAAGACAGACCTACTTCTCAGTTTCAATGAACAATTTTATTCCGAAGACAAACCTAAAAAAAGAAAGAAAAAAGATTTCTCCTTTGCATGACTTACAAGGAACTCTTTTCAGCGATGCTACCCAAAATTATAGAACTATGTTATGAATGTTTTCCAGTCAGTTTGAGCCCTCTCGGGACAAAACTAGTTAAAAAGCATGAAACCTATAGCTCACAACTAGATAATTGGTTGTTTTATTCTTTTTACTTAATTAAGTGTGTGTGTGTGTGTGTGTGTGTGTGAAAGCTACCCATTACCCAATGGCCAATATGTTCAAAAATTTTACTGGGGTTAGATGCCATCCCAAAAAGCCTACCTCATTTACACATCCCAGACAGTAATGGCCACCTCTTCTAGCTCATAGATTATTGATGTGGGTTTGCAGGGGGAAAGGATCTCCTGAAATTCCTGGGTGCCGGGTCCCCCCCCCCCCCGATTTATGAAATCTGTAAAACGTGGGGTTTGACGTCAAGCCAGCCTCCTTAGCAACTGGGCTTAGAGAGGTGCCGCCCAGGAACAAAGCAGAGTTTTTACCCTGACAAAAATTCAACATCAGACAAGGTAAGGGGGGGCTGCCAGATTATGAGGCTGTGCTCACGGGGGGGGGGGGAAATGCCTTAAATAAAAACAAGGTTTGGAATAGCAGACAGATCAGGAGGAGTTGCTTGGAGCAGAGGTTTCTGGGGGAAAAGTGGGGGCTGAAGGGCAGTAGCCATTAGCGCTGGCTGGGAAGCAGCAGCAAAGTGATGGTGCTTAGGCTAGCTCTGTCTGCAATGCTGGGCTGCTATGGAGAACAAGCTGCTCTTGAGATGACAGTGCTGTAAGATCTGCACCCCTTTCATCTAAACACAGGTGTAAATATATGTAATTAAACCGTATTTCTTAACAACACTACAGACTGCCCCATTTTGATTCTCATTAACATTACCCTGAGTGAGCACCTGGAACTCTCTGGAATCTTGTGCATCACTCACCAGAGATTGGGGGTGGTGCACAACCTTTGGAACACCATTGTATTTGAATTAGAATTAGAATACTAGTCTTATCTAGCTTTGAAAGGTCCATAAAAAGGGCCGACAGACCTCCAAACATTCTGGTTGGGTAATTTGCCATTTTCACTATTAAAAATTCAGACCTCATGGGCAAGAAGGGTAAAAATTCTGCTATGGCACACAGTTCTGAAATATTTATTAAACTATTACCTTCAAACACTCCTAGTTAAACACTAATGCAACAAGATTCCTGCATCTAGGGACTATGAAAATTTATGGCATGAATCGCCAATTTATAAAGTACATTTTAGCAGAGTTTAAGCTGCTAATTGCCAGAAGAGCGCAACTGCAAGTGAAATGTTACCCAAAAAAATGGTTCTCCATTAATAATGCCTATTGTTTGATGCATTTTTCTGGACAGATGAAAGCTTTAGGCAACTGCAGAGAAGACAGCAAACCAGCTCTTTAGGCTTTTGTTTATTAGAGGCCTGGGCTTATTCATGCAGCTTTGAGAATCTTAAACGGCAGGAGAAAATCTTTTGAACCGTTTTACGCTAAGTTGCTGGACTGCAAGGATAAAAACACAGCGCGCGTGCACACACGTGTAAAAATCCAGCTAGCATCATAACTCATTAATACCAAAATTTGTTGAGAACATGCATGTACCACAGAAAATTAAGTACTGAACACAGTGATTACAGTCAGAGCATCTTCAATGGAAGCAAAGCTAACACATGAAGTATTAAGTACACTTTTTAAACACCATTAGATGTGAAGTCTTTTCTAAACACAACTATAAATAGTAACCTATAGAAAACTGGGCCAGATGAGATTTTGAATGGCTAACTTTAAGTCAAGGAGTCAATGCATTGCTAGGGATGTTAGTGATGTCTGCATGCCAAATTAGTGTGGCTGATTTTACAAAAAAAAAAGTATTGGTAGTTTAAAGCAACTAATTGGTCTCACAATTCACCTAATGCTGAAGGAAACTGAGATTTTTCCCTGCAACTAATTCCACCCAGCATGAAACAGGTAGCTTGGCTAATTGATTTCACAGAATCTTCTCTTCAGTGACTATAGCAGCAGAGCACTGAGGAAAGAGAGGAAGAGAACTGCTGAATGAATCTGCGGTATTTCATTACTAAATGACTGCTGACAGCTGGGCAGCCCCATTCGTTGCTCACGACATTCTGCCAGAAGGCCCAACAGCATTTTATAGCAGGGACAATTGGGACATTTTTTACTGCATTACTTTATTGCTTTCCACCCCCAGGAACTCTTAATAGATGAAATAGGTACTGCATCCCATTACTTCACTCCATTTCTGAATGACTCTGTAGACAAATACAGAACACAGATTTGATGTTAATATCTGCAAAAAAATTAATATATAAAATACATGCCATTCTCTCTTATATGACCTGCAGAATTGGACCGGCTGTCCATTTACAAGGTGCTGATTTAAGATTCACTGGCACATCCTCTTGCCATTATATATTGTCTGGGGAATATATGTGCTTTTAGTTAAACAAGTACAGGCATGGTTACATATTTAAATGCAGCAAGGCAGAATGTAAAAGAAAGTAACTATTCTGCAGATCAGCAAGATATATTTGCAGGCTGCTCAGGACCTACACCAGCCTGAATGGTATCAAGAGAGGATCTTGCTGCTCACAGAAGACGGACAGTAAGGCTACTTAGAAAAGGGAAGGTGAGAAATTGCTATGGTTTTACACCAGGAATGCAGAACTCCCATCATTCTTGAGCATTGGTCGTGCTGTCTGTTTTGCTTCATTAATATCAAAAAGGAGTTGAGTGGGTTGACTGGCCTGAGTTTGATCATTATGATGTTTTTAAAATATCCATAGTGAATATCCTTTATGACTGCTTTCTCCTCTAAATAATATTTCATTATTTCACTGCAAGTTGTGAGCTTGTAGGTACTTGAGAAATATGGATAATATTGACTAGTATTTTGAATTATGTTTGGGAACAAATCAGAAGACAGTGCAACTACATAATCTATGTTATCTGCTGCCGCCTAGATATGACTTACTACTACTACTACTACTACTACTACTACTACTACTCATTTCAATTTCAAAATCATTCTTCATCAGATAAAATTCCAGTGCAGTTTGGAACCTATTTTTTACATCAAAACAATGAAACAAAACAACATTCAAACCACAATTCAAGGCCAAGGCCAATCCAAACCCATAAAACACAACAAATTGGCATCAATGACTGCTGACCTTACCAAAGGTAAGGTGGAAGTTTACAGCCATTTTGAGTTGAAGTTATGTAGTTGAAGACTAAGCTACCTCTGTTCCTGTTGTTGTTCGTTCCTGAGTGTACACATAAGCAGTTAGCTTTGATTTTTGCTTTTGCCTTGGAGTCTCACTATAATTCCCAAATCAACTTCAGGGCAACATTAGCTAATTGTGCTGATAAGATTCTTAAGCGGTCAATTCAAATTCTCGATTCCACATCTCCTTCACTATTTAATCCACGTATTAACAGATTCTTTATTACAATGGAAACTTCAAAGAGATTCCAGAGATCACTCCTGCTAACATAAGGGACTGCAGTTCCTCTAATTGAAGGAGTTTCCTTCCTTAGTAATGGTAGTATTTATATGACTTACCAAGTCAAGATTTATCTTGTTTAATCAAAAAATGTTTTCTATGGGAAAGCTTTCCCAGAGAGAAATCTTGTATTTTCTAAGAATTATCTACTTAAATTTATATATTATGTGTAATGCTAAGTACTACAAAGACCCTGATTTCTGGATGAAATATTAATATCAGCTGGAATGCCAGTTTATGTTCCTTTTGTATATGCAAGTTTATGTTCTGCTTCCCTAAATATGTGTTGTTGTTTTTAAAGACCTTGATTTTTCTCAGATAGCCATAAAAACTAGCTAACCTTTTGTCAAAATTTATTCTGGACAGGTTCCAAGAATAAGCAGCTTGTAGGGTCACTCTGTGACAGGAACCCCTTGCAGATTTTGGTCCCATCTCAAGTTGCTATTATTTATTATATAAGTAGCTTTTTCAACAAAAGTGCCCCAAAGCAAAATATAAAAACCAACATTAAGAACTAAGTATACAAACAAGAGTAGGATATTAACCTGAAATATTGCATTCACAAAGTTTTATTCAGTAGAGTATGTATAAGCTTTGCATATCTGATTTTTCCTGCACTTGAATTCAGTGGGCTACAGGAAATGCAAGAGGTTCTGCCATTCGCTAATGGTTCCCAACTCTAGTTACAGGTAGGTAGCAGTGTTGGTCTGCCGTAGTCAAAACAAAATTAAAAAATTCCTTCCAGTATTGGTATGAGCTTTCGTGTGCAGACAAAACCTTTTTACTTCAAATGGTAAAAGGAATGTGCATTTATTCATGTGTGTACTGTGTGTGTGTGCATGTGTATTAGTGTTAGGGTGCAGTAACAAAAAGATTGGCATTTCAGGGCACCCATAGGGCAACATGTTTCCCAATAGAGTTATGAATGCAATATCAGCACACAAGTAACTCCTTTGCCCAATCCCATAATATACATAATATAGGAAGAGCAGGGGACAGCAGTCCATCAAAACAGGCAGCAGCTTCTATTACTCAAACATTAATGTACATGCCACTATACACAATAAATAAGCCTGAAGTACAGCCAACTGCCTCTAAACTGATCCATTATTAGCTGGTCAATGAAAAGTATAGCGTTTCTTCACAGACTATTCTATTACAACTTAGCAAGGAAGAGTAATTAATCAAAGCTCTATCATAACATATGAAATGAAAATGGCTTTAAGATATGCCTGTACACACCAATTAATTATTAAAAAGGCATTAGCTAACGCTTTTCACCCATCATTTACAAAGTTAGGAGTTGGATGACATACCATTCATTCAGCTAATGCAGCATAGCTCACCCATATTCATCAATCCAAGCCTACAGGAAGATCATCGCTTTTGAAGCCCACAGCCACATTACTATGCTGCAGTTGACCACAACCACCACCCACTATCTCAAATACACCCACCGAAATGGTTCTCGGATCCATTCATGACTAAAGGAAGTGTGGCACTTTAGCAGCCACACTAAGAGAGCAAATTTAGAAAGCTTAGTTCATTGAGAAGCATGGGCTTTCTATGAAAAGACAGCTGGACTAGATGACCCTCAGGATCCCTTCCAACTGTACAATTCTATGATTCTGTATTTTGAGAAGGCATGCAAGACTCCAAACAACAGAAATTGGTCAGAATTCAACAAGACTCCTCTAAAATTGTACTTCCTTTGAATGAATCAATTGTAGTCTATAATAATGTGGGAGAAAGCCAGAAGACCTTTCTCCTAGGTAAGGTCAGAAGATACCCTGTTGACTTGAATCTAGGCACAGCTTAAGGTTAAACCTCTCAAAGAAATGAAAGTTATTCTAAAACTGCTTAAGAAACCACACCAAGACTACATAGCACAGCAATACCTCTGTTGGTTATAATATTCTTTCAAAATATGACTCAGACTATTGTCTAATTGCATAATTATGATACTGATTATCTGCCTGAATGCTAAGTGGCATGTTGAGGTAACCAGGACAGAGTCACTGTGTTCAGAATGGTCACTTAAGGCCATAAATTTAAAGTGGCTCTGATTCAAAATAAAAACATTAAGACATACAGAATGCTTTTCCTAGGTAAGGGACTGCAAAGCAGTCTTAGCAATAAGTAAAAGAAAAAAAAACAGCAGCAGTTTTTTAACATTAGAATTTACAGAAATACTGAAGCAAAAGCATCTCTCATCTAACACCATAAAATTGTAGCACTTTGCATCTCATCTTCTACAATCTCAGAAATGCATTTTTATGAATACAAATGGTAACAGAATTCATTCTATCTATTTTAACATCAGGCATCTATATAAAAATCTGCATCCCATTTCTTGGAAGAGTCCTGTTTGCATCAGGAATGCACCCCACCCTACAGAATGCTGTAAGATCCAAGCACATATTCATTTCTGTTGAACCTGATGAATGAAGTATCCCCATTAACCACAGCCTTATAAAGCATTTCAAGCCATATACATACATAACTGTATTGCGGGTGGGGGCACTGGAGGAGGCAGAGAGAGGGTTAATCCTATTGTAAGTGTATGTATGGGAAGCAAGACTGAGCACGCTCCTGCAGTGTGAATCCTGTCTCTCCAAGATGGATGCCAGGCTGAATTCTGTGTAAACTGTCACTGGAATAAATCATAGCTGGTTGCTAACTTTTCCAGTATGACCTCCATACTCTATACTAAAATTCTGAAGCACTGAAGCATTGATAGTTTGCAAGCAATAAGCATGGGGTGTGTGTGTGAGGAATAAAAATGGCATGAGATTATGTTTTGTAAACATTTGTTTACAAAACTTGCTTCTGGCCATAGGTCAATCAGACTCTTCAAGCACTTTCATAAATATTTATTAACATGCAGTTTGGCGCAGTCCTGGCACTATTCATGTCGGTGGCCTGCTCTGACACACAGTTCACATGAACAAGGATTTCTGCCAGAAACATGACATACTTTCATAGGTTCCAGTTACAGATAGGTAGCCGTGTTGGTCTGCCATAGTCAAAATAGAAAAATTCCTTCCAGTAGCACCTTAAAGACCAACTAAGTTAGTTCTTGGTATGAGCTTTCGTGTGCATGCACACTTCTTCAGATACACTTCCCCTACCGTCCAGGTTCTTGCGAGAGCTTCCCAGAGGCTGGTACGAAAGGCAGAGGGCTTAAAGCTATTTCCACAAAGGTGTATCCTGCACAAAAAGCGCTCTAAAGCCCGCCACTTTGCTTACCGGGCTCTGGAACAGTCTCGCAAGGGCGCTGGAGGATTATGGGGATCTGGCAACAGCCTCCAGGGCCTGTTAAGCAAGGGGCTGTCGCTCCCTTTCTTTTCTTTTTTCTTTTTTGTGTGTAGTCCATGTAAATCTATGATCGTGTAAGTAAAATCAATGTAAGTTGTGATCCTGCTGTACAGGAAAGTACTTGTGTGAGTAAAATTTAAGAAAGAAAAGGGACACTGAATGGATTCTACCAAAACTGTAAAGTAAGTTGTCCAGAAACATGCAGGAGGATTAGGGTTGTAAGGAGCAGCATAATGTTTAATTCCAGATAGATATGGAGACCTACCCAACTCCAAATGACCCAGACATCTGGTGCACCGCAATCTGCAGCTATTTCCATAGGGGGTTGATCCCCTGGGGGCCACTACAAGCCTCATACTATATGAACAAATGCATCAAATGAGCAGGAAAGACAGTTCCCATCTCTGCTGCTTTAAATCTCTGTCACAGGAGTTCAAGAGAGACAAAGTGGATCTGCTCTTAGTGTACTGACCATCCAGCTGCCGAACAGTTTCCCAGCTTGATCTGATGGAGATTATCTCAGTTTTGGTGCCAACAGCACCTAGACTGACTGTCCTGAGGGACCTCAGTGCCCATTAGAAGTCAGCAGTGCCAGAGTCTACTCAGGACTTCATGATGTTGTCCCCAAAGCACAGTTGCATGCAATGCTAAGCAAACCATGAATGAGTGAGCATGTGGTAATGCAGAGAAAAGAAGAACTGAACAGGGATTAAGTGGGCTGTTGAAAATGGAAGGTGGAGGTTGGGAATTAATCTTCTTTGATTCCAAAGTGGGGGGAGAGGAAAGCAGAGCAGATTTGAGCAAGAGACGCCCTATAGCCAGGGCATTTTATGCCATGAAAAACAATATGGAATGTAAGGTTAAAATAAACTTTTTAGCAGTCACACTGAAACGTTTGCGTATTCTAGAATGTATTAGAGCTAACTCAGCCTTGCAATTACTTCATGACATTATACCCACCTCATCACTAAACCACTAAGTCCACTCCATTTCCTCACCCATCCACATCATATTCCTGGGGCAATGTAGTGCCTGGTACTCTTTTCAGCTAGTAGAGAAGTAATGTGTTGGTCTTTCTTAAACTTGAAGGAGAACCAGCAAGGGGGAAAATGTCACTACACTCTGTCTTCTGCTTCCCTTGAATGGGTAGTTACAAGGATAGGCTGGAGTGAGAAAAGAGGTAAAAGGCTGATCTAAAGAGCCAAAGTTTCTACTTGTTTGATTTTAAAGGTCCAGAGACTAAGAAACTGCTGCTCCTGGCAGAGCAAAGTTGCCTACCAGTACTCTTTCCAGCCCAGAACACTACAGTGCTATTCCCAACGACTTAAAATTGGTAAAAAGAAAAAGAAAAGCTTACAGGGACACAGAAGCTTCATTTGGACATTTATGAAATCATGGCCGAGTACTATGGCCACGTCTCTCCTTCTCCTATTGCATGCCAAAAACAGGCAGAGAGGTCCTGGCTTATTATTCTTAAAATCCAGGATGAAATTCTGCCTTATTATCCAAGTTGGTTAACCAACATTAACGTAGAGTTTTCCTGTTCGGACAAAAGAGAAACCTCTAATTGTAATGCAAGCCAGGATCTCCACACTGAAGCTGGTGTGCAGTGGGAGGAGGTGATGGGTGAGAGATGATTGCATGGCCATGGTGCTCATCTTTGGCATCAGAAATATGGATGACCATCTGACTGCAGTTATTACACTCTGTGAAGTGGGCTAGTTTGCTCAGCATCAGAAAGTGATGATGTCCTTCCTTGGCTTCCCCTCTAAAATATCTACATAGGATAGAAATAATTTGAGATAATTAATTGGATATCAAATCAGCATTTTCACTACGAAATGGACTGCATAAAAAACAGCTCAGCATAGCCACTTCTGAAAGAAGCAGTTTCTTGCTACAGCAACAGTTATTTTATCTTTTAGGAGGGTTGCTAGATAAAAAATAAAAATGATCATTTTTCTCCAATCTACTTTTAGCCCTTCAAACAGATAAAATGTTCATCTTCTCATCTTAAAAAATAAAATAAAATAAAATCCAAGCAGTGTCACATGCTGAAGCAGAATATCTTAAACAAAGGTGTTAACTAGCTGGTTAAGGAATTAAATGTGACACGGAAAAGATGTATTTTAATCACTAAAAATAATTCTATCACGAAAACTGCTGAGCGATACCAAATTATGGTTTAATATAAATGATAATCTATATAAATCCTAATGCCAGCATCCGAATCATTAATAGCACCTTCAGTATAGCATTTTTTAAACTTCTAAAGTCTATAGTAATAAGGAGAAATCTTCATTTCTAAGGCATTTCTAGCCAATTCCAAAGATCAAAAGAGCGTAAATTATATTCTTTTGAGTAATCTGCTTTTCTTGCATTTTCTGTGGAATTTAGAATTTGGTGCATAGGCAGAATAAGGAAGTAAACAGATCAGGGTTTAAAAAAACCACAAGCTGATCACATGACAGAAACCTATGATCTCAACAGCATAAATAACAGGTTAACACTTTTGAATATTTTGTTACAACCACCTCATCATCAAGCTGCAGAACAGTTGCATGGACAGCATTCATCTTCAATTGTATACCGAGACATGAGCCTAATTCTCTGTGGGCTGAGTATTTCACCTGTTAATGGGAACACATTTAAAAAAGCTAAAATGAGACATGGCAGATGGAGCCATATATTCTGCCCATCTCCTGAGAGCGGATTTGTAATGCAAAACACTGAATTCAAGATGCGACCCATGGATACAAGTAAGCAATCAGAACCAAAATGATTAAACAAGGCCCAGGTCTCAATATGGCTCACAGAATGCTAAACAGAAACAAGAATGCCCTGGAGGGGAACAAATCACACACCGAACTGCAGGCCAGGAAAGATTTCATTTTCAAGATTATGGTCTTCTTCCAAATATCACAGCACTTCAAACAAATCACTACAGCTAAACATATCCACATCTAGTAATGAGTTGGAGTCCAACTGGATAGTCTTCAGATAAAATAAACCCTTAGAATCAAATTGCTTGCTTTTTTTTTAACTAGACCAACCTTTAAGATGCTGGCAAGAGTATTTGAAGGACCTCTTCTGGCTGCCTACCTTCTGGGAACCTAGCTCAACAACAACAATTGTGTATCTTGAGCTTTCTAGCAGCAGTTATCTAGACACCTTGATATTTAAATTAAGGATTTTTTAATGCTGAATTTGTTTTACTAGCTCTCCGTTTCAGCCTCCAACCCAAGCTATAAACCCAACTGAGTGCAACACAATCTACTTTCTGTGACTAGGTCCCCTGCCCCTCCAATAGTCTAACCTTCTTCAGTTCTAACCTTCACTCCAGGACATAGCCCTGCTTCTGGACAAACATTTCCCCCAACATCCATTTAGAAAACTGATCTCTGACAGGCACTCTCCTTTTCCATATCAATGCTGATCAGACTCCATAGACCTCCCACTTCTAAGTGCTTCATCAGCTAATGGAAACCTCTATTGTAGCCATCTGACAACTGTTTTCCCAGTAACACCCCTCCATTTTAGCTGCCCTTTCTCAAATAGCCATCAGAAAAACTATAATTTAGACTTCCAACAGCTCCTTGGAGAAACATAAAAACAACCCATCACAAAGCTGGTTTTGTTCTGCTCCCACTCAGCAGAAAACCAACCCACAGACTGCTGGAATTAGACTGCTATTTATTCTGAAGTCTCACAACTGTCTGCAAAACAGATGATGTCACGATGCATGGCTAAATCCCAGATCCTCTAACATGCAACAGAGAAAATTAGCAGAGGTCTGCTAAACCTAAAATTGGGCAGACTCCCTAACTACTGGTCTTGTGTGCAATTTTCAGCCACCTTTACAAATTCAACATTTGCAAGACCAGAGAAGCCTCAGCTTGCCATACTACCAATACAGTACAAGCTCACTTAAAATTAATTTGTGACTGTCTGTGGGCTCAGTTCACCCTCTACAAAATCAGCATATACTTGCATGAACAGCAGTACCCAATGGTCAGAGAATCACAGAATGGTACAGCTGGAAGGGACCACCACTCTGCAATGAAGGAATCTTTTTGCCCAACGTGGGACTCAAACCCATAACCCTGAGAGTACCGGTAAGTCTCAAGGTCTATCAGCTGAGCTAAAGCACTGACTCTGCTTATCTATTCTGATAAATAAACTATGGATTAAAAAAATGTCTGGCAAGTTGCCGATTTTTTTTAAAAAAAACAATTTACTAACCAACATTGGCTCTTTCCTCTGAGAGCCATGACAATACAGTTTTCTTCTCTACTCTGATTTTATCCTTTTTATTTGGCCTATATAGCTTCCTTCCTGCTCCCATAGCCTTGTTTTCCAAATAGAGCAAAAATTGTTCCAGCCTCTTTTGTTTAAGAAAAAATGTGCATACGTAGTACCTTATCACAGCAAGTGATCTACAGTCTGAATAGTATCAACCTGCTCTGAAAAGAGGGGTTATTTGTTAGCTAAGTGCTGCTCCTGAACCAGAGTAAGCAGAATACATATAGTCATACCTCTCGTTGTGTTGGGATCATGTTGTGGATTTTTCGGTTGTGAACGCAGCAAACCCAGAAGTGTATACTTCCGGATTTTGTCACACGCACAGAAGCGTTCTGCGTGCATGCACAGGAGTGCTCTACACGCTTCACGCATGCACAGGAGTGCTCTATTGCATCATGCGCAGAAGTGGCGCTCTACTTACCGACTTTTTGGGGTGCAAATGGCACCCCAGAACGGATCGCGTCCGTAAGTAGAGGTACCACTGTACTTAATTTCATGACACATTAGAAGCTATAAAAAGGTGCCCCCCAATGTCCATCTAGCTGAGTTACTTGACATCAGAGTACAGTGGGACCTCGGTTTAAGAACAACCCTGTTTACGAACGATTTGGTTTATGAACTCTGCAAAACCGGAAGTAGTGTCCTGGTTAGCGAACTTTACCTCGGTCTAAGAACGGAAGCCGAATGGTGGAAGGGCACTGGTGGTGGGAGGCCTCATTAGGGAAAGTGTGCCTCAGTTTAAGAACGGTTTTGGTTTAAGAACGGACTTCCGTAACGGTTTAAGTTCGTAAACCAAGGTACCACTGTATGTGTAGAACGTAAAACATGATTATCAAGTATTCTAGCCTCTGCCATTCCCTCTCATGGCTGATTCAACACATGTATGAATCAACTACTTTTTGTCAGCAGTCACTCTCATGCCACACTTTTCTCAGTTGTTACAATTGCTTTGGTATTCCATTATAGGTTGCAACTGATTGCATACCAGGGAAATTAGAAGTGTGAACTGGTCCTCAAGTCTCTAGAGCTTTTAGATTCTTGAATTTAATGGGCATTCCCAACATGAAGCTGTACAAGCTATATCAATCTCTCCCATAAATTTAATGGAGGAGAGACATTTATTCCTCAACACGTCTGGTGACAATGAGCTAATAATCAACGCCTAATGGTTCAATGTAAGAAAAAATGATTTGGTTGAAACATGCCCAATGTTGATTTTACTGGTAGGACAATAATGCACCAGAATCCAATCTTGCTCACTCATATACTGGGTACAAGTTGCACATAAGGTTCATTCTGCACTTGAAAGGAATTGATCCTTCAGTCTGGTAGCACTTATACTTTAGGGTTCCCTGCCCCAAGTATGATATTAGAAGCAAGTGCCTTTGCTGTACTATTTTTGGCAACTGCTAAAAACTGTTGTGCTTAAGTGGGGCTTCCCAGACATGTATTTTAATAAGACATTTCATAATGTCTATTTTTCAAAGTGCTATTTTTACTCATATTTTGAATTTTTTGTTAACTTGTTTTTAACTTCTGATTTAATCAATGATTTATGAATATTTTATATTTTACATAAACTGCTTTAAAGTGTTGATGATTGAGTGGTAAATAAATCCTGTTAGTTAATCAATCAATCAATCAATCAATGTTAAGTCAATATACTGATAATCCAAAGTTATCATTATTTGTTTAGCCATTCAGTAATATAACATAAGTATACTAGGTGGTGAAAGTTTTTGGTTTTTTTAAATCACAATTATCATGCCTCAAAACCAGAAATGTAAAATCAAGACATTTTACCTTAAAATAGAGAGCAGAAAAATGAAACACCACAGTACTAAATAATTAAAATAAAGAGCAAAGCAGGGGATGGGGACAGGGACTCCACAGGTCTAAAATACTATTAAACCACGGCATAATAAAGGTTTCTAAAAGTTCCAAGGTGAAATAAATGTGAAATAGGTGTTTGGCTGACCCCTCTGGGAAGGTCTTTCCACAAACAAGGGGCCACTACTGAAAATGCCCTTTATTTGGTGGTGACCGTCAGAGAAGTGCCTCAGCCATGATAGGTACATGATCTCATGATAGGTACATGAAGGGAGAGGCAATGATACAAAACTGTCAAACCATAATAGTTCAAACTAGCACTTTTGAATTAGGCCTGAAAGAGACTGGGAACCAGTGAAGATGTTGAAGTACAGTATAATGGTTCATAAAAACATCTTGCAGCTACATCCCATACCAACTGAAGTTTTTTTTACCATTTTCAAAAGCAGCCCATTTACAACGCTGTAACTTCACAATAGTCCAAGTGGGAGGTTCTGCATCCTATTAATGATGTATTTTGTGAATTATAGATTTATCTCTTGGCTATACTGTAAATAAATTATTGCAAGCAGAATTATTAGATTTGAAAAGAGAATTAATAACAGGAAAGTGCATTTAGAAGTACATAATCCAAATATTTTACATCCTACCCACACCATAACACAATACAAAGTACAATGAAGAAAGCCTTTTCAAGATAACTGGGAAATTGTCCATTTAGTGTCCCTGCACTAAATGTGGTAGCAATATTTTATTCTAAAAATATGCATTATTTCCCATGGAAAGAAGTGGAGGCAGCAGGATAGCAATCAAGGAAGGGCAAAACTCCTTCTATGAAAAATATAAAATAAATCAGAGAAATGGACAACAAGAGGAAATGAACCCAGAATTCACCATCAGTAAGTGTTCAAAGAAAGCTGGTTTGGTTTTATGACAAGAGGCAATTTCTGCATGCTAAGAGGTTATTCAACAACCAGGTTCAATGGTTCCCATGAGATTTGCTGCAGGCTGTTGACCAAGGAGGTTCTTTCCACAAAGCATAATTTTACCTCCAAGCGCCTTGGTTTGGAAGTCTTCATTTTGTTTGGAAATGTTAGTTTGCATGGTCTATTGGGTTAGGTCAAAATGCATTTGCAGTTCCTGCTGACACCTTAAATGTAAGAGAAAGTGGCCCAGCTCTCTATACACTGGAAGGCAAGACAAACAAATCTCCCTGACTTCCTAATTCATTCAAGACCACTTTGTCAATTGACTCCTGTGAGCCCAGAATTCTTCAGTGACCTTCCAGTTAGTACTGAAACATCCCCTTGAAGAGTCAAGCAACCCTTTTCATCAAGGACAGTCCATTATATCCTTTTTTGGTGAAACTGGAAATTTTCCTTCTGGTTGCTACTAGCCCTAGGCCCCTGAAATTAGTGAGGTTCTACAAGATTCCATGGCCAGTGTGATTTCAGGAGAGCAATCTTGCCATGATACACTGAACCTGACTAATTTTTGGAGATCCTGGCTTAAGGTACCTATCTCCACACATCTCCATGTAGGGATCCAGTCCTGTAAAGCTGTGCCATAGCTAAGGAACACCTGCTCTTCCTCTCTGCTTTTTGGATTCACCCTGATGCCATGGACTCTCACTCCCACTGATGAGTTTTTGGGCAGGTCACTTGGAAGGAAAGCATAACTTGCTTCATCCCTCCCTAACTTTCAGACTTCAACCATCCTTTCTCCTGAATTGTACAGCATCACTTATAGCCTCCTGCAGGACTGGAACTTGCTCATTTCTCTTTCTTTCTTAACCCCTCTCCCTTCTAGGACAATCCTTCAGTAATTTTCCATGCAATTTTCTTTTCATTTTACTTTCTCAATAAAAGCTCGTTTTCTGGAAAAGATCGGATCTTGTTTCTGCTGCTCCCTTCCAGGTACCTTATTAGGGCACTCCACTACCTTGACTAGATAGTTCCTCAAATTACACATCAGGTGTTCCTGTGTCCCCTTGGCAAAATCAATGCTATGGGCTTTACATAAAACTTTCAATTTTTTCATATTCAGATTAGAACAATATGTACTTGAAACTTTTCTGATGTCCTACAGTAGCATGCTTTCCAGTCAGTAAACAAAGCTAAAACCTTTGAAACTTCCCCACTTATCTAATACAGTCATACCTCGGAAGTTGAACGGAATCCGTTCCGGAAGTCCATTTGACTTCCAAAACATTCAGAAACCAAGGCACAGCTTCTGATTGCCTGCAGGAAGCTCCTGAAGCCCACTGGAAGCTATGGAGGACGTTCGGGTTCCAAGGAGCATTCACAAACTGGAACACTCACTTCCAAGTTTGTGGCATTCAGGAGCCAAAACGTTTGACTTGCAAGGCATTTGACTTCCGAGGTACGACTGTACTGTATTTACAATTGTGAACTTGCAAAATGGAAAAAAAATTCTGCAGAAAAATAAAGCTCTGGAGGATTTCCTACCCCACATCACCGTACAAAATAAAAACAGGTCACAGAAGGAAAAATTTCCCCTATCCACAGTCATGCTCCAGAAAGTCTTATTCACTGACGAAAATAGTCAAGATTCAGACATGTATAGGGACTAGTATCTTCAGCAAGGACAGTATGCAAACTCCTCACTGGCTGCTCTCCTACTTCACTAAGGCAGGAAGACTTGGCCAGAATTAGTCATGACCCTTCCAATTTATGAAAGAGAGCATTTGTTATGGAGAAGAGAGGAAGAGGAATCATGCATTTCCAATGCTGGCAGACAGTTTGCAAAACTTGGATTTGCATTATATTTGTAGTAGATTCCAGAAAATGTCATAGGCCTTTGTGCCTATTCTTGCTTCCTTTTTCTTTAATCTGTTTTTCTCTGAGTTAATGAATAAGGTTAAATGCTGCCAAGCTTTGTCCTGTTTAAATTATGCTTAGACAATGAATAATATCAAAAAACAAGAATGTCTACCCTACAGAGACTACTAGACAACAACATAACTTAGCAGGATTACAACCACTAGCAACACAACTATCCTAACAGTATGTACTCATGCTGGAAGAAGTGTCTAGGTCAGGCATCCCCAACCTTCAGCCCTCCAGATGTTTTGGACTACAGTTCCCATCATCCCTGACCACTGGTCCTGTTAGCTAGGGATCATGGGAGTTGTAGGCCAAAACATCTGGAGGGCTGCAGGTTGCGGATGCCTGGTCTACGTTAACCCTCTGAATAGTTATTGTTTCTTTTAAACAGTTCTCTCAACAGTTTTAACACCTGTAATGGGTATAATAAGGGAACTGGTATAGATTAGCAGGTTTCCGGGGGCGGGGGGAGTTACTGTTCAATAGTTACTACCAAACTCGGATAAGAAAAATTAGACTGGGTATCTTGATATTAAATATTGATCGAGTTAGTTATGTGACTGCAATTCCAGAAGTTCTGTTAAATGCCTCTTCAGTGATGAAACCAGCAAGAAGACTTCTGCTCTATGTCAAACGCAGAGCAGCCCTAATAAAGCCTTTGTTAATGGTCCAACGACCTTGCTGCATAAAGAAAATACCAACTTAGTGACAGTTTCAGTTCTGCACAGCCTATTAAAGCAGAAGAAAGGGACAAAAATAGACAAGGCATTATGTGACTTCTAAAATATTTATATTGCTAAGATGAGGTATTATAACTGTTTAAGAACTTTTGCGTTTAATAGCATACAATGCTACCTGGGGAGGGATTTTTAAAAGCAGAAATGCTACTAGGGCTTGTTAAATATTTTGCCTCAGCAAAGAAGGATTCTGATCCAACCTCTTGGTGTATGCAGAGGAATATGTGCACTACAGAAGACAGTAGCATCTGGATTAGGCCCAGAACTCACCTCAATGATTTTTGAGAAATTAATATTAAAGACTGGCACATACACATTGAAAGACTAATCTAATGATTTTGCCCAAAGTAGTATTTCAAAGGCAGGTGCCATCTGGCTCAGGAGAGTAGTTCTCATTCAATATACCAAACTATGGCTAAAGCACCATCCAAATTTAGTACTAGAATCAACCAGCAAGAAAGGAATATTTTATGGTGGTGTCAGATGGCTCTTTTGTAACTAATAAAGATGCAATTCAAATATTTCACATATTCTGACATCAGGTCTTGCCAGATATAAAATAAAATGCTGAGATATGGATGTACATACATACTGTTCCGTCTCAGTCAAGCTGCTGCAATGTCCATTATGGTCATAAATACACTGGCAGTTGACAGGAAATTCAATAGAAGAAATAGATATTGTAAGTACAGTCTCCAAATCCAAATACGAAGAAATGTTCATGACAGCTCCCTCCGGGATTATGTACAGCCACTCCTAAGCTTCAGGTGCTGCTGTCAATACTGAGAACCTACCCACATTACAGAAGATTTCTGCACTTTGAATGATCTTTCATTTGTCAAGGGATAGTCTAAACAAGGGTCGCTATTCAAAGGCACAGGGTGCAGAGACTTTCCTTTCAGGAACTTATCTATATCTGTTCATTAGGGCATACATATATGGACTTCTGGCTGCCAAAATTAATGTTATGGTCTACTGAACATTAGCGATATGCCTAACAGACCTTCCTCAATGATAGCTGCAAAATTCTAACATTCAAATAGTTGTCCCAGACCATGCAGAGCAAAGCTACTAGCGCCAGTCTCATCCCCCTGAGCTCCACCTAGTTGAAGCTGCATTGTTTTGGGGATGCTCCAAACACCTTGAGTCACCAAGGAACCTGGATGGGGTCCCCAATCATAAAGTCTGGCGTCTTGTGATCACAAGCCTGAGGTGAGCCTCCAAACATACCCCATCTACTAACTTCCATAGGACTACCATCATCAGAGCTCTCTGCACAGCTAGGCACTTACTGAAATCTGAATGTGTTTGGATTTTGCAATCTGGTCCTGATAGCAGAACAGCATTTTCTGAAGGGGTAAAGGGAGGTGTGCTGCCTAGGGAACATGATTCTGAAACGATACCACCATGCCTGGAAATTTGACTAATACCATCAGATCCACCTCAGTTGCACTTGCAATTTGGATTTTAAGTTGGGTCACTTTCTCTATGTGGCCTTTGGACAACCAAATCTTGAAGGCTGGCATCTTCAGTTGTACACCCAGAGGCATGGTTTTTGGGGAGGGTTCCAATGAGACTTCCGCCCAATTTATTATGAACCCATGTCACCAAAGGCAGTTCAGAGTGACCTATCTTGCCTGCATTGCTCCTTGGAGGGGGAGTGCACCAGGATTAAGTACAGATGAACCTGCACCTCCAGGGTCCTCAGGTGTGCCACTAGGGTCACCTTACCTTTAGTTAGCACCCTGCTGGAAAAGGTCAACCCAAAGGGCAGAACATAACATTGGAAGTGGTTGCCTGCATAGGAAAAATCGGAGGTATTTCTGGTATCCATCAGATGGCATTAAGTAAATAAGCCTCCGACAAGTTCATCAACATCATTCTTGACTAGAGCCTGGAGTTCAAGGCCTCCATTTTGAAATCTTTAGGAACTGGGGTATTACCTTTTTAATCATTTCAGTACTGCAATCTCACAGAGAAAGAACATCTAGACACATAGGAAGGTGCTCTAAGTCAGACCACTGCGCCTACCCAGCTCAGTTTTATCTACAGAGGCTGGCAGCAGCTCCCCAGGGTTCCAGGCAGGTGTTTCTTTCAGCCCTGCTTGGAGATATTGGGGATGGAACCTGGGACCTTTTCCATTCAAAACATGTGTAATATCACCCTTCCCCTTCTTGCTTTTCAAATACTGATTACTAAAGGCAAATCATTGCATAAAGAAAGTGCAATACATTGTATCATACACACAGGGCACTATGCTATTAAATTTTAATTAAATCCTCTCTGCGGGCACACCAGGTAAGAATGAAAATTGCCCACACCTCTTAATGTTAATGCTTTCTGGCTGTTCTTTTTTCCCCTTTTCTTTTTTAAAGAAACATCTTCCAGTTATGCAAATAGTCCTAATCTGCTTTTATGTTTTGTGAAAATGGCCCCACACATACTTGATCTGTCAGCCCTTTCTTCTTACAATGTTTTCTTAATAGCTGGGGTTAAGTAATAAGGGTAGGTGGTGGTGTTTGTTTTGCAACCATAAACAGTGTGGAACATGGGGGTTGGGAAGAGAAGGAACAGATGGAAAAAAACTAGGGCAGGAGCTGCTAGGTATACAGTAAGTGAATTCGCTGCTCCTCTGCACCACCTGTGAGTAGTCTCTTCTGTTCAGATGGTAAGACAGAAGGACATTTTAACCCTGTTACTTTTTAATAAAATCTGATATGTACACACAGTGTTATCTGTTATCAAAACAAAAGCTCACATACCAAAAACAAAACAGAAAGAGCAGTACAAGGGGGAAACTACTGAGAGACACTATAATAATAGTGCAACTCATTACCAAACTCAAAACCATGGAGAGACCTGGTATGAACAAAGACATTGGATTCTTATCTCATTATACATGACTAAGCCATTTTTCACCTTCTCACCCCTTGCCTTTTCCTGTAAGACCTATTGCAGTCGTTAAGAGTCGTCAACAGGCTCATCTCAGCTATCTGCCAATCTCCCATTCCCACCACCCTTCTGAGAAATACCCCTCCCCACCTTCTCACTATATAGAAGGATCTGGCAACTTCTGTTTCAGTGTATCTGAAGAAGTGTGCATGCACACGAAAGCTTATACCAAGAACTAACTTAGTTGGTCTTTAAGGTGCTACTGGAAGGAATTTTTTTATTTTGACTATAATAATGAATATTAGAACATAAGAAATGCCCTACTGGAGTGGATTGACGGTCCATTTAGTCCACAGTCCTGTTTCCTACAGTGGTCAGAACTCCCTTCTACTATTAACTACTAGTACTGAATCAGCTATATCCTGAAAAGGGGAAGATTAAGGTGAGACACGGCAGTGTTCTTCAAATAGAATAAGGCCTGTCATGCAGGTGAGAGCAGACTTGTTCTCTGTTTATCTAGTTATTCAAATCAATGCTGTTCCCCTTTTGTTATTATTTAAACCACTTCATGAACCAAGAACTTGTACATTGACCACTAATAATAATTATTATGCTATTTTTGTGATGTAAAAAAAATAGTCTTTTTATTTGTAGCATTTGTAATTATTTGTATCATTTATTGTTCCTGTGATCCTTGTTTATAAAACCCAGTAAAAAGTTATTAAAAAAGAGAGGCTAGAATCAATGAGTAGAAATTTCAAAAAGAAAATTCCAGCTAAACATCAGGGGGAAATGACCAGTAAGAGCTGCTTGACAGTGAAAAAGACTGCCTTGAAACTTCTGACCTGTAAATGATAAACTTATTAAAACCATCTTAACTACCTCGGGACCATCACAATATGCCCCACGCCCAGTTCCAAATTCTCTTGAATTTGTAACACAAGAGAGGTCCTGTGTAAAGACTTCCTAGAAGTTACAGAGTGTCTCACCTAGAATGCTTCTCCCTAAACCTAGATATGAGAGAGCTTTTCCTGATGTTGTACAGACAATCCTAGTTTTGTACAGGGGTTACATTCTGGGCCACTGCACGTGTCCTGCCTAAAGCATTCCGCCACTTCCCTGTTCTGTCCTTTCAGTGACACTTTATTGTCACTTCCAGGTTCGGTGTCATGCGCGTGTGCACAATCTTGCATCAATCAGACATGTTTAAATTGGGAAAAGCCTTTATTTCCCTCTGGATTCAGCTGGTGAAATTCAAAGTCAATTGCATTATTTTCCACACCATTCCTAATCCGCTTTTTCTGACCTTGGGGCCTGAATAATTACACTGATGTACTGTGATAGAATAGCTAAATGACGGAGCTATGAAATCAGGAAGTCCCCAGTTTGAAATCTACTTTGCCATGAGCTCACTAGGCGGCTTTAAGCAAGCCATTCCCTATTAAAATCACACCTGCAATGTGAGTTTCACAATTTTTAAAATAGCAGGTGGGGGGGGGGATCACCAGGATTTCACCAGAAATTCAAGAGGTAAGGTTTAACCCTTCCTTTCCCAGATGTGATCCTGATTAAAATTGCCACTCACTTAGTATTATTAGTCTTAGGGAGAAGGCTAATAACAGAGAGCAGGGGATTTTAATCAGGACTGCAGCTAAGGAGTGAACAATTAAACCTCCTATCACCATGTGAAACAATTCAGATGAAAATTTGGGGAAGGGTCCACACTTACTATTCCTTATTATACGAGGAATTCTTAAACATTGGGGTGCTTTTATATCGTGCATTTAGTGCCAGTTGTAGTTTTGTAATTTTGTAACATATATGGCAAGTATTTGTATCTTAGTATTTCCCTTCATGCAGTGCAACACACCCCAGTCAGTAACGGGGCAACTGTATTTATTCTCTAATTAACTTTTAACTAGGAACAAAGGTCAACTACACATTGTTATCAAAGGAAAGCCATAGCATATGATCTGTAAACAAATCTAATAACCTAGCTGATTACAACAGACCTTTAGACTTAAGTATCTTATGGGCCCTTACACACAGAGAAGACGTCATTAAACCTGATTAAAACTGCTATTTAGTCAAATTGCTTATCTAACGACTGAGGAAAACAAGAACCTGCAATTCCCTCCTCAAAATAAACAGTGAATTGGACTACTGCCCCCCAAACTTCAGCTGAAGAATAACAGCAGATTGCTAATCAGTCTTCTAAATCAAATCTTTCTTCTTCTTCTTCTTTTTAATGGCATGAACACAGAGCTTTTTTTTTAAGGGGCATGTTATGAAGAATGAAGAGCACTTGCATACATTCAGGCACACTTAATTAGGCCAAATTCTATAACAGGGGAGCGAGGAGGGAGAGGAAAGGATTCAGGAACACTTGTTTTCTTTACATCCGACCATATTAAACCACTGGTTTAAATAACTCCAATATAACTGTGATATATCAGATTTCTCTTCAAACAAGTATCAGTACCTACCAAAAGCAGAAGATTCTCAATCTCTGCTCTCCGCCACACCCCACACCAATCACTGGGGAAGTAACGTAGAAAAGCAATGGCAGATGGCCTCTCCCACATTCCCTGCAAAAGACTAAATGCAGGTGCAAGCCTTGCCCACAAATTAGTCTGTAGTGAATTGACAGATACATTGCAGTTCAGTCTTCCAAAAGATCAAAAATCTGATACTTCAGGGGGGGGGGGAGTACTATCAAATGTTTCTCAGGAAAGAAAACCTTTCCCAGAAGTCTATGCTCCCCGTCCTACTAATTTTGGCTTGCTCTACACATGACACACTATTGGGATTTTAGGCTGAACTGGGTTTTTCAGAGGTTCGGAGCTGCCTCAATCCCAAATATCAGAAATTAGTTTGAAGGCCAGGCTAGGGCGTTGTTAGGGCTTCAAAGTCAGCTCTGTCTCTTTGAGAGATGTACTAACAAAATGTGCTGCATTCTGGTTTTACTGAAGTTGGAACTGCAAGGTTGCAACCCATAGATCCTCCCAAAAGCTTTAAAAATTCTGAGGCAGTGGCTGAGCATCCTGTTCTGTTCCTCCACCATCTTCCCCCATCACCTATAGTTGGCAGATAGGAAACAGGCTGTGCAATGGGACATGTGGAGGTGATGGAGTGGAAGGCTCAGAGGCAACACCCTCTCCCTCTCCATGCAGCAGTGCCTATCATTATAAAGCCCCTATCATCATACTGTGCTAGAGTGCATCTTCCAAGGGATGATTCCTATAGTAATATTTGGAGAGGGGCTACAACTCAGAACAAATGCAGACAGTCCCAAGCTCAATATCAGACATCTCTAGTCAAAGAGTTTTTCAATCAGCCAGACTGAGAAGGACCCTTTCCTGAAAACTTTGATTTTTCTAGCCATACAGGAGTCATGCACTGAAGCCCCTCCCTCAACCAGGCCCATGCAGAGAGGGATGGCCAGCCGGGTACACTTGCCCTGGGCCTCACCAGGGACCAGCTGCTTTTTGGTTTGAGTTTATAATTTTATCCTAACAAGACTCCTACCCTGGGCCTCAGACAAACTCTGCACAGGTCGCCCTCAATCACTGGAAATCTACTTCATCCACTTCTTCTGCTTCTGAGATTTTTAGCAGCTCAAGCTGCTTGCTTTTCCTTTTATAAATCTAAATTAAGACTGTTTAGAAGCTGAACTTCCATTCACTTTCTGTGTACTTGCAGGATCACAACACACAACCCTGAGTGTAATGTAGCTTCATTTATGTTCAATCCCAGTAATACCTACAGCACGAAGTGTTAGAATTAAGAGCAAAGATGTAGCAGAGCAAGAGAAAAAGGGTAACAACTCCTGTGATCAACAGACAGGTGGTGCCAGGATTACAGAGGCTGACAGTGGAGCACAGAACATTACAATATATGCGGAAAGAAACACCCAGTAGTGGACTATTATCACGGAAAGGGTTAGTCAGTCTAGAGAAACTGAGCTCAGCCATCTTGGAAAAGGTGCAGCAGGAGGTTGTGCTGCTACTTTGCTTCTCCAAAAATATTTGCCTCTCAGAGACCAGCTGTCTTGTAGTCCAGCAATACATTAAGGGATTACCAGTTGAAGTGAGGAAGGCTGCTACCTTGCCTTGTGAAGGGTGGTGAAAACTAGGAGTCAGCACTTGTGGCTTAATCCTCAAAAATGAACCAGGTAGGTGAATGAGGATCTTATTTAAACCTTTTTGCTGGGTAGCCTCACTACTTCAGATACCTTTACCTCCAGCAACACAATGCCTTGCCTAACTGCTGTGGGCCTTATTTTCTCTTTCCTGACAGCTGGTCTCACAGATGGTGTCAAAAAATGCCCCTTCCAAACCAGCCCATGGTCTGAACATTTCCTAATTGTCCAAACACTCAACCAAGATGTTACTCCTTTAAGTTATTACAAGTCAATTAACTGCAAGAGCTTTCACCAACATTTTTTGTTTTCTTATTGACATATGTAGTTGCCTTGTTTTGCACAAGCAAATGATTCTCCTGCTGTCTTCTCTCGCTCTCACACACAACACACTCAATTTCACTTATCCACATGCATTACGTCAATCCTAAATTTAGATTACAAGCTTTTTAGTGCAGGGACTGTGTCTCTTTATACCTTCTGTGATGTGCCTAGCGCACCTTTGGGTGCTATTAAATAAAAAACAACAAAACAGGCTTTGATACTAAAACACAGAATGTATAAAGACACAAACCTGATGGCGCATAGCTGGCATATGCAAATACATTGCTTCTATCTCTGAAGTTCTACATTATTAAAAAGTTCATTTTAAATTGGAAAGAATGAAATTAAAAATTACTACTTTAGAAGCACGCACCATGCATGCTAACATCATTTAATAAGAAGCAACAGATACTAGGCTTGCAACAGGGTGACTTCCCTGCTTGGTAGCCAGGTGTTAATCCACAGACAGCAAGATATTGGCCTCATTCGGACATATAATTCATGGGTTTGTTACATCATAGTGTAAGAGCTGGGAGTGAGGCAACCACACATTCCCTCCGCACTTACCGTATTTTTCGCTCTATAAGACGCACCTTTCCCCTCCTAAAAAGTAAGGGGAAGTGTGTGTGTGTGTGTGTGTGTGTGTGTGTGTGTGTGTGTGTGTGTGTTATGGAGCGAATGCAGGCGGGAGGCTCTGCTCAGCGCTCCCTTTAAAGAGCCACGTGGAGCGTGTGTACGGCTCTTGGGGGCTTTTCCCCGAGGAGGGAGAAGGGCAGCCCATGACGGGCTACCCTTCTCCCTCCTCGGGGTAAAGCCCCCAAGAGCCGCACATACGCTCCATGCACTCTTTAAAGGGAGCGCGGCTCTTGGGGGAGCCTTCCTCCCGCTGCTTGGTGATTCCTGGCTTATGGGATAGCCACGTGCAGCCTCTCCCGGACATTGGGATGAAGGCTCCCCCTGCTCAGAAGAGGCTGCGCAGCGATCATGCTTGCTGTCCTGGTTTATGGGATAGCCGCACCCAGCCTCTTGAGGGCAGGGGGAGCCTTCATCCCGCTGCCCTGAAGGGGCTTCGCGCGGCTATCCCAGAAGCCAGATCCCTCTTGCTGTTCTGGCTTCTGGGATTCAGAATATTTTTTTTTCCTTGTTTTCCTCCTCCAAAAACTAAGTGCGTCTTATAGAGCGAAAAATATACGGTGCCTCCTTGCTTAATTAAACCGCTGTTAACATTTACATCAGAACAGGAAACTGTGGTTTAAGTCTGGTTACAAGTAAGTTCTCCATTTTGGATGTAATGCATAACTGTGGTTTACTTAAAGCAGGAAGTTAAGTGCTGAAGGTGTGGAGAGGGAAGAGACAAGAAGAGAGTGTGGGGTCCTGTTGGTTGTTCCTGGCTGCTAAGCTATGATTTAACAAGCCATGGTTTAGCAAATCAGTGACAGAAGCATGTGCTTTGCATGCAGAAGGTCCCAGTTTCAACCCACAGCATCTCCAGGTAGGGCTGGGTATTACTTCCTGCCTGAAACCCTGGAGAGAAAATACAGAACTAGATGGACCAATGGTTTGAGCCAGTACAAGTCTGCTTCCTATATTCCTAACTGTATGTCTGAACAAGACGTTGCTTGACAATCTGACAGTTCTACATCTGTGAATGTCAAAAATGCAATAAAAGGGTTTCATTGTGTGATTACCTGACTTTCCTCCAGATATATCTTCCACAACCAATAGTATACCTGTGTACTTTCAAATCCCAGCAACCCTCCCTGGACAAACTTGGAGAGGGGGCATATTTTCTCATAAAGTCATTATCTTACTGCTCTGTAACTGCTGCTTTCCTTGTGCAATGGTTAGGGGATATTGACTTCGGAAGAGAAGTTTTATTCCCTCTTTCACCTTTAGCCACTTGCACCTCTAAAAATCTACTCTGAAGGATTGGGGAACCCTCCAGAACAATTGCAGAGCAGGGCAGTCGTCTAAAATTGCCTGCCCCTTGAGCAACTGTGATACTTCATTAGACTGAGAGCCTTCAGTGAACAGAAGGTGAACCTACAATTCAAGACGACTGGTGAGGGGAGCTTGGCAGCTGCTATGGATTCTGTGGAAATGTTTGCAACTGTTCCTGCATTTTTCTTCTTTCAACTTTATCCATTTGTAGCTTAGCTGCCAGTAGGAGAGGGGGGGGAAAGTGGGCCAGTACAAGCAGTACTTGGCCATCCTGGTCACAATATTCACCTGTAATTTTTACAAACAATTCTAACAAAAACACTCCCTCCTTTAAAAAAAGTTTTAGAACAGGCCAGTCTAATGCATTTTGTAACTGGCTGCTGTGGATACTTCAAAGAGGCATGTAACAGCTTTTGCACCTCCCAACCATCTCAACTGTACTATCAAGGATTCATTCCCCTCCAGATACTGGTAAATAATTATTGCTATTCTTATTCTGCATGAAATGTTGTTTAAGCTTATGAGATGGACAGAGAAAAATGGAAGGAGAAAACTACTAGAAGCATTTGGGTCTCATTGTTGGTAGATTGCATAACAGATGCCTATGACTGTGCCCAGCAGGATCACATTAATTGACCAATTTACACCTGCCAGGGGGAAGCCAGCAATGTATTTAGCAGAGAGGGAAGAGCCACCCACTCCGGCATCATTTATGGATAGTAGATTTTACCCTTGGGCCTGAATTTAAAATGAATGCCAATGAAATGGGGCCTTCTGTCTCAGGAAGTCAGTATCACCCATCCTTGGCAGAAACAGTGCTGTTGTCATTATCAGGCTATTTAATTGTGGCTATTACTAGATTGTGCAATCAAACCCAGCACTTTAAATGTGTAAATAAGTATACCTTTTCTTCAAGAATATAACTAGCAAATACCTCACAACTTGTGATTTTCTTTTTTCCTTTTTTCTTTTTTTTCTTTTTTGATTCTCTGCTTTACACAGGAGCGTATATCAACTGCATAATTACATATATCCTCATCCTGACCCAGAAAAATATTCACTGTAAAATCTTGACTTAACGATAAAGGTAAAGGTAAAAGTACCCAGACCATTAGGTCCAGTCACAGATGTCTCTGGGGTTGTGGCGCTCATCTCGCTTTACTGGCCAAGAGAGCTGGCATACAGATTCTGGATCATGTGGCCACAGCATGACTAAGCCGCTTCTGGCAAACCAGAGAAGCGCACGGAAACACCGTTTACCTTCCCGCCGGAGAGGTACCAATTTATCTACTTGCAGTTGATGTACTTTCGAACTGCTAGGTGGGCAGGAGCTGGGACGGAACAACAGGAGCTCACCCCGTTGCGGGGATTCAAACCGCTGACTTTCCAATTGGCAAGCCCTAGGCTCTGTGGTTTAGACCACAGCGTCACCCACGTCCCTAATCTTGACTTAGCACTCCTCAAAACTGTGCTAATGCTACTTCTAGAGCAGGGGTAGCCAACATGGTATCCTCCAGATCATAATGGACTACAACTGTCATAATCTTCAATTAGCATGGCTAGTGGTCAGAGATGTTGAAACACTAAATAACACTTTAATGGCACCACTTTGGATATAGACAACATTACATACATCCTCATCTTGATAGCTTAGCCACCATGTTTCATGTGCTGATAATCTCATGACTGGACTACTGTGGGGCTTCCCTTGGGGTTGATGCTGAAGCTGGTGGAGAATGATGTGGACAGCTTTCTGAGTGGAGCAGCTGGAAGTGAACATGTTACGCCTGTGCTGAAGGAACTGTACTGGCTGCTGATCAGCTGCTGGGCTGTGTTCAAGGTCTGGCGGTTAACATATAAAGCCCTGGACAACTCAGGGCCGGGATACTTGGAAAAACTGCCTGTAAGATCACTTAGAACATATGGGGGAAATGTTTTCATGGTACAGCACCCTACAAAACATCATAGGGCAGGGAACAGATGATGAGCGTTTTCTGAATGCCCTTCCTTCTGTCCTATGTGAAGTAGCTACCATCAATTGTTTCAGGCATTTTGTAAAGACTTTCCCCACCCCCACTCCAGGCTTTCCCTGAACCATAAGATTAGATCCTTTTTTTATGTGTTTCAATTCCATGAATTCCTGTTTTTATTTGTATTACATGCTTCTACACTACTGTTTTATGGGTGTTATGTTATACATCATTTAGAGATTTAAATATATAGGGCAGGGGGTTAACAGATGCTTTTAAATGAATAAACAAACCTCACAAAATAAAATGAGAATCCTTTCCTCGCAAACACCACAGACCTAGAAAGAACCTATTGGAGTGTTACATATATCCAAAGCTTGATCAGATGCAGTGGCTGAATTAACACAATCTGCCTCCACTTCATGTGATCCTTAAATGAAACCTGGATGGGTGACTAGCTTACCATAACAGAAAACTAATGCGAGCTTCACTGCACCAGTTACACTGGCATGTTTGTTGACCTACTTCTCAAGAATCTAGAAACTGACACGTGCCTTTTTCACAGCTTTGACATTCAGAGTGATCAAAGTCCTTACAAATTCTAACTGACCAAAACTTCTATTTTTTCTATTGTATTCTATTTTTTGCAATTTTGAATACCATTTTGAAATGTGATTCTAAATTTTGTTATTTTTTCCTTTTTCACAATTTCTTGTCAAATATTTTAGATTATCATACAACCATGGGGAATAAATTTAGTTAAAATCAGTATTTTTCATAGTATTTATAATTTAAAAAAGAGAAGTGCTTCATTGGCTAGAAGGATTGCATTTCCAAACTACGAAGAATGTTTCTATTAAGCTACTCAACAAAAATGACTAGTTTCCAGTGTGAATACTAGGATGTTCAGCCCAGCCACCATGCTCAATTTAGCATCACTAGTGTCAGCACATTCACCTGATATATACACTTAGACTATATGGCTCCAAGTTAAAGCAATGTATTTCAGCCTGAAGCAGAGGTGTGCCCTAAATCTAGTAAATTAATCCTATTAGTTCCCATGTCACTTGAGCAGAGACTGGTTACATCAGCGACAATCAAGTCCCTTAAGGGGCAGTAAGGAGAACTTGTTTCTTGCCTGAAAACTGCAATAATTAGGAAGTGATGGATGTGACTAGTAGAAGTGAATGATGTTTCCCAGGACCGCTCTCATCTGTAACCATACTGGTTTCAGATAAAATAACCCCTTCTGACAGGCTATGTCAGGAACATCTACAGCCAATCAGTCACACTGCTATCCAACAAAAGGTAATGGCATCCTTGTCATAACATCTATGGATTAAGTCATCAAAATCAGTTTCTGGTGCACTTTATCAATTAAAAAACTGGATTGATATAGAATCAATGGACAACACACATTGACAAAAACAAATAAGCTACAAAAACGGAAATAAAATTGGAACCATTTTGGGGGAATGAATCAGTATTTTCTATATAGAGGAAGCTCAACTGCGTGCCTATTCAAGATAAAAAGCAAAACAGAACTGGGGGTGGGATTTAAATTTCACACTACTAATTTTAAGATTTTACGTGCATTGTATATGGGAAGGGAATGCTACGCAGTACAATGAACTCAAGACCGCAAAGACAATCTTAAATCTCCTTAGGCACTATCTGCATGAATTCTCCTATTCCAAAGCACTGTGTTCCACTGAACAGGAAGTCAGCCTCCAAACACTAGCTGCGGAAACTAATTCCTA
This sequence comes from Podarcis vaucheri, assembly GCF_965113315.1. Taxonomy (NCBI): domain Eukaryota; kingdom Metazoa; phylum Chordata; class Lepidosauria; order Squamata; family Lacertidae; genus Podarcis; species Podarcis vaucheri. Next base: position 56,969,736 of record NC_138764.1, read on the forward strand.
CAGATGGCTGTAGCTATAAGAAAAGATGGTCTTAATATTAACCACACCTCTCACTGAGATGCCCTCATTAGTGTAATGGAACTGGTTGAAAAAAGGGCATCCTTATGATTAAAAAAAGAGGACAGACAACTGAGACACATAATTGCTCTTTCAGAATGGCCAATCCAGTCCCCTGTCAAATACCAGTTACATTTTTAGGTAATTAAAAAGGACCTGGAAAGACCCCTACTCTAAAATCTTCAGTATTGTGTGTCAGCAAAAGCTTTTTTGAGAAACAAAATTTAATTTAATTGTTGATATAGTTCACAAAAGAGTAACTGCCTTTGGTAAAGCAGAGATTACTACATCCAGAAGCCTCATTATGAAACCTTCGAAGTGCTTTGAAATTTCATCCTCAGTAAGATTCATTCTTGAGCTTTAAACACTGCCTATGCATATTAATATTTAACCACTGCACATAATGTATTGTGTTTCACTGCATCCATTACAAGCCATTCCTTCAGCAAGATGCTCCTTCTTGCAACTGATATGTTGGACTGAAAGATTTATGGAGCTCCATTTATATATGTCTTGTATTTACTGCACTGTCCATTGCGGGTTATGCACCAGAACAAGCTACATAAGATTCTAGTACTGAAGCAAATGTAGTATGTGTAGATCTAACAGGAGTAACACCAAACAAAAAGTCTGCAATGAGACAGCATCTTTCTGATTGCAAGTTATAAATATAAATTTATGCAAGTAACTTTCAACTTTTCCACTGCAGTACAAATTTGCATTAGCACCATCCACACATTCTAATGAAAGGTACCTAACATAAGTCATTTGAGGAACCCGAAGGATTTCTGGATGCCAGTGCAGATGATACGTGTTATATGGGTTAAAAATGCTTTGATTCAACTGTATTTTAGATGTGGTAAGAGGCTAAGCTACCAGCTCAGAAAACACACACAGCCATGGTATTTTTTAATGATGCCCACTCTCTTCAAGCAATCTAATCCAATAGATGGGAGAGGAACTCATTAACATTTACTGTGGCAACAGTGGCTGTGTCATGACATCACACACGGCCTTTCGGAAAGCACTTATGTGTTGCAAAGGAAAAGATAAGAAAACATTTAAAAAGGATAAAGCTGTAGAGAAGACGCAAACAGACTCAGATACAAGCCTATTCTTAACAAAAGACGTTTGTAAGAAAACTACCTATGACCTCTGGAGGTTTTTTCTTGCCTTTACTAAATTACTGGGTACAGAAGTATTGGAAGCAGCTCTTAAGTGTTAGGCTTTGGAAGTACAGTGGTACCTCAGGTTACATACGCTTCAGGTTACAGACTCTGCTAACCCAGAAATATTACCTCGGGTTAAGAACTTTGCTTCAGGATGAGAACAGAAATCGTGCTCCAGCGGCGGCAGCAGCAGCAGCAGCAGCAGGAGGAGGCCCCATTAGCTTAAAGTGGTGCTTCAGGTTAACAACAGTTTCATTCAGGTTAGGAGTGGACCTCAAGAACGAATTTAGTACTTAACCCGAGGTACCACTGTAACTGAAATGTTGCTTGACTCTCAGAGCTTTGTATAGTAACACTTTTTATGGAAAGTATTGTAGTGTCCTAGCAATAAAGCCCTTACAACTGTCCACTCTGGTATCATCAGATGAAGAGCAGTGTAGATTATTTTTTTGAAAACATAAAATTTTCTGAAACACTATCCACAATTAGCCAGAAGCTTTGAAATTGCTTTCATTTTGAAAGAAAAGTCAAATCTCATACTTTTGTTTTGTTCCATATGTTACAGCTGCTGGGGGTGGGGTGGTGGAATGTTTTCTATGCTTCAGAGTGCTGCCCAAAACTGATTGTGAGTTATCTTCACAGCAAGCAAGATACACAAAATGAATTTCGGAAAGGACAGAGACGGGTGACGAATAGAAAGTGCAAATCTTGCTTAAGACCAGTTAATTCTTGGGCTAATACAGGCTCATAATAAGCGGATCAAGTCTTAGGACACTGTGCTAGACTTGAAAGGAAATTAAAATTACATTATTCTAAAAAAAAAATCCCACAAAGAATTTTTTACCAATAACCAAACTAGTGTTTGAAAACCTATCCTGCAATTCTCTTTTTGAAAATTAAAACCTGTCCAGCTCCTTCAGTATCTCCTGATACAACCCAGAATGTTACACATATAAAGCTGTCTTAAACCAAGTAATACCACTGGCACATCTAGCTCAATTCTCTTTCCTGCTACCTGGGGTCTTTCAACTGGATAAGGCAGGGTGAAGCTGGGATCTTCTACACACACTTTACTAATGAGCCCCTCTCCCTATCATCATCATCAGCATCAGCATCATCGTTATTCCTGCTTGTTTCTACCATTAAAATATGGCCACACAATACAACTGCAGAGTCAAATCAGAAGTAAATACACAAGGTAGTAATAATGCTGTATGTTGCACGCAATTATTCTGTTGGCAACAACATCACACTGCTCACTTTCATTTAGATTAGGACTCTCTTAAACATTCCTAAGATGTTCTTAGGAGTTCTGGAGCTTAGCCAGTTTTCTGGATTTCTTTCTTTAAATACTTGACTCTCTCCTCAGTTTGCAGTGCTTTATATTTCTGTTGGATTCAATGTTATTCTTTAATAATTACACAATTGTTCAAGTGCAGCACAACAAATTCAGTTCGAGAGGAAGGCATTGTTCTTGCCACAGTCCCTGTCATGACACTACTTTGCATCCTGAAAGCCCACAGCACGACATCTTCTGCATAAAGAACTGCATCAATTCTCATCATATTACATCTAGAATTGAAACCTGGGTATCTCACCCCTCTGTCATCTCTTTTTCATATATTCCCTGTTCAGTACAAGTTCAAACACAATACTTACCTAAGGTGTGAGTCATATTAGAGTGCATTGTTAACTAAACAAAACCAACTCAACTGCAGCTGAGTGCCTCCTCCAAGGAGGCGTCAGCACCCAAAACCTTAATGCATATAGCCTTGTATACATTGAATAGTCAATGAATTCCTCAATTGCTTCAGACAGACACACCATGGAGAAGTTATTTCAACCCACTGCCTAAGAGTAGCTGGTAAACGCTATGTGGTATGAAAGTTAAATTGACAATTATGATGATTCTAAAGTCACCTTTACTGTATAAGCTTCAGGAACCAAAATTAATTTAGTATTTGACAATGACAAAACAAAAACTGCCAAAGCATATACTAATGGAAGAAAGGAAATAAAAAAGGAGCAGAGGGCTACTGCTGCCACTCGATTCAGCAAATAAGGTGAAATTTGCACAATCTCAAGCTGCCTGTTAATATTAGTTTTATGAGATATTCAGGTCTTAAAAGCCAATTCCCACTACAGGAAAGCTACAAAAGCATATTCAGAACAAGATGAGCTAAATATGCTGCACTGCATCAACCAATTCCATTGCTTCTAGCATTATATGCAGCACTCCAGTCCTTTCACAATCCCCATCACGAGAAATTAATGATGTTGAGAGTTCAAAGGGTGTTTTGCCAAGGTGCCCAGTGAATGCTGGGATCAAACTTTGGGATCTGCTGGTGCATAAAAATTGCACCAGCCTACTTTTCACATTATGCCTTTCCAACATAAAGTTTACCTGAAGTCCCCAAAATACAAATATGATATAGTACAGCAGAATTTGCTCAAGCATCACTCCTGCAACGGGCGGTGGGGGTGAGGAAGCAGATTACTATCATGGTTGAGAAACTTCAGATTGTACCAATGACATCTGAAGTAAATGAACCTGCAAAGCCTCTCCACCAGAAAACCAAAGCACAGGATGAACATTTCTTAAAAGGAATGGCTGGAACTCAGGGTGGGCCAGTTGGGTGGTGGTACAGATAGGTTCTTTTATACTCTGATATTAACTGCATTGCTTCAGAATGTAGCAAGCCAGCTCAGCTCTTATTCATTCTGGTGTATGTGGATTTCTACACCATAGTCCTGCCCTGATGGCAACGCTGCAAGTGAGCCGTAATCCCAAGCTCACACAGGCAAAGGAACACTGCTCAGAGTAGCAACAGGCACATAGCCCTCAATCAAGAGGTGACCTACACTACTGTAGCCCAGTTTGCATTTTACTGCAAACTGACATAATATGTACTTACCAAAATGCAGACATCCTCTGAAATTCAGGATTCTCCACATTTTGCAATGCAGTTGTAATGCAGCCATCTAACCAAAGATGTGTTCAAAAATGCAAGGAGTACATAAAAATGTATGGATTAGGGAAAAACAACATACATAAATATATAATATAGGAGAAAATTGCTTGCAAAAATGTGTATAAGCAAAAGTGCAAACAAAAATATGAATATTTGGGGGAAGTGTACTCAAATATTGGTGGTATATATAAAATAAACAGATGCAAAAATGCTTGAACTGAATTTAAGGTTGGGGAAATGAGAAACAGAGGAACTAAATCTATAGAGTTACAAGGAAAGTTAAATGATAGGATTTCTTTTTTTACCTCTGTTTTCACCATTACCCTTTCCCAACACCTTTCTAATAGTGTTTTCTCACCTGACAGACATCGTTTGCAAAAGTAGAGTAGTGATCTAAAAGGCAGGATTAGGAGTCCACTGATGGCCTCTTGCCTAGGAGCCGCCAAAACTCACAACTATTCAATTATTCCTTGTTAAGAAAACAAGGAGACCATTTCAGAAGTTACACAGCTACCAAATTTTACAAAACCTACTCTGAATTCAGCTAATCTAGGTTATAGTTTATCTTCAGGGACTTGTTTGTAAAACTTTTCTTCTGACATATCTAACCTGACAAGATTGAAATAACTTGTATTTGAAAGAACACCCCCATTTGCTTTCTCCCCTTCATCTGCATTGCAGGATTGTTTATAATGAAGTCATTTCTTTTCTCCCCAAAAAATCAAATCAAATTGATTTTATTGAAGAAATGATTTTTTTTTAGAGCCCCTACAGATAAACTATGACCCAGAAAGCTGCTTTTCAACTGAGTTGGAAAAGAGTCACTTTAAAAGATGTTGCTGCATGCCACTCACCCCCACCCCACCAAAAAAAAACAAAAAACACATTTCACAGGCAAGGCTTACCTGCTTCTGGCTTTTAAAAAACAAAAAACACAAATACAGTCCATGTTGTAAAAACGGTTTCCCAGAGATATCATACCCTCATGGGGGGTGTCTTTTCCACAGAAAACTAACTCACCTTAGCTCACAAAACATTTATTAACATCAAGATCATGCACAAGTAATGCACATAAAATGTTAAATTACAAAGGACACCCTGATAACTCACTGTACTGCCACAACGTTTTCTAAATATGTGCTGTACATGTTTCCCTCCTCAAGGGCATTGCCTAGGCCCTCAACAATCAGAGGGTGATATCAGCAGAGGGCTCATGACTAGTTATTTAACCACTATCAGATAATGAGTTAGGGAAATATTACACTTGTCAGAGATATGTCAGGACATTCCAATCTCTCTTTGACTTTTCTAAGCTTCTTGTCCTTGATTATAGTACAACCAACTGGTAGAGATCTCTCTTCTTTTCATATAGCTTTCTTTTTATGTTGCCAACATGCTCAAAAACCAAGTCTACTTAAGTATATTTCAAGCTACTGTATAAGATAGGGGTGTGCTGCTAAATATTAGAAGATAGGTCACCCTCTGTATTTCTATGCTAATGATAGCCATTTTTGGTATCTAACATCCATTTCTGTTGAACAGATTTTTGGTTATTACTTGAAATTAACCATAAGCTGTTAAACCCTCATTACTATTAGTTCCCCCATTGTTTCATTTCTTTTGTGATGCTCTCCCATTTGTTCTCCATCTTTAGGCAACACTTCTTTGACCACACTTGACCATATCATTTTGGCCCAGGTCTCTCCCCTCCTTTGTTTTTCACAGTTGTCTTGTGAAAAGCCATCTGCTCCTGGCAGAGTTTGCCCTATGATTCTCAGACCTCAAGAGCTTTAGTACTTTTCAGGCTTTGATGCCAACGGAACAGGGTTCTCTCTCAAATCCTTCAATACCTCTGGGGACACTTGCCAAGTACAAATACATCTCAGCATCTTGGTGAAATGTTCTAAAATGGTGATATCCTATTTAAAGATCTTTTGTACTCCGTGAATAGTAGCCACCACAACCTGCAACTTGATAAACCGCTATGGTCATTTACCAACAATTATTTTGTTTAATTTTAAGGTAACATCATAAGCAGATAAAATAAGTCTCACCCACAATAAGCATCACAAAGTACACTAAGATAAACATTGTCTAATGCATGTATTTTACCAGGTCCTAAATTTAAATGATGGCATGAAATGTTCCCATTTCAGTGTAATCACATTTAATATTGTGCTGCTTAACAAGAGTGTCCAGTGCAATAAAAATATGAGTTACACCCAAAATGGCTAATTGTCAGGAACAATGGGAGTTGTGACTTCTTTCACATGACAAGACCACACATTACCTACTCACTCCCCCTGTGCTTGCTTTACTAATAAACCATTAATTGGGTTGCCACCATCCCAGGTCCTTATGGTACGTGCAGAAAACCCAGAGGAAGGGAGCAACATTTCCCCTGCCTTCCTGATGGGCATCTTCAATAACTTGTGGTTTCTGCCTTCTATGTAGAAGGAAGAGGCAGAGACTATATTCCTTCTTCCCCCATGAACTACAGACAACTCAGAGGAAAGGAGGGGTGTCTTTCTGCCTTTGTGTTGTGCTTTTGCAGAACAAACGAACAGCTCAGATGCTTTAAAATTATAGCATAAAAAGACAGAAAACAAATGATTTTTTTAAAAGCAAGAAAGATACCTGGCACTTTATTTCTACCTTGATGCAACTTCAAAGGAGTAAGACTTCTCTCATTCCCCATCAAAAGGAAGGAACAGAATTTACAAGAAACTCACTTGCATAGGTGTCATACCTCTAGACAGATCCTAATCGGGCAATAAACACAGTAGAGCGGTACCTCGAGTTACAGATGCTTCAGGTTCAGACTCCGCTAACCCAGAAATAGTACCTCGGGTTAAGAACTTTGCTTCAGGATGAGAACAGAATTCGTGTGGCGGCGGCTCAATGGCAGCAGGAGGCCCCATTAGCTAAAGTGGTACCTCAGGTTAAGAACAGTTTCAGGTTAAGAACAGACCTCCAGAATGAATTAAGTTCTTAACCCGAGGTACCACTGTACCAGAACTTGTTTTTCCTGCCAGGGCTCAGCCCAAGAAAATTAAGAGGGCATCCTTTCTTCCTCATCAAATAACTATAACAGGTTTGCAGTAAAAGAGCTCTGCGATAAACCACACAAAAACACTATTTTAAGCAGCATTGTTTTTCAAATGGAGCTAGTATTCAGCTAGTATTCACACAAACCTATGCAGACTTTAGTACTTACTAGCAAATAGAAATGCAGAACTGACTGATGAGTTATTGCCGATTAGATGTGAAAAAGAGTAAAACCAGTAAATATTGCAACCTCCAAACCCAGTTATTTTCTTATTTTAAATGCCCTCATTTTAAAAGATTTCTGTTGGACGTGAAGTGATACACCTGACTCTAGGCCAAAACTTAGTGAGTGAATTGCTTTGGTACATAGACTAGAATTAACTACATATAAACCTTTCCCTATTAAAATACCAGATTGTGTATTTCCAAATTCATAAAAAATATTTGTCTTAACGTAAATTATTTTTGTTAACAAGAGCACTCCATAACACTATCCTATTTCATGCCCGCCCCCCAAGTTGGAGAAAATATGTACATACGATAGGTCATGTGCTGGGGCTTTACACCCATCTCACTGACAGGGGTGCACCACAAATGCAGATGGCCTAAAATCTGTTGGAGAAGGTTGCAAATTTAGGGTTCCACATTGCAGACAGTGGCTTTAGTATTTTCCACGCTTTTGTAGAACGCAGCTTGCAAGAATAAGGGGAAGGGGATAACAAAGTTATTGGGTTGCAGCTACTTCATTTGTGTCCAAAGGTGCACGGAATTGTGTGCAGCACCTGGTGTGCAGCATTCAGGGCTTCCTGAATAGGGTTGCCAGATGGCTATTCCCTCATCTGCTTCAGGGATCTGTGATGTTTCTGACCACAAGCAGGCTACCAGGTTCCCAGAGTGATACAGCAGACAAGACAGGTTCAGGTGAGCAACATCCTATCTTCTGTGTTCCTACCTAAATTTGGATCCCTTCCAATCAGGGTTCAGGCCTCATCATGGGACTGAAACTGCCTTGGTCGCACTGGTTGATGATCTCCGGCGAGCTAGGGACAAAGGTGAGAGTTGTTTCCTAGTTCTGCTGGATCTCTCAGCGGCCTTTGATACAATCGACCATAACATCCTTCTGGACCGTCTAGAGGGGTTGGGAGCTGGGGGCACTGTTATACAGTGGTTTCGCTCCTTCCTCCTGGGCCGTGTTCAGAAAGTGGTGGGGGGGATGAGTGTTCAGACCCTTGGGCCCTCACTTGTGGGGTGCCTCAGGGTTCCGTCCTCTCCCCCATGCTTTTTAACATCTATATGAAGCCGCTGGGAGAGATCATCAGGGGGTTTGGACTGGGTGTCCATCAATATGCAGATGATACCCAGCTCTACCTCTCTTTCAAATCAGAACCAGTGAAGGCGGTGAAGGTCCTGTGTGAGTGCCTGGAGGCGGTTGGAGGATGGATGGCGGCTAATGGATTGAAGTTGAATCCTGACAAGACAGAAGTACTGTTTTTGGGGGACAGGGGGCGGGCTGGTGTGGAGGACTCCCTGGTCCTGAATAGGGTAACTGTGCCCCTGAAGGACCAGGTGCGTAGCCTGGGAGTCATTTTGGACTCACAGCTGTCCATGGAGGCACAGGTCAATTCTGTATCCAGGGCAGCTGTCTACCAACTCCACCTGGTACGCAGGCTGAGACCCTACCTGCCCGCGGACTGTCTGGCCAGAGTGGTGCATGCTCTAGTTATCTCCCGCTTGGACTACTGCAATGCGCTCTACGTGGGGCTACCTTTGAAGGTGACTCGGAAACTACAGCTAATCCAGAATGCGGCAGCTAGACTGGTGACTGGGGGCGGCTGCCGAGACCACATAACACCGGTCTTGAAAGACCTACATTGGTTCCCAGTGCGTTTCCGAGCACAATTCAAAGTGCTGGTGTTGACCTTTAAAGCCCTAAACGGCTTCGGCCCAGTATACCTGAAGGAGCGTCTCCACCCCCATCGTTCTGCCCGGACACTGAGGTCCAGCGCCGAGGGCCTTCTGGCGGTTACCTCACTGCGAGAAGCAAAGCTACAGGGAACCAGGCAGAGGGCCTTTTCGGTGGTGGCGCCCGCCCTGTGGAATGCCCTCCCATCGGATGTCAAGGTGATGGACAACTACCTGACATTCAGAAGACATCTTAAGGCGGCCCTATTCAGGGAAGCTTTTAATGTATGATATTTTAGTGTTTTTTGGTTTCTGTGGAAGCCGCCCAGAGTGGCTGGGGAAACCCAGCCAGATGGGCGGGGTACAAATAATAAATTATTATTATGATTATTATAAATTTGGAGTTCCTAGGCTCCTCAACTGTTGCTGATGCTACTGCTAATTGTTGCTCCTGCCATGCCTGCAGCTACAGTGGTACCTTGGGTTAAGTACTTAATTCGTTCTGGAGGTTTGTACTTAACCTGAAACTGTTCTAAACCTGAAGCACCACTTTAGCTAATGGGGCCTCCCGCTGCCGCCGCACCGCCGGAGCACAATTTCTGTTCTCATCCTGAAGCAAAGTTCTTAACCCGAGGTACTATTTCTGGGTTAGCGGAGTCTGTAACCCGAAGTGTATGTAACCTGAAGCGTATGTAACCCGAGGTACCACTGTATTTCCTTTTCCTCCTACCGTCCATCCTTGGAAGAGGAAAGGCAGGGTTTTTTTAAACAGAGTAGCAGAAATACCAGCCCTTTCGCTACAGTTTTCCTTGTGTACCTTGACGGCTACAAAACATGCAACCATGATAAAAATGTCTAGATATTAGCATCAGCAGTGGCTAGAGTATGGCATTCCGGCAGTTCCCCTGCCCTCTCCACATGCAGCAGAAAAACATTGTGGTTGAGAAGTTGACTAGAGCCAGGACTGCTACCAACCATTTGATTCCATTCCAGGCAGAATTTCATTAAATTAAATTTCACTGTAAATAAGTTAAAAACACACTGAAATAATAAAAATGCAGCTTTAATTAATAACTTATTTTAGTGAACTTTTAATAAATAAAAATAAGCACTGCTTAGTCAAAGGAAGAGATGCTCCACAAAAGATGCAGGAAGCCCAGGGCTTATGGCTATGATAAGACAAAAAGAAAAACAGACAAGTTTATTCCTCTGTAAAAGACTAAGAAACGCTCCATGAGCACCGAGACTGCAATCTAAGATTCACTGAGGTTAAAAACCCATTATCCTTTTCAAATGGCAATGTGAACATGCATGAAATAGAAAACTCCGCCCCACTAAGAAACAAAGTGGATTCTCCCCTTTGAGTTCCCCCAAACACAAGCCACAGGGAGCAGTTCAAATGAAAGTATTATGAAGACCCATTAGGCAAGTTTGATCTACTGTAAAACACTTTCTCACAGAACACTGAGACAAAACAACCTTTAACACCCTTTTTCACTTCAAACATAGCATTATCTGTGTGCATGGCTTGGCTTTTAATAGGATGAAATTGTATACTAAATTGCATAGTTCACTGTAATGGCAAAGAATATTTAAAATGTTTGGAACTCGGTTGCCTAACTATTGAATTATTGAGAATACACAGTTCAAGAATTACACTTTGCTAATCTACTTGACTGTCTCGCTCCCGGGAACTTGGCTACACATTGTCAGGGGGAGTTCAGCTTTGTGCAGGATTGTTCTGACAGCAGAATAACATGCAATGGCAGCTGGAGAAATATTGTGCAATTCCAGAAGCCCTGAAAAATCAGCATCATAAATATTCACATAGAGGCTGATTTGTTTTCTTACCAGTAACACATTGTTATTCACAAATATTAATTGGTTTTTAAATACCACCTGTTACCGGGTTCTCCCACCCCCAACATATTAAAATGCCACGAGAATCAGTCTCTTCCTAGGCTTATAACTACCATGCTGCCTGGAAATTTAATGATGTGCCCAGGCGCACAGCTTCCACTACTCAGATCACAAGAGGCAGGGAATAATTACTGCTTTGTGCCATTCATCACTGAAGGATTCATGCACCCCAAAGGGCAACTGGCTCTTTCCTCAGAAGACAAGGCTATCACTGATGTCAAGGGAAAAGAGGTTTGAAGCTAAGAACCAGAAACTCCTAGAGCAGTGAAGAACCTACTAACAGCTGTTGCCTGCCTTGATTTTAGGACTGCCCATGAAGCAGCCAGAAGAGCCACATGTTTCAAATACATGTCACAAGTATACAGCAAAACTGTTATAACTCATCTTTTTTTATTCCCTGCCCCCAATCCTATTGAGTGATTATTTGCAAAACAAGAGAATGGCAGAGCTAGTAATTTGCTCAAAACACATTGGTTTCCTCCCTGTTGTAACAGTGGCATGCCTAATCTCCTCTTCCCTGGCAAAGGAGAAGTTTCACCCAATAAAATTAAACAGCTTGTTATAAATATGGCACAAGGGACCAACGATCTGGCTTCAGATTGGCTCTGTGGGTATTATGGGCCTACAGAAGTATATTGAACTCTACTTTTATTAACACCATTGACAAATATTTATAGCAGACACAATTTGGCATAGCAGTGGTTAATTCAATTTTTCTAAAACACAGACTGAGTTTGCTCCAAAATGCATCAAATGAGACAACTACATTGTACTTGAAGTCTTAAATGCATACTCAGGACAATAAACAATCCTCTGATAAACTTTTATGGAAGTGGTCAAGAAATTCTAAAACAGTCCAGTGCCTACTTATGTGTAGAGTGTGACAAATGGTGTTAAAACAATTCTTAGGACCAATTTGCAGTAAATGCCAAAAATAATTTTTCACATGAGCAGGACTACATGAAACAAATTGTAAACAAATTATGATGAGTACTTAACATTTGGCAGGGGAGATCATGAAGGAGGTTTTCCCATTGTGAGGCTCATCCATTGCCCTCAGAGTATGCTGACCCCAGCAGTTTCCTCAAATGCAGGGAATTCAGCTATAAAATTTGTGGTAGCATAATTTGTAGAATTCAAATGTGATGACAGCTGTGCAGTAACCACACAAAAAATCACATGGGCAGGGCTCCATGAAGCTGGTAAAATACTTGGAAACAAATAATCATGAGTATGGAAGAGCTGTATTTCTCCCTAGGCAGAAGGACTATAATTCAAGAATGCATTAGCAACCTGGTTACAAGTTCAGCCTATGTCTTGCACTCATCATCTCTAATTATGTTAGTTTACTGCTAAAATTAAACACATTATAATGCTTCATTTATATCTGAATGTATGCTCTATTTTCCCCAGCTATTCTTTTGTAGTTTAAGAGCATTCTTGGATTTTACTTTCAGGATGTAGATGTCTGGCCTATACCCATATGAGTCACAGCACACTTTCTACAGTGCTTATGTACATAGTATTAATTTTTAAAAGTGCAAGGATTTTCCAACATCACTATTAAATGAATAGATAACGAAGTTGGAAATCCTTTGCAGTAGTTAAAAAGTCAAGCAGAAAAATTGGAAGTAAATGTACGGTGTAAGGGTGTCAGCAACCCTCAATAAGATGCTAGTGTGAAAGCTTGTTGTGTTTTCCAGGTCTGAGTCTTCATATGAAAGTGTTTGGTTCTTCTGGATCAACCCTTAGCTATGACCACATAATGCTTATGTTGAAGTTTGCACCTACTGTCAAACCCAGAAATATTAGAATAAGGTGAAAGATGGTTTAATGAACAGAAGTTGGTCTTCTAATTCTTCTAACCTATGAAACAGCACTGAATTCCAGATCACACACCTGGTCATAACAAATTGGGACAGTTCAGTAAATGGCCTGCCTATCTATTTGTTGAATCAATCTAAGTTAAAGATTTGATGAGTGATAAAGCACTTGTTTAGAAAAGTGTTTCCACTGGAACATTGCCATGACTGCCAACATAACCCTCTCTTTCAACTCTCATTAAAAAATAATAATAAAGTACTGAATTGAAATAGCATCCATCAATGGGAACCTTTTCTTCCCAGCAATCCAAGAGTCAAAGAAAACAGTTAGGCAGCAAAACATAAAGCATGGCAAACCCAAAATGAATTTCTATTATGGTAGTGAAGAAAGCAAATATAATGAAATAATGAAAGCCTTACATCCCATGGCTTTCATTTGACCCAAGAGCTGCAACAAAAATGCCACCCCTCTGTGCATACCACCTAGCTTGACTAGGTGGGTTAAAATTTAAATGGGAAGAAAAGATTTTAATCAATTTTATGGACTCTCTCAGACAGGGCTGGTGCAATACATTTTTCCGCTTGAGGCAAAACAGAAAATGCTGCCTCCCCTACCGCTGCCTGAGGCAGCTGGAGGTGGCCTTGGGGCAGCATCGGCTCATGGAAGACAACAGGAAACAAAAATTAGAGCTGGAGTGGAGCAACTGGCAGCAGCAGCCCTGCTCTTCCCAGGTGGCAGCCATGGGGTACAAGCACAGGAGGCAGTGAGTGGTTCAGTCCTTGGGGCCTTCAGAGCCTGTTCCGGGCTCCAGTTCTAAGGTGGCAGAGACAGGACCTTCCCCCTCAGGAAGTGACTGAGTTGACAAAGGTGGCTCCTAGCCATAGCCAAAGGAGGAGCAGCAAAAGCAGCAAAGTCACATGAGGATGCCCCTCACCTTCTGTTCCAGTTCTGCCGCCTCTCCCCGCTGTCCCCAGCCTGCCGTCTGAGGCAACTGCCTCAGTGAGGCTAATGGGAGGGGTGTACTTGCTCCCAGAAGCAACAAGATACTGTGATGTGTTTATATACAGACATTTGGTTGTATTTTATACCAACCACCTACTACAGTGCAGTCTTCTCATGGCATACACCTGAACAAAAATAGGTCAGACGTATGAAAGAAAAGGCGTGGAGTGGTGATGACCTTGAGAGAGAAACAGTGTAGGATGTCTCTGACCCTACACACTACCAGCATGTGACCCAAGGAAGATCACTGCCATGGCAATGTTGACTCAAATGGAGGGGAGAAGTCAGATGGAAAAAGTATCCCCAGCCCTGTGCTAAGGAGATCTTTATTAGCAAGAGAGGAAGGCAACAAAGAGTTGTATCTGCTATCAGAAAAACAGCACTCTTGGCAATGCATTCTCTCACAGAAACAGATGAATCTTCCCATGCATCTAAATATCCAGAGGCCAAATTTAAGGCAAACTCAAAACACACATTGATTCCTAATCATTTTGATTCAACAGCAAAAAGTACTAATGCATATACCACAACTTGGTAACCAATTAAACTTATCTATACAGAGCACACACACACACCCTGCCCATTTTTTTCCACCGCAGCTTTTGAAATGACAACCACTACAAAGGCTGGGCAAAAACCTGAAGGGTAATGGTAGAACACATAGCTAGCATGCAAAAGGCAAAGCAACATCTCTGGATAGGGCTATGAAAGATTCCAGCCAGAATAATTGGACTGAGCTAGATGGAACCATGCTCTGCGCTGGTATAAGGCAGTTTTGTATGGTCCTCATCAAAATTCAAAAGTAGAATGCTTACTTGATATATATATATCACATCAAAAAGTTAAGCACTGCTTTAGCTTTCTAACCCAAAATGAGTTTGTTTTACAGAGACTTGATGTATTCATTCGGTGATTAGGGCAACTGATTTACTTACAGGTTCCTGAACTTTTTTAAACCAAGTATATTGAGCACTCAAGCAGAGATATTCAAAATATGTAACTGAACACAGTAAGAGAATTGTACTTGGAAAATAAAGGAAATCATACTTGCAAATGTCTTAGGAATTATCGTGCATTTTTATTTGTCATGATGAGTGGATTTCCTCATACAACTGTGCTTTATAGTGACCTTGGGCATTGGAGGCTGTTTATTTACTCTCTTTCCTATTTTCCAACAGCTAATAATTAAATTGTACTTCAGGGTATGCAGCAGAATTACCAAACCTTCCTGCAGAATTGCTCTACCCTTTATTGAAGCGTTTGGGGAAGGGCATAGACAATAAGGAAGGATAACCTCTTATCTTACTGATACTATTATTTCTTTTTATTATTAGAATTAAAGAATAGGAACTGTGCAAAGTTAATGCAGACAAATGTATTTTTCATCCTCCTAGTATTTTAATTAAACCCTTTTGTCGTGTCTGCTAAGCAAGTTCAAAGTGTTGCAATGCAGCTGCAAAGGGAACACAGAAGCCTTGTTATGCTCGAGGAAAGAAATGTTTTCAACTTTCCCCAAATCAACTGCTGTAATTACTATAGGAATAAATCAAATTTACAGCAGGCAAAAACAGGGCATAATCATTTTTGTGCAGCAGTAAATGAGTTTATTTTTGTTGCAATGCGTTAAAAGTTTAGTGTTCTCTACATGTCAGACAGAAATCTCTGTTAATATCCTTTGCATTTCTTTATTAATGAGATGAGAAATTTACTATTAAGTTATTCAAGTCATTGCAATCTCTCTTGTTAATGGATAAGCTTCAACAAGACCTAAAAGTATTTTTCAGAACTACTAATATAATATATAGGCACAGAACACTGCCATAAACATTGTAGATTATTCTTTTTTTCAAAAATATCAATAGCTGAAATTAAACAGCATGGTAATTTATTTAGATTTCTATTCTTTTAGGACATTGCTACACTGAAGACAAAGGCAACCCTAATTTTCATTATTTCTGTAGGTTTTTCCCCTGTTCAGTTTAACAGAACGTGTAGAAGCTTTTTACCATGCATCAGACTACAGATGTTTTTAAAAAGCACATTCAACCTCTGCCCTCCCTTCCTCTCCTTCCACTAAGCCTTTCCAGAAGATGAACAATTTCTGATTTCCAAGCAATTTATCATTTGCCTGCCTCTCTCCACAATAATGAAGTGTGAGATGGCAGGCTTAGGAAATTATTATATAGCCTGAATAGTTTGCATTCATACAACTGATTACGGTTTTGCAGAACCTAAACATAATATTGTCAAAATGTGATCACTTGTGTATACAATGGAAAAGCTCGCTGCAGAGTAGCAGGGAAAACTGGGGTGCTGGAAGCGTTCCTTTAGTGAAGCAGTATTGTTAAACATAAAAGCATTTGTATTTGGTTAGGAAGCCAATTTTTCATATAATTATATGCACACACCCACATGTGCCCAAAATAAACTATAGAGGCCTTGCCTGAAATGAAGGTCCTCCCTCCTCCCAGGAGCTAGCAGAGAGATGTCCATAACTCCACTCCATGGATCATGATTTGTGAATAGTATTTCAGAAATCAATAACAATGGAATTACTCTTAGGGCAGGGGTGATAAATATGCAGCCCTTTTGCTGGACTACAGCTTCCATTATCTCAGACTACTGGCCATGCTATCTGTTGCTGATGGGAGTTGGAACCCAAGAACATCTAGAGGGCCACAGAGTTGCCACCTCTGCTTAACAGATCCTGCTTGGACATCCTGACTATCTACCCATTACCAAACTTGCATCAGGGAAGGTAGCTTAAGATGATTCAAGCTGTAAGCTATACACTTCAAATAAATATCTTAACCAGGTACAAATAGAAGAAGATGCCTTCACCCCGGTATGGCTCCCCTTTATCTCACACACAGCCCAACAAGACAACGACAAGAATCCACCAACAGCATACAAATCAATATGGCTAATCTGATCCAAAATAACCCACCCACCCCACTCACACATGAAAACAAAGTTCAGCACAGCCAATCACAAACAAGCAACCACACCCTAGACCAACCCCAACCTCTCTCACCACCAAAGGAACACTAGCGAATAGTAAAGAAAACCTGCACAAGCGACGCTGACACAAAACCCCACACATACATTAAGCAGAACAGAAGCACTGCCACCCGACCCCACCCCCACTCACCATTCCCCCTCCCCCTCCTTCCCCCTTTTCTTCTTAATGTAACACTAATGTCTCAACAAATGAAAGTGATCTGTAGAAAATGTAACTTGAAAAAGAGACATTGCACATACTCTTGTAAACCAAGAAATCTTACAAATAAATAAATATCTTAACCAAAGCACATTATGATACCCAAAGTAACAAATATCAAGATACTGAGATGTGATGAATATAGACATTTGATTGTATCATACCAACCACCTCCTACAATGCAGTCATCTCATGGCATACACCTGAACAAAAATTTCAGGATTCAGCTGTTTCTCATATTTGCAGTTAGTCAGTTTGGGATGCTTATGCACACAGTTGCCAAGAGATGGCTAAAATGTATGTATGGTCACAAATCAAAAATGGCATAAATTTCATCACCATAAACACAACACATTTCAGTATAACTGATCTGCATTTTGAAACTTCAAGTGTTATATATGCACGTCTGAATTTGAGCACTTCCAGGTTGGTGCTAGAATCAAGTCCCATTAAGCAAGACTTGTTGAGTTCAAGAATACGTAATACCTGAAGTACTTGGTTTCTCCTTGACGCCAGTCCAGGGGACAGCATAGCAGAAAAATACTTCATGTAGACAGCAACCTTCTGCTAAGCAATTACTAACTAAAAGAAATGTTGACTCTGGAAACATTTCTGCAAGACCTCTGCCTTTACCAGGTAGCGATATAAATCTACTTTCCGCAAAGGAGCCTTCAGGAATAATGTGTCAAGAGAAGATGTAAAAAGCAATTCATCATTGCAAGTAGAAAAGGTAACCTGAAAGCAGCAGAGGATGAGGACAACGTTTTGTAGAATTATGTAGATTGGCCACCTAGCCCTTTGATCAGACACTATCACTACAGGTTGCATGTCACTACATCTGCTGATAATCTTTGTTGTGACTGAATCTCAGCAGTAATGTGCCATTCAGCTCAAAAAGACCCAGCATTTGGGAGATAGCTACTTCATTTATTCCAGGGGTGTTCCTGTGAGACTATGAAGTCAAACTCGGCAGGGTCTTGGGAAGAGGGACTAGAGCTAAGCTGTAAATCCACCAAGGGTAGCCCAAGTGTAAGTACCTTTCATTGGGAGCCTTCAGAGGGGTTTTCCTATACAAGTTTAAGAGCTGAGAGAGTTCCCCTGTTCTTTCTTCGGTGTTCATACCCACTAAAAGTTTGGGCAAGCATGTCTTATCCTCAACCCTGAATGCTACCTGCCATTCATGGTTCTGGCTTCAAATCCCATAGCTCCACACATTTAAATGAAAGAAAAAAAGGAAAATATCTAACTGGCAGAAATATAGGAGTCAAACATGTTTCCAGCTTTACTCTGAAATATGATTAGACTACAACTTTAGGGCAGATGTTCAGAAAATGTCTCATTAACCACCTTCCTAAGCAATGAACTACAGATCCCCAACACACTTTTCTACAGTGCCTGTTATTCTTCTGCATATTATTCTCTTAAAACTGTCCTCCCCTCTTTCCTGAACAGAAGGCTCCACAAAACAGTGGTGCTTAAAATGATGCCGTGCTGTATTAGCCTAAGCTCTTGCGCCATGAAAAGGTAGCCTATTCCTAAAGTGTTTAGGATGCAAGGCATTGACAGGCAATTCATACCTATCCAATTTTATCATAAAAAAATCCAAGGTAAGCAAACTATGATTCCTTAGGCAACTTATTCCATTTCCAGAATTACTATTATAGTTTTGAATTTTTTCCCAGTATTTAACCTAAATCTGTCCTCTTAGTTTAAGCCCAATGGGCCTTATGTCCTCTCAGTGGATAGAATGAATGATTATTCCACACAACAAACATGCCCAGTTTTTACCATCTTTCGTCATATGATTTACTTTATGAACTTTTTATAGCTCTCCTCTAATGAATTTTTAATGCCACACATTGCAGATTCATTTTCTGTTATGAAACACAGCTCTGTTATGAACCATACACCCCTCCAAAATAATCTCAGAAGTGTGACTTTCTAGACAGTTAGTTATCCACAAAATTTCAACCTGTAATTTAGGTATTTCTGATGCAAATCACTTTATTTGTTCTCATGGCTTTAATTCTGCTGCTATCTGTACAGCTCTCCAGTTTATTATTTTGATATCCCACCTGGCATCTTTCTAAGGTGTTTCATTTCTGCCTGATATAGAATCATTCATTAGCTGGATAAGTATATTGTTTAATCATTCACCCAAGTAACTGAACAAAAAACAGAAATTGGAACAGCACTGCGTCTAACATTGATTCCTGTTGAACACTGTTCAATATTTTATTTTATTCCCCCCCCCAATCTGATGAGCATGCATACTGAGGGGGTGTGGGGAATGCTTCTAGTCAGCTGCTCACAAAACTCACCATTTCTTCCAGTCAATAGTGCTTAAGCTTTTTATTTCTGAATGAAAACTTTAAAAAACCCCCACAGAGGTATATAATCACGTGTTACTTAACTGCAGCACCTCAGTGCGGGGATAGCCAACATAGTGCCCTTCAGATAATGGACTCCCAACTCCCATCATCTGTGACCGCTGGTCATGCTGGCTCTGGATGATGGGAATTGGAGTCCAACAACATTTGGAGGGCACAACATTCACTACCTCTTTGAGAATACAAAAACATCAACAGAAGGGATGGCAATATGCTACCAATTGACATCTCTAAAATTACATGTCTTCAAAACATTGGCTTTCAAACATACGAATAAAACATCTGCTGAATATTTACCACAAGTCTGCAGCAATTCTAGAATGCTATTTTAACATATTTCTAAAACAGACAGGATCACCATTCTCTCTTTAATCTGTAGTATAAGAATTTCTCTCCAACTTTTTAAGTTTAAGCTTTTCTATTGAAAACCTTTGTTCTGGAATGCCATGGTCAGTGTTCATACAAATTGAAACTACCAGAGCTACAATAGTAGAGAAAACCAGTTCTCCCACAAGCTATTTTTTACATGTTTCTACATGGTATACCTTTCTTCTTAACATAACTATGATGAGCCATTTCTAGCCAATGAAACCTAACCAATCTGAAACATCCAGTGAAATAATAGAACATATTCTGACTAACTCTAACAAAGATCATAACCAAGTATCGCGGGACATCAATCACTTAGAAGAATGTGCTCAGTAGCTCCCAGAACTATTTTCCCACTTTCTTGGAAACATAAGTTCTTGGAAACATTAAACTTTTATTTATTGTTTTATGAATCATTTCCTATGAAGCAGCCTGAAACAATTTCACAATAAAGAATAAGGAAAATAAAAATATCCACAATAAAGCATATATAAAACCATTTCATTCATATATATATATATACACACAATTAAAATAATTTCAAACCTAGTGCAGATACCAACTGGGACTTTTTCTATTCAGAAAGGTTATTGAAAGAGAAAGGTTTTCAATAGGTGCCAAAAAGTCAACAGAGGCAGTACTTGTCTGATATGTAAGACTTTTGCTGTTATCATAGAAACAAAAAGAAAGTATAAATGCCTTCAGTAGAAACATTAAATGCAATTGGAAAAAGGGTTTGTCTTGTATTTACAGCTCATGATTTGTGTGGACTGAGACAATCCACAAGTCTGGTTACGGACAGCATACAAAGTTCACATGCTTACTCTCACAGCAGCAAGTCTACTCAATTCCTGGAATACTTCAGGGGAATAATAATAATTTAAATATGCCAGAAGCTGTTTGGAACTTTTTTAAAAAAATGGAAGGGTGACATCCACAGGTGGCAGCCATTTGCGGCTGCACGTCAGGTGCTGTGCAACTGTCAACACACAGATCTTTTTTAACCCGAAAGAGGATGGAATGGGGTGGGCTTATGCGTGCTGGGTGCAAAATGTTTGCTGCCTATACATACTTTATATAACTAAATAAAGAGTTTTTTGGAAGAACCTAGTTCCCTTTTTTCTCCATCTGTCCCTTCAAAGGAAGCTATCTGTGGTGCTTCTTGGTCATTATTGTCTACTTACTGGCAGTGGCTCTCCAGGGTTTTAGCTATGACTCTTTTCCCAGTCCTACTTGGAGAAGCCGAAGATTCAACCTGGGTCCTTCTGCAGGCAAAGCATGTCCTCTACCCCCAAGCTGTGGCCCCTCACCTCCCTCTCCCCATAATCCAGTCTTCTCTCAACAGGTCATCAAGAGGACACATCTGGATCTGCCAAATCTCATTTGTTCTCAACTCTCCTCAACTGTCCTAATTTTTTCCTACTTCTAGTCAACAGCCTTTAAAGAGTGTGCCAGGACAACAAGAACGGGGGGGTGGGGAGAATCCAAGGCTGAAGGCAGGTCTGTCCTGTTTAATTAAGGATTTTTGTGCTGGATATTGAACAGATCTCAGTTGGCTCAGCAAAAATGTAAGTAACAAAATAAGTTTTTTGTGCAAAATCATTTATAGGTGAGTTACAGTGAAGGGAAAGACCTGTCATGGGACAGGTCTTCATTGATACACAAAATCCTGACTGCAATACTGCGAAGTAGTCCCCTCTGCATATATTTCAGTACAATGTTGTTAGTTTAAAAATGAAGATGTTCTATATATCCTCCACTTTCAAGCAGAGCCACACAGTGTTTCCATTTAGGGTTCAGCCTATGCTATCCTCTTATCTTTAGAAGATTAGTTCTTTTGCTAAAACAGTTGCAAACATCGGTTATGTATAGGATGTATATAAAATGGCCAAAGAGCCAAATGAGAGGAAGGATTGCTAAATGCTCCTGTTTCACACTGCCACCTGACCACACCCACTTGAACAATAGCTCATGAAAAGACTACATCTTTTGTAAGCTATAATTGGTGACCATGCCTAACAGAACAACCACCACAGCAAGCCAGGTTGGAAGGAAGGCAGCTCCACCCCTTCCTGTTATAGAAAAGCGAGTCATCAGCATCATTCATCAGGATGCTACTACCTTCTATAAAACCTGTGGCCATTCTGCTTTATTACTTTGTACTTTTAAATACCATCTCTAAAATTAATCTAACATGTACAGTATTGACATGACATTTTGGAATGAACTGTATATCTAGCTGACTGATTTTTGCTTACAATTTCAAAAAACAATCAAGTTAATATAATTCATATGTGAATTCCCAATTATAAAAGCTAAAAAAAATTGTCGAATGTAAACTAAAATTTGTATAGTTGCTTTCAAATATACTACAGGCAGCCCCCTATCTGCATGGGGGTTTGGTTCCAGGTCATGCACAACGGTGGAGCATGCATAGACCCAATGCACCCCCTTTTCCAACCTCTTCTGGGTCGCAACAATGCTTGTGTGAACAACCGTGCATCAATTGGACGTGCGTAAATCTGTGGTTGCCTGTATCAAGTATCAAGATTGAAAGAAAAGTAGATTTAATTACAGCTACAAAAACATGTTTATGGGCTTATCCTATGAGCCACTGCACTGATGCTTTCCCATTCCTTCCCACGTCCTCTATCCCTTCATAGAGCATACTTGTGCTACTGAAAGCTCACTGTATCATTCTCTCAGGATAGGAACTGAAACCTCTCATATAGCCTCACAGAGTGTCCAGATAAAATAGTGCCTTTAAACTACAGTGGTGCAAGTTCAACTGCAATTATTATGCCAGTCCACAAGATCAGAATGTAAGCTTGTAGGCATTTCTTGTCTCTCAGGTTGCCTACAAACCTACCAGCTGGCTCAAAGCAAGGATTTAATGGTTTGCATGCACATATAGCCCAGTACAAACTTCCTTGTTTCTCCAAAAGGACATTTTCCTACCAGTAACACCTATAATGTGTGGCAGTGTTCACCAGTGCTGCTTTCTCCCGGAGAACATCCTTTTCCTTCCTGTTATCATTTTATTCAATCTTTCATCTTTTCAAGGATAGGAGCCGAATCCCAAGCAAACGTGTTTCACAGCAACATGTTTAAAGCTTGTGGGCATCTGGACAGCCACAGAAGCCTGCACTAGACAGGTCTTTGGTCTGATCCAGCAGGGCTTTTCTTATGTTCTTAACAGAAAGCATCTACGTGACCAAGAACTGTAAGCACAACAATTTGTCCATCCCCCTCATTTCCTCAGATAGGTGGCCCCATCACCTTTCTCCCTCCTCCTGCCGACTTGCATGAAATGTCACAGTGCCAGTTAGAACAGAGGTTAGGATGCTGGGTGCTTTTTCCCAAAGAAAAGAAGAGAGACAGGGAGAGTAAGCTAAAGAGAAAAAGGTAACAAAGTGCTTCAATTGCACCAAGAACTATTTCAATAAACTGCATTCCATTATCACTGATGCATTGAAAAATAGTCTCCATATTTCTTCAAAGGTTTTAAGCTTGTCTTCTTGAACACTATGTACCACTATCAAACTTAATTATGCTAGCCAGATGCAGATCACTAGTTCTTATTATTCACCTATTCCTCCAAGACTCCAGTCACCCTATCAATTAGATTACTACTAGGAATCTAGGGACGCGGGTGGCGCTGTGGGCTAAAGCCTCAACGCCTAGGGCTTGCCGATCGAAAGGTCGGCGGTTCGAATCCCCGCGGCGGGGTGCGCTCCCGCTGTTCGGTCCCAGCGCCTGCCCACCTAGCAGTTCGAAAGCACCCCCGGGTGCAAGTAGATAAATAGGTACCGCTTACCAGCGGGAAGGTAAACGGCGTTCCGTGTGCGGCTCTGGCTCGCCAGAGCAGCGTTGTCACGCTGGCCACGTGACCCGGAAGTGTCCCCGGACAGCGCTGGCCCCCGGCCAATAAATGTGAGATGGGCGCACAAACCCCACAGTCTGTCAAGACTGGCCCGTTCGGGCAGGGGTACCTTTACCTTTACCTTTACTAGGAATCTACAACAAAATGATGCAGATCAAGTGCTCATTTTCATACCTTTTTTCAATATATCCTTTCCATTAATCCTCCACCTGGTTTTCAATCTTCTCCCCCAAGAGATACTCAGCATCTCGTGAGCACGGAGTCCTCATTAGGCTTTGGGGGTACGCCCCTTAGTTTTTCACCCCTAAACTCTTTATTTCTCCAAATCCTGGAGTCAACTCAAGCATGCTGATACCCTGCTCTCTTTATTTCACTGCAGTAGGAAGCTATGAGGTGTTATGTGCTTCTCTCTTCTGGAATCCTTCCTTCAGGGCAGTTGAGTGTAGATGGCCCAGTGGGGGAGGAGGAGGAAGTCCAGCTAATACCAAACTCACCTTCTTACAAAAGAAGTAGGAATCAGCAGGTTTGGAGGAATGCAGAAGTTTGCAGGAAAAATATCTTATGAAAAAAACTGAAGGAGGAAAAATGTATTCTCAAAATAGCCCAGTGGCAACTGCAAAGGCTCAGGGGCCACAGAATGCTGAATGGCTGCTGGGCCAGAGTTTGATGGGGAGAAAACTAAGGTAAAGGAATGGAATGGAATGGAGTTTCCTGCAAAAGGTGCATCTAGCTGGCATTCTGGACAGAAGTACACCACAAACAAAATGGCACTTGGTTTTGCTGCAGATCCCAGTTGTTAATATACAAGATTATGCCCACCTTCAATACCAAGTGGGATTACAGTATTACTCAGACAGTAAGAACAAAAACTCATAAAGTAATTTTAAAATCCACAATAAAACTAGAAAATAAAAGACCCCAGGAATTTTGGATTAGATCATGGAAAACAAACTGAAGACAGAGATCCAAGAAGATGGAGATACTGTCTGTGAGTTCTGATGATTCTGGAGTAGGTTACTGAGCCTGTTCTGGATGTGGTTGCATTTTCCCTGGATCACCAGATTCACAGTTTGATGGCACTATCCTTGCCAATAAAGAATTTTTTCAATCCAAACAAGCCGACCTGCTTTACAAGGGCATTGGTGGTTCTGTGAACAGCTCCCTGGCTGTCTGCTGTACAGCTCCCAGTAACAAATTTCAGCCTGATTTCCATCAGAAACACACAGCACCCCACACGTAACAAATCAATGCAAGCAGAATATTGGACCCTCCTTATATGATCCCACTGCAGCTTCCACTTCTTCCTAAAGCCTGGCTAAATCAGGGTACTAGTATTTGGGTTGTGGGGTTTTTTTGGACTAGTGTGCTACCTTTGCTGTGGCATTAAGTTCTGGGTTGTAGCTACATTAATAGTTATCCTATTAGGCCAGTTGTCTTCCCAGTTATACTAGCTAGGCGCATGCCAATAACTACATTGCAAGCCCCATCTATAAAGAAAGACTTCAACTTACTATATCCTTTTGTAAGTAAACACTGTGAGGTCAAGCAAGCATCCAGGATTTCACCGGGGGCGGGGGGAGCAAGTCTAAATAGCAGAATAGAGTACCTCAACTCAAAACCCAACAACATATTCACTATATCACAATGATTGTGAACAGGTAATTTTACGCACATTTTTATAAGGTACATCTCCTTCTAAAGAAAACCCTCAGGGTTACTTTTTGACTTATCCTTAGGGAAAAGAAAGCAAAAATAATATTCTGTATTGGAGTGTCCTCAGCTTTGAGTGTTGTGCAAGTTCCAATAGTTACATGGAGTTCCCATTCACATAAATTTCTTTCCTAAAGCAAATTGGTAAGTCCTTGCAGGTGATGGACCTCTCTGAGCCTTTGGAATTCTCACGTCCACCAAGTGTTGCTGGAGACAGTCTCTTCCTTAAATATCTCCTCTGCTTTGTTTTTAACCATTAAGAGATTGAGGGCCAAAAGCCAGCCCATGACAGCTATGTACTTTAATGAGTAGGTGTTGGTTTTTAGCTGCACTGTTACAAGCTATGGCACTTGTATGCCTGCTAACTGATCACATGCAAGCATTATGGTCTTAAATTGAGATGATCACGTGAATGCAGCCTTCGGTTTGAACAGCACTACATGCTAAAAAGAACTGAGACCGAATGTGGGGAATAATGTGAAATACCAAAAAAAAAAAAAAAATCTAATCTCAGAACGCAAGCAAAATTTGGGGAATTTGTTACGGAGTAACTACTCAAGGGACAGGTGCTCACCAAGTCATTAACATTACATATTGCTCTCCAAAAAGTTATTTATGTTAACAACAGGTTTCACATTATCCACAAAATTAAAAATCAGCAATTTATCTCAAACCAATTACATTTGCTGTAAAGGTAGATCAGCTTTACAGAAACAAATTGCATTTATGTAGCAGCATCCATTTTACACAATCTATATTAATAGAAGGCAGGATTAATTTTAACAAACACCAGGGAATTTTTTTCCCCAAAAGCAAGAATATCCCTTTCACTTACGCTTTTAAATAAACTGATCACCTAATTCTGCTGCTCTAAGGCCTGGTGATGCTTAATAGGAAAGAATATATTTGATATCTTACTTCTACTGGATCCCTATGCCCATGTGTACACTGTTAGCAAGGCAAGCTTCAATATTAAAGGCAGATAGTTGGCTGGTGTGTGAAAAATATACATATATTGAAGAACCAGAATAAAGTGATACTGGGCACATGCAATGCTACCAGGTATGATGCTCTTGCCCATCCACTAAACGTATTTTTGTATAAATGTATTAATGTGATGTATTTTTACTCACACTTGAAATATGTTGCAGTCACTTGGAGACCTTTTGTATAACAAACAACTAACAAGTTTAATAAATTATCACTGTCATCTTGAAATGAGGCTTTAGAATTAAGCTGTTACCTCTTCACAACATGCAACACACAAATTGTTACTCCAAAAAGGAACTGGAAGCAGAAGCAACAACAACAACAACAACAGGGTAATACAAGAATGAAGTTTATTGATCCAAATTTAAGATGCACTACATATATATCCAAAAGAAATAAGAAAACATTTAGATACTGAAAACACATTCCCAAAGGTGTTGATTAAAATTTATCAAGTCTAGTGATGTGAAATAGTGTGCTGGGATAACCTTAGCAGCTAAGCAGCTTCAATAATTTCTATTATTTTATACATACAATAATTTGCTGTACTTGTTTCTTCAACAATAAAATATAAGCTTCCTTGGGTGCAAAATCTCAGGGCTGAGACAATACATTACATAGCTTATTTAACTGTGCACACATGTGGACAACAGCCTCTCTTAACAACAATTCAGGGCATGATGTACTTATCTCAATGCTAAGTTAGCTGCAAGTTTACACTGGCTATATAAGCTTGTAAAATGCCATCATTATAGTGGTTTATTATGTTAAACAATCTGCTGTGTGCTAGTGTTCTTTTCAGAGAACTCAGTTTGAATAAACCACATATACAGAATAAAAATTATGTATGGCACAAGAACAGCCAATTCATACGTCAATACCACACAATAGAGGGAACGTTTTATATTATAATACTGATGAATAATTGCAAAGATTCAATTAAGATTACATCAGACCTTGAGTAATATGGTTCCATGATTGGGTCACCTACCGAGATCCAGCAGAGGGCCCACCATTGTCAGTGATGTTGGGTCAGAGAGGCAGGTCTGCTGACAGTGGGGAAAAATGGGAGTGTGAGGAAGTGACTCTCTTTCTCTCTGCTAACTGCCATAAACTCCCACAATGGGAAATGCTAGGTTCCTACTGTAAACCCCTAACACATATGCCCAGAAAACTGAGCTATTACACTTATTTTGCACTATGGGAACTAAAAGAAGAATGAGGAAAGTAATGTTCCTCAGCTGCCTGGCACCATTTCAACCTCTGAGATTATCTCAGATGCCTCTACTATGTCCCAAAGGTCCCTGTTTTTATCTTCTTTTTCCCATGGGGAGGGGCACCTGGTTTGCCTTTGCATCACATGCCTCTGTAAGCTCGTAACTTGACTACTGGAATGCAAGTCTTTGCAGCATTTCCCTTGAATACAGTCTGGAAAATGCAGCTAGTGCAAAATGCTAATGGTAGAGCGCTAACATGCTGCCTTGTAACACCAATTCTATGGGAGCCACATTGCCTGCTTATCGAACTACACTGTCCAACTTAAGGTATTAGTTTTGACTTCTAAATCCCTCAATGACTTAGATGCCTGTTGGGGCACCTTTCCTTTTATAGGCTGTCTTAAACCCTGTGATTGGAGTGGTGGGCTGCTGGGTCCCACTGGTAATTTAGGCTCATGGAGCGTGCCACCAGGGGTGGGGTGAAGTCAAACAACTGCAGAATCACAGCACCTGCTGTGGCTGCACAGACCAGTAACTCATAATTGCTGCCTCCCGCATTGTTTTTGCTGCATTAGCAACACTTAACTGACCTCTCCAGGGTGCAAGCCTGGGCAGTGTAAGAAGGTCATGGGCTGCCCAGATGACAAGACCCCCCCCCCTCGGCCAGCTAATGTGGTCCAAAGGAAAGAAGGGCAAAACATTTGGTGCCAGTTTGGCTGCAGAAGTTGCAGGAGTTTACTCCTGAAGCCTTTCTCACAAATGAATATAGCCACAAGGGAGAGGAGGTTTAGGATCAGAGTTTTCCTTCTCCTAGAAGGGCTATCTTCCCAGACTGGCAAGTCCTATCTGCCGCTCATTTTCCTCTACAGCACGTGCAGAAACCACCTTCTGAACATTGGACCCACTATTGATCTCAACTCCTCAATCTGCCAGAGCCTGCCTTCGCATGGAGGGGAAGTCTCTGGCAGATTGAGGATTTGAGAACCATCACCTGGTTTAGTTGGCCAATTGAAGCTGTTTCCTGGGGTGTAGCTGCTGTAACATGCTGGCAGCTTCTAGGAGCCAATGCACTCCCCACGGAGACTTGTACCGCTATACCGTTATTGATCTTCCAACATTTGGTTTAAACCCAGTTGTTCTTTCGGGCCTTTAGATGAATTGTGTTGTTTGATTTCAACCTTGGTATTAATGGAAAGATTCAGCGGTGAGCACAGAATTCTCACTAAGTCTTGCTAAATTTTGACACTTGTACTGCTTGGGTGCTGCCACTGTAATGTGATGCAATGTCTGAGGTTCACCTTGGCTTGAGGTTCATAGTTTTCTCATTTGACCCAATGCAAACATATCTGGGAGTAGGTATCACTGAACTAACTCAGTGAGACTTACTTCCAAGTAAAACTGCATGGAATTGAGTTGCATATTATTATTATTATTATTATTATTATTATTATTATTATTATTATTATTACAGAAAATATTATTGGACTGGAAATACTGATTGCTTGTATAAATCAATACCAGATAGGGAGTATTTTCAGCACCCACAGCCTACTCCAAGTCGATTATAAAAAAACTGAGTCTGTTCTTACTGGGAAAACAAAGCTACCAGGTCTTAACAAGAAACCAGCAGGCAAGAAATAGCACCTCTAAAAAATGCATCCCCTCAATTAATTCAAATATTTCTTTGCCGTAATTACAATCCAAATGGAGATGGCAGGTCTTTGGGTCCTAGCTCAGTGGGAAGGGAAATCTATGGATGATAAAGCCAGCATTTTTGTAAGCTGTTCTGAGAGCAGAGGAAAAAGCTTTGAACCAGGGATGGCATGGCCCCCAGACTAGATTGGGCTCATCAAACTGCTTTCAATAGCCTACCAGCCCCCTGAGCCAATTTACTGGCTCTTCTCCAAGCCAGCAACAGAGGACTAGAGGGGGCAGTGCTGGGCTGTGAGGAGAACCTTTTAACTTTTTCTCTCGCTTATCTGCACCACTTCCCTGCTAGAGCGACAGAAAGGTGGCAGTGGTGGTACTGTGGTGGGAGGAAAGACTTCTGAATTTTTCATCTTTGATCTGCTCTCTGCCCATCCCAATGGTTAGTCATATGTGTGTCTGCATAGGGAAGTGTGCACACACATGACTGCTGATCTGCAGGACCAGTTTTATATATTAGAAAATCAGCAATTCCACATTTGAGTTCTTTAGCAACTCTCGGATGAATACCATCTGGTCCCAATGATTAGTTTGTTCTTAATTTGTCAATAAGGCCTAGAAATTCATCTCTTGAGACCACTATTTTCCTCAGTTCCTCAGACTCTCTTCCTGAGAAAAATTGTTTGCATGCTGCTACACCAGACTTCTGCAGGCTCTTCTGAAGGCTACCACAAAGCAACAGCATAACGTAATTCAGAATAGGAGTTGTCACATTAGCCAAGACACAGGCTCGACTTGATGCATTCACAAATTTATCAATTCATCTGTAGATCTCAAACCACCAGCCTTACATACATATTTCTGGAGAAATTTGATAAACTAATGTGATTCCAACTTCATTTATACTCTTTGTTTTTGCCTTCTCTATGTATGTATTAGTTTATGGAACAAATCACAATAGACTTGTAATTGTTTTGTTGTTATTGTTACTCTTTACTGTGCCATTTAGATTGTACAAAACTCTATAAAATAACTTTTTTAAAAGGATTTGTTGACATATTGTATAATTACTCATGTAATTATAGAGACCTATACTTGGTCTCTAAAAACAATAAGACATGTTTTAGGAGAGGTACTATTTTGTATTCAAACTATTAATTGATTGCTGAAGAAAAAAATACAAGTTGTGTTTGAGGAATTTAAATTTAATTTCAGCTAAATAATTCAAAGTGGGAAAGTCATAGGAATGCATGGCTTGAATCAAGAGATGTGTATATAGATGATGCCAATGTTGATGTTGGGAACTGAAATCCCTCGGGGGACGGACGGACACTAATTCATCCCAATAACATACTCAAGTTAAACTTGCTTTTCATAACTGTATTCCCCCCCCCCCTGAAAACTATGTTTCATTGTGACTGATTTGACCTTCCTACATAGAAAAGATTTTGATTACAGGCTCATAATGTCATTTTCCATGTGTCATGGTGAAAGCCTCCCATAAATCCACCCAGAAAAGCTTGATCAAGGCTCATTTCTGGAGTTTAGAACCTTTCTCTACAGAATAGGTAAGGTCAAAATGATCAATGACGACAGGCAGCCTTGGAACTGAGATATAAGACACAGCAAGGAGGCAGGAAATCACGATTGGCTGAAGTAGTCAGATTTCTTGCTATAAACCGATACTGCTTAATATCCTAGATCAATTACTAACAAAATGTATTTTTCCAACTGGAAAAATTATGTTCTTTGCAGAATCATAAAGCAAAGCATTCACTCCCTGAAGTCCTGCCCTGGATAGTATAGGAGATATCAGTAGCAAACACCAAAAAACAGTCAACCAGACTATGTATTCAATGGGAAAGCTGGGGTACAAGCACGAAGGGGAGGGAACAGCGGGTGACAGGTTAGTCTTTCTGTAGCACCATAAGCCTGACTGGACAGAAAGAGGAAGCAGTCCCAGTTGGAAGAAATTGAGCCTAAATCAGTGATGGAGAACCTGTGGTCCTCCAAAGGTCGCTGGACTTCAACTCCAGTCAGACCCAGACAGCATCTGGAGGGCCACAGGTTCCTCATCTCTGGTCTATATCAATGCAGGATGGGCAAGGAGTAAGTGCACATCAGGATGTAGTAGCAATTATTATGCTGGTTACACTGGTTGAAATATCTGAAGATGGGCTTGAAAGGAAGTTTTGGAAACTCCCACACTGGTCTGCTACAAAAACACTTCCAATGAGAGAATGACTGGACATCACACAGAAAAAGAAAACCTTCCTGGTACTGTATATCATAAAAATTCTACTGTGGAGATTCTGTATACTTATTACCACAATCAGAATGAAACAGAGATTCCCCAACATACTTTCTTCCTCCAGGATAGCATAAATTTGAAACTGGGTGGGTGCAGTGTGGAATGGAGATAAATTATGAAAAGATAAATACAGTGGTACCTCGTGTTACGGACGGGATCCATTCCGGAGGCCCGTCTGTAACGTGAAAAGCCCGCAACTCAAAGCACCACATCTGCGCAGGCACGCAGCACTATTTGGCGCTTCTGCGCATGCGCAAAGCACGATTTAGCGCTTCTGCGCATGCAGCAAAACTTGGAAGTAACCTATTCTGGTACATCTGTGTTGCTGCAGGACGCAAGACAAAAACACACAACCTGAAGCGGACGTAACATGAGGTATGACTGTATCTTGTTATCAGTATTTAAATAATAGGACATCTTTATTTTATTCAAAAATCACATTAAACTACAACAACATAGTAAAACAAATGTGAAGTTCTGCATTTCAGTCTACTCCGGTTTTCATTAATCTAACAAAATATCTGTGACTAAGCAAATTTCTGTTGGCTAACTGAGCCCATACTTAAAAGCTTATATAGTGGTCTAATTGTGCTTTTAAGTCATTTTCCAGGTAAATTCATGGTCATGTGACTAGTAAGCTTGAGACTTTGAAATAACCTTGGCAACCAAGCAATGCCTCAGTTACTGAACTGAGTTTTTGTAACAGACAAAAGATAAGATGGAAACACCATTGATGGACTAGCACATATTACAAGCAAATAGCCATGACAGACACACTAGCAGTTTGGGTCAGAAAAACGGTATGCAGAAAATTCTAGCGTTCTTTGCACCCAATATACTACTGTCAGTACTGTAACTATTTGCTTTGGAAACATTAGGACTTAATAATGTAATTCTTCATGCTCAAATGCGATGAAGACTGGTTATTTGTTTTTTAAAAAATAAAATAAAAAAATCCCTCTGTTTATTTAATCCTTAGCACTGACATTTTCTCCAAACTGTTCTATAATCATGAAGTAAAAAGCAGATAACAAAGTAAGTCTCCATCAAAACTAACATATTTGGTGGTGAGGAATAAAATGAAGACAAAAAGTAGATAATTAAGGTAGGAGTTCTTAAATGATATATGTGGGGGGAGCACTGGATACAAGTTCAAAGTGGCCTTGGAGTTGGAGCTAAAAAGTTGAAGATACCTATTGTCTAAGTCATCTCCATTTAATATAATCTTTACCATAGAAAACAAAGAGGATTATTTTGTAACAAAAAAATTTAATGAATCCTAATTTAACTGGGGATTAGCATTATGTACAGACCACTGGAAATGACTTGTAGTCATCCCAAAATTCTCAGTGTGTATCTTCTCTCAGCTAAGCATCTGTCCTCAAACACTGAGGTTTACTGAAATAAAGAATGAATCACTGCAAGCGCATATCTTCTGCAGCATCCAGGTTGCTGTTCAAGATGGGTTTCTACAGTGGGTCTACCACCAATCTACACCATTCTTTGAACAGGTATCTCATATACGTGCAAATGAGGGCGATGTAGACAGGAGGTTCTCTAAAGTTTGCATCCAGAGTTGATCACATTTTAGGCTATAATACTATTTAAGGTTTGCAAGAGAGACCTCTTAGTCTAACCTGAACATGAGTGTTCAAGCTGATTAAAAGGAGGTGATTTGAGAACTAATAGCTAAGATCACATCTGCTTGTTCAGATTGCTAATGATTCCTCATTAACGACACAGCTGAATATTTTGCTCATTGCATAAAAGGCAGAAGGTAATCAGTCTTGGCAGCTGAGACAATGCATCTTTCAGGTTGATAAGCCTAACTATTTAACTACTTTGTACTTTGGTGTGAGTTCTGAACTTATTAGCAAACTGTAACAATAAAGACAACTGCTTAGGAATAACACATTAAAAGGTCAGTTTTTTCAAGTAATGGACAAAAGGAGTAGAAACCTGGTGCATGTACCATGTGTCACACAGAAATCTCCTCTGCCATTACCTTGTCTCTGTGTCCCACTACAGTAATGACTATTGCTACACTTTATGCTAAATGACAAAAAGTGCCCTATAGCAGCTGCAAAGCATTATGTGTCCTCCAAAGGAATCCTTGGTGTTCATTCAGTGCCTTCCATTCCAACCTGCTTTTTGGGGAACAAAGGAACAATACTTCCTGTGAACTCTGGGAGCAATGGTCATGCTAACTTTGGGGATGGGGCCAATTCTGGCCTGTTCTATCTATGATTGTTGACCTTCTATGCATAGCTGCTCCTACATCTGCATGCAGAAGAAAAAAAACACTAGATACATACTCTCCCTTAAAGTAGATCCAAATATGCCCTGCTACTCCATGTACCTTGTGCTGCTGAGGGGCATAGAGAGGGAACAATGAGTATGATTTATTCCTATAAATCAGGTGTAGGGGACCTTTTGCCCTCTGGGTGCTGCTCAACTCCCAACTTCATCCATTGGCCATGCTTGCTGGCACAGATGGAAGTTGAAGTTCACTAAACATGTCCAATGGATGGAGTTGGAGTTCAGCAACATTATTCTTTATTGGTTTTTGTGCAACAAACTATATGGCTACACCTCTGAAAATTGCTGTTCAAATGGCTTCTGTGATGGTCTCAAGTTTCTAGTATTTCCCTCCTTTAGCTATGTTTGTGCCCGACATTCCTCAGTTCAAGATACTGGGCTTGAGTCCTGACACCTTTTCTTAGGGAGCTACTGCAGGGGATCTATATGGAACAGTTTTAATTTTTAACCAAAATCTGGAGGTATGTTCTCTTTGTATATATAACACCTGCCCAAACCATAGCTTAGTATGAACAAGCAAAATGTGTTGGCTCCCACAAAGGAGATCACTGCCACTTTGCTCCTCTCTGGTTGTTTTGCTGCTGCACTATGATTTAGTGTGTCTGAACCCCAGTTCATTGTTCAGCTCTCCCACCAGCTGTAAGGCACAGAGCAAACCTTGGTTACAGACCATGGTTCATTTGGAGAGAGGAAAACTATAAACCCCAGGATGTGGGTGGCGCTGTGGTCTAAACCACTGAGCCTTGCGCTTGCTGATCAGAAGGTCGGCGGTTTGAAACCCCGCAATGGGGTGAGCTCCTGTTGCTCGGTCCCTGCTCCTGCCCACCTAGCAGTTCAAAACCAGGTCAAGTGCAAGTAGATAAATAGGTACTACTCCGGCAGGAAGGTAAACAGTGTTTCCAAGCACTCCCCTGGTTCTCCAGAAGTGGCTTAGTCATGCTGGCCATGTGACCTGGAAGCTGTCTGCGACAAACGCCAGCTCTCTCGGCCTACAGAGAGAGATGAACGCCGCAACCCCAGAGTCGTTTGTGCCTGGACTTAACTGTCAGGAGTCCTTTACCTTTAAACTATAAACCCAGATTCAGAAAACACACTAAGCCAAAATAAGCAGGAGAAGCAAAGTGGTTGCAATCTTCCCTCTGGGAGTCTATGCCTGCATGTTCATGCTAAACCATCTTTTTGATTTAGTGCTGTATGCAAACTGGCTCAATGTCAAACCATGGGCAATTTTAAATATTATAATGTATTCAACAGAATGTGAATACTCAAATTAGTTGTGTTCAATTTTTCTCCCTCTGAAAGAAAGGCACTCCCAACATACCACAACTCTTTCTTTTTTGCCCCCTTTTTCTTGGGATTTCCCTGCCTGAGGCAAATCAAATAGGATGAAGGTATTACATGTACTGAATGTGGACATGACTTTAAATGCAATCCTTTCCCCCCTTGATTTCATTGTATGACATGAAAAGGATAGCATCACAGCACTTTTATAACCTACACAATTTTCTTTTTCTTTTTCTTCTTTTTAATGAAGCAATTTGGTTCTCAAGGGCCTGAATTAGAATCTTGGCATTAATATCTCTGTTATAGAAGGCAATAAAATTAATGTTAAAGGATTTTTTTTTTATTCATCACTGTCCATGACAAAAAGAAAATTCATCTTCTAATTATCCCATCCTTGTAAGTGAGATACATATAATATGCATCAGAGAAAAGAAATCCTGCATTGATTTACTGTGTCATATCTTATACTACAGATAGCAGTTAAAAGCGAGAGAAAATGACAACACAATTCGTTCAAAAAGAAGAACTGTTTGTCTTACTGCCTTGGGTTTTTTTCTTGTTTCTTTTTATTCCAGTGGTCATCTGGGAAATAGAACTGCTCTATTTTCAAGGAACAGCAAGGAAGCAGACAGGAGGCAGGAAATGGGAATGGGAATGAGAATGAGAAAGCTTGCATCAGGCTGTTCACAGTGAGGTTGCTTCATAGTCGCATGCATTCATTTCCCCAAAGCCTCTACGAACTGCAGGCAACAGGATAAAAGCTTTTCATTTCGTAAACGTTCTATTGCATTTCTAGAGTTTATCTATTGTAACAAAAGCAAATACATGCCACTAAAAATATTAAGCAAAGAGATCCCAGAAGCAACCACCAAGTACTGCCACAGCCCTCCAATGAAAGGAGAGATGGATGGCAAAAAAAAAAGCAGGAAGGGAGCTCATATTCCCTGCTTAGACACTATGGATATATTCAGAAATAGCTTTATGAAGGCATAGAAGTGGCATTGTAAAAGCCATTGGTGCCCCATTACATACATATTCATTTTTTCTGACTCACAGTGGTCTCTGGACAAACTAGTTTTGCAAGGCTTGGTAGCTTATCAAGCTATACCTAGGAAACTAGACCTCAGAAGCAACAGCAGTGGTGAAGAGAAATGTGCTTTCAACTGGTGTGGTTAAATGTGTGTGACAAACAGCGTACCCATCTCACAGTAATTAACAAGAATAAAGTGGAAGTTAAGAGCTTGTCTATGTGAGCACTTTTGAAAACCATTGTGGGGGAAGGGGGGAGCAGTAGAAAACAATGCACAACAATACACTCCTCCACAGCAATTCTCTTAACTTCAATAGCATTTTTATAAAACATACACCCTCTATCACTTCTTTGGAAATGAAATAAACTAAAACAGAAGGGGCTGAAATACTGTTGGGTTAAGGAGAAGTGCATCACCTGGTTTGTATCATTGGCATTTCACTGAATCTGTTTGTTGCTCCTCCCATTTTAGTGCTGTATCACTTGGTCAATATTTAGCCCTCTGCTCAGTCCCAGCTCCTGCCCGCCTAGCAGTTAGAAAGCACGTCAAAGTGCAAGTAGATAAATAGGTACTGCTCCGGCGGAAGGTAAACAGTGTTTCGCCAGAAGCGGCTTAGTCATGCTGGCCACATGACCCAAAAGCTGTCTGCGGACAAACGCCGGCTCCCTCGGCCTAAAGAGCGAGATGAGCGCACAACCCCAGAGTCGTCCACGACTGGACCTAACAGTCAGGGGTACCTTTACCTTTACCTTTTACTTGTCTTTACCTTTTAGCAATGTTGATTAATCTACTATTTCTTCTTTTGAATTTGGTGGACATACATTTTCTTGCTTTCATTAATATCTTTCTGAGTGAAAGAGAAAGGATGAGGGGTGAGGAGAGAGGAGAGAGGGGAACGCTCTTTTGTCAAAGCGTTAATCCTTGCACCAGTGAGACACATTAGTTGGATACTGCCCTGGTTGGTTTTGTTACAATTGCTAAGAAGTCCTTTGCTCTCTTCTCCCTCTGTTGCAAGTTTGTACAACGTAAGGCCTGCAGCCCTGTGGATGAATTCGTTTAAAAAGGGGCTGCCAAAGGGCTGCATTGTGGTGTGCACTGCTTCTTCCTTCTCTAAATTCAAAGGTGTGGGTGGAGATGGCTCCAGTTTTTCAATTCTGCTTCAACCACATAGCTATACTTCACTGCCCACCTCTGTTTGAGATGTCCTTTGAAATGCTGTGAGAGTTAAAGACTTGTGTGCTTTTGAGAGAGTTGCCGAGAATAAAGTCTGGTATGGGGAAAGAAAATGAGCGATATACGTGATGAGAGCATGCTTTGGTATGTGCAGAGGAAAAGGAGTTAGCAGAGAATGGGTTTATTTAATTTATTTTCTAGATTTATATACCACCTTTCATCAAAAGATCTCAGGGCGGTTCACAAGATAAAAGTGACAAGCATGCCTTTTTGTGGTTAAGAGCAAAATGCCGAAGTGGCCCGCAGGTTAACTGAAAAATTGCAAAGACATTAGTCTTTTCTCTTAATTCTTCCCCAGATTTATTACTGTAATTGTCTCCCTTCTGGATTTCTTCTCTCTATTCTGGATTTCTTTTTTCTCCTTTCCTGTTTTCAATTCTGCTGCCCATTTGTTTGGTCCACCCATGTTTTGCCCATGCTTCTCCTCTCTTGCACTCCCTTCAACTGGATCTAACAGGTGCCAGGGAAGTTACTACTTTGCTTTCCAATCTCTTCACTCATTGCCTCTTTAATATAAAAAAATTCCTTCCAGTAGCACCTTAAAGACCAACTAAGTTAGTTCTTGGTATGAGCTTTCGTGTGCATGCACACTTCTTCAGATACACTGAAACAGAAGTTGCCAGATCCTTCTATATAGTGAGAAGGTGGGGAGGGGTATTACTCAGAAGGGTGGTGGGAATGGGAGATTGGCAGATAGCTGAGATGAGCCTGTTGACGACTTTTAACGACTGCAATAGGTCTTACAGGAAAAGGCAAGGGGTGAGAAGGTGAAAAATGGCTTAGTCATGTACAGTGGTGCCTCGCAAGACGAAATTAATTCATTCCGCAAGTTTTTTCTTCTTGCGAGTTTTTCTTCTTGCGAAGCACGGTTTCCCATAGGAATGCATTGAAAATCAATTAATGCGTTCCTAGGGAAACCGCCTTCAGACCAGGTCCGGGGACAGTCTGTCCCCAGACCTTTTCTGAAGGCTGGCGGGGGAAGAAGGAGTTCCCCGCAGGGCTCTCCAAGCTGCGGATAGCAGCCTGCTGCCCCGCACGAGGGGCACTCTTTAGCAGAGCGCCCCTTGCGCGGGGCAGACATCTGCAGCTTGGGGAGCCCTGCAGGACTTCCCCGCAGGGCTCTCCAAGCTGCGGATAGCAGCCTGCTGCGCCCCTCGCGCGGGGCAGACATCTGCAGCTTGGGGAGCCCTGCAGGACTTCCCCGCAGGGCTCTCCAAGCTGCGGATAGCAGCCTGCTGCCCCGCACGAGGGGCGCTCTTGGGGTCCTGCAGGGCTCCCCAAGCTGCG
Source organism: Podarcis vaucheri (assembly GCF_965113315.1). NCBI lineage: Eukaryota > Metazoa > Chordata > Lepidosauria > Squamata > Lacertidae > Podarcis > Podarcis vaucheri. The sequence goes on from NC_138764.1 coordinate 57,008,521, forward strand.
AATGTCTGCCCCGCGCGAGGGGCGCTCTGCTAAAGAGCGCCCCTCGTGCGGGGCAGCAGGCTGCTATCCGCAGCTTGCAGAGCCCTGCGGGGAAGTCCTGCAGGGCTCCCCAAGCTGCAGGTGTCTGCCCCGCGCGAAGGGCGCTCTGTTCTGAATGTTGGCGGTGGGGAGGAAAAACCCTCCTCCCACCGCAAGCCCCGGGAAGGCTGCGCGCCTTCTCCTCTGTTCCCGGACCTCCCACCACAAGCCTTCAGGACAGGTCTGGGAACAGAGGAGAAGGTGCGCTGCGTTTCCCCGCTGTCCCAGGAGATTTCCCTATGGGCTTTCGTCTTGCGAAGCAAGCCCATAGGGAAATTCGTCTTGCGAAGCCTCTAAAAATCGGAAAACCCTTTCGTCTTGTGGGTTTTTCGTTTAGCGAGGCATTCGTCTTGCGGGGTACCACTGTATAATGAGATAAGAATCCAATGTCTTTGTTCATACCAGGTCTCTCCATGGTTTTAAGTTTGGTAATGAGTTGCAATTCAGCAGCTTCTCTTTCCAGTCTATTTCTGAAATTCCTTTGTAGTAAAACAGCTACTTTGAGATCTTGTATAGAATGTCCTGGGAGATTGAACACTAAGCCATTTTTCACCTTCTCACCCCTTGCCTTTTCCTGTAAGACCTCTTGCAGTCGTTAAGAGTCGTCAACAGGCTCATCTCAGCTATTTGCCAATCTCCCATTCCCACCACCCTTCTGAGTAATACCCCTCCCCACCTTCTCACTATATAGAAGGATCTGGCAACTTCTGTTTCAGTGTATCTGAAGAAGTGTGCATGCACACAAAAGCTCATACCAAGAACTAACTTAGTTGGTCTTTAAGGTGCTACTGGAAGGATTTTTTTTATTTTGACTATGGCAGACCAACACGGCTACCTATCTGCCTCTTTAATAGCCTTTCTTCTCTTCTCTTGCTTTATTGTCTTCTCCACTCTACAGATAGTCTTCTCTGCTTAACCTTGAATTACTTCTTCCATTTCATGCATTCTAGACCTTCTCTTTCTCTTTGGAATTCGGTCGCCTATCCAACTTCCAAATCTCTCTCACTGCCATTCCGTCCTTTCAACTTCCAAATCTCTCTCTCACCTCTCCATCCTTTCAAGTTTCTAAACAGTGTGTGATATCTTTGCTCCCAAATTCTTCAACCTTTGATCTCTGTCTGTGCTTCCTTTTTAAGACTGCAAGTCTGCTGATAGGGTTTGTCATTTTAAAGTTAATTATAGAGCTCCTAATTTCTGAAGCACTTAACATATGATGTTTTTTCTACTGTTGGATACAAACAGAAATTACAAAAAGTAAACCAACAGGCTTTTCCACATGCAACCATGTTTATGCTTCCAGCTTGAGCTAGTGTTTGTGCTACAGAGGAACAGTGCCAGATTTACAAATTTTGCTGGGGGGGGGGGAGTCTGCACTGCTGCTCTCCAATTGTGAACTCTCTTGGGAGGGTGTCCTTTTTAGTGGCAGTGCTTAATTGCCACTCACAATGTGAAGCATCCTTTTAAAAGTGCTGATGTGTTTTCTTTATACAGAAGTGGCTCCTAAACTATAAGCTGCCAAATAATTTAATCTGAAGTGGTATTTTTGAAAAATTAACAAATAATTTGAATTAAGCTCCCCCCTCCCCCAAATCTCTGCCAATGATTTTGGAGGGGGGCAGCTTCCCATTTGCCCTGCCCTCACCAAAACTATGCCTCATGGAACTCTTGCAGATTGCTAAACAAGAAGAAAACACAGCAACAGCAACAGCAGCATAAGGCTGCCAGGGCGAGAAAGCAGAGGAGCGTCAGCTGGAGGAACAGCACTGCCAGTGTAGCATTCAAGTTTGCCGCACCTGCTCTCAGCCTCTCTAACTGGGTTCAGAAATGCATCTAGCAATTCACCAGTCACTGCCTGACATGGCCAGCGTGGTGCCAGGGCTGCCTCCTCCTCTCCTCCCCCCCCCCTGCAAAGCCCCAGCCAAGCACCATCTTGACTGCTGGCACCGATGGCTCCTGCCCACAAGTAGTGATGCACAGCTAGCCTCACTTCACTTTCCCTGGCCTCCTTGCTGCTAACTCAGCAAGCCAGCCACCACTGTTTCACTGCCAAGCTAATGATGGCCTGATGACACGTCATGAGAAAAATAGAAAGGAATGCCACCACAGCATATGCTTGGAAAATCCTCCTTTATGTTCCAGCTGAGTTCTGCTTATTAGAAGAGGTGATTGTCCGAACCGGGGAGTCACCAAGCATGGCTTTCCCCCACAGGCCATGTTACTGTCAGGGCAGGATGCAGTTTGCCGCCCTGCTAACCTGCCAACCAGGGCACTTGTGCCCTCTTGCACACACACCCCACCCGATCAGACTCTGCAAAGGCAAATACAGGCAAAAACTGTTTTGTGCAGGGGTTGAATTTCCTGACCCCCGCCTGCATAAGCTCACTCCACTCCCATTCCATCCCCTTTTCTGTCCACTTCTGGGTTGTGGCGATGTATGAATACGCAATAGTGCACCAGCTGGACATAAATTTGTAGTTGCCTATACAGTGGTACCTCAGGTTACATACGCTTCAGGTTACAGACTCCGCTAACCCAGAAATAGTGCTTCAGGTTAAGAACTTTGCTTCAGGATGAGAACAGAAATTGTGCTCCGGCGGCACGGCGGCAGCGGGAGGCCCCATTAGCTAAAGTGGTACCTCAAGTTAAGAACAGTTTCAGGTTAAGAACGGACCTCTGGAACGAATTAAGTACTTAACCCGAGGTACCACTGTAGCCTTGTTCTGCAAAAGCTGTATCTGACTTTTCCGCCTTCCACACGCACTATACCGACTCCATGCACTATATCGACTCCTGATGAGGCAGGCGCCCCTGTTGATTGTCTTGGGTTAAGTATTAATCTAATTTTACCAGGCAACTACCGGTAACTGTTGTCATTTTCTCCTCACAATTTAACTCCAGGGCTTTGGTCGAGTTTCAACACGTACCATCCTCCCCCCCCCCCCCGGTTGCTCTAAATCACATCTGTTGCAATGTCCCAATCTCACAAAGCCCTTTCCTCATAAAAGGGAATCACTTCACTATGTTAGTGTTTTGCTAACTCAAGCTGTCTATTTCTGTATTCATACGTTACTCAAATCTGCAACACCCCCACAAAAGCCACCTAGCATTTGGCATTTTGCTACCTGAGTATTCCCCAGAAAAGCGAATAGTGTGGTTGTGATACTTTTGTATTTAAAAAGGGGCTACATAGATCTTTCAGCAGTCCGCCTCCTGTTTGTGTTAAGCAGATATTCTATCTACCTTCATATAAGATGGGGACATAGTATAAGGTAGGGGCACTATTACAAAAACTGCACAAAGCAAAGTACACATTATGAAATGCGGCCCGCCTACTCGTGCCTTGTGTATGTCATGTCATTCCAGAATGTTTCTGTTCATGACATAAGCCACTTAATTTCTAGCCCTCCGGTACTGTGATACCAAGGAATGCCAGTAAAGCAATGTGCAGCCTTTTGCAGCTTGTGCCTAGGAAATGCCTTTCTGAACAGACAGCAGAAATTAGTTTTATAGTAGAAATATGTTACAATTCACAAGCATTAATTTCTCATTACAGAGATTGTAAACCATTGCAGGAGATTATTTACAGTAGCACAGCTATTTTAGTCCATTTGTTCAAAAAATTCTCTTCAATGATTTTCCAGCAAACACACTGCAAAGTAACTGTCCAAAGCCATTGCTCTAAGTGCGATACATCAAAATTAATCCGGCACCTGTGTAAGATTTGGCAGTCATACTCAATAAACTGCTTCAGCCATGATGTGCCAGTGACTGACAATTCTACCAGAGAACGCTGGGCATAGAGCTTTCCACGCTTCATTACAGGGCTCCAACAGTCAATATACACCGTTTTCAAGCAGAGTGCTGTCGCTCACCTAATCACTCATTACAAGATTAGCCTAATTGCAAAATCACCCTCTGGAACCACCACAGCTTATTTGCATGTAGAACACTTTAAAAGTAGGAATTTTCCAATTATTGGGAACATCTCTTGTTAAAGTGACTTGAGTATTTATATGTATGTTGCATGTTCTCTGGCAATCAGAGGAAATAAAAATATGTATGTCAATGAAAAATAAGGCATCGTCCACCAAAATGTACCATAACTATAAAAAACACAGAGGGGGATTATCAATGCATGCTTGGATACATCATCTTGCCAGCAATGATTATCAAAAACCTGAGAGCCACTGGAAAGAGCAAGTGCCTCTTGATTCACTCTCTATTGGAATTCTGCAGACAGCAGCCCTGAGTTACAAAAATGCATCCTATCTGGGTAGCTCATTTGTTCTTCATTTGTATTGTACTGCATTTAACAAGGTTGGGCATAATCTTTTGGAGGCATGCAAATCATTTTATTTTGTGTATCACCTAGGAAATTAAGTGCTGGCTTCTCTTTTATCTTGTTAGCAGAAGTCATTACATCTCTTTTCATAAGCCAAGATAAATTTAACATAAATTCATGGGTTTCTTGGGGGGGGGGGAAATGGGATCAAATGAAACTTAAAATGCATTTAATTTTCTCAGTCCTCCAAATTGTATGCAACAACCGCATACTTACTGATAAGCACGTCAGCTCTCCTTTTCTAATACTGGAATAGCTGCCTCTCTGGGGCATTGTTTATATTTTTCACAGCTACCTCAAAAGGACACTAGTTTTTATTGGTTTGGCATTCTTGTTCCTAAACTGTCAGTAAGTCTTGTTAAACCCTTGAAAAATATAATACCTTGCATTGTTGTTTTCTATTTGTTAACCTGAAAAGTTTCACCTATGCATCACGGGAGCCTGTGCATACCTGTTTGTTTTCCGCACGTGCAAGCATATGACTTCAGGCTTTAGGGTGCAGCTTACCCAGCAAACTGATGGGGAAAAGTTCTTTTTCATCTAGCAAATGCTGTGATTCTTCAAAACAGCCTCCATTATTTAGAGCAGGCACCCCCAAACTCGGCCCTACAGATGTTTTGGGACTACAACTCCCATCATCCCTAGCTAACAGGACCAGTGGTCAGGGGTGATGGGAATTGTAGTCTCAAAACAGCTGGAGGCCCGAGTTTGGGGGTGTCTGATTTAGAGTGTCAATTAGAACTCTTTCAAATTGAAGTGATTTTTTTGGGGGGGACAAATAATTTGAAAGTCAAACAATAGAGAAGGGACAATAAGTTATTCCTCCATTAAACCCTCATGCCCCAGACCACTAGGGTAACTATAGTTTTAATAACCTGTTTTGAATCCTTTTTCAATAGCTCAAGAGTAATAATAATAATAATTTATTATTTATACCCCGCCCATCTGGTTTTGTTGCATTTGTTACAATAGCCTCAATCACCAATTACCTAGGCAGTTTTTATCCTCTCTCATCAAACCAAACTCCTGGCACAGAAATTAGGTTCTCAGCTACAGAACTAGCAGATGAACAGGCGCAAATTATTAATATTCTTTTTATTTTTACCCCACCTTTTCCCCCTGAAGCGACTCAAGGAGGCTTACAGGTAAAAATAAGAACTAAAAACACAGAAAAACAACAATTTAAAAACAATTAAACACTGATAAAATTAAAAATATATACATATATAAAAACTATTAAAACCATACCAATAATTATAATAAAAACAGCACAACACAAGCCCTTTCATTAAAAGCGGTGTTCGAGGGTCGCATAACTAAAGTAGGTTCCATCTATTCCAACCTGCTTCACCATGCGCCATAATCCTCTCTTTTACTAGTTTAAAAGAAAACGAATAAATGTTGGCAACTAACCAAAAGGTAGGGTGGGGGGAAAGGAACAGGAGATAATGGAAAAGAAACACATCTGAACTGTACTCAAGGTTAACATGAAGTAAATCAGCTAAGGCAACTGGCTACAGGAAAGTATTTTAACAGTGAAACTGAACATGCAGTGAAAGAAATTTGATTCTGCAACTTATGCATGATGCAATGAAAGCAATCTGAATTGTCTTCTCTTAATATTTAAAATTTATTGTACTCCAGCACACAAAACGACAAAGACAACCATGAGAGCAAATGCAAATTTAGGCACAACACTTTGTTTTTAGAATGAGCCTTGAGCATTCCAATTTAAATACAAGGCATAAGCAAAAACTTATTTATACTACCACGGTAATGGTACATAAGACGATGAAGTGCAATTCCAGGCATGTAGGGAAAGGATACAATTCCAAGCTGCATAAAATTCTTACTGCAAAGCAGTTTTCAATCTAACAAAAAAACTTGGTGGGTGCTTGTGACATCATCTGCTAACTATAAGCAAAAGTAACATGAAACAATTATTTTCCTTGCTATTTGTGTGTATCAAGTAGCACACAAATACATGGGGAGAAACGCATGGCAAGAAGGTTACCACATTAATGATATCTGCTTCAATTTTATACGATGCATTCGATGAATCAAATGGTGATCTCCCCTCCCAGCCACCCCAGCATATTTCTGGAACTTGTCAGCTCAAAATCCTGTTTCCAAATAATTGCGGACTTTAATAATAGCAGAGCAGCCATTTTCAATATTGTGTAGGGTTTGCATATGATTACCAGGCACTCAGCAGCTCTAAAGATTATAAAACAAAAACTGGCTTAGCTCTAGGGACTTATTTCGCTTCCTGAAAACCTAAATCAAGTTTCCAATTGGTATGGGAGACTATTGTTTACCCACAGTACCAAGGGGAGACATTCTGGAATCAAAGAACAATAACAGACAGATCAGAATTGAATTAATATGTAAATACTTTTCTTCTGTATAAGGAAATATGATTGACAGGTATGCTTTTGCCCAATTGTTGGAGAGCGGAGACTATCAAAGGCTCATCTGGTGCACCTTTGCTTTTCACAGTGGCCAATGGTGCAAAGCTCAGAGACAACATTAATGCAACAGCACCCTCCTGCTGTTGTCCCTGAGCAACGAGTACAGTATTCAGAAACACGCTTCCTCTTATCTTAAGAGAGAATATCGCTATTGGGACTAGTAGGCCCTGAGATGCAGAATTTAGTGGGGTTTACTCATAGTTCCGATTGGTTGGTGGGCATCAGATTTTTTTCCAGAATGCCCCTCAGAAATGCCTTGCCCTTGGCACCACAGAGGAAGCCAAGGAAGGGAAACCTACAGTCTATTTACCAAAAATATGTTTAAGTATCCCTTTATGTTATGTTTTAAGTTTAGATTAGATTTTCATATGCTTCAATAGCTTCTTGAGGCTTTTCTGAATTAATTGCAGAAACTCTGCAGTCAGGTATTGAACTTTGTGAAATGCAAATACTCATAGGTAAGAAGTTAATGGTAACACATTGGAACAAGTTCAAAAAAGGAAATACTTAGGCATTAATTTCCAATATAATGTCTCTTGGGGGAAAACATTGCAAGTTAGCATTAAGTGCAGCGTATACCAGTGCTTTGGCTATCACCTAGCAATAGAGGAAACCAGTATGTTCAAAGTAAGTCTAAAGCTACTGTACTGCATACCATAATGGATTGGTGCAGCTTACCACTCAATGGAATGCACCCAACTAAAAATTCCTTTGTAAAATATTGGGTATGCCAAACTGTGTTCCATATACAGCCATGTGCTTGAAATATGGACAAGGGCTTATGGAAACTAGAGTTTAGCTCATTGCAATAAAAATCTGGCTATGCCTCCATTTCAAGTGTGACCCCTCTTCTTTAATTTTTTATATGAAGTTTGGAATCCCATCACTCTAAATGGTTAGCTTGTATCAAGAATAAAGTTAAAACTATTGGTCTATCATTTGATTCACTGCTTATACTCCCACCGTTAGAAGCATTTCAAACAATCAAGCACAGATTTCTAGAGACTGAATTCCAAAAACTCAGTAGTGCAGCTAATAACTCTTACTCTCCATTAGGGTTAGGGATTCTATCTTCATTTGGCCGGGCCACCATATATTTACATCATCTATGATCCCCACCAACGTAGAGCTTTCTTCTTGGCAAGATTTAATTTTGCAAGGAAAATTCTCAAAAAATCCATATTCAGAAAGGAGCTATCCTTGTGGTATAAAACAGGTTAAAACCATTGCACGTGTTTTATTTTACTACTCATTTTATGCAAAAACCCATGATAAATATTTAAACTCCATGCTGAAAGAAAGGTTAAATTGTCCTGACTTCTCCAGGGTTTCCTTTCTACTGAACAGCTGTAGGCATGAAATTATGGAGAATGTAGCAACATTTCTGAGAGATGCCATGAAACTTATATCACTATAAGACTTAAGAGGCACTTTTTTAACCTTAATATGTCTGTATTTGTTTTATCTTAAATAATCTCCTTTTATGAACATACACCAATTTTATGCTTTGACTTATATACTTTTGTATCCTTTGTATGCCAGTAAAAGAGATTGATTTATTATGCTTTTAATTGTATCTTGGTTTCACTTTTGTTCTCTGCCGTGTGAATTGTTATACTGAAAAGGTGAGCTATAAATTTTAAAAATAAATGAATAAATAGAATTTTTCAAAATCAATAGACATTCCACTCAGCAGCTAATTTTATGGTTAAGCACAGAGAATGCCTTCCATCCTTTAGATTCATGGTAGTATTTGAAGAAATTACAGATTGCCACCACAATAAAATGCTTTCTATAATCCATTCCCCATAGTCATGCCTTTTTGTGATCCATTTTCCCAACAGCTGTTGCCAGAGGCACTAAATTACAAGGGGATAGTGGACTGTCTTGTTTTAGACTCTGAATGGCACATAAGCTATGGATGCATGGAAATTACACATTTTAGATGCCAGTAGTTTAAAGCAGTCACAATTCTTTTTAATAAGATTAAGGCGCTTTGCTTCATCTAGCTATGCAGCTCGGAAACTAGAAAACAAATCTCTCATACTGCACATCAAATGGAACATGTCCTAACCCACCCCACTGCCCTTCAGCAAAGTGCAATAACTCTTTAGAACTTCGAAATGGATTTTTAAAATGTACATCAAGAAAAAGAGTTACTTTTTGAATTTACATTCTTTTTATCAAAATTGTATCTCTGTGTTTGCAGCAAATATTTATGCATGTTACCAAATCCTTAATGAGAAGTGACAAACAGCAGAATGCTTGCCATGAGTGGGGTGGGGTAGAGTACGGGCATAAAAAACTGCCCCATATCTCTTTTCTACTGTAGACTATCAAAGAGAGAATCACACCTTTCCCAGATCTGTAAAGTGATTCTGCACCTTCTTAAGCAACAGCTTACAGTAAATGTAATGTTGGAATCAATTTAAGAGGGCAATTAAATATGCTTGCTTTAAAGTAGGTGCACCTACTTTAATCCTTTACATTTTCAGAATGTTTTTAGTCTAGGGGTGGGAAATTACAGGTATTGTTAGCTTCATGTTTCTCCCATGCCACTGTAAAATGTTTTGCACTTGTTTTTCTCATAAGATTAGCCACTCCTGAAAGTTTACTGAGATCCTTCAAGGGCTTCCACTCATTACATTTTGGCTTAATTTGAAAATACAAACATGAATTATGTTCATATACACCCACTCCTACTGGCAAGAAAGTATTATTGAGAAGGAGAACTCAGATATCTTTCATCAATGCAACAGCCCTAGCAACAATCAGCTGATCAAGAAACCAACAAGAATCTTGGGTCAGCAAACATAAATGTCACAGAAGCCTGGAGGGTGGCAACATGAGAACAGACCTTTTCTGCCGTGGCTCTCCATCTATGGAATGCTCTCCCAAGGGAGTCTTACCTGCTGCCTTCATTACATATCTTTAGGTGCCAGGCAAAAATGTTTCTCTTCAACCAGGCGTTTGGTTGGTTAACCTTCTATGGGGTTTTATTAATGTGTTTGTGGGGTGGGCTATTGGTTTTGTTTTTGTTTTAGTATATATTTTGTATTCTCATTTTGTATTTTTCTGTTGTGAACCCTGGGGTCTTCAGATGAAGGGCAGTATACAGAAGGAGGAGGAGGAGGAGAAGGAGGAGAAGATGATGATGATGATGATTCTGGAAAGGTCATGTGTCAATGAAGCTCAACAGTATATACCACCAGAGCACACATACAAGGAGAAGGAATATTCAAAAACTGAATTACCAGTGGAAAAAGAGGTGAAGGGGTGAAACTGCATAAAATATATGGAACAGCCCATGGAACCTTAAAAGGCTACATCTGGGAAAGGTTATGGAAGAAGTGTTCATTATTAAACATAGGTAACAGTTTTGATGCTGGATTTATTTTTATGGGAATTAGTAAGCTCTAAGCTTTCAAACAACACAAGAATCAAGTGAGTTGCAATTACTTAAAAACTGAGTCTTTATATGATTGGGGTGAGTGCAGAATTAGTATAAAGCTACATTATTAAGCTACAGTATTGAAAGCAATACTTGTTCAAATTTCATTTTCATTCAATTAATCCTAGCACTTTGCCTCATTGGTTGTCTGCCACTGAATGTATTTGTAAGAAATTATGTAAACAAGTAGCTGTAGAATTAGCAGCAAAGAAGCAGGAGTTAAACTGCAAGTGTTACTTGTGATTTAGTTGTAATGCTAATTTAAGTTTTAATTTGTTGATAGTTTCTTCGGTCTTTGGTTTCCTCTATAAATCGTTGGGTTGTATGTGCAAAATTGGTGCTAGATAGAAGAAAATAAAGACTGCAAGCTGTTTGCTTTGTCAGTCATGTCTTTTAGTGACCTCTCACACAAAATATGTTTACTTCTCTGACCTGACATATTTAAAACTGAGAACTCAGCAATTTGGCACTCAACACATCCATTTTGTAACATGTATCGGATAACAACGGTGGGGTTTTTTTATTGGTCTGTAGACTGAATTCATAATTTGCAAGCATAATTGTCATTAGGTTTACACAGTGGGCAAGGCCAAAACTATACAAGCTCAAATCAACTTAAGGTCTCAAAAATTGCCAGACCATAAAAAAGCCTTAACATGTATCCACACTGCCAACAGACTCTGATTATTTCACATAGAAGGGAGAAGTGAAGCTTGAAGAATATCCTAACAGAAACCACCAGTTTTTTTGTTTATGCTTTTAACTACTAACAGAGGTCCAAGAAAGATTGCAAGTCATATATTACAGCATAAATGCATTCAGGATGATCACAACTCCTCCTTTTGTAAACTTGTAATATTATCCTGCTCCAAGGGAACTATGGAATCTATAAATTATATTTCAAAGTTGTATTTTACATTTCTGTTACCCTCCTCCCCCATTTCCCAATTTTCTCCACAGAGCGAGAGTTGTGGGGGAGAGTTCAAAAGTCTGTACTCTGGATCGCTTCACAAATATTTTCATGGGTCTCTAAGATTATTTGGGCTTGTTACGGGAAAATCCCTGCTCCGATTAACAAATGGCTGAAAGTCTTTAGACACTGCAGAAATGGGCTAATTAACTGACATAATCCATCAAAGAATTGAATCTACCTTAACAATTAATTTAGTAGAAAAATGGGACTCTCTTGCAGGAATGTGCAATGTAATAATAAATGGTTGGAAAGGCATTTTTTGTGTAATATATTTCTTATTTCCATATCATATCAAGTAATAACTGTTGAACAGTTTATATATGAAGAGTTTCAAATGAGACACAGCGAAGGGACACAGGGGGGAAAGGTCACCACAGTACATTAACCCCATCTGTAACTCTGTTCTGTGGGGAAGTCCTCCTGCCACAGTAAGCCTGCTTCATCTATGCACAACACAAATTAATTTCATTGAATCTTAAGTAAGAACTTGAGATCCGACAAAAGGTGCTTCTACTCTAGTACAGTGGTACCTCTAGTTAAGTACTTAATTCGTTCTGGAGGTCCATTCCTAACCTGAAACTGTTCTTAACCTGAAGACCACTTTAGCTAATGGGACCGCCTGCTGCCGCCATGCTGCTGGAGCACGATTTCTGTTCTCATCCTGAAGCAAAGTTCTTAACCTGAAGCACTATTTCTGGGTTAGCGGAGTCTGTAACCTGAAGCGTATGTAACCTGAAGCGTATGTAACCCGAGGTACCACTGTATCCTCTTTCCCAACAGTGGCAATCCACATGGTTCCAGGAAGCACACAAACAGGGTGAATATGCTTGGTATTCAGAAATATACTAGAAATATACCTAGTCAAAGGTGAGATTAAATATTTTTTAAAAAATAAGGCAAGGTCTAAAAAGAATAGGTGGAATTCAGGGTTGCACTAAGGCAATTGTTTGCTAAACACAAGCATTTCTGCTTTGCCAGATGGAACAATCTCTACTCTCCTCCTCCTGCACAGTCTTCTGGGGGTTCTCCTGCCCCTCCCAAGCAGATTTGGGGATGGCATGGGAGGTGAGGAGGAAGTCTTGCTGCACTGACAGGACTCAATGAACTGGCTTCCACTAGTGCAACAACTTAGTTGAATCTGGCCCAGTACAACAATTCCAACGGATGTACAAATAATATTCAATAAATGACTGGTATACTTCCCTGGAAGCCAGACCACCCAAAGGAAATTATTATTACTCTTTTCTTCCTGGAGCTGTTTGAGCTCTGTTGCCAAATTCCATCTCACAACATCTCAAATAGACAACACCTTTGTCCTATGGCTTGTCCATAGGGAAGACCCCTTTGCTAAATAATAATAAATCACTCATAACTAAGCTTAGACCCAAGCTGTTTGCAAAATTATCTTTTTTCTATCCACATGTCACAGTTACGATTCTAGGAAATTTTTCCAGATAATCTAGGCAGAATCGAAGAACAATCACTATGTTCTTTTCTGCACTTCTTTGTGAAAACAATAAAGTAACTTAAGAAAACAATGTCAAATATATTTCCCTCTCTGGATGACCATAATATTTATTTATTTATTTATTTATTTTCCGCTTTTAAACAAAAGTTGCCAAAGCAGTTATAAATTTTTACCAGGTGGTAAGTCACCTGGTAAAATTTAGTTTGATATACTCTTTTGATGTTACTATAGATCAATAATGTTGACTGACTCGTAAAGTAGTCTTCTTGCTATGAGTGGAATATAATATGCACAATTTCAAAAGAAGGCTTCATATCTAAAAGCATCTGAATGTAGAAAACTGTTTTCAAATCAAAGACACAGAGAGAAATTTCAGTGTCTGTTATCTTTCAGTGTGCTTTAAATTATACATTGCATCTTGATTAGTGGGGGGAAAGATGGGCAAAGTCTTCAAACATCTTGATTAGGCTCACATTAAATATATATATTTGCAAGTGTTTGCATTCAAAGATAACTCAGATGAATACACCTAACCTTTGGTAATATATTTGTCCTGAAATATTCCAAGGTCAAATCTCTGCACAAGGACAGACATTCAGAAAATAAAACTCAAACCTCTAATAATCAGTAACCAAGACTCAGTCTAGTCTCCACTGAGATGGATTCATTCACAAAAGAGAGTTAAAAAGATACACACATACACCCTGATACAAGCAGACACAAGTTCATCCCTCGATATGAAACTGGGCCTCAGTTTTAGATGAGAGATCACAAGCTATTACTGGCCCTTTAAACATTTAACAGCAGAATATTGTTCAAACCTCCAGATCAACACAAATTATCTCTTTTACCTACCTGCAAATCAAACTGTGATCTGAACTAATTAAAAACGCTAAACCTAATGCCGAGATCAAGGGGAGAATTTTCAGCAGAGCATTCTCATTAACCTGTCCCTAATACCTGCAATCGACTTTGCACAGTGTAGAATTAATCCTGTGCAGCTGGAGAAACCCTTTGCAGTTATTTATGACACTGTATCTTAGTCCTAAGCAGAAAGTCATTTCCTAATTGTTGAAAATTAGCTATGTCTTGCTTCTTGGCCACAAATATTCTCATAACTTGTGGATTATGCATTACATCATTACCCCCATTCAGAGCAGACATTTAATTGGAGTTTCTGACAATCCATCTCCAGCTGTGCTCTCAAACCCTAATGATTTATGTCTTCTGATGAAATATATGTAATGACTTCTATGTGCCCTGCGAAAACATTAGCATTAAACTCTGTGGCTGTAGTTATTTGAGCAGGCTTTTATCCTTTGCCAGTAACTACTCTAGATGCAGATTGATTTAAAGATGTGCTACAGTTTCCCAGTTACTACACTGCTTACCACGCAGGCGACACAGTAGTTGAAGAGCTGTATCCTAGAACTTATATATCAGCATGCATCACAAACTGTCCAAATTCACCTGAACCAACGTTAGTTATTATCAGGGCAAGTTTGAGATGTTTCCTAGCATACCACAGTGCCATGCCAACTTGCAGGCCTCTCCTCACTCAAAAACTAATGAGTTTATCTGACCCCTAACCCAACAAATGTTATCTACACCAACACATATTTATTTAGCTAAACCGAAACATATTACTGTATGTAATATTTTATTGTTTTCTTAAAAATAGTAATTGTTCTTCTCTAAAGGAGAGTTCTTTTCATTTTGTTTCATGAAAAAAAAAATTTAAATTGAGCTATCTCAAGGAAGTGATTGCTAGAGATGTCAGATACCTTCTTCCTTAGTAAGAGAGCAAGCGGAAAAGTTCAGTGGCTGCTTTAATTCAAGTTAACAGTGACACCCCCCTGCTTTCTCGCAAACATCCTTAAATAGGCTTTTGTTCTGAGAATTTGTCGTGCCAATATATAAGGTTTAGGATGAGTAATTATACTTTTCCATTCAGTGAAAATTCAATAAAGATTTATAATAACTGGATATTTTACTTCCTACAGTATTGACTTATGTATTTCAGCCAAATAGAAATTACTCTGTGCTACCTACTACACTTTTCATGGCACTTGCTGCTTCACCCAATTTGCTGTTATTAGGGATTATTTGGAGGCTAACACTAAAAGGAAGAAATTCAATATTTTTTTACTTAGAATCCAGCTCCTGCAAGTCTGAGTGAAATCTAAGTAGAATAAATTTATGGTGAAAAGCTTTTACCGCTTGGAACCCTGAAGAACAGAAGAAGGTCCTTTCAAAGTAGAGGAAGTGAAGGTACCAATTTTTTTTTTTTTTACTTTCTTATGCAACTAAAGCCACTGACTGTTTTGCTATATAGTGTATGGAACTTTAGGCAGCTTACAATGCTGCAATGGAATGCTTACAACTGCTTTATATAAAGCCACCCACTTTTCTTGTTCACTAGAGTAATAATGAGCCTTAAGAATGATACAAAAACTTTCTGTACAAGAAGTACAAAACCATATTATGCAAAAACCGAATCACAAGCAACTGTTAATTCTGAGAGTATTTTAGACACTAACACAATGGTCACAGTAATGGAATACTGAATCAGCAAGGCAGTGTGGCTAAAGTATTGTGCACACATTTTGTTTGCTGTTGCACAGGCTTCCTCAACCTTGGCTCTCCAGATGTTATTGGCTTACAACTCCCATGATCCCTAGCTAGCAGGACCAGTGGTCAGGGATGATGGGAATTGTAGTCTCAAAACATCTGGAGGGTTGAGGTTGAGTAAGCCTGCTGTAGCATTTCCCTATTAGCTTCTTTTCCTGCAGATATATACCAGACAAGGCATTACCTAAGAAAAGAAGCAGACCTATGCAAAAACTAGGTAATGGTCACTCTTCCCAGACTTTTCAAAAGACCAGTCATCTTAATCTGCCTTTACCAAACAAGAGACAGCATCCTGTGGCATCTTGAATAAATTTATTTTGGCATGTGCTTTTAGAGACAATCTTTTTTAACAGCTACATTAAGTGGACAGTGTCCCATTCATATCATATGGCTAAATCCAGCGACTTCCATGTGACAAGAGATTTTCTTGACATCTACCCATCTATTATTTATGTTTGACAAAGGGGGAGAAGAAGAGTTCAGAGATCTTCCTACCATTATCTGAACATCCTATACGGCTTTGTTTTAAACATCATGCTAAGCCAAAGATTAACCACAGTTCCTTAGGGGGGGGGATGCTTAAACCAGAAGTCATCAAACAATTGTTTGCCAGTGCTGCAAGCGTTTGACTAGTTTTCATCCTGCCTAATTCCCACCTTCTTCATACTCCTGCCAGGACCAGCACAAGACATTTTACTGCCTGAGGTGAACCACAAAATGGTGCCCCCCCCCCAAGCCATGTATCACTGCTACATTTGCCTAGCTGGGAACTGGAGAGGCCCTTTCAAAGCTTTTTGCAACAGACTGGGAGGTTTCCTGCAAAAGATTACAGGTGACTCCACATTTACACGGAAGTTATGTTCGGAGGAACTGCACGTTTAAGTGAAATCAAGTATACTGGGAACACCATTTAAAAAGCCTGCAAACACTATCTAAACCTCTGGAAACCCTTGGGGGGGGAAATCCACCAAACTCTACCACAATCGCTCCCTCTAAACCTCCTTGCTCAAACTCCATCTCTCCACAGGCATCCTTGTGGGATTGCTAGATGCTATTTTTACACCATTTTTGTCATTTCCACACCCCTCCTAGGGTTGCCATACGTCCGGAATTTCCCAGACATATTCGGAATACTGCTGTCTCTAGCAGTGTCTGGGCAGAAATCGGTGAAACGTGCAGGAAATCCAGACGTATGGCAGCCCATGTCAGCAGTGCTGTTTTTGCAATTTTGCCTTAAAAAGCTCAACAACCTTTCTGTCTGGATTTTTACTGTTTGAAATATGGCAACCCTAACCCATCCAAACTGCCAAGAGCCTGCCGCCTGAGACAGTCCCCTTGCCTTATCAGTGGGCCAGGCCTTACTACTATTAGTAGTTGCTTCGCCACTTTACTATACCTCTCCCTAATGGTGGGCTGCAAGAGAACAAGGATGTGGAAACACACACACACACCACCCCGAGTTCTTTGTCCACTTTTGTTTCAAACACCCTGCAAAAAAAGAAAGTTGGAGGGGGGAACCCATGTTCTTTCCAAGCAAGAGTCTATACTTCAGAATATGACACACGCCTCCTGAGGAAAAGCGAAGAAAAGTGAGACTGCTGTGTAGGTTCTAGGAATGTCCCAAAGGGTGAAGTGTGCTACTAACATCACCTCACTTCAGCAATCTCATTTCCTTTCCTGTCCATCCTCAGAATGCTGTTGATTCCAAGTTGGTCTGAGATGTCCCACTTGCCTTAAAAAAAAAAATTAACCCAGCCTTTGGGCTTTCTGATGTGCTTAGAATGCAGCTCAGCTGTAAGCCCCATTACACTTAATGAAGTTACTTCTGAGTAGACAAGTATAGAATTGAACTGCAGTGAGGAGGAGTAAAGGAAAGAGGATAATAAAAATTCTGTTTTGAAAAGGAGAACAGTAAAACGGCTGCTGGGCGGGGGACTTCAGATAAATTTATTGGGGGCTTGGCACATCTTAAATAGCATAACAAGGTGGATATCTCAGCTAAGGCATTTATCTTGCTTTAAAAAACTTTTTTTTTTCAAGGCCCACTCTCACATGCACAGACATGACATGCAAAATGCTAGTAACAGGCTTTTAAACACTTTAAAGAGAACTGATGAAAACCAGTCATAATGAACAACAGCCTCTTTAACTTTCCATTTAAATTTTCATCTCCACTCCACACCCAGCTGTGCAGTAAAGGCAGGTGAGGTTAGAGAAACTTCTGTAAAGTGAGCAGACAGAGAAAAAGTCTCTTTTAAGATGTCATTATGTGCTGTGGCTGTGAAGCAAAGGCTGCAGGTAGAGGAGTTAGGTTTGAAAGAGATCCTGTTACTAGGTAGACTTAGCAGTGACATCATTATATCTAACAGCCAGCGAAAGCTGCAGAAAATGGACAGTGGTTTCATTTTTCAGCTGCTCTGGGTTAGCATCTCTAGTTTTGAGGGCCATTTTGGGAAAACAAATCGTGTTTAAGCTAAAGTTGAATAACTAGCTTACAAGCAACAATGAATGATAGTTAAAGTCAGTAAACCAACAGCAAAGCATGGCTTAATTTCAATAGCAAGTCATAGGTAAAGCACTGGGCTGGGTTTAAACATAACATGAAACCATGGCTTATTAAAAACATGGTTTTAATATTGTGTGCAAACTATTTATTAAATTTATATACCACCTTTCATCTGAAGATCACAGGATGGTTCACAACATAAAAAATACAAAATGAGAACACAAAATCCATAACAAAACAACCAACCAAACTAATAACCCCACCTCCAGAAAACATGAAACGCCATAGCTTGTTTAATCAGTTAAAGGCCTGGTTATAGAGAAATGTTTTTGTCTGCAGCCTAAAAATATGTAATGAAGGTGCCAGGCGAGCCACCCTGGGAAGAGCATTCTACAAATGTGGAGCCACTGCAGAAAAGCCCTGCTTTTGTGTTACCACCGGCTGGACCTCTTGTGGAGGGGCTCATGAAGAAGGGCCTTAGATTATGATTGCAGGGTCCAAGTTGGTTCATACCGGAAGATACAGTCTTAGGTACTGTGATCTTGAGCCATTTTAGGCATTACAGATCAAAACCAGCACTAAATTGGGTCCAGAAACTAATTGGAAGCCAGTGCATTCATTCCAGAATAGGTGCTATATGCTTAAACTGTCTTGGCCTGGTGAGCAACCTGACTCCCAAATTCTGCACCTGCTGTAGTTTCCAGTCTCTTCAGAGACAGCCCCACATATGTTTCAGCAATATAACCTAGAGATTACCAGAACATGGACAACAGTAGTTAGGCTATTATTCCTGTCCAGATAGGAGTACAGGTAGGCTATTAGCAGGAGCTGATGGAAATCACAACAAAGGATCCAGGATCAGTGTTAGAAACTGGTATAGGAGTGCTAGGAGCCATGTGGCTCCTGGGACCTGGGTTGTGGGCGCCAAAACAAAATGTCTAGGGACAGCCCCACAGCCAAAAGATAGAAAAATAAAATTTGCTGCCAGGTGAATCAGGTGGTCCGCAGAGTAGCGTGGCAGCTACCCTGCAGACCACCTGATTCACATTTGTCAAATTATTGTACGTTTGTCAATGTATTACTGACATTCATCAGGTTACGATGGAAGTCTTTACTACAGTTACGAATATATGGATTCTGACCATTATATATCTTTTCAGAATCTTCTTCTTTTTGCTTTGGTTTGAATTATTGGAAGATACATTTCTCTAATTAGAAAGGAAAGCGATTGATTTTAACAGGTTACTCTCAGTGAACATAGGACCTATTATGAGCAGAATTGTTCAGCTTCATAGTAAATATATGCTATAAAGGTCCAGCACATCTGGAACACTCATTGATTTACAAAAGGAGTAAATTATTGTTCTTTTTTTTCCTGCACATAAATTTACTAGTAATAAGGATATTTCAAAAATAGGGTTACTAACAAGGCATCTGTCAGGACTTGTTCAGGAAAAAATTATTCAGAATAGTAAGATATATTGCATTTGCATTTATAGCCATCTTAGTTTATTTTTCCAATGACACAGTGCCAAATCAACGAAAAATAATGTTTCTGTTATCAGCATCAGTTTTTATAGCTTCTTTTTCTTGTGTGGATTTCTATTCTCTCCACAAAAGGAGAAAGCAGCTGCTTTTCTATGTTCTTGATGCTACACACTGTCAACATGGGCAGTGGCAGACTCAAATTTGAAACCTGGCTTCTTTCAGATATATAAAGATCTTGCTTCCAACCACTCCATCTGTGCACACAAGTGACTTGTGCCACTACAGCTAGAGAGGAGGCATTACTTTTAACCCCTGCTCTGCTTGCTGATTTATTTTAACTAAAACAATTTTATCATGCCTTTCCTCAAAAGACTTCAAGGTGGCTTACACTCAAAACAATACAATTCCCACTTCAGTGGGCAAAAGTGACAATTTTTAAAGCAATAAAACAAGCATTACAGTAATTCAACTTGAACTCAGTGGCTGCATTTACACATAACACTAAGCCATGGTTTGCTTTAAAACCAGTGCTTTTAACGGCAGTACACACTGGTATAAAGCACCAGCACCTTCCCCCCCCCCCCCAAATCAGAGCCTGGGAGGCTTCTGCCCAGCTTAGGGAGGGAGGTGTGATGCTCTGGCAGGGTCCAAGAGCCTTTCCTTGCATGGTGAGTACCAGCACCCTTTTTCTAGAGAGGAAAAAAGCACTTCTTTAACCTCAGTGTGTGCAAGAAACCATGAGTCATCTCACAAATGAATGAACCTAGAAAGCTGCCTTCTACATTGCCAGCCTGCTGGGTCCATCTATGTCAATATTGTCTGGCATAGCAGCAGTTCTCCAGGGCTTCGAACAGAAACCTTTCCCAGGCCTACATGGAGATGCCAGAGCTTGAAGCAAAGTGTAGGAGAATTTCCTCATTTTATTTCATCTCTGAATCAATTTTTTTGCAGTTAGAGCTGAAAATCTGTGTATGAGCTTGACTAAGCCTTTTCTAATAGAACAAACAGGCTGTTAAGTATGTGCAAGCCTCTGTTCTCTTGCAGTTCCTAGAAAAACTGAAAGGAATTGAACATAAGAAGATAAGTTATGATGATGGAGAACAATACACTAGGAGATTGGCCAAGCATCATAATTACACTAACTCTTAGGTTAAGAAGAGAACAAAAATATGAACATAGAGAACTGAAAGCAGACACTGCAGACCACTAATACACAGAGCAATTCGAAGACAATGTAAACAGACACTGATCTCTGAATAGTTTACTATGATGACAGTGTTGTAATTGTGTACTTGTGATTACTGTAACTGTCTGATTGGTCAGGTGGTAATCACCTATGTAGTTGGATGTGTATAAAAGATGATGCCTGAAAGCATTAAAGTGCAGCCTCCCTCTGATTTTTTTAAGGAGGCTGACTCTGTGTACATTTGTATTATTAAAGGCCTAATTCTTCTCTTAAAGCCTGTGTTTATTAATATTCCCTTGGGAAACCTCGGGTAGGATGAATCGTTTACAAATTTCTCCAACAAAAGCAGATGCTCTACTATTGAATTATGACCCTTTTGCCATGCCTTCACTAAGAAAGGCACACATGTGCTTTCAGATCACCAACAGAAGCTCTGTTGGTACAGCTTGGTGAGCATCTGGGTGGAATAATCAAGGAAACCATGGTTAAGCAGGAATGTTGGGTTCAGATATAATACCAAACCATATTTAAAACAAGACATCATTTGTAATAAAAAAAAATGCCTTTGTATTGTTGATTTTGTCAGAAAAACCATGGATAGTCTGCTGACTACAAACCAGGCCAGTGTTATGGATCCTAAATTGCTCCTCCATTTGTATCAGGAGCAGGGAGCTCCACTATCTCCTACTCCATCTGCAAGCCCCCGCCCCTGCAACATATTGCACTACAGTGGTACCTTGGTTTAAGAACAGTCCTGTTTAAGAACAATTCGGTTTACAAACTCCACAAAACCGGAAATAGTGTCCCGGTTTGAGAACTTTACCTCAGTCTAAGAACGGAATCCAAATGGTGGAAGGGCACAGGCGGCAGGAAGCCTTGTTAGGGAAAGTGTGCCTCGGTTTAAGAACGGTTTCAGTTTAAGAATGGACTTCCGGAACGGATTAAGTTCGTAAACCAAGGTACCACTGTACACTCCAAAGGGTCCCTTAACTCAGAAAAGCAAGTCTATACAGAGTCAGGAGGTCTTTTAGAGAACATACAAAGCCCTCAACAACTCAGGACTGGCTTAATAAGACTTTCCACATGGCTCAGTAGTTTATTGGCAGGCAGTACAGCTTCTTCAGCATAGGAAGCTGCTGAAATCCTGCTTCAGCATATGCTATCAGTTACTGTCATTTTTCACCCCGGAATCATTATTTCAGTTTTTTCCCCCTAAAAGTTTTCATGCTTCTCAACTTTCAAAGCTGAAAATTTGATTTCCCATTTCAAATGCTCATCGTACTGTACCCCGAAGCATTTTTAAACAGAGGTTGGCAATGCAAACATCTTTACCATAAATGGAGCCTGCAAGAGTGAGTGTGGTAAAGGTAAAAACAAGAGCTCAAAACCTGTGCAAGTCATGAAGTGTTCCAACTAATTGCAAGTTAAAGAATTTCTAAGAGCCTACACACAATTCCTAGCTCTCAACTTTTGCTTTTATCATCTTCATACACTCAGCTCTAATCATCCTTTTCAGTTCTTGTTTGTACCCAAAATAAACTAACAGAGTAGTCAACGTAATGACATCAAATGCAGTGCACATTTTTGTGGTCTCCAAAAGACAAACACAAGTGCCATGTATGAAAAGTATAAAGGAACCAGAAGATGGAAAGCAGCAAAACATAAAATATGCATTTACGCATAAATTCTTTACACAGGTGAGATAAGGCCTTTATAGTCAAACTGGGGGTGTTTTAACACATAAATTACTACATTTCACAGAAACTGCAGAAGGTTTTCTATTTCATATCAATCCCTAAAGTATAATCTTTATGAATATAAGCGAAACATGTACCCTCACATCTGTTTTATTTGCTCTAAATTCTTTTCTCGGGCACTTTCAAGACAAAATCAATGCTACAGCTAATATACACTACAGAAAAGCAAATCTTCCTTTCTAACTGGTAACAATAACTTTTATTAACTTTGGAAATAAAATTAGTAATGATTCCTGAAATTGATTTTGATAATTCAAATACATACACTAAAACATCATTCCGCTGCTTGAGACTTCAGAGAAGAGTCACTCTGTTGAACGGAAGAGCAACCTCCATAAATTATTAGACCAAAAAGGGAAGATTCATGAATTGTAAAGAGGTAGTTTTTATTTGAGGCATCTACCAATTCAGTGCATCTATTTGCTTCATGGAACACTGGGACATTCCCAGGGAACTTCTTTCTAAGTTCATGGTTCCACAATCTGAGGCAGAGTTCACGTAAATATAAGCAGATCACATAACATAAATCTTTCATGATTTTTTAGTATGGAGTGCCTTATTACTGTACTATTCATACACATTTTCATAACAGATGTTTACAAAGGGGACCTGGAGAACTAGCTATTAAGCTACGGCAAGAGCTAATATTTTGGCAAAAATACTTTAATTTCCATTCAACAAACACTTCCAGTAAAGTGATATGCAGACTGAAGGGAAAGTAGGCAATTATTTAGAAATCCGTTTTTCCTAGGATTGGCATATTATTGTAAAACAAAACAAAGAATGTGTAAGTGATTTGTCAACATACCCTAATTTCAGCTGGCAGTTGCTCCTGCCCTTGTTTGTAGCTTTACAGAAACTTCTGTGGATTGTCCTGCCCAGAGGGTATAATTCAAAGGGGGGGGGTGGAGTGGAGCTGCCTTTGATGTGTCTGGGAGTTAGCCATGGGTCAATAGTGATCCTGGTATGTTATGCTTGTTATACCCTCTGCCTAGAATACATACTGTCAAACAATTTACCCAAGAACATATCCCTCTTCAGCCTTTGAGAGGGCACTCTCTTCTTGGGAGGGGAAAAACAAGCAGTCCACAAAGGCTGCAGCAGGGGGAGAGGAGGGAAGCAGGGCCATTCTACCAGCTCTGCTGATGGACCAGTCACATTTGCCTTTTCGTCAACAGTCACCTAGCTCCAGACATTACATCAGGCTTCAGAAGACAGAAAATGAAAATGAAAGCTCCACTGACTTTACTGTAAGACCAACTCCTTTTGGGTTCTTCTCTTTTTCCATCACAGCTCGTCAGTCTATGGACTTTGTACATTTAGGAACTGGTGCCTAGCATTTCTCATCCTCCCTCCCCATCCCTTTTCTCCTTTGTGTCCTGTCTTTTCACAGATTTTAAGGTAAGAACTAGCTTGAATTTTTTTGTTCGGGGGGCCCTTTCTGGCTAAAAATGTGGCAAATAAATTCATTAAATGGACAGAGGGGTGCTGGCAGCTTATAACACCCTGAAGCATTCTGTCAAAAACCTGTATAAAACGGGCTAATACAAACCATGCAGGTATGCAGTTCCATGATACCTAATCAGCAACATTGGCACAAAGTAGTAAGTGTTCTTGTAATATTAACCAAAAGTCACAGTGACTGAGGTGGATACACCATAATGATGTCTGGGTGATCACTTGGTGCACATAGTTTGATGGAACACTGAGGAATGAGAGATGACTACAAAAACACCTCTCTCACACATTCACATTCACGACTGCTGCTGGCTGGATTCAGTGGCACCAACCCTTGTCAAGCTGCACTGGCCAAAATTACAAGGAAACGGCTATTTTACAGGGAAAGAGACATTCACATATTTTGCCAACTTTATTTTCTGAATGATTTTCTGAGGCATTTTACACAAAGACAACTGAGGGGAAAGAAGTCAGCAGTACCAGTGGTGAGGCAGCAACTTCACAGCTGCCCCAACCAAATCCCTCTTTTGCGACAAAATACTATATGGCTTTCCCACTCTGGTCTCTTCAAACTTGGTATCTCTTAAACATTTTAGATTATCTGACCACTGAGGTTCTTTGTCGGAGTTTACAAGCACAAATGAAATAGCCTTGTCAGTAATGATGTAATAAAGCTGACTGAAGTCTCTGTTGCTCTGCAGTGACGATCCTCTGCAAGGAAAAGCTGAAAGCAGAACATAACATGCCCAGCATAGCAGATTTGCACTACCAACCACCACAAATCTGCCAGTGAAAGAGAACGCTGGGTCACAAAGCAAGCGACCTGAAAACTCAGCATTATGCAAAATCTGAACTACATGTATTCAGAAGGCATCCAAATTATTTGAAGTTTCACACCATAGTGACCTCACTGGGGTGAAATTACCTTCCTTGAATTATGCAGGCAGCTCAGAATATTGCAGTGTATTTTCGATGCTCTATAAAATGAATTAGATGCTTTAATTTAACATATTACACAGGCAAATGTCATAGGTGAAGCAGGCTTGGTTTGGTCAGGGTGAAGGGGGCCAAATGTCAATACCAGTGTGCTGAACAAACTCTGACTTAAAATATGTGTAGAAAAAACAACCAGAGTAACAAAAACCTAACCTTAGTAGCTTTCCCTGCTGAATGAAGGCAAAGCAGTAGACCTTTATTCAGTAGGACAGTCGAAGCTTCCACAGCAACATGGTGTCAAACCAAACACCAGGCTCATGTTCACTGTCCTACTGAATAAAGGTCTACTGCTTCAGGAGATTTTTACAATACACCCATTAAAAAATGTGTGTCTGACCTACCCTCAGGCTTACACCAAAAGGCTATTTCCAAGAAGGCTATTTCACTATGCAATGCAAAGCTGACCCGCAAAGCAGCATTCTCATCCAATGTGCACAGTTTACAGCTGTTTATGGTAGCAATGCTCTACCCTCTGACAGGTTTATTTGTGTAACTGTTTATGTTTTCATTATGTTCTGTGATCTGCTACGTGGAACTTATGTTTAAGAGGATTCTACTGTATCTAAGGTGTTTACTACGATTTCCAACAGCTTAACTACAAAAAGAAAGAAAGAAAGAAAGAAAGAAAGAAAGAAAGAAAGAAAGGCTGCCTGAGAAGGGTTATACCTGCAGCTATTATATTTACACATTCATAGACACCCCAATTGTAATTTATTATGCTATTTACCACATTAAACTGAAAGGGTAGAGAAAAACGGGAATCAATGCTCTTTTATAATTTCTGGCTTAAATATTATTTCTGATTTAAATAAAGTGCTCCTGGCTAAATAGGCAGCTTTATAAAATATACCTCTTAGTATTTCTGAGCAGTATGTTCATTTATTATCAATGGACTGACTATACTGAAAAATATAAACAGGACTCTGGCTTGCAGAGGGGATGGGTCACAGATCTCTTAGCTCATTAGCAGAGTAAATGCTATGCAAACATAAAGGTCATAATTTCTAAAGGCTCTGTTTCTATCATCTCCAGTTAAAGGATCTCCAGTAATTGCTATATGAAGAATCTCATTCCAAGCCCATGAGAGCTGTTGTTAGAGATCTAGATGGGTAAGTGGCCTGACTCAGTAGAACACAGCTTAGGAGGGGCTGGGGGGAGTAATAAGAAGTGGTGTGACTCAGTGGCAGACCACATGCTTTACACAAAAACCTCTGAGGTCCAATTCCTGACATCCCATTCCCTGTAGGGCTGGAAAATACTCATCTTTAAATCCTAAACAGCTGCTGCCAGGGAGATGCTGAAGCTGATGGAACAGTGGCCTGAGAGTGGCTTATGTTCCTAAAGGCAAAGGGAAACTGTTTCAGGGAAGGGCTAGAGCTCAGAAGCAAGGCACATGCTTTGGATGTGAAAGGTGCCATGTTCAACCCTTGGTATCTTCAGGTAAAGCTGGGGGAAAGCATTGTCTGAAATCTTGGAAAACCACTACCTTGCCACTGCTTGAAGTGGCAGCTTAGCTCACCTCAGCAGCTTGCCAGCATTCCCTCTGAAATTTTAGAAAGAGTGCCCAATGAGAGCAATGCATTTGTCATAATACATTGTCATTCTTCCCGCGGGGTGGGGGTGGATGGCTGTCTCCATTGGCCAAGAGGTGGCAATAGTATTTTATAACAGCTTATTCTGTATGTTGGCTATGCAACAAAATGATAGTGAACCCAAGAGATTGCAGCGGATAAGCCAAGACCGGCAAGAGTCACAGCTAGACTTGTTAACATTGCTTGCTACAAACAGCAAAAGGCAAAGCAGGGAGCAGATATGATGGAGCAGGGCCTTTTCTGTAGTGAGACCCTGACCATAAATCTAGACTAGCTTCATCTTTGTTTGTTTTTAAGCAGGTCATTAAAACTTTTCACTGTTGTTCCACATAGCTTTTGAATTATTTTAAAGGTAATTCATTCCATTCCATTCTGTGTTTTTTAAAAATATGGTTTTATTAAATCTGTTATGAAATCGTTTTAAAGTTTCAAAGTTAAGGTTTTTATATTTTAAGACACTTAGGGCTTTTTGTCTTGACAGGCAATTGATAAATAAATAAATGGTTTGTGTTGTTCAACAAAGCTTGCTCGTATCTACTGTGAGATGAAAGACGTAATGAAAATACAGCACTATGGCCTGATTCAAGTACAATCATGCCGTGCTACATCACCTATGTGTTCAATTCATGAGAAATTAGTACTTCAAAAGACACACACTTTTATTCCCAACCACTTCTATGGCACCTAACTCCAATTCCACAATGTAAACATTAAACATTTGAGGAAGATTAAGAGTTAGTCTCTGTTAAGCCCATTCCATGCTGCAACAAAGACGGCATTTTTATCAGTTTTTTTAGCATGCAGAGCACCTGGACTAGGAGACAGACAAGAGATCTGCCTTCGATCTTAGAAGAAATATGCCACAACGTATTTCAACCTGCAACATTCATCTACTGGAATGCCAAACTGTGAGCTGAAATATTTGCCTTTGTAATCTTATTATCTATAGCAAATTCTGTTGTCTGCTTCTAATTTATGAGCAGTGATAGAAAAGGCTAAAATGCAGAAGCAACAAGTTAAATCCAAGGGGTAAAATATCTAAATGAATCATGACTGCAACCAAAAGCCTACAGTCATACCTCGGGTTGCAAACACTGTGGGTTGCACATTTTCGCGTTACGGACCACGCCGAACCCGGAAGTACTGGAGCGGGTTACTTCCGGGTTTCAGCGCTCACGCATGCGCAGAAACACCAAATCACGCTTTGCGAATAAGCATCGGATCGCGTCACGTGTGTGTGCAGACACGGCACTGCGGGTTATGAACGTGCCTCCCGCATGGATCATGTTCGCAACCCGAGGTATGACTGTACATCTTCCAGTTGTTCACAAGCAGTTTATGTGTGAGTTCACCAAATTGTCCCTGTATGAAGAACCCTACTACTATGTGTGAGTTCACCAAATTGTCCCTGTATGAAGAACCCTACTACTAAAAACACATTGGGAATTTTATAATTGCATGGGGAAAGTTTTCTACCACCTTTCCCCCTTGATTTCACTATTCAACGCAGAATTCTTGACTTAGAATACATCTATAAATAGTTAAGATTACATACATTTAATATTGCAAACATTTGCAGCAATTTATGGGTTCATCATAGGCATCTGCTTGGCCTCTATAAGAAAAATAATACTGGATTAGATGAGCCTATTGGCCGATCCAGGAGGGCTTTTCTTACATTCCTCTATTATGTCTTTTTGTTTAATCAGTCCAATGTTTCTTGGTGACATAATTATTTATTCCCCCTCAGAATCTGCATTTCCAGATTTTCAGTGCAGTTTTTGACATCTTCACTTCCAGAACCCTAGAAAAGTACCTACCTATCCACCTCGTGCTCCTACCACAGCACACTACATCACAACATTGTACTCAGTAAAGTGGTTATCCACAATGATCACAAACTCTTTACATCATGGTTTCGTGGAACAAGGACTTCCCAAACCTGGGCTGGATTTATTTGTCAAGCATAAAAATTACCAGTGTGTTATCACCTTGAGAATGCTGCTGAAATCAGTAGAAATAGTAAACCAAAACTATGGCAAAACTTCCTTTGCAAGTCCTCCACAGACATCATTACAAACTCCAAGGTGAGAAGGGATTACAAACTAGAATGAAGCTAGGTAAAGAAATAAAGGGATTTAAATGAATAACTCTCCCTACTAACTTGCAAATTAAAAGCTACCTAAGGAAATAATGCTTAAGAGATAAATTTCCAGGAGTAGCGATGACACAACATAATTCTCACAGATAGCATTAAATCTGTCCAAATGGGTAATAGGAGATTAAAAAAAAAGCAGCACAGCCCAGTTCACCTCAACAGTTCAGGGTAGATACTAGTTTTAAATTGTTATTTAATATGCACATTTAGCAGATTAATAAATAATGCTAATAAGAGACTATTGGGATTTTAATGCTGCTATTTGCTAAATGGTTTGTTTTACTTGATTATTTTAATTTAACTTTTATTTCTTATCTTTTTCTATTTAAAGATGCTACAAACTATCCTCAGCAACTTAATGAAATAAAACCACATTTCCAATTGGCCCAGCTACAGAATACCAGTCCAAATACAGCATTTCTGGAATATTTTCAAGATATACTTGGAAAGAAACTTCTTACATTTTGCTTAATGAGGTCAATATCCAGCTATAGGAAGATAGCCCTCCAAAGCATTCTCCCTGTATCAGTTTGGAATTATTTCCCTAACATCTCCCTCTTATACTCTGAAGCAGCAGGACAATCATCCATCAGAGACACACAACTCAGCTCACACTGGGCCACTTTGATGTCCATATTGCATCACTACATCAACAGCATTTTTACTATAATTTTAACTCAATGTTTACATTTTCTCTGCATGTGCCATAGTATGATCTCTCTTCTCTCCTTGAACAGCCAAAGATCTCCCCAAATGCTGCAATCCCACATTTTTCACTCAAATCTCTGAGTGTCCCATCCATTCTCACCTTTTCCTTCCTTCAGACTCTCTTTGTTATTTCTGCTGCCCACCCCCCCTCCACCCCAATCTCTCTTTCTTCTAAATGAGCTCAGTAACAGTAGCCCACAAGTCTTTGGTCCCCGTCCCCCCCAGCAACTCACTAAGTGAGCAAGTCTCAGGTGCAAGCAATCACAGTTTGCAACAGGCTGGGAAAACTGGTACCAACACCACAACATATTTTTAAATCTAGGAAGAGAAGGAGCAGGGCAATCAAGAGGGATGTTCAGGGGCTACTCATGTACTGGGCCCCATGCTAGCAGCAGTTCCAGCCTATTAGCTTTCACTTTTTTAAAAAAAGGTAAGTCAATTGGTCATTTCTAAAGAAAGGTATGAAATAAAATATGGAGACCAGGGTGGATAAAAATCAATTAATTTTTAAAAAATAAAATAAAAATCAGTTTTTTTATTTAAATCAGATTTTTTTAAAATTTAAATTGGATTTTTAAAATAAAATGCTTCTGGATGAAAAATCTTTCTAAAAATAGTCTTCTATTTAAGTTACATTATAGTCCAAAGGCTATTCATCAGGAAATAAGGATTTGTTTTAAGTTTTTCCATGTGCGCTAAAACTCAGTCTAAGTTTTTTTGTTTAAAATGTTTAACCACATCAGTTATCAAACATGGATACATATGCTATAATGTTATTGTTTTGGTTAAATAAATAGTTTAAGTGGCTGTTAGGGAAATGATTATTTTTCTCCTTCCAATAAAGTACAGCAGAAAAGTTGTCCAAATATAAACAGTTAACTTATTAAACCTCACAATAATTTCGTAATTATCTGTCTATGTCTTTCTAATAGTATAAACAAATCAGTAATTTTTTATATAACCATAAAAACTACTCTGAAAATGTATTATTCCAAAAATGAAGCCTTCCTCTGGTTGTACATATTAAGATTATACCAGCAAGAATGAGACTTTCTGTAAAAAAATAAATGATTTAAAGCAAGTCTAACTGACTAGTGATTTAAATCAAGCCTAACAGACTAGTGGTTTAAAACGTGGTTTAAATCGTGACTGAAATTGTGATTGAAATCAAATCCACCCTGATGGAGACAACTGGTAAGGTTTTGGCACTTGCAGGCAGCACAATTGATAAGGGTGCTTTATCACTGTTGCTAAGCCGAGGAAGGAATGTTGACAACCCCAGCTGGGACTCAGGAGGGGGCCCTTGCAGAGCAACAGAAAAGGTTGGGGAAGCTGGATGGAGAAGGATACTGGGACATGTTTATTTAAACATTTTTCTCACATACACATTATTTCATTCACTCCCTAAGGGAGCTGCCTTTATAGAATAAAGCAGTTGGCTGACTTTGGTATGCTTTACTCAGAGGTAAAATAAA
The DNA here is from genome assembly GCF_965113315.1 of Podarcis vaucheri. Classification (NCBI taxonomy): domain Eukaryota; kingdom Metazoa; phylum Chordata; class Lepidosauria; order Squamata; family Lacertidae; genus Podarcis; species Podarcis vaucheri. Next base: position 57,039,259 of record NC_138764.1, read on the forward strand.
TTGGGTTGCCTTTCTACTAAGGAAAAAATGGCAACATGGCAGTCCCCCTGCCCTGATTTTCCATATCCTCCCCCACAAAACCACTACTGGTCCGCTTGTCCTCACTACCCTGTTATTTATTGATAAACACTAACCATAAAACAAAACCGTAACATACAAAATGAATCAGCAGATACAACCATAAAAAACTAAGCACCTTGTAGCTGCATCAAGTTTAAATTCCTGTAGACTGTACCCTAACACAAGGATATTTTTTGTTTATCAAGATTAGCAAAATGTTCTGTGTGTATACATTTTGCTGAGAGTTGTGAAACTGCATGCATTTGTTGCTTGTTGTTCTAGATTTGTCTTGTGACTTTTCTCCCAGGAATTCAAAGCTGTGTACATTGTGTTCTTCTTCCCCCTTTTATCTCCACAACTGGATGCTTTTACTGGAAATAGGAGGAGCGAATTTCTGACAACACTGCTTTCCTACTGCAGTATCTTGAAGACTTTCTTGGGGTGTTTGGGAAATCCTCTGGAATAGAATAATAGGTGGCGAAAATCTATTCCTTTCCGTCCTTAACTGAGAACATCCATTGGCTCTCCACCCCTTTTTCATTCACAGAAGTGACACTTTAGATGTAGAACAATACATTTTATGAGGATCCTCTAAGTCAGCCTTTCTCAGCTTTGGTTCCCCAGCTGTTGTTAGGCTACCACTCCCATCATCCTGACCACTGGTCTGCTAGCTAGGTATGATATGAGTTGTAGTCCTACAACATCCGGGGCCAAGGTTGAGAAAGACTGCTCTAGATATGCAGAAAAAACTAGTAACAATAAAATGCAAAACATTATTCTCTTGTATTTTGACAGTTAAAGTAGAGATGCATTCTACCTGAGGGGGCCAGGGACTGATCTGGATATAAGTAAATGTTAAATGCAATTATTGGGGGAGTCCATTAATGTTAGTACTAAAAATACTAATTTAATTAATGTTAGATTGGGCAATCTACATATTTCAATTGTGAATGTTGGTTTGGTTTGGTTTGGTTTGTTTAAACTTGACAGAAGCGGACAAGATCAACTCTATCTCCTTGGAACATTTTACGAACATTTTCAATAGGATACAAATTAGATTACAAACAAAATGCAAGAACAATCCTTCCCTTCCAAATCCATTTTTACACATTCACAATTTGCCAGATAATTTTTTCATCAACTGCAACTTTCTTTGCTTGCTCTTTTTCAAGATGCCTCATTTGAAAGGTTGCACAAACCCTTTATTTGCCATTTTTGAGAAGTCAACTGAAATGATAGGTTTGCAATTAACAAAAAAAAATGCAGTTGTACACCATATGATGCACACTTATACCCACCTGACTGCAGCAAACCTCCTCACAGCTCCTTTGCAAGCTGAAGTTGTAGGTCCTTTTCACACTGATCAGACCCATTCAGGTGGTACCCTAGAGAACACAAAAATGGATAATCATAATCTCAGTAAACACTGAAAAGCTTCCCTAAAATCACAATATATGCTTTCAAGTCCACAGGATGATACTAAGAATGTCTGCTTCAGTCCCCTATGCATAACTGGTGCATGTCTGCCAAACAAACTGTAATAAGAGTGTTCTTTATGGCTAAAAGATGCCACATTCTTTCTGAGATGCCTCCAAAATGCTAGGATTATAGGTGGGGAGAGAATTAGAGAAGCACAACTTGGAAACTAGCCTAACTAATTTGTGCCAACAGGGCTCATTTGAGCAAACACTACTGGAATTGAAAGCAGCTTCGGGGCAATGATTTCTTTTTCCTGGAGTCCATGGGTTTGCCTAGGACACAGAAGGATGACTTAAGTGTTACAATAGATACAACCTCAAACTTCCCAAACCTGAAAGACCTGCAGTTCTGTTTTATTATTTATTCATACTTATATCCCATTCTTCCTCTCAGTGGCAGGGCAGGGCAGGTAACAATACGGCACAACAATAAGAGACAACAACATTAACAAAATAGCAGTGTCAGCAAGGACTCGATGGCCCTTGTGGTCCATTCCAACTCTATGATTCTATGATTCTAAGGAGCTTGATTACATTCCTTGGTAACAAAAAGGTCTTCATCTTGTGCAAAAATGAGGACAACGTGGAGGAAACCTGCTGCCCATCAGAAGATTTGAACTACAATTCAAATCATCAGCAGCCAGCACAATAGTAGTCCAAAACATCTGGAGGGAACGAGGTTCACAGAATCATAGATTTGGAAGTTGGCAAAGGCTGTTTTATTATAAATTATGGTTCAGTGTGAAGAAGTGATGTGCTGGTGCACACTGCTCAGAAGTTCCTGAACCACTCCTCCCCCCTGCTACTGCCACATCACAAAGGGAACAAACCTGAGGCTGGCTTCATGTTATGTGCAAACCAGGGCTCATTATTTGTTTCCCTCAAACAAATAAGAGAGGTAGGAGCAACTCAGGACTTTTCTGGCAATGTGTACCAGCATGTTGCTCCTTCACAATAAAGTAAAATATAGTTCAATGTTGCGCGGAAATCAATATATTGTACCTCACAGGTAATGCAACCTTGTCTTCTACCTATATTCAAAATAGACATGATTTGCAGAACAGTAACACACCCATTTAATTTATTACACAGATTTAATCAGGAATACGATGGTGCGTACTAACGTCTCAGTCCTGAAAACACAACCTCAAAACCAAGTATTTCCTGACATTCTCCATTTGTTCAATTTACAGCCCCAAATTATAAAAAGCTTTCTTGCTAAGCCTTTGCATGGTTTAAACCGTACCTTCACGAGTGGCACATTAATTCTTTCAAGGTCAATTATTACCTGGATTTGTGACCCTAAATCTGTAACAACAGGAGCTCAGATCAAACTCTCAATTTCTTACATTTATTGTCAATGGGGAAAATCAGACTCAAAATTAACATCAAGAATTCCTAGCAGCATTTTCAGTAGCTTTTGTTCTCATTCATTTCTGCTAGATATACTGCAAGTCCAAAGGTCTTGTATTTTCAGGGGCCCCACTAATTAAAGCACAAACATTTGATGGCATGAAGGTAAAAGTTAAGAAAGGTCAACATTTCTTTCCTTCTGCAACAGGATGGTAGCTGCAGCCTCCCACTAAAATCTGGGAATGATCATGCACTTTTAACTGACATTTGAGAATCACCTGGTAGCTAATGGTAAAATGCTAGTTTATGAGCTGAATACAATGTTATCTATTGGAGGGCAATGTTGCCCTTAGGCAGAAACACTGACATGCCAAGGCATACTTTAAGCCTCTCCAGGTTTCCCAAAACAAGAACATTCCGAAAGCTGTTAAAATGCACAGAAGCCAATTTTTACAAACAATAATCATACAACAGTCAAATTAAGCAGAAATTCAGGACACGATTGTAAAGCGTGAAAAGTGCTCCTCACTTTCTCAACTCAGTGGGTGATCTCATTTACTGAGAAAGATTCCAACATTTGATAGTTTAAAAGCAAGAATAAGCAAAAGCACTTGTAAAATTCCTACACCTTTGTTTCCTCACAAAGAAATGGGAATGTCAGCCTAGGCAGCATAACATTTAGTCTGGCACACAGACTTTAAAATAACTTTATTAAGATCTGGGCGGGTGGGGAGGATATATTTTGAATTTTTGTATCTTTTTTTTTTAAAAAAGGAGCATGTACGCATCTCAAGCAACAGATTTGTATTGTGTAAGCATCCTGAATGTCTACAGAGAACCCAAAATATTAAATATACCCTTTACTAACGAAACTATAATTTTATCTAAGTAGTGCAAATTTCAACATCAGTTTAACAGAACATTATTTAGCATAATCTACCTGTTAAACTCAAATAAAAAGAAGAGGAAAGGCTTACTATTCAACTCAGTAGGCCCACACTGATTGGTTCTGTTTTGCCTATTATGCCCAACAAAAATGAACAGATCAAATAATATGCATGGAGTCATATCCCTGAAGACTTAGATTAGCACTTGGTCATAAACTAGGAAAGGGCATCTTTTAATAAATAGCTAAATAAATAAATAAATAAATAATAGTGCTGACCATAGGAAATGGAGGAGAATGGTGTTTCAAAGAACTTGAGGTTTCAGTTACAAGAGCTGGAAAATGCAGTTTTTATATACAGTAATTCAGATTTCAAAAGGTCAGAATATTTTGTATGACATTCCATTCAAACTTTTTGATCTATAGTTTCAGGCCAAAGAAGTTTCAGAATTCCAGTAAATATTACCAGCATAAGCCTTTACACACAGATCCCGCTATCCGAAAATTCACTTATCCGCACGTAAACAATTATCTCCAAACCCCCTATATACTCTGCAGATTGGCCTATCTGAAAATCCAACTTCCTTACTTCCTTGTTTGTTTGTGCTTTGCTGGTCAACAGCAGCCATTTTCAGGCAGAAATCAAGGAGGGGGATGTGGGAGCAAGATCTGATGAATCAGGGTGCAGGAGAGATTGGAGAGATTGAACAAATCAGGTTTTTTTCATGCATCTCTGAATAAACTGAATAAATCATGCATCTCTGAATAAAATTTTGCTGAATAAACCATTGGAAAAAAGTGAAAGCAGTACGACAAATCCCACATTAGAAATATTTCCATAGAAAATAATGGAAATTGTGGACTTGTGGGGTTCAGGAGCCCAGCTATGTCACCCCTTGCCTGCGGTGCTGGCAGCCTCTCACCCTTTTTGGAACATGTTCCCTTGTGGAGTGTTCCCTCAGTCTCGTCTCCACTCCCCTCTCCTTCAGAGTCCTCCAGACAGCTGCTGCTGCTACCCCTACTTTCTGAGCTGCCCCCCTGCCCCCAAAGAAAGATGCCTCCTCACACTCCTCCCAGGGGCCTGGGACTTGTCTGTCTATTCCCAACAGTAAGGGCTAGCGGACTGGCTGGCTGGGCTGGGCTCCCTTGCCTGCCTGCCTGCCTGCCTGCTTACTCCTTGCCCTCTGACTAGCCCCAGAGGCGCCATTTGCCTGTGAAGCTTGTAGCCAGGGCTGGTGCAACCAACAGCCACACAAGCCTTTGGGAGGTAGAGATGCAAGAGGGCATCAGAGAAGGGAGGGAAGGAAAGAGAGACAGAGGCCACTGTTGCCCGCAGCACCCCTGACCGTCATTCAAGACACCCCAGGGTGCCATGGCACACTGGTTGAAAACCACTGTCCTAAACCTAAAAGGCAAAATTGCAAAGGCAACAGAGATGCTGTCCTTGAAATAAGCCATTTTCTCCACACTAGCCGTTTTACCCAAAGGTATGAACAACTTGAGGGAGGTGCTGTGGTCTAAACCAGTGAGCCTACGACTTGCAGATTGGAAGGTCGACGGTTCAAATCCCCGCGATGAGATGAGCTCCTGTTGCTCGGTCCCTGCTCCTGCCAACCTAGCAGTTCGAAAGCACGTCAAAGTGCAAGTAGATAGATAGGTACCGCTCCGGCGGGAAGGTAAATGGCGTTTCCGTGTGCTGCTCTGCTTTCGCCAGAAGTGGCTTAGCCATGCTGGCCACTCGACCCGGAAAAACTGTCTGTGGACAATCGCCAGCTACAGCAACATGAGCGCCGCAACCCCAGAGTTGTATGCAACTGGACTTAACTGTCAGGGGTCCTTTACCTTTTTATGAACAACTTGAGATAATTCTGCATGTTTTACTTTACTAAGTAGTTCTAGTTATAACCACTATTTAATTACACCCTAGGTTAAGACAACTTTGTGTTTGAAAAACAGTGCAGATTGTGAGCTCTAAAGGGAATGTATTTGTTCCCTACTGTTCAAGACATCTATTCCTAATTGACAGCTCCAGCAAAAAGTAACATAGCATGAAAATCCCTAGGAAAAACAATAAGATGCAAAGAACTCTGTGAAGCTAACCAGCAGCTTGAAATCAATAACAACTTCATAATTTGACAAAGGAGATTAAATGATGCTGTGCAAATTACTATCAGCATTCCTCTAGCAAATTCAATGAGGTGATAAAGGCAGGATATTATGCTGACAGATGCCAAATGCTTTACATTAAAATACTGGCACACGGAATGTGGTCTTCAATTCTTGTTATAATAAGCATATTCTACTAGAAGACTAAAAATTTGGCCCTCAAGTGCTTTTTTACTTTAAAAAGAGGAGACAAGAAAAGATAAACTAGTAGTAGTAGCAAAGGAAACCTAAGATCATACATTAAGTAGCTAACGAAACATTAAACATGTATCAGCTTTGTCCCTTTAATTTTATCCTTTTGGGATTGTTTTTTAGAACCAACACACTTCTCTTTAACTTATTTTATTTAAACCTCTAAGAACTACAAACAGGAAACTTGTGAAGATTAATTAATGAGGCAAGTTGAATTGGAAAAGGGACATGAAACAAGTTGCTGATGCAAACCTAACTGGATAACGGAAATCCAGAGGAATAAAAAAGCAAACAGAACCCAATAAAAATAACAATCGCTAAAAATATATATGTATAATGAATAATCAATAAAAATGAAAGTATTTTCAAGGTTTCTGTTTAGAATTTTCAAAGTGCAACACAGATTATTTATCTATTAACTGATCAATAACCAAACATTCTAAATATGGGTAAGTGTTCAGAATTAAAGGATTTTTAAATACAGGTGTTTTTACTTTTTATTGCAGGGTTTCACTGATGGAAAAATGAGTTTCTTTCATTTATTGTGACTGGATTATTTCAGTAAGAGTAGAAAAGTTTTCTTTTTCTTTTTTTAATAATATTTATTGCAAATTTTAAACAAAGGAAAAACAAATCAATAAACATACAAAATACCATCACCATACACCATAACAAAGACAACAACAAAAAAAAAGGGAAAAAAAGAAAAGTTCAGAAGATAAACATAGAATAAAAAGACAACAAAATCAATTTCTCCTCAAATCTCATTTTCTTAATCTTTGGACTTCCTCACATCACCCTTTCCTGCGTTCTCCACCATATAATTATAGGCAGCAAATTGTTAACTTATTTCAATTCTTGTTTTATCATTCTCAGATATTATGTCCCAAATTTTCGGTATTATATCAAGTATTAAACTGCTTAACTTAAACATAATATTACTTCAGATTTCATCCTTATCTTAATCATCACTTATTCATACATCATATAACTAAGTATCTGATGCCATGTTGTTTTCTATCATGCATTCTCTTAGCATTCATATAGCTTATAGTGTTTTTGTAAATAGTCCTTAAACTTTTTCCAGTCCTCTTCCACCGTCTCTTCTCCCAGATCCCTGATTCTGCCAGTCATTTCTGCCAATTCCATGTAGTCTATCAGTTGCGTCTGCCATTCTTCCAGCGTGGGCAAATCTTGTGTCTTCCGGTGCTTTGCGATGAGTATTCTTGCTGCTGCTGTTGCATACATAAAAAAGGTTCTATCCTTCTTTAACACCCCTTGGCCTACAATGCCCAGAAGGAAGGCCTCTGGTTTCAAGAGTAGAAAAGTTTTCTGTCACCAGTGGAACTTTAGAGATTTGCGTGGGCATCTCATGGGCAAGGTATTTCTAATTATTAGCAAATGTGTCATAAATTTTAAATTACCAACAAATTTGTCATTAATTTTTGTAAACTGTTTTCTTATAGCCATTTTCAGTAACAATGAGTGGTGTGACAGCTCCAATGACAGAGTAAGAACAGGAAAGAATAACTAAAAAGAAACTCAGAATATTTTGCCATTAATTTTAAAGTGTATACACTGAGTACATTGCCCATATTTACTTACTGATAATAGATTATATGGAGTTTTACTCCCCTATTGATGGGTCTCCCATGAGTACAGACCAACAGATTATCTGTCATCAAGATCTGTAAGAACTGTTGACAAAAATCATATTTGATGTAAAGACCTCAGTTTTACATTTGCTACATTACAGATGAGCTGAGAGTTAAGAAGGGCATGTATAAGAAATGGAAGAAAGCGGAAATCACAAAGGAGGAGTATACACAAGTAGCCAACAGTTGCAAGGGGAAGTCAGGCTGGCTAAAGGTCAGAATAAGCTCAGGCTTGCAAGACAGCTTATAAATAATAAAAAGGGTTTCTTCGGCTATGTCTGCAGTAAGAGAAAGAACAAGCACGTGTTGAGATGGGGAAATGCTAATGCATGACAGAGAGAAGGCAGAACTACTCAGCGCCTACTTTGCCTCTGTCTTCACCCAAAAGGAAAACAATGCCCAACCTGGTGATAACAGAATAAATGATGCAAGGAGGAAGCTGCAGCCCAAGATGGGAAAAGAGACAGTAAGCAAACACCTTGCTACTTTAAATGAATTCGAATCTCCAGGGCCTGATGAGCTGCATCCAAGGGTACTAAAGGAGCTTGTGGATGTAATTTCAAAGACTTTGTCTATTATCTTTGAGAAACCCTGGAGAACAGGTGAGGTCCCTACTGACTGGAGGTGGGCAAATGTCCCTATCTTCAAAAAGTGGAAAAAGGAAGACCCAAGTAACTACCAACTGGTGAGGTTGACATCAATACCAGGGAAGGTCTGTGAGCATTTAGAAAAGGAAGTTGTGATTACTAAGACCCAGCATGGGTTTCTCAAAAATAAGTCATGCCAGATCAATCTGATTTTTTTGATGGAATTACAAACTCGGTGGATCAGGGAAATGCAGTGGACATAATGTATCTTGATTTCAGTAAGGCTTTTGACAAAGTCCCCCACAATATTCCCATGAGAAAGCTGGTGAAATGTGGGTTGAATGAGGTAACTGTTAGGTAGATTTGTACCTGATTGACTGACCAAACCCGAAGAGTACTCATTAATGGTTCCTCATCATCCTGGAAAAAAGGTAGTTGTTAAATTCGCAAGCCAATGCTTTGAATTTGATTTTTCTACAGAGATCTACAATTTTTTGCTGCATCTTTTTGAGGTTGTTGATGATCCCATGCCCCACCACGTAGCTCCAAGCCGGTGTGAAAAGCAGGGGTTGTTAGCAGAATTGTGTGCTGCTATTTGTACTAGAAGTCAGTGAGGAAAAAGCTTAACTCATTTTGTGTCTCTTTACCTCAATAAGAAAGGCCTGTCTAGTCTAGCATACTGTTCCCACAGTAGACAACCAGGTGCCTACGTAAGCCTGAAAGCAGGACCTAGTGCAACAGTACTCTTTCCATTTGAGAATCTTTTACTATGTTTTAGAGGTAAAACATAGCCATATCCTCCATGAATTTTCCTGACCTCCTTTTAAAGCCACCCACATTGGTAGCCACAACAACATCCCATGGGAGCAAATAGTTTTGACTATGAATTTTTCTTTTCTATTACGTGAATGTGTCACTAAAAACCAAAATAATAAAAACTGAAACTCATAAATACCTCCAGATTTGCTCTCATGTATGCAAACAAATAGCAACACTGCTGGGAGAGAAATCTTAAGAATTAGGCCACAATAATGCCAAGAGGGCATTTTCTACCAAACTATGCCATGCAAAGCTTCAGAGAGGCACTATACAAAAACTATGTAATAGTCTTTGTGATGCCAATACTATTTGCTATATTACATGCTGTAATGTCTGTCTATGAAGTTGTAAGTAAAGATTTATTGAGCTGATTCCATATTGGGTATGTATTAGTAAAGATTAAAAATTCCAGGCCTGTTATAGCAAAAACAGCAATGAGTCTTTTGGCATCTCAAAGGCAACAAGAATAATTTTTGCATATGCTTTCATTCTGAACTATAATTTATTAGTAAACTTGATTCTATTCAGTTAGGACTTAAGACCAAGGTTCTGACTATAGCTGGGACTATAACGTAGCATACCTTTTTATATTCTAGCTTAAAATGTCACAGTGAGTCTAACATATTCCATAGCCTTACAATTTCTTATCCGTATCACATGTGTGGCTTATATGTGTATGCATAACTCAAATCCAAATGGGCTCTAATCCATGAAAGCCAATGCCACCATAAATCTGTTCATCTGTACCAACAAAAGATTCTGTTTTGCTTTTTCTGAATGTTACTGTCTTACTGAATGGCAAGGATAAGCAAATTGTTTTTAATATGGAATGCTATGAAATAGCCTTAGCCAAAAAATCGGCCTAATTTGTGCAAAGCACAAATTTTATTTGTTTGTTTATTTGTTTTATGGGAAACAACTCTGAATGGATGCTGAGTAATGACTGGGAGAGTTCTGTCCTAAAATGTGTAATGTTGTATTTGGTTTTGAGTTGCTCTATTGGTTCATAATCTAAAGTACAACTGATAAAGGACCAAGGTTTGATCAATAATCATCTGTCCATCACCTTTCTTGTTCAAATAGAAATGCAAGATTCCAGATGCTCAGTAAAATTTACTTCTATCAAACTGCTTGTTTTACTTCCATCCTTTGTTTTCTCTCCCTGCATTTATTCTTACATTGAAAACATGTTTGGTGTTTGTTTTAAAATTCAACAGTCATGTCCTTTAAGATGTCTGACTCAAGCACAGTGACACATGCCTTGGTAAGGTAAGGTAAAGTAAAGTAAAGGTAAAGGACCCCTATGGGTAAAGATGACTATGGGGTGCAGCACTAAACTCACTTTTCAGGCCAAGGGAACCAGTATTTGTCCACAGACAGCTTTCCAGGTCATCTAGCCAGCATGACTAAACCACTACTGGTGCATGGAGGACCATGACGGAAGTCAGAGCACATGAAAATGTCGTTTACCTTCCTGCTGCAGTGATACCTATTTATCTACTTGCATTGGTATGCTTTCGAATTGCTAGGTTGGCAGAAGCTGGGACAGAGCAACGGGAGCTCACCCCATCGTGCAGATTTGAACTGACGACCTTCTGATCGGCAAGCCCAAGAGGCTTGGTGGTTTAGATCACAGTGCAACCCACATCCCTCTACATCAGGCTTCCTCAACCTTGGCCCTCCAGATGTTTTTGGCCTACAACTCCCATGACCCCTAGCTAGCAGGACCAGTGGCCATGGATGATGGGAATCGTAGTCTCAAAAATATCTGGAGGGCTGAGGTTGGGGAAGCCTGCTCTACATGCCCGTGTGCAAACTAGACCATTGTGGGAAATAATAATAATAATAATAATAATTTATTATTTGTACCCCGCCCATCTGGCTGGGTTTCCCCAGCCACTCTGGGCGGCTTCCACAGAAACCAAAAAAACATTAAAATATCATACATTAAAAGCTTCCCTGAATAGGGCCGCCTTAAGATGTTTTCTGAATGTCAGGTAGTTTTCCATCACCTTGACATCCGATGGGAGGGCATTCCACAGGGCGGGCGCCACCACCGAAAAGGCCCTCTGCCTGGTTCCCTGTAGCTTCGCTTCTCGCAATGAGGGAACCGCCAGAAGGCCCTCGGCGCTGGACCTCAGTGTCCGGGCAGAACGATGGGGGTGGAGACGCTCCTTCAGGTATACTGGGCCGAAGCCGTTTAGGGCTTTAAAGGTCAACACCAACACTTTGAATTGTGCTCGGAAACGTACTGGGAGCCAATGTAGGTCTTTCAAGACCGGTGTTATGTGGTCTCGGCGGCCGGAAAGTTTTTGAGTTTTCTAAAAGTTGACATTTTGCTTTCAAAACTATATACTTGACTGACCCCTTACCCAAAAAGTTCATGTCACATATTTACAAAATATTAAGTAGGTAATAATGCTATCGTGTTTTACTAAAATGCCACTGAAGTCTTCTTAATACTACTGATCCGGCAGCAATTAAGGAACTCTGCACTATCTGGACTACTCCTAGTCCCTAGGATTTCTCCAAAGCCTGTTATAGATTCTTCCCATTAAATTCCGTCCATCACTTGCCTTTTACAGAAATGAGCTCATTTATTTTTATTTTTTACTACTGTACTGACCCACCCAGAAGCAAGGGCAGAATGGCAATCCAAACATCTGTTCATAGAGGATGCTGCATAAACAGCAGCAATACTGTTTATAAATAGCATAATCTCTATTTTTTAAAGTTTCATTTCGAGTCACCTTATCTCTAAAAAGAGAGAGCAGAAATAGAAAGGGTCCAGAGACAGGTGACAAAAGCGATTAGAAGCCTGGAGAGGCTTACACATGGGGAAAGATTTAAAAGATTAGGGCTCTTCATCTTATGGAAGGAGGTGAAAGGGAGGAGGCTTACCAGAGATATCAAAGCAATGAAGGACAGGGGGATGATTACACAGCGCAGGCACTTTCCCTTCTCACACATAAACACACAGCCCTGAGAAAGAAACAAAGCAATCTTTGCTCTCCTTTGTCACTCTGAAAATAATAATATGTGGTATGGAGAATAGTAGAGAATAGCACCCTCAGCCTTGGCTGCTAAAGCCTAATCACTAACAGAAGCTTGAGCTTGATACTATGGGCTTTCTGAATGCTCTGTGAGAACCTGGAAGCCAGCATTCACTGGTTGAACCCAGTTGGTCAATTCAGTTTCATCAATAGAAAAAGGAACCAACACTCAAATGACTTATTGGTCTGGTTCACACTAACTACTAAGCCAAACTATGGCTTAGCATGAAAAAGCAAGCATGGTGGTGCACATTTAAAAAGTCACAGCCACCTTGCTCCTCTCCCCTGGTCCTGCTGAGATGCTACTGGGAGGTAAGCCAGTACTAAGTGTGAACCCTATGCTGTGGTTTGTTTGTCTTGCTGCATTCCCTGTTGGCCATCCATCCAAGGGGTCATGTGTGGGTCATGTCCAAAGCTAAATTGGGTTGTGGGTATGGTCACCTCACAGTCACTCTCTTACATACATTCAAACCACAAAAACATACATGAGTATCCCACACATGGGTGCACACAGACATGAACACAGTTCCTTAATTTCTCTAAATTATATAGCCAGTAATAAAACATCTTGCTGCATAAACAAGCCACTTAAGAAGCCTAAGGATCTGCGTGACCAGGGTTAACATCACCAGTCAGCCATGAAGCTCCCTGGATGATCTTGGGCAACCTAACCAACCTCACAGGATAATATGGAGTGAGGGAAGCAATGTATGCCACCTTAGGTCCTTGGAGGAAAGATGGGATATATATCTAAAAAATAAATAACCGCTTATCTTGAGAGAAGTAGGGGGTGATGAGAGAGTTGGTAACTTTTTTAAAAGGGAGGGGGCTGGATTTATTGTTGCACATTTTTTTATGATGAGGCTGCTCCAGCGTTGCTCCTCTAACCTCCCTCTTCTCACACAATGGAACTGTGACTGAAGTGAAAATTTCAAGCACTGCCAGTCACCAAACATAGCACAAGGGAAGAGCAGCTGGCAGGAGTGCCTTGAAAAGAAGCCAGCATGGGCTGCAAGGGGAGCAGGGCACCACTGTGGCTGTCCCCAGACCACTTACCCTGCCATCCCCTATTTGAAATTCTTAACACTACTTACATGTGCTTTGGACTTCTTAATTGATTTTGCTGCTGCCACTGCAACACAGGCAAAATGACAGGATGTTCAGGGAAGTGGGGGGGGGGGGAGAAAGAGAAGCTGAAGTACATAAAAGCCTTCTGGCTCAAACCAAAGGCCCATCCAGTCCAGCAACCTGTTCTCGCAGTGCCCAACCAGATGCCCAGTCCTCTTCAAGCATTAATTAATGTCTAACCTAGCAATGAAACTCACTAAGTGACTATCTCTCAGCCTAACCTATATCACAGGATAAGATTGGGGGTGGGTTAAAGAACCAGGTACTATACCCTGCCTTGAACTCATTCATCTGCCTTGAGATGAAAGGCAGGATATGAAATGTGATTAAATAGTCCCAAGCTATTTGCAAACAATGGGACAGTGCAACTATCTCATAGTTTCTTAATAATATTATGGCAAGTTGATTCTGCATCATCTCAGCAACGTAGTCCTTAGTCTCCTGTTTGAAAAGAACTAGCACTGACCATCTGGGATTGTTGAGAAAACTGAAGAGAAACATTATTAAAACAGCATCCTGATATACTAAGCAGTACATTTATGGTACCTTGCACATTCCACTTCACATCCAACAGATCACTTTTAATGCCATAAGTCTGCCAATTTTCAGAATTGGCTTATAAATCGCCCACTCTTCCTGTATAAACAGCTGCTAAGTTTTTATTGCCAGCTTCACTGGAAATTATAAGAATTCCTTGCTAAGAAGATTGAAGGCCACTGATAATTGTCTCTTGATCCCAAGAGCAACCTTATAAACAGGCAGATTAAATTTGACTTCTGTTAGTCACATTTATTTTCACACTTTTGTAGTAAACTTAAAGGATATAGCAATCTTAACAACCAGTTGAAAAAACAAAAAGCAGAATGAATCATTCGGACTATTTAAAGAGAGCTTTTAGTATTTTGCTGTCATGTCCAAGGCAGATCTATTTTTGATGTAAGGGGATCAGTTTTAGCAGGAGTATGCATGCATTCAGTGAAAAAAAGGGCTTTGAGGGTTATCATCTGGAAGCACTTGTGGCACGTTTGTTACATTCCCCACTCCTTAGTATCATTTTGCCTTCTTGTAGAAGACAGACCTTCACAATTGAACTGAAGAGCTCACATTTTTGTAAACATGCAACATGAAAATAAAGCTGGACAGATGGACAGCACACACCCTGAAGCCCACACTACCCTTGTTTTCCTCATCATTGAATAGGCAACACATGTTCAACACAGCACTTCAGCAGCCACTACTGTTCTCGGGGATAAACAGGAGGCATACTGTTAGGCACAAGATGCTCTGGGCAAGAAGCTAACCCAAACTTCCATATCCTCTTCATGTGAGTTATCAACTAGGTTGAACACTAACCTAACCTAACCTAACCTAACCTAACCTAACCGGCTTTAACCTCAACTTTATGTTTTAAAATTATACTTCCACAAAAAACTCATTTGTTGTAGACTGGTAACAAGCTATATAAACCAAGGTGGGATTTCTTGAGCAGCGGTGGTCAGATTTCAAGATTTCTACTAAAACCCCAAAATCCACAAACCAAGGCCATATGCAAATAGTGGCTCAGATGGACATAGACTGCAAATTAAAGAACGGGGTGCCTCTGAGCCCACAATTAGCCCAGGAATTTGTGATCAGTATCAGAACCAAGCTCACAAGCTTATTCTGACTAATACAATAATTCTTTTTTATCAATATAATTTGGGGTGGAGGAAGATCAGCTTTTTAGTTGTTGGTTATTAGAGAACTTAAGAGTGAGAAAAACTTGCCGATCTACTGCAGATCTCCCAGAGATCTATCAAAATGGAAACACTGAGATAGCTGTTAGTCTTCTGTAGCATGACAAGAAATAAAGACTGCTGTTTGCTTTCTCCCCACCCCTTACCTTCACAAAAAAAGAACTGTAAATCTATAGACACTACAACTCCCATCAGCCCCAACAAGCTGCTGCAGTCCCAAAACATATGGGGAGCTCTGAGCTGGCCTCAACAGTCCCTATATTTTGTCACTTGCAGCCCTAGTCTCAACAGCTGTGATTCAATGCAGATAGTTAATGGATCTGAAATTTACCATGCTACCAACAGAAGGCAACCAATCAATAAGTTGTTCTTCCACTTTATTGTGAAACACAATAGTCATCACCAGCACTGAGAAGTCACCACAAAGGAGAATTTCAGTTATGCCAATAATGCTGCCTTCTACAGCCATACAGTATATCAAGGGTTTTAACACACGTATTCCACAGCTGAAACAAATGAAGTGCTATTTTTATGCCCCTTCTGTGTCACAAGAGAAACCCTTGTACTAATGCAAGTGATGTTAAGAAAAACACCAGCTCACAGCTTTTAAACTAAAAGCCACCCCAAAAATGTATTATTAATCCCTGTGTTCATATTGCAATTCATTTTATCCCTGAGGATTCCAAACTGCTTTACACAAATGTTACAATCATGCCTTTGGGATTCCCTGTTACTCCTCCCTGAGAGAACAGCAAGAAAGCATCCGCTTTCTTTTCTTTTTCACTGCCAGAGCAGAGGAGCTGGTGATAATCCCCTCCGAATGCAGTATTTAACACCTATCAGGTAGGTGACAAGTGCTGCAGTGTAAGGAGGATTAGCACAGTGCAGCCCTTTACAGTGGAGTGAAATTCTCTCTAAGCAGCAGAGTGAAGTTGCCATGGTCTGACCAGCACTAATCAATACTCCCCCCCATTCTTTCTCATACACACACACACACACACACACACACACACACACACACCAATATGTATTGTCTTGAAAAATCTGTGCATCACACAAAGAAAATGGAAGGTTAAGGTGATAAAAGCTAGTTAGCATGCTCTCTCTCTCTCTCTCTCTCTCTCACACACACACACACACACACACACAGAGAGAGAGAGAGAGAGAGATAAACTGATGGATAGGTATCAAGTGGAAGAAGTGTTGCATAATAATGATTAACAATCTCAGTTTAATCAGAGGTATTCTTCAAACGTTCACTCACATTTGTTAACAGTGACCGAAGCCCATTTAACACCAGAAATTCCTGGTCCCGCAGCAAGCGCAGCCCAGTTCCAATTCAGCAGCAGGGAACTTGAAATGCTATGCTATGTGATGGCTGCTGGGCTTTCACATTATCCTGAAGGCAAGATAATAAGAAGTATTGGCAATCCCTCAGGCCACAGAGGACTGATCCTTTTGAAGAAAGACAATCAGCATAAAGATGGTGTTACCAATACCAATCATAGAATCATAGAATCATAGAATCATAGAATCATAGAGTTGGAAGAGACCACAAGGGCCATCGAGTCCAACCCCCTGCCAAGCAGGAAACACCATCAGAGCACTCCTGACATATGGTTGTCAAGCCTCTGCTTAAAGACCTCCAAAGTAGGAGACTCCACCACACTCCTTGGCAGCAAATTCCACTGTCGAACAGCTCTTACTGTCAGGAAGTTCTTCCTAATGTTTAGGTGGAATCTTCTTTCTTGTAGTTTGGATCCATTGCTCCGTGTCCGCTTCTCTGGAGCAGCAGAAAACAACCTTTCTCCCTCCTCTATGTGACATCCTTTTATATATTTGAACATGGCTATCATATCACCCCTTAACCTCCTCTTCTGCAGGCTAAACATGCCCAGCTCCCTTAGCCGTTCCTCATAAGGCATCGTTTCCAGGCCTTTGACCATTTTGGTTGCCCTCCTCTGGACACGTTCCAGTTTGTCAGTGTCCCTCTTGAATTGTGGTGCCCAGAACTGGACACAGTACTCCAGGTGTGGTCTGACCAGAGCAGAATACAGTGGCACTATTACTTCCCTTGATCTAGATGCTATACTCCTATTGATGCAGCCCAGAATTGCATTGGCTTTTTTAGCTGCCGCGTCACACTGTTGGCTCATGTCAAGTTTGTGGTCAACCAAGACTCCTAGATCCTTTTCACATGTACTGCTCTCAAGCCAGGTGTCACCCATCTTGTATTTGTGCCTCTCATTTTTTTTGCCCAAGTGCAATACTTTACATTTCTCCCTGTTAAAATTCATCTTGTTTGTTTTTGCCCAGTTCTCTAATCTGTCAAGGTCGTTTTGAAGTGTGATCCTGTCCTCTGGGGTGTTAGCCACCCCTCCCAGTTTGGTGTCATCTGCAAATTTGATCAGGATGCCCTTGAGTCCATCATCCAAGTCGTTGATAAAGATGTTGAATAAGACCGGGCCCAAGACAGAACCCTGTGGCACCCCACTAGTCACTCTTCTCCAGGATGAAGAGGAACCATTGATGAGCACCCTTTGGGTTCGGTCAGTCAGCCAGTTACAAATCCACTGAGTGGTAGCATAGTCAAGACCGCATTTTACCAGCTTCTTTACAAGAATATCATGGGGCACCTTGTCAAATGCCTTGCTGAAATCAAGGTAGGCTACATCCACTGCGTTCCCTTCATCTACCAGGCTTGTAATTCTGTCAAAAAACGAGATCAGGTTAGTCTGACATGACTTATTTTTCAGAAATCCATGCTGACTATTGGTGATCACAGCATTCCTTTCTAGGTGCTCACAGACTGTTTGCTTAATGATCTGCTCCAGAATCTTCCCTGGTATTGATGTCAGACTGACTGGGCGGTAATTATTTGGGTCCTCTCTTTTCCCCTTTTTGAAAATAGGGACAACATTTGCCCTCCTCCAGTCTGCCGGGACTTCGCCTGTTCTCCAGGAATTCTCAAAGATGACTGCCAGTGGTTCTGAGATCACATCTGCCAGTTCTTTTAATACTCATGGATGCAGTTCATCTGGCCCTGGAGACTTGAATACATCTAAACTAGCCAAATATTCTTGTACTATCTCCTTAGTTATTCTGGGCTGTGTTTCCTTTGCTGAATCATTTGCTCCAAATTCTTCAGGTCGGGCATTGTTTTCTTTATCGGAGAAGACTGAGGCAAAGAAGGCATTGAGTAGTTCAGCCCTTTCTGTGTCCCCTGTTTGCATTTCACCATCTTCTCCTCTGAGTGACCCCACAGTTTCTTTGTTCTTCCTTTTGCTACGAACATACCCATAAAAGCCTTTTTTGTTGCTTTTAACCTCTCTAGCAAGCCTGAGTTCATTCTGTGCTTTAGCTTTTCTGACTTTGTGTCTACACGTGCTGGCTATTTGTTTGAATTCCTCTTTGGTGGTTTCCCCCCTTTTCCATTTTTTGTACACATCCTTTTTTAATCTTAATTCAGTTAAAAGTTCTTTAGATAGCCACCCTGGCTTCTTTAGGCACCTTCCATGTTTCCGTCTCATTGGTATTGCCTGTCGTTGTGCTTTTACTATCTCCCTCTTAACAAACTCCCAGCCATCATGAACTCCCTTTCCATTAAGTATTGCTGTCCATGGGATCTCACCCAGCACTTCCCTAAGTTTTATGAAGTCGGCTTTCTTAAAGTCAAGAAATTGAGTCCTAGTATGCTTGGCTGCTCCTTTCCGCTGTATAGTAAACTTCAGAAGAGCATGATCACTCGCGCCTAATGATCCTTCCACATCTACCCCACTAACCAGGTCATCAACATTGGTTAGGACCAGATCTAAAATGGCTGTTCCTCTTGTTGCTTCTCCCACTTTCTGGACAATGAAGTTGTCTGCAAGGCCAGTGAGGAATCTGTTTGACCTTATGCTCTTGGCTGAGTTTGACGTCCAACAAATATCCGGGTAATTGAAGTCCCCCATTACTACTATCAACTTGGTGGTACCAAGGAACAATGTAGAACCAATTAGCCCAAAGAAACCTGGGCAGAGATTAAGCATCACTAGGAAGCCACTGGCTATATTATAACGCCCTAATTCAACCCCCTTGAAGTGTTTGGATCCTTAAGTGATCTGAGTTATCTGGGACACCCAATCTAATCCAGTAATTCAGATGTATTAAGGGTTGCATCCCAAAAGGCAAAAGCTATGGGTAGGAAATATTGACTTGCTGTTTACACCTCAGGTAGCCCCAGGTCCTCTCTCCATTCCATCCTTTAAACATCTGATATCAACAGATGGGACCTTCCTGCACCAGCAGACATAAAAAGTATGGGAAGGATGGGATGCCAATGGCATAGTTGACCAAGTGGAAGTGAGGCTGCAATTGGGGAAGAGGAGGAAGGTGGTAGCAGGCATTGCCAGGTCATCAGCAACTGCCTGATAATGGAACTGGGCTTTAGTACTAGAATGTTTGGGTCTTTTCTCTCTTAGTAAAGGTAAAGGGACCCCTGACCATTAGGTCCAGTCGTGACTGACTCTGGGGTTGTGGCACTCATCTCGCTTTATTGGCCGAGGGAGCCGGCGTACAGCTTCTGGGTCATGTGGCCAGCATGACTAAGCCGCTTCTGGTGAACCAGAGAAGCGCATGGAAACACTGTTTACCTTCCCGCCGGAGCGGTACCTATTTATCTACTTGCACTTTGATGTGCTTTCGAATTGCTACGTTGGCAGGAGCTGGGACTGAGCAACGGGAGCTCACCCCGTCGCGGGGATTCGAACCGCCGACCTTCTGATCGGCAAGTTCTAGGCTCTGTGGTTTAACCCACAGCGCCACCCGCGTCCCTCTTTTCTCTCTTAGGCGCCAATAAACTGCAACCTGTTCTCACCCAGCAATGCATGTTTCTCCCACTGCTTCTGCCCAGTTCTCCTGTTGTGGGCATAAACACTATTAACATAAGTATACTGTTGTTAATGTGAACACAGTTCAAATGTCACTCCCTTCCACCAGGCAACTAGGTAGAAAGATTGAATCAGTCACACAGACACACACACAGACACACACACAGAGAGAGAGAGAGAGAGAGAGAGAGAGAGAGAGGGAGAGAGATCATTCTTAACAACCATCAGGTTTTAAAACTCCTGTACAGAAAGAGCAAGCTTGAACACCTGTTTCAAAAATATTAATAAAATAAATTAAAACGTAAATTCTTTTCAGACCTCAGGGGGGCACTCTTCACCCAAGCCATGATGCTGGGGCAAGTTTCAAGAGCCTGATTTCCAGGACCTATTTGAGATTCCTGTGTTCTGCTGGCTAAAAGCTAGCCAGACACAAGAAACAGGCGAAGGCTTGCATTCACATGTTTAGTTGAGGCTATTATAATCCACAAGTCCTCTCATGTCTCTTCCAGTACCTGCCTTCATCACTCAGATTAAACCAAGTCATGAACTCTTCCCTGTGCTTGTTTTTTAATTATCAGGTTTGTACAGCCATGCCCTTAATGATCACTTATCCAATCAAATAAAGTCTAGAGTTTGTGCATCACAAAATTAATTTTAGCCAAAACACCAATTTAAAACTTAGTTTGCCCATGGATATACATGGTGGCATGTCACATCTACAGCATTTCTTCCAGAAAGCCTTCATATTCCCATCAGTTTTAAACTGAGTAATGATTATCTAGTCAGAAGTAGGCTGCATTCTTTTATATATTAAAGCTAAGTGTACTCCCCTAAGGCTGAGGGTGGGTATGGCAATCAAAAGCACCTTAATGATTAATGTTTCAGAATTTAACAAACAAAATAGGGCTGTGCTACAAAAAATGCCCCATATTTCTTTATGCTCCCAAATTATTGAATATGTATGTGTATAAATATGGCTAAAGCCAGTTCACAGCCCCTTTCTACTGACTCTCAAGCCCTCCCTCCCAAAAAAGCCACATTCTCATATTTTAATTATTGCAAAGCAGTTTAAAAAATAATTTGCTAAAGTGTATTGCACTAATTCCCACTGCCTGTTTCCTCAGCTCATATTTCATCACTGTTTCCCACTCAAAGGTGCAACATATCCATGAACTCTGCTTAACACCTGGGCATAATTCTACTTCACCATGTTGTGCTGTCCTCTGGCACTGAGAGCACTTGACCTCTCCTGCTCTGTTTGTGGCACTGTGGCTACGCTTTTCAGAGTGCTGCAGTAACCAGTATTTTGTCAGCTGAAAACTGACGTTCCAATATGACGTTCCGTATACATCAGCCACATATTATAGTCTTTGGTTGTAAAGTTTCACCCGTTTTCAAAAACATGAGGTCAGCAATTCGTGCGGTCAGTGTGTGGCCTTGACCCAGCTCTGCACAGGTGCTACCATCTGCCTCCTGATCTTGGCCAGGTCCTAGCACTGTGATGTTGGTGTTTTCCCTTCCCAGTGGGGGAAGCTAGTTCTTTTAAGGGGGCAACTGGACTCTTTCCCCTCCTTCCCTTATCCTAGCAGGAAATGAATTTTTTGAAAATGTCACTGGCTTTCCAATGATCTTTAAGTCATGTACCACCCAGTGTGCAGCTAATAAAAGTGTTCTCATCTCCAACAGCATGGGAACTCGTGCAGGGATGGCTAAACAGCTTTAGCATTGCTCTAACTAAACTGACTACCAATAGTTAATTATAGATAAACCACCCTGGGGTGGACATCATTATTGGAGACTGAGGCCTTATTACAATTTTCCTTAAGTCTGTAAAGAATCAATTTAGAATAAATTGAAATAGGGCACTTATTGACCTGCAACAGCAGCAGATAATCACTAATACATACACCTTATAATCGGCATTTTAAAAGTAATTAAAGAAGTGGCATATCATCCCTGCTGTTGAGCAAAGATGTTATTAGAAACCAAACACAGCGAAGTCTCATCATAATATCAGGTTTACTTTTGCAACATAGGCTTTATGAGTCTGTTTTTTAGTGCATTTCCCCCTCAAAAATGCAATTTACATCCATAAGCATCAGATTTCCCACCCCACCCTTTTCACACAAAGCAACCAGGTGAAAGCACCAAGATATATATGCTTCAAACAGCCCAGTTTTCAATTTTCAAGTGAGAGAAAAGATACGAGTTCATCATTAGCAAAAGCCAAAAATTCTTTCAACGTATTCAGGATAATTAAATATTTATTTCCTGTCTGTTCTGGCATTAGAGTTCCTGAGCTAGGAAAAGATACTTAAAGGGCATCTACACTATAAATGCAGTGTACCAGTTTAACTGGTGAGATGATAAAAATTCTGTTAAGAGAGCCTTCTCTCCATCTCATTCATCATCCATCAAAGACATATCACAAGATTCCTAGAAACAGGGTTATTCTTAAACCAACCTGGAATGTAGGTATGCAAGACCCTGAATCCTTTTCCAAATCTTCATATTACAGTTCATTGTCAGAAGATTAATCACAAAACATCTGCATGGGTTTCCAGATTATAATATTGACACAAACTGCCTGTCCTACAGGACTCCTATAGGGTACACTGTAAGTATTTAGAGCAGGAACATTAGAATAATAGGCTGGTTTTAATGCTACTTAAGCATTTTTCTCTACACACAACACATGCTATTTATTTTGCTGGGCCATTTTGAAAAGGTCAAAGAAAACTGGGTAAAGGATCCCTGATCCACCTTATCTTGTGTACAAACAGAAGTTCTAAAAAAGAGTATCACGTATAGAATACAAATTCCTGTATACAATGCATTGTATACAGTGAGCATCGAAATGCAGCTTAATAAGAAGACCAGAACAATAAACACTGAAGCCCTGGACAAAGCAACAAGGTGAATTACAACAATTATAATAAATTTAATATAGTATCTCTTCTTATATTTAAACTATTTTGCACATACAGCTTTCATAAAGGATGTGTAAGTGTTCAAAAACAAATTGTCCACTTTCCTGCCAAGAGAACTCAATATCATTGATTAATAATCACTAACATTCACACACCTTACCATAGTCATCTCCAAACAATTTTGTTGCAAATGAATGCCAGCAGAGTATTGCATTTTAGCTTTAATCATGCATATATGCCACTGTATTATAATCATCTGTTTAAGCATTAAAGTAATACAAGTTTGTTCTCTGTTCTGCAGGGAACAAATTAAATAAGGTGCAGAATTTTGTAGAGGGAAAAGATTTCTAATAAGAGGCTGATTTGCTGCTGTATGGTATCTGCAGTTATATTTAAAATGCATGAAGGTTTGATGACATCTCTCCCTGCAAAGTTGACAGTATAAAGCTCAACTAGAGGGTGGCTATGGCAACAGCAATGGGAATAAAGAGAATGACGCTGAGCTGCTTAAACAGATACTCAGGATTTTCTTTGTTTTCATTCATAAGGGAACAGATAAGCAGGAGACTGGAGGTGGGGGAGGGGCTTCTGGAAGATAAAAATATTTAAAGAGTAAATATAAAGAAAGAGTATTTTACTATATAGATAACGTGGGCATGTGCACACACAAGTATGTTCCACTTTATAATACAAACCCAAAAAGCTTTAGAGAGATTCCACATTATAGCTTGTAGTTTCAGCCTATCAATGTGCTAGGCTGCTTTATTATCTTCCATATTACTTTCTCTACCAGGGGGTAAATCTGTTGTTTTATCTTTAATATCTGTAATATGTTTTCCTCTAACAAAAGGACAGCACCATTATTTCTCTTTTCTCTAACACTAAATGTGTTTTGGATCCTAACGCTATGCCAAATACTACAAACTAAGCTGCAGTCATCTTCTCTTTTATTAATTTCTCTCCAAAGACAAATCCAGAAAGGTAATGCCGGAAATTTGAAGTGAGAATGATTCTACTTCAAAGCAGGAGAGAGCAGTCATCTACAAGGAAAAAATGAAACTGCAGAAGCCTATCCAAGTGTAAAGTCAGTGTACTCTACACAGTGTATATGCTTAGTGTAGCATCAAAAAAAGAAAAAGCCTTAGCAGACTCAATGCAGTATTAATAAAGTACTAATCCTTTTGCCTGTCAGAGCTGTTATCATTGCTCCATGCAAGTGAAACTATTAGTATGCTTTCATCAGCAATTTCTAATGTAAACTTCTGGAAAACAATGACCCACAAAGTTAACGGGTAAGGAAATTTTACCATAGCCGATTAGCTATTCTTTAAGAGGACATAAATACACTAAACCGCTAAACAGTCCTCCCTGGCACATGCGCTTGGTTATGTCAAATGAAATTTTTGCAGCCAAGCCTACGGAAAAAGGAGGTTGTGCCAAAGCAACAGAGGAATGTCCCTGTTTCGCATGAGCACTGTTACCTGCACCAACATCATTTCTGCCAGGATCCCACCAGTGTTTGCATAACACACACAGATCAACACCATGCCTGATTCTCCTTTTTTAATAGCACTATCTACATCCATTTACTGAGCTACCACGATTACACCACAGTCTTGCTTGACCTGAGCAGGCTTGCCTGACCTGTTAAAGCAGCTGACTTTGTGGATTTGTAAAAGATGAATCAACTCATTTCTTCCGGTATTATTTTATCAGTAATGCAAAATACATGGGAAAGATTACCACAAAAAAATGGATCAAGCACCTGTAGGAGGAACCCTAGTAAAGGAAGCAGAAGACCCATCTTGCCCAGCATCCTGTTTCCCTCGGGGGCCACTGGGAAGCCCACAAACAGGACCAAGGCACAACAGCTGTTGTTCCCTAGCCACTCATATTCTATGACCGTATAGATAGCCTTATCCTCCATGAATTTGTCTAGTCCCCCATTAAAGCAATCTAAATTGGTGCACACTGGCACATCCTGTGGCAAGTAATTCCAACTTATTCTTCTCTATGACACAGTTTGACACATAGACAACTCCCTCCCGTCTGTCCTAAATCGTCTACCACTTAGTATCACGGGATGACAATGAGTTCTAGTATTTTGAGAATGAGAAGGAGGGGAAATCTGTTAAATTTTCTCCACACCATGCATAATATTAAACTCCTCTAAGCCCCCAAAGTTGCAACCTTTCCTAACAGGAGTTTCTCTAGCCCCTTATTTTAGTTGTGCTTTTCTTATAAGGGGAACAAATTTGCTTGCATGTGCAGCTATTAGCTAGAGTTTAATTTCTAGCATTCTACTGAAATCTCTGCAACACAAACGGTGAGACAGTCATAATTTTGGAAGTAACTTCTATTTTTAGCTGAAATGCATCCAGTTAGCAAAAAAACAGCTCCAGCTTTCAACCCTTTTTGATAAGCAGACCTAACTGTAGGGCAACGTTTATCTCATACAGAATTTAGGGGGACAGACATACTATTCAAACAAAACTGAAGGTTAGTTTGCACAGTTATCATTAGGTCTCACTGTACAGTCAAAAGAGGAGCTGATGGATAAGAGAGACTGCTGCTTTTATCAAATGGGGGAGGGGTGACAATGGTGACAAGAACCTACTCAGATTCATTTAATAACTTCATTAATAATAAAAGGATAGAATAACCACCTCAACTGAATTTTCAGGCACTAAAGGAGGAAATTCCGCAAAAATGGGAGTGGGGTTCATCCTGAAAGTCAAGGGATTATAGATTCCTGAGGCAAGGAAATAAAATGTTGTTTAATCTGGAATAGTTATCAAAAGAGCACCATCCTCCACATGTTTACTCAGAAGTAAATTACACTGTGTTCAATGGGGTTTACTCCTACAAAGTATATCAAGAGCTACAGTGGCACCTTGGTTGTCAAATGGCTTGCCTCCCAAACAAATCGGCTCCTGAACACAGCAAACCTGGAAGTAAGTGTTCCGGCTTGCAAACGTTTTCCGGAAGCCAAATGTCTGACACGGCTTCCGGTTGAGTGCAGGAAGCTCCTGCAGCCAATCAGAAGCTGCACCTTGGTTTTTGAACGGTTCCGGAAGTCAAATGGACTCCCAGAACGGATTAAGTTCGACAACCAGGGTACCACTGTATAGCCTAGGTGAGATATACTGTAGAAGAATGCATACCTCCTCTGGTAAAAATATCAGATGCAGAATTTCCTACTTATTAATACAGTGGTGCCTCGCAAGACGAAAATAATTTGTTCCGCGAGTCTTTTCGTCTTGTGAAGCACAGTCCGTCGCAACTGCGCCTCTTCAAGCGGCTTTAAAAAAAAGCACAAGATGTTTTCATCTTGCGAAGCAAGCCCATAGGGAAATTCATCTAGCGAAGCAACGCAAAAACGGAAAACCCTTTCGTCTAGCGAGTTTTTCGTCTTGCGAGACATTCGTCTTGCGGGGCACCACTGTATCAAGCAAGCATCATCCGTATTAAAGTGTGGATAATTCACACTATCTTTCCCTGGAGTGCGATCAAGCTAGCTATTATTGATGCATTATTGTCTGATTGAATTGTATTTTATCTATTAGATTTATATTGCTTTATGAGATTTTATGACATTCACCACTTAGACTCAATGCTAAACCAAACTATGGCTTACCAGGAACTAGCAAGAGTGCTGGTGTACAGGAAGAAAATCATGCCATTTTGTTCCTCCTTGCTCCGGCCACATCACCAGGAGCTAAGCCATGGTTGGCTTAACATTATATCCAAATCAAAGGTTGTGGTTTGTTTTCCCCAAAAGAAATGACAAGCAGTAACCCAAGAACAAACCCTGGTTACAAGTTGTGGTTTGTTTGGAGTAAGACAAACAAACCACAAGTCCACATTTTCATGGAATGCTCACTTGGCTTCAGTAGCACTTTGGAAACAGGACCAGGGACAAACCACAAATCCAGGATCAGATGGAACACTAAGCTAAACCATGACTTAGATCACAATAGCATGGCAGTAGTAGGAACAGGAGAGGGGTGAAGTGGCCACAATTTTATCCTTGTGTCCCAGCATACCTGCTCATTCACAATAACCCATAGTATCATTATGTATCATTATGTGTGAACTAGGCCATTCTTTGATTAATTTATAGAAATGTATATGTCATTTAAAGTAATTGATGACAATGGGAGTGGGATGTGTGTCCATAGCATTCCACTTTCCAAGGGAATTTTGTTTCAGAGATTCACACTTGGCAGAAGAAGAGTGAAGGCTTGTAAGAGGAATTATTAAAATCCACACCTATTAAACAAATCAGTTTAACTCTATGAAGATATATGAATTTGCAAAACTGAACTACACTAAAAACAAAGCCCAGAATGATACAATTTTGCCAAAAGCAAAGTGATAATAATCAAAGTAGACCCACTAAAATCAATGGACGTAAGGATGCCTTAGTTGGCTATCACCCTGAGAAAGTATCCTCTTGCCTTGATTGCTGCTGTTTCATTATAAATTCAGAGCAGCAGCTAGCATATCCATACACTAATTGCACAACTTCCCAAACTACATTCTTACAAAAATGAAAATACATTTAATGCCTATATAGTGATCACAGCAGCCAATAATTTGCCATTTACTGCCATCCTATATACTCAAAGCAACATCCGCCACATATCTGTCAACCACCAACAACTAATTACACCCATGGAACCTTGAGTCTTTTCACTATGAAGTATCTACAAATAAGGTGGACAGCTTAAACATTAGGGCTTTTTACAGCTCTTAATAGTCTATATAATCTTATACAGAGTATATTAATCCTTGGGCGTTAATGAAAAATGCAAATAGCACCAGATAGAACCAGAGAGATCTGATCTTAGAAAGAAAAGGTTGCAAAATGTCATAGTTTTAACACTTCTACCTCTCACAGAGCATGACTTGAGACAATACTATTAATCTTGCAACCAATCCTGGTATCTTCTGCTGCTGTCCTCAAATGTCTTTACTGCATCTGAAATGGAACTTTTGCCATCTTCCCATAAAACTGGCAGAAAATTAAGGTACATTTCATGTTGTTCTGCACTGGTTCTTAATGTCTGCAATGGAGGCAAAGGTGCAGATATTGATGACAAGGAACTTCTCTGTTGTGGCTCCTTGGCTCTGGAAATGAGATTGGGGGTAGCAACCATAGCTCGTGGTAGATCATGAAGGTCCCATGTTTTTCATGAATAAGTTCTCAGGTTCAATCCCTGGCATCTCTAGTTTAAAAAGATCAAAACTTCTGTCTGAGATCCCTGAGAGCCTCTGCCAGTCAGAGTAGGCAGTACTGGGCTAGATGGACAAATAGTCTCACCTAAGTATAAGGCAGCATCCTATGTTCCTAATTCCCTGCCCTGGGAGAGTCACCTGTCTGACTCCTAAAGACTTCTCCAGACCTTACAGTTTAAGGAGGACTTTGGAATTCTGGAATGTGGTAAAGTTATTTGTTAGGGCTGTTGGTTTTAGGGTTTTGCGCTCTCTCTCTCTCTCTCTCTCTGTGTGTGTGTGTGTACACGCCCAAGCATGCATGTGAACAATGTCAAGAACTTAAATGAGGCTAGTTTAACATGTAAGCAAGTGTTCAAGTAGTAAATAAAATCAAGAAAATGCAGACATGTGATTCCTGCTCCCTCACATCACTTGCACTCTCAGAAAAGGAACGCATCAGAAAATCTTACGTTTATACAATGTTATTTTGACTTATCTTTCAAGAGACAGGCTAGAAATCTTAAGGGAATATCCTATGGGAATATCCTAATTCCAGTGTAAAGCATTATGATGTGTGTGGACTAACAAATCAAGCAACACCTGCTGTATAGCAGACAGGATGATAGTGACCAAAAAAGTCGACAGTCATCCTAGGGTGACACAGGCTATATTTATTTAATTACATTCCTAACCCAGCCTTCCTCTCAAAGGACCACAGGGTAGCACAAGATTACACCTCTGGGTAAACACTATGCTGCTTTCACTCGGAGGCAATGTGGTTTGTAAAGGTTGACATTTTAGTTAGCTGATACATCTAATTAATTTAAGGCATTGCCTCTTCAGCAGAAAAGGATCACAAAACAGTTTGTCAGGAGCAGACAATATAATTTCTGCCCTTAGGGTTTCAAGGTAGAAGCCATAGCACAAAAGAAAAGCAGGTTAAGGAGGGAAGAGGAAATCTAGTAAACTCAGACACCAGTTATTGAAGTTACAAAATATTTTATCATGATCAGCTTGAGTGGAAATAGTTTAGGGAAGGAAAGAGTCAAATGTAGCTGGTCTCTCAGCAGTCAGCGGTTACCCTGCTTCCCTTCCCTTCTCTAGATAACTATTGAGGGAGAAGAGGACTCTGGTGCAAGCTGGTCTCTCAGCAGAGTTGATGGAGTGCCCCTGCAGTCCCACCTGTCCTTTTGCTGCAGTCTGATAGAATTTCATCCAAACATTAACAGCATGCCTAGTGAGGTTACTAGAATCAAGCTGCAAGAAAATAAACTATCAAAGAAAATGCAGTCTGGTGACTGACTGTCCTTTGCCCAGCACAAAGAGAAAGATGCTTCCTTTTCCTCCCAATACCTCCACGCAAACATCCCCCCAAAATGAGTTCCAGAAGCATCTGCTGCTTCAACAGTGGTGATGGGACAGCACCCTTAAGCACAGCTGAAGTCAACAGGCTGGCTAGCTAAGGGGAGTGGGGCGACACAGGGCAGTCCACATGGAATACACCAGTGTTTTTCAACCTTTTTTGGGCAAAGGCACACTTGTTTCATGAAAAAAATCACGAGGCACACCACCATTAGAAAATGTTAAAAAATTTAACTCTGTGCCTATATTGACACAGAGTAATTCTCTTGAATAGGAATCAAATAAACACAAAGAAGCATGGTTTAACATTCAAGCATGGTTTAATATTTTTTTCTTTAATGGCAAACAAAAACATTGCGGACCGTTCTCTGCTCAGTGGGGATCGATCCGCTGATCCCCGCTGAGCCGGCGGATGACAGCTCCGTCTCTGCACTGTGTGCGGAGAGGGAGGTGTCAGAGCCCTGCTGCTCTCTATAGGGAATCAGATGAGAGCGGACCGCCTGTCCACTCTCATCCGATCCCATCCGATCTGATCCCCACCCAGGACGGATGGAAAATAGGGTGGATACAGTCCGGCGCCCGCCTAGGGGGCGAAAATTTGACATTTTTTTAAAAAAAAATCTTTCTGATTTTTCCATTTTTCCCACGGCACACCAGGCAACATCTCGCGGCACACTAGTGTGCCGCGGAACAGTGGTTGAAAAACACTGGAATACACAACTCTGTTCTCAAATGTCTCGACACACTCTCAGCCTCTGTCTCCTGACACAGCTGTCTCATTCTGACTAATGTTAGTGACAGCCCTGAATCCTACCCTTCTTCCAAGTTCCCTGGAGGGCTTTGGAAAAAAGCAGTCCATTGGATCAGTTTGGAAACATGTAGAAACGGCTTCTCTGAAGCATGGCAAAAAGATCCATGGAAGGAGTATCATCAGCAGCAACTGCAATTAATAGCTATCTAGGAAGACAAGCAAACATGAATATATACCTGAATAGCAATCACACAAGCGCTGAAAGTTTATGCAGATTCCAAACATCTCAATCATGTTTTCTCTTTCCCCCCAAATTGTGATTACAGGATAAAAGTAAGGACTGGAAGTAACACAGCCAATTTTACAAATACATTTGACATTCTTTCATATATTAATAGCATAATTAATGCTAAACTGCTTGGACAATAATGGACTAAATAGTACCCAAATGACAATAAGCAAAGAAAAATGAGAACACCACATTTATGAAGCACACATTAAAGAATACAAATGCATTAATGTTGTTTATTATTAATTTTTCCTAATATCTCCGCTGCATATATAATATATGGAGGAGAGATCAATAGATCTAAGGTCTAAGAAAAGTTCATGTTAGACAGAGCTTGTAAACTATAGTATGGGAGATTTACTGAAAATTGTTTTAACTAGCTTGAAATACAAAATTTGTTGCATTCAATTGAATACTGGGAATCTCAGCTTTTATTTTATCAGTTCCTAGCATATATCCTAGCATAAAATCATTTTTAGAACTTGAGGCAGCATAGTGAGTGGAATCTGCAGTCATCTGGAGCAAAACGTATGCAATTTGCAACTCTTATGTACCTCTGTTGCCACCCCTGCTGCAGTCCCCAAACCTTGTAGAATGCAATTTGCCTGCCAACAGCCCATTAATCCCACCCAATCTTCAGAGATGCAAAGTTGCAGTACCCTGGTCGCCAGTGGCAACCATATAATTAGGTCTGGTGCCTGGGAGAGAGAAAAGAAAGCAATGTTCTCCCCCCTACACCGCAGAGTGAAGGAGCAGCATTAAAACCCAAGTTGCTAAGCTGCTGTGGTCAGTTGTACCAGTAGGTGGGATACTGTGTGCTTACATGGCTTCTCCCAAGTCATTTCCCCCTGTGTTCTTACAGAAGGGAGGAGCTAATTGATTAAGTGTGTTGTCTAAGAGCTGATGGGGGGGGGGGGAAAGAGCTCTATGATCAGATCTCTTAAGTTTCCTTTTGCTTAAAGGGGCCCAACATTGGATCAAGGGCACAATGTTGGGGAAAGAGGGTTAACCCTTTCCCTGATCTAAATTCCACCTCCCCTGGAAGCTGTTTTTTCCAAGTTGGGGAAAATATCTTTAGTAGAGGAATTTCACTTAGGAAAATAGCACAGTATGGAATTAAAACAAAAACCTATCAGTGTGGTCCTGATTCAATGCATGCCCCCAGCTGCATTTTATACATACAGTATATATAAAAGAAACATTGAGATATTCTATCATAGGTTTCCCTTATCTCACCTAATTTGGCCCTTTGTTTCTCTCAGTTCACTGATTTAGGGGAAGATACAGTCACCCATCAGGTTGTTGGCTCTTTTATTTTCCAGCGTTTAACCCTCTCCTTCACCTTATAATCCCTTCTTATGGCTTTCAGGTATGATTCCCCCCCCCCCTCCAGAACTCTCCCTATAGCTTTAAGATTAGAACAAAAAAGAATTGCTGATGGAAGACAGATCTACTGATAACCTTGCAAAAAATAAATTGCCAGCTATTAGAGCCCTAATAGTAACCTCACTCTCCAACTTCTCTGCCCTTCCAATATGTGGAGATTAGTACATACACACACACACACGAAAAATTGGTTCCCAATGCACGCAAAATCATACACATGTGGGAAACAGTTAATACTATTGCAGGTTTTGATATTATTTCATTGAAAAGATACTAAAATATACCACATTATTGTATTGTGAAGTTAGGAGGATCAGTAACTCACAGAACAAAACAGGAAGTGCCCACTCTACACACACACACACACACACACACACACTGTGTAAAATGAAGCAAGACAATGCTGTTTCTAATTTACTATTTTTTAAGCCTGCAGCCATATGCTCATACCTCATTAATCTAAAATTACCAGTACCTGGTAAACTCTTAACTCATACAATCCAAATAAATGCATTATTTTTTAAACGAAGGAAGTTGTGCACTGGGTATTTTTACTGTAAGAACTTTACCTTCTCACACTTTATTGCTCGTTCTGTGAAAGCACTCCAAGCAATGCGAGCTCCAGAATTCTAGCAGCCCTCAAGCAAGGCGCTCTGAACCTGGAAAATATGAATTGCAAAAAAACTCTCTCCAGCTGCCTGTGTGCTCTGTGTGAACTGAGAATTGCAATGCCATTGAGGCGTCAGCCATTGCCAGTACTGTGGCTGTGGCAAATGCCTGACATTGCTATCATCTGGAGCCATCCCCACCTCAAAGGACATTAAATAAATAATTTAAAAGGAATGAATTTTAGCTTCTGCTTCAGCAGATGATGTCTTTCTGAAACACTAGACGAGTACCAAAGCTATCTGTAATATTGCTTGCATGTCTCCAGCACAGATCACATTTACTAGGAGTCATTATTCTACTAAACATGATCCTTTTGGGGTGGGGTGGGGCATCCAATTCAGAATGCTACAAAACAAAACTATCAAGGACTCGAAACAGTAAGTTGTGTAATAGTTATTGTCAGGGAACTGACATCGGAGCCAGAGGCGGAGGGAAGGCTCTCAAGTGACACTGGAGAGGGACCCAGCAGGGAGAGAGGTAGCTCAGCGGGGGAAGGAAATCAGCGCAAAGGGGGGCAGATGGGGGAATCGGCGAGAGGGCTCCAGGACTCTTCGCTGGACACCAGCGGGGAGAGCACGGGTCCTCCGCTACCCACACCCTCCCTGCGCAGAAGACTTCCGTGCAGGGAGAGTAGGAGGAGACTTGGTGTCAAACAGCTTTTATGCTGGAAAAGGTTTAAGAAACGCTCACTGACGGATTCTGCTAGCGACTGAGGCAGCCACGAAGTGAAGGACTGTCCAGACAGAAAAGGTTTAACAAGGCAACATAGCCAGGAGTGGCGACAACTTACGCACGAGCAACCCCTATATTCATTACAGTTATGTATCAAACAAGAAAGCTAAAATGCTGAATCATATTTAATGATTTACTCTGTTAGCATGTATAGCTGAACAATGGCTTTGACAATTGATGGGCTGCGGCTTTTAATAAAAAAATTTGAAATGTTTGTCAAGTTAGAAAGCTCCCCCTACCACCATCCCCTCAATAAATTTTTTATATTGTTCAGAATCTACCCACAGTTCAAGCAGTGTCATCAGTTCTTATAGTTCACTCACACAATAAACAGAGACCTAACCCTAGATTCTGATGAATTACTTGAAAAAAAGTCATTCTTCACTGCCTCCTCTTTCACAGCAAACTTAACCTCATAGCAGCAGCAGCACCTGTGAATCAGTAATAAGACATTTGATTGATCAAGAAATTCATATCTGAAGGATTTTCAGTTAGATTTCCTGCATTTCGATTGACACAATAAAAAATCACATACGATGAAAGATGGGGAAAGAATGCTCCATCAAGATCTTGTCTACAAAGTTTTTCTCCAAACATAGCTACGCAGATAAAACTTTTCCAACACTTTTGCTACTCTTCATATGTGCTTGATGATGGACAGAGTTTGATCTAATACTGCTTTTATTGTGCTTATCTCCTATAATAGAGCATAATCTATTGAAAGAACATTGTAACTAATATCTATATCATGCACATTTTGCAACAACACTGTTCAAGAACATAATCAGGTATAGGATACATACAGAATTCAGCATGCTGAGGAACTCAGATTTCGTTGCTGTTGTTGTTTTTAAATTAAGTTCCTAGTCCTTATTGCTACTACAACCAGGACTGGAAGAATAATGTGTATGAAAACAACTTGCTGGAGAATAACAGCAAGAGAAGAAAACTGCCTTCATGTCCTGCTTGTGGGTTTCTCACAGACACCTGGTTGGCCACTATGGGAAACAGGATGCTGAACTAGATTGATCTAATGCAGCAAGGCTCCTCTTATTTCTGTGATGTTAACGTACATGTGGGCAGGTCCTGGAGGGCCTCTCCTCCCTTTACACAGTTAGCAACAAAAGAAAACCAGCAAAATCACATTCTAACATTTGATGTACATACTTTATTTTTGTTAATACAACATACATACAGCTCTAACACATACAAATGTGAACAGGGCAGAGGAGGGATAGGCTTCTACTGGGAAGAGCTCACTAAATGGCCTGGTTTGCGTGTGACAGTAAGCCAGAGTTAAACAATTATTTGCTTGGAACAAGCAAGCGTGCTGGTGCACATTGCTTAAATGCTGCCTGTTCCCCACTTGCCACATCAGGAGGCAACAAAGCAGTATTCATGGGCAGTATTCAAGTATGTTTTACTCACAGTACACCTGTTAAAATGAATGTCCCCATTTCCCCTTAGCCAGGGAAGTTCTCATTAGAGGAGGGAGTCGCCAGGTTCCATCTGAGGGTAAGGATCCTGCGGTAAGCCTGGGAAGGGGCTGTCTGCAACCAGGAGTTGTTCAGACTCTGACACCAAGGCTGAATGGGTCCCAAGTCCACAGGAAAACTGGCCCATCTCAAGCAGTTTCAAACTACAGGCGCAATGGTCTCTTCAGAAGAAGGACCGTCCTCTCAAGAAGGCCTCCAGAGAGAAAGTAGCTGACAGAAATCAGCTGAGGTTGGGTGAAGTTCCAGCAACTCCAGCTCAAAAACCCCCATGTGGGCTGGAAGACCTGCTGGAACCATATTTATGCACCTGTTCTGTGTTCTATTTGCTCTCATGTCTCCTGCCTATGCTGAACTTGACCATGGAATGCTCTGGCTTTGCCTCTCACCTCACTCTTTGCTACGCACTCTGACCTTGGAACAGCCCTGGATCCTGTTTGGGTTGCTGCTGGCAAATTTACTTGGGTACCCCATGAGTACAGTACACCCCATTAAAGGTAAAGGTAAAGGTACCCCTGCCCGAACGGGCCAGTCTTGACAGACTCTGGGGTTTGTGCGCCCATCTCACATCTATAGGCCGGGGGCCAGCGCTGTCCGGAGACACTTCCGGGTCACGTGGCCAGCGTGACAAAGCTGCATCTGGCGAGCCAGCGCAGCACACGGAACGCCGTTTACCTTCCCGCTGGTAAGCGGTACCTATTTATCTACTTGCCCCCGGGGGTGCTTTCGAACTGCTAGGTTGGCAGGCGCTGGGACCGAGCAGTGGGAGCGCACCCCGCCGCGGGGATTCGAACTGCCGACCTTTCGATCGGCAAGCCCTAGGCGCTGAGGCTTTAACCCACAGCGCCACCCGCGTCCCTGTACACCCCATTACCACCAGCTAAAACAGGTGGTCAGCACTCCAGTTTGTTTCCTTCCAACACGGTCAGAGGAGGAAGATGGGCCCAAGTGGGAATGATTTGAGCAGTGTATACCAGCATACTTGCTCATTCCCGGAAAGTCATTGTTTGTTTGACTCTCATTTACCATTACATATAAACCAAGCCAACGAAAGCAAGTCTCAACATGCATACTATATTGTGTACTCAGCTCAACGTGAACATAATCTGAAAGTTCACCTTTCCAGTTTTGTTACAAGTTGCATCCTTTAGTCTTCTCACATTACCAAATTTTGAACAAATCACAATCAATTTATTTGTACATGACTATTCGGTTCAAACAAAGATGTGCTATCCCAAGCCCACATTCCCAGCATGTTCACACTCCTGTCTCAGCAACATCTATGCTGACTTGGTAGTGTCCACAGAGTGGAAAATGGCAGGGTGCCCAAGACTGTGCTCTACTGGGAACTAGATTTAGGCACCAGGCCCACTGGCAGACCAACTCTGTGTTACAAAGGTGTCTGCAAACATCATATGAAGGATGGCAATATCAGCCCCATTGTGAGGCAATCCCTTACAGACGACCGCAGTGCCTGAAGACAGACAGACAGGTCGCGTATCCACAGCAGTGACCAGAGGAGAAACAACCACTGGGAGGAGCACAGAGAGAAGAGATGCCATGCTGCATCTGCAGCAGCACAACTGGATGCCTTCAGCTGCCCCAGCTGCAACAAAACATGTCTTTTCCATATCGGACCCTACAGTCACAGCAGGCACTGTAGCTCTCCAATGGTTTGACTTCTCCTACAAAGACTACTCCTCTATTGTTTCCCGAGACAGATGGATGCCAACAACAACAATTTTGTTCAAAATAAAGAATGAAAACGCCCTAAAAAGGACATTGACAGTATACTGTTGATTCATAGCACCTTCATAATTGATACTTCAAAAAATGCCTCAATAGCAGAACAATTCATTCATTATTCATTATTCATTATTCATTAGTAAGAGGAAAAGAGCATGGCATCCTCCGCCCTAGGAAGTAGTAGCATTAGAATGAGCCCTTTTTAAAAGAGAAAAAGGAAGTGTGGAGCCACTCCTGAGTCCCAGCTGATGCAGGAACATGATGAATCACATTCTGATCTTGATGGTAAACAGCAGAAGCTCTTTATTCCCCTTTGCTATGATGCTCAAAACAAGTCTTTCTCTATGCCCTTTCCCCATCCCAGTGTGTCATTAAACCTGCAATGCATTTAATAAGTACCGTATTTTTCGCCCTATAGGACGCACTTTTCCCCCTCCAAAAATGAAGGGGAAATGTGTGTGCGTCCTATGGGGCGAATGCAGGCTTTCGCTGAAGCCTGGAGAGCGAGAGGGGTCGGTGCGCACCGACCCCTCTCGCTCTCCAGGCTTCGTGCAGCTCTCTGCAAGGTGCGGGAGTCCGATGCTGGGCTCCCACGCCTTGCGGAGAGTTGCCTGTTCTGGGAATATTTTTTCCCCTTTATTTCCCCCCCCCCAAAAAAAAAAACCTAGGTGCGCCTTATGGGACGGTGCGTCCTATAGGGCGAAAAATACGGTGCATAGCAGGAATGGATTTTTTTTTTAATCCCAGAGATATTGTCAGACGTGCTAGGCCAGTGGTGGCCAAACCTGGCTCTGCAGCTGTTTTTGGACTACAACTCCCATCATCCCTAGCTAACAGGACCACTGGACAGGGATGATGGGAACTGTAATCCCAAAACAGCTGGAGGGCCAAGTTTGCCCAACACTGTGCTAGACACCTTTTCTTGTATGTACCTTCCCAAACTTTAAGATACTTTTTGGTTGCCATGCTCCATGTATCCCTGCCAAATGAAGTAGAGTGGGTGATCACTAGGGCAGCCTTTCTCAACCTGTGGGTCCCCATCACCCCTAGCTAGCAAGGCCAGAGCTCAGGGATGATGGGGGTTGTAGTCCAACAACATCTGGGGACCCACAGGTGGATAACTGCTGCACTAGAGAGAGGGCCATTCCAGTAGCATGCCTCCCTCCCTGCACCAAATTATGGAACAGCTTTCCTAGAAAGGTTCCCCTGGCACCACCCTTGTGGTCTTTTTGGCTACGGGTGATACCCTGTGGGTCACTCAGGGTTTTAAATATATCGTGCAATTTCATTCTCTCAATTTTTATAAGTGTGTTTTTATTTCGGAGTTGTGATGAGTTTTGTTTTCTTGTCTGTATTCCTATTCATATTATATGATTTTGTTTTATCTTGTATTTAAAGTGTTTTTATACTTATTTATTGCACCATGCTCCAAGAACTTTTATGTTATGGGCAGCATACAATTGCTGTTAATAAATAATAAATGTGTTAGAGACCCCACTGTCTATGTCCCTCAATGTTACATAAGCAGATTCAAAGCTAAATTCCGCCTCATGAGAAAAAACGCAGGAACCTGTGAACAAGAGCCTAGAACAGTGCTGTGAATTATTTTAATTGCATTGAACCAAGCAAGGTTTTGCTGAAAGAATTACTAAAGAGAAAGATTTGGATGCAATGCCTTGGAGACCGAGTTTGCTAAAAATATTGCTAGCTGAGCAATACATTAGGGCAGACTTTTGGGAACATGTTAATTGGGTAATTCCTCAAAGATTAAATAGTACACAGATTTCTTGCTTACAAGTCAATTAACTTTTTTATTTAACAGTATTTATTTGCTAAGTAGGAGAAGACAGGACCTTCATATGCTACATAGCTCAGCAGACTGGAAGTTTTTCCATGGGTCAAACACTACACCATCATATACCCAGTATATGATTCGGGTGTAAACAAGTTGTGTTTCTCTCATCATTGGGTGCCTTTTTTCAAGCCACTGGTCACAGTAATGACTATAGCTGTCCCTAAACACTAAATTTTCTCAACAGTCATGTAGAGATGCAACTCATTTGTGTGAATAAGGCCTTAGACATCTCTCCATATTTGCAGCCATCCATTGCCATGCTGACAACTAAGTGCGCATGCCCAAGTGGCGTGAGCATGCAGGAGGATGGCCCAGGCAGGTCCTCCCATGCTCCCCATGTCACTGCTACCAAGAGAATGAAGAGAAGACAGACCCACCCACCACTGACAATAAGGATGAGAGATGGTAGCCATGAAGGGGCGAAAGTCTTTGCCCCTTTGTCCACCAGCATCTCTCCCCCCCACACACACACACCAAACAGTGAGAAAAGGAAGCCTGCATTTTATAATGCAGCGGCAGGGTAATGTGGAGGGGTTTGGGGTAAGTTGTGAGAAGATGGGTTTAGGGGCAAACTGAGGGACAGAAGGGGCTGGCAGCAGGTTGGGAGTTTGGCAGGTATACGAGCAATGTTAACAGGGGCGGCAGCCTCTAGTCATACAATGCAAACTTACTTCTTGTGGTTGTAACAGGCTCCAGACAGGAGTCTACTCCAGCCAATATGGTGTAGTGATTAGCGTGTCGGACTAGGACCTAGAGATCGGGATTCAAACCCTCAAACAGCCGTAAAGCTTGGGCCAGTCACTATCTCTCAGCCTAACCTACCTCACAGTATTGCTGTGATTATAAAAGGAGAGAGAAGAACCATATGACCACCTTTATATTATTGCAGGAATATGGGGATATAAATGAAGCAAGCAAGTAAGTAAATAATGCATACATCCAAATCCTGCTTGTGTGATAAGCCATTCAGATCATCCTCAGGGGTCCACCAATTCCACCGCTCATGAGCCAGTCATATTTTGTGTAAATGCAGAAAAATTAGGAGTGAGGGGCTCTCCTATCACACTGACCTTTGGAGGAGGTCCTCACCTTGCTTCTTACAGCATCAAAAGTTCAGTAATGCAACTGAGGAAATCCCCTTTCCCTTCCCACAACAACTGCACAGAAGCCAGCTTTCAATGATTGATTGCCCCAGCTCAGGAACACTTGAGAACCCACAACTTGGGAATGGGGACTAGATATATTACATGTCATATGAGGCAGGAGCCTTCTTACCAGAAGGAAAAAAGTAATCACCCATGCCAGTTGGCTCAATGAAGACTACCCCACACTAATGTCTCTTTATACAACAGTACATAGTACTTGGGATCCTGAGAGAAGAGCGTTTGTCAACTTAGTAGATGAAGTTGCAATTTGTATATTTTTACAACAGAGGCAGATTACAGAGTAGCATAGCATAAATGTTTCAAAAGACTTAAGTATTACTTTATCATACATTATGGACGGATCTACCACTGGGCCAATTTATTGATATGGACAGCATTTCAATCCCACTGAAAAAAACAAGAATCAAGAAATTCCCTTGGAAGAATTTAAATGAAAAATAATAGAATAGGAAAGATCTGTTTATATAGTTGCCTGCAACATACAGTTTGCAGGTATTTGAAGAACCAATGCAGTTTTGAATCATGCTGTGGCAGCCTGCTTATTGAAATGCTATTTTGTATGGAAATGAAGCAGTAAATGACCATAGTTCTTTCCTTGGTTTACAATAGTGGTTAAAATAAAAGGGTTGCATAGAACTAAAAAGAAAGGCAAGCAGTGGTGTGGGATAGAAAAGTGAAGTATTCTTAAGAATATATAGGGTCACCTTGCAATTTAAAAGAAATGGTTCTAAACATTTGGGTACAATGAAAGAAGAAGCATTTCAAAAAGGAATCCAGTGGAAATCTTCATAAAAACAAATTTTGTTTCATTAGTTATTCATTTCTTTCCTATGCTCTATTGTATTTATTACATTTTTATCCAACCCTTCCTCCAAGGAAGCCAGGGCAGAGTAAATAACTGAAATCCATTTAAGCTACATTGTGAGGAAATAGTCACAATATTAGTTCACTGACAAATTTACAGGAAGAGGTGAACACGAGGAACAAAATAAAACAGTGCAACATATTTAACAAACCACCTTCAAACAGTGATCTCAAATCATGAATAGTCAGGCTTCAAAAGCACAGTTTGTGGAACAAATTCGGATCCAGACATTAAAGCAAATAATGGGTTTCACATTATGCTTTAACATGGCCTAAACATATAATACAAACTAGAGAATTATGCAAATAAGTCATATACAGTGCTATAGCAGCTATGTCAATTCCTAGACTTCCTGTTCAGAGACTGAGAAGAAAGTGGATATCAAAGTGCTATGACATAGATTGGAAATGCGCACACACACACACACTTCGCAAGGGGTGAGACAATGAAGAAAACTAGGCTTGATTAGCTCTTGAATCAGTATGTAGTACAGCAGCTGCCAGCCTTTTTGTAAATTACAATGAACACTACTATGCAACACTGAACAGTGTTCATGTCAGAAAGAGTGAAGTATTCCTTCCTCTCCCTCCATCCAGAAAGACGGACTTAATTCCTTCTGACTCAGCTATTTGCCTAGTTTTCTTGTTCTTTCCCATCAAGAAGGTCATGGGGTTGGGAACTGAGGGCCAATAATGGAACAAAGAGGGTTAGTGATTAGTTCTAGCTCTCCCTCTAATATTTCAGCATCTGGTCATTTTGCTATCCAACATCCAGGCTATTTAAAAACCCCTATTACAATCAATGGCAAAAAAAATATCACCTTAGCAGTGGGCCCAAGTTGATTGCAAAAATTGTATAACACCTAATTTAAAATAAGCGGTACCCCATGTACAACTAAACAGGGAACACGGTCCCCCCCTCTTTTCTACGGCCTCTTGGGGAGAACGTGACTTTCCTAACTCACTTACGCTTCTCCCAGTTTTGCATAAACTCCTGGCAATCAATACCTGTCTATATGCAGCATAACCTTTTTTGAATTGCTCATATGCTTCACTGATTTCCTTAGGAGCTGTGCTCCTTCACCTAACTTTGGTGGCTAAAAAATTATAGCCACCATACTCTTGAGAGAAATAAATGTTAAATGCTTATAAGCAGGAGTGGGCACAACAAAGACAAGCTGTGATCCGTTGATGGGAAACCTAGCTGCTAACACAGTGGACTGGCTGTGCCTCATTCTCCAAGTCCATCTCTATCTTTGATTCCCAGCGCTTGCTCAGAGCAAGACAGAGGTGAACGAGAGCTGGAGACCAAGGCAAAGGTGGTGCTGTCACCTTGTCAGCAACAGCAAAGCAATTAACAACAAGAAAACCAGTGGAGGTACCTGCTTCAAGTGGTGCAAAATGGTGCATACTTGTTGGCAACAGTTGCGCTGGATTTAATTTCTTAAAAAACTGGCAGGCCATTTACGGCAGAAAGCTGCCCACCCTACGTTTATAGAGACATTAAACTGTGACAGAGTCACAGTGGTACCTCTGGTTATGAACTTCATTCGTTCCGGAGGTCCGTTCTTAACCTGAAACCGTTCTTAACCTGAGGTACCACTTTAGCTAATGGGGTCTCCTGCTGCCGCTGTGCCACCGGCGCACGATTTCTGTTCTCATCCTGAGGTAAAGTTCTTAACCCAAGGTACTACTTCCAGGTTAGCAGAGTCTGTAACCCAAAATGTTTGTAACCCGAGGTGTTTGTAACCTGAGGTAGCACTGTATCTTTTGGATGTTCATCAACATTTGCTGTTTACCTCCTGTAGAGGTAAGAAAAGATGATCAATAGAAGTGGATTTAATGATGAAGATGCTAGTTGTGACACAACAGACAATATCTCAATTGAGATAAAGAGCACACAGTAGCTGATCTCAGTTGCGCTAATCAAAAAATGGGCCAAAGCAGTATTATGCAAATATCTCAGTCCTAGATGCTGGTAGTCACAGCGGTATTTGGTATTCAAAAGACACATCACAACTCAAATTACTTCTGTTCTAAGTAATTCAGATTTATAGTGTGTGAACCTGCAAATTATGTTGATTACTAAAGTATTAAAAAAGAAACACTAACAAGAGCTACTCTACTTAGAATATTTTAAAATGATAATTTGGAGGAAAATGTGCACAAGAGTGTTGGCCAAATGAAGTGCGCAGTTTTAGAATTGTCTTTCTAATGAGATGTTGCATGTAATGAAGAACTGTCTCTCTTTGATCTTAAAAGGTTTGAGACTAGAGAAGGGCTGAATGAAAGGGGGACAAGATCCCAAAGGAATCAGATTCCCAGCTTCTTTTTACTACCTTTTCTGGAGTTCCTTTTGACAAAAATAAAGGCTGCGGAGAAAAACATAAACATTCCACTCAATTCCTTTCATGTACTTCCCCTGCCTTGCTTCAGATCATGTGATCAGTTCTGACCTTTACCAAATTCTCGTCTCTGCCTCGCTATAGTGTCTTATTCAGACTATCAGAATCATTTAGTGAAACTATCCTATTCTTTCACACTTGACTCCTTTCACAGACGAGCGGTTCATTTTCATGCAGACCCACTTTCAACTTCAAAAGGTTTCTTTGTATCTCAGTCTCTTATGTCTCTTGTTTAAAACACTTTCAAATAAGGGGGGGGGTGACTGGCTGCTATGAACTGCTAGACCAATAATAAAAACCCCTAATAACCACAGCAAGGCAGCAAGCATCCAGTGGACCTTGCAGTTCCTTAGTACCACACATAGCTTATCTGTGCACAGTCAAGGTCATGGCAGTTGCTTTGAAATCTGAACCCGCCACTACCAAGCTGGGCTGGTTGCCTTGCTTTACTTTCATGAAGATGCTTGCCTGTATAATATTCCTTCTGTGAGTTCGCTTATATCCAGGGAACCACACAGGGGCTCTCTCAAAATTACTAGCTAGCTTAGAACAAAGTGGGAGAGAATCTGCTAGCTATGTGACACATCGCCAGATATCAAAAGGGTGTCTTACCCATGGCAATTACATATTGCGACAAAAGTGAAACAACTTTCAATTACCCAAAGTGAGATAAACCACTTTACTCACTTCTTTAAACTTCAGTGCTGAGGTGGTGGCTGAGATTATTACTGCTAATTAACACCAACAGTGCACTATACCAGGCGTGGTATAAAGACACCATATCAGCCTGGCAGGCAGGCACGTAATAGACATGCAGGACAAAGGTGAAAAGAAAGATAGGGCTCGATAAGACGACAGGCTGGAGTAAGAAAAGCAACTAATTTAAAGAACAGAAAGCACAATCTATGGTCAAGGCTTTATATAATCCATTCTGTGCCAAAGTAACCCAAATGCACCCTTGTAAAGCCTACAATTCTACTTCTAACTGTAGCGGTGTGTGAGTGTGTGTATGTGTATCTGTGCCAAAGGAAAGGCAACGTTTTTTTCCTTTGAAATTTTAAAGGCCCATCTCCACACACACACACACACACTCCAAATTCATACTTTAAACAAAAAGCTCGATTGTACAACTATCACATTTTCTAGTGCAAAACAAAAACAAAACTAGTGTGAGGAAGTATGGCTTTTGCACAACAAAATGCCTGTTTAATTCCCTGCCCATTAAATTTTGTTACCAAAAAAAACGCCTGAAGAATGTCAGCTTTTTAAGGAACAAGTAGCCATAGCCCTAGAACATCTTAAAGATAAACTTCTTTGCGGCACAAGCTTCGAAAGGTGGAGTTTGCAGTTTTCCAAGCTAAATTACTGAAACTGTCTGCACAGAGTTTGGAAAGACTATTTTTAATCAAAATTCATGCTAAAACAAGATATGGCTTGGTATGTAAGT
Source organism: Podarcis vaucheri (assembly GCF_965113315.1). Classification (NCBI taxonomy): domain Eukaryota; kingdom Metazoa; phylum Chordata; class Lepidosauria; order Squamata; family Lacertidae; genus Podarcis; species Podarcis vaucheri. Next base: position 57,083,558 of record NC_138764.1, read on the forward strand.
TTCTTCATGTAGGTATATTAGAAAATCTCATGTTTCTATTATAAAGGTATCTGCTTAAAGGGGAGAGGGGGAAATTCCTATATTTCAGTTAGAAAACTTAACATCCAGCTTTCCTCAAAACAAAACAAAACAAAACAAAACAAAACAAAACAAAAAAGACTGTTCTCCATACTCCAAGACTGCAGTCTTATATACACTTTACCTGGGAGTAAAGTTTACTGAATTCAGTTACGTATTGTCTTCTGAGTAAATATGCATAGGATCAGGCTCACACTTGATTACTGCTTAACAAATACTCTACTGCCAGCCGAAACAAACCTCAAATTTGTACTCCCCCTATCCAGTTTCAGACATAGATAGTTCACTGACTACAGTGGATGCTCGGGTTGCGAACGTGATCCGTGTGGGAGGCATGCTTGCAACCCGCAGCGCCGCGTCTCTGCACACACAGATCGTGCTTCTGCACATGCACAAAGTGCAATTTAGCACTTCTGCGCATGCGCCAAAAGCCGGAAGCAACCCATCCCAGTACTTCTGGGTTCAGCGCAGTGCGCAGGCTGAAAATGTGCAACCTGAAGCGTCTGTAACCCGAGGTATGACTGTACTTACTCAGAAAGCATACACAGGAGTAATCATGTCTACCACTCAAGACATTTTTCTTATTCTAGAGCTCGACTAGAATTGCCTGCTGAGAGACACGGAAATCCCTAAGAGCAATCAGGAAAGCATTCAGATCCATTAGCCTCCTCTGTTAGACCATTTTTATAGCTTCCATGGACCTGCAAAAGCTCAAGGCCCCAGTCTAAGTCAAAACCCTAACAGGTAACAGAACTACAGGACATTACTTCACACCCAGATCCAGCCAGCACAGAAGCCACATTAAGGGTGCTCTGCTGAATCAGTGGACCCATAAACCAAATGGGACAGACCCACTGTTGCCACGGAGGTCCTGAACCACTGCTGACAGGGTGACCTGAGCATGTATGTTGAAGTTTCCCAACATAACTGTAGGGATTGCTATGGCTAGCACAGGAAAGGAAACTGCGGAGTAACTGAAGGACTGCCTTCACACAAGGATCCTATTCACATGCAAGCAGCTACATGCATACAATTGTACATGTTCCTTTTTACACATCCTGCTCAAAGCACAGGTGCCAGGACAGCATGCAGTCTTTCACCTTCCACACATTTAGTGAAGGGACATATATGAGGACCCAATACACACATGTAGTGTTAGAATGTGCTATAAAATCATAACAATGTGAGAATCACAATCACAAGGCTCTCTCAGTGGGAGCCAAGAAATCTGGCTGCAATCCTTGCCTTGATGAGGAGTCACAATGAACTCTATGAACTGCGTAAATTAATATTACTTGTGTGCCCAAGGCTGCAAAATCAGGTTTGACTAAGAATCTCTGCATTTGGCCTCTAGCTGTTTCTCACAATTTAAAAGAAAGGGGAGTGTTCATTCTTGCACAGCTTGTGGCTAACCGTACCATTAAGTACCTATTTTGTTCTATTTAATTTTCAGAAAAGTTATGATTTCTGCACCCTGAAATGCTATTTACATTCTCTTTTAACAGCCTTGATTAACAACGGCTGTTTTTGCATCTCTGTTTCCTACAGCGCATGAACATACGGCAGCAATATCTTTGGGTCTCTTCCTTTACAAGATGCACAAAAGTAAATGCAACTTACAGTGAAACAAAATTAAGCATGGCTCGGCCTGAAGCAAGGAAATTTGTAATCAAATTATTTGAAGATCTTAACTGAATTTTCTACAAAATTCTGAAAATTACTGGGCACAATAACCATCACATGGGGGTACGGTATCCTGCAGTACAAATTACCCAAATTCCCTCATCAATTACCACCCAAGAATCAAAAGCCCAAGAGATTATGCACATGGATCTTTGTACAATCATTCTTATTCTATTATGTCATCTTATAGAGCCCAAATATTCAAATAAAGGGAACAGAATGTAGGGGGTACAATTATTCCTGAATCCATTTTTTTTACACTGTAAGAGTTTAAATGATCCAGTGAGGTCAAGTGTTAGAAATTAGCTAGGCTCCAGGCATGTTCAGCAACTGGCACAGGTCCAACTGCATTCATGTGAAGATCTCTGGATGTCGTATGGGCGACTGACACCGCCATCTGGCTGGCCCCTCCAGTTTTCTTAAGCAGGTAAGCAAAATAGCTTATCTATTGCGTTTATATCCCACCTTTTCGCCAAGGACTACATAAATCACCCCACTCCTCAGTTAATCCCTACGCCGACTCCATGAGGTAGGTTAAGAAGCTGTGACTGGCCCAAGGTCACCCAGTGAGCTTCATGACTGAATGAGGATTTGAACCCTGATCTCCCAGGTCCTAGTCCAACACTCTAACCACTACACCACATTGGCTTCCTACAGTACTTATTCCATGGGGCAGCTATACAAATTAAGTGGGTAAATAAATATGGGGAAAGCAAAATGTCACTTAGAAAAGGATCTGAAATATTTTCCTTGAAACTTGAATTTATTAGATATTTTAATGTGCTGTAAACAATTTTGAGATTTTTTTCCCCTTCAAAATATAAAGAATAAAAATATAAAGCAGTATAGAAGTGAAATGAACAACAACAACAATTATTGTGGGAGGCAGGGGAAATGGCACCTAGACATTCTGTTGTGGAAATGTAACCTAGGTTTAAGGTGCAGTTTGGCAATTAGCTTATACATCTGATATATAGCTTATATATCTGATTACAGATGGGTAGCCGTGTTGGTCTGCCATAGTCAAAATAAAAAAAATTCCTTCCTGTAGCACCTTAAAGACCAACTAAGTTAGTTCTTGGTATAAGCTTTCGTGTGCATGCACACTTCTTCAGATACACTGTGTGTATCTGAAGAAGTGTGCATGCACACGAAAGCTTACACCAAGAACTAACTTAGTTGGTCTTTAAGGTGCTACAGGAAGGAATTTTTTTTATATATCTGAGTTTCTAACATTGTCTGAAACATTTTATCTGGTGAATCTATTCTGAGTTGTCAGGAAGCTAAGAATCTGTGGAAACATCAGTTATGAAATTTGTACTAGAAGCCACTTGGCTATTGTCAGTTGTGGTTCCTCAGATAAGTATCAGTTGATTCCATCTGAGGCTGTTCACAAAGTGCAAGAAGGGAGAGAAAGAGAGATGCAACAAGGTGCCCTGTATCTAGTAACATTTAGCTGGGGGAGAATAGCCAGCATGATGGTCAAAGCATCTTTTGCAGAAGGGTATATTCCAGCCTCCTTTAGGTCCCATCTTCAAAACCAACTTTGGAGTTCTTCTGTCTTGAGTAATTATAGTCCACTCACCATTTGATTTTTGGAGGGTTGGAGGTGGCTGGACAACTGCAGCTGCTTTCCCATGAAGCTGATCACCTAGATCCATTTCAGTCTGATTACCAGACAGATTTTGGATTAGAAAACATGCTGGTTGCCTCAGCAGATGATGTACCCAAGCAGAGGAAGGTCATCCTGGGATATGGCATTTGGTGTCATTAGTATGCTGCTGACACTCAGCTCTCTCCTTATCAGATCTATGTGGGGTGGCAACATTCCTGAATGCACGTCTGAGAGCCATAATGGACTGGATACGGATGAATCTATTTAAAATCAATTCAGGCAAAACAGAGCTGACAATGGTGGTGGACTCCTTGGCTGAGAAAATGCCTGCCCTGGAGAAGGTTCACACTCTGGGCTGCTCTGGGACACCAGCATCACTCTTGAATTAGCAAAGGTAGCAGCTTTGGGTTTGGAATGCTTTTTACCAGTGTCATCTACTATGCTAGCCATGCCTGCTGCTAAAAGATAAACACCTGGCTGTTTCCCAGTTATCTCATAGAATGTCTCCTCCGGATGAACCTCACCAAAATTTAGAATCTGACAATGAATGGCTACTTTGTATGGAGGCTATGTTAGCTTTCATGAAAACAGGCCCATGCAGTTTGGGAGGGGGCAGCTAGGTACAATTGCCCCAAGCCTCGGAGGGCTATACTGACTGGGGGGCTGCCAGGGACAGGCTGCTTTTTTGTTTGAGTTTATAACTTTATATTCTAACAAGACTCCCTCCCCAGGCCTCAGACAAGCTCTGCATGGGCCTGCGTGAAAATAAGGGCTTTTACCATAGTTGCTAAGGAACTTTGGAGCAGAGTGTTCATTTACCTCCCTTCTCTGTCATCTTTCTGGTGGCAGGCAAATAGATTTATTTCATCTTTGCCTTCAGAAGGCAAGCCCTATTAAAAGTTTTCTGATGTGATGCAGTTTTATTTATCACAAGCATTATTTTCATGATACTGTTTAGTGTTTATATTACAAACTGCCTTAGCAATACAGAATAGAAAATAAAACGAGTGATGTAAATATACTGAGCATTTTACTATTATTTCAGTTATTCTCCCAGCGTTCACGAAAGCAGTGTATTAAAAAAGCATCTATGTACTTCATTTTACAGTTCGAAAATAGCTGAGAGATATTGCACATCAAATCCCAGTTATGTCAACAATCCAACTATGAGTCCAATACTCCAACTAAAAGCAACAAACAGCATCATAAAAGCAAACAGATTTATTTGTAGCATAAGCTTTTTTGAATTAGAAACTAACTGATCAGAGATGCATGGAGTGTTAGCCTCAACTGGAAGATGACATATGTATAAGCATACAAGTAAAGTAAACAGTGAGGTCAAAAGTCCATGAAATGCAAGGGGTAGCAGTAGGTGTGCGTCATTTCTCTGCACAACCCATGGTAAGAACAGAGTGACTCATTTACAACGTATGCCTGTGTGTGTCTATGATACCTGCCAACTGAGGAATACACTTCTTATATCTGAGGAAGTGGATTCTTGTCACCCAAAGCTTATGCCACAGCAAGACTTTTAACATTCCAAAAAATCTTTGTCGCTTTTCCTGCAATACACCAACATAGTTACACCATTGGAATTATTCTCTAATACCTGGAGTTTAAAAGAGGCTGGTTCACATACTTCATAATGCGGATAATTCTACGCCTGTTGCTAATCTTTCACTCTTAAGCAATATTCACGAAGGTATCATAGTACAAAAATGTAAATAGCTACATTATGTACTGAGGAAACAATTCACAATACTTGTCTGACTAAACTGGGGGTGGGGATTAGATCATGCTAAAGTTTTCCTGCCAGCATATTCACAAATACTGAAAACTTAAATTCCATGCAAATGTATCCAAATCGTTGTCCTTAGCTATCACAATTTGCTATGATATGTTATTTGTGCAATGTGATCTGAAATTAAAATGGAATGAAACATGGTTTTCTACATTCTGAGGTAAAACTGCAAGAAACAATACTAAAGTTCAGTAGCAGCCAGGAATGGCTGGCAGGATTCCTGCTGCTTATGTCATCCGCCTTATTCTAATGTTTTAGCATTGGTGAACTCCACATCATTCCTAAAGCTTGAGGCCAGTCAACTGGCCAAAGATTTTTCTTTTAGAACCATTCCAAATTTCTGTCAATAGCCATGCCTGTGCTAGCAAGGACACTTGGCAACAGCATTTTGCATCTTCACAATACTCACTATATAAGTTCTTGAGCAATTAACTCAATTTGGGAAAACTTAGCATGCATTAACTGCACTTAATTGTCACTGTAGTTGCTGTGGAGTTTGCAGATGTCTAAGATAGCTCTTAAGTGAGTCCACACACAACCTTTTCTGCTGTTTTAAGCAATGTTTCATGACAAATCATAAGGCACAAAAGCCACTTGTTCAGTTTCCGCAACCAAGCCACTGCGATAAATAAAACTGTATTTGCTTGACCTCTCACAGATAGAATTGTTCTCTCTGCCAAGAGCTTGAATAAAATTTAGCAATGTTGTTTAGCAGACGGAGATCTCTGAAACAGTACATAGTCTAGCACTCTTCCTGTCTTTTATTCATAGATCTTCATAATGTTGACTCTTATTTTTACTTTTACACCAAAAGACAGCACAAGGTCTAAGATACAGAATTTCAGTCAGCACTCATGACAAGAAGACCTCACAAGAACAACAGAAATTGGCAGAAATTCTGTACTGGGCTGTTTTGCCAAACACAGCATGACTGCAATTCAATTCTGTCTATTCAAATACCACATTCATGCACCTGAGGTATGCAGCGCCAAGAGACTAGGAGATTAACTAGCATGTTCACTGGGACTGTTTTTACCCTTAAGTCATTCCATGCCTGAATGCCAACAGTGGTCCAGCCCTACTTGCTAACAGTCAAAGCAAATGTGAATTCAGTATTAACTTCCTTACTAGTAACAAATGGTATTAAGATAACATCTCCAAAAATATTTAACAAAACTTGAGCAAGCCATTCTTACCTGTGACAATATAAAAACTGATTTGGGAATGAATTAACGCTGCTTAGGTTCTCAAAGGTTCACCTGAAGTACAGAGGATTCTTCACAAAACCCACATGCCAAGCTGATCTCTCTAGTACCAGTAATTGTAATGATTCATAAAGGTAAAGGTAAAGGTACCCCTGCCCGAACGGGCCAGTCTTGACAGACTGTGGGGTTTGTGCGCCCATCTCACATTTATTGGCCGGGGGCCAGCGCTGTCCGGGGACACTTCCGGGTCACGTGGCCAGCGTGACATCGCTGCTCTGGCGAGCCAGAGCCGCACACGGAACGCCGTTTACCTTCCCGCTGGTAAGCGGTACCTATTTATCTACTTGCCCCCGGGGGTGCTTTCGAACTGCTAGGTGGGCAGGCGCTGGGACCGAGCAGCGGGAGCGCACCCCGCCGCGGGGATTCGAACCGCCGACCTTTCGATCGGCAAGCCCTAGGCGTTGAGGCTTTAACCCACAGCGCCACCCGCGTCCCATAGCTGATTCATAGCTGCTTTTAAATAGCATAACAACCCAAGCAAGGAGCTTACTTAAACAGATATGTGCTCAGCCACAAAAGTGAACACAGCTGTAGAAACCAATTTAATAAAATGTATATGAAAGGGAATGGTAGGCAAATCAATGAACACAGTAGACTTCACAACAGCATGCAATTCCAGTTCCCAAGAATGTATGCACCAAATTCCAGCCTCATAACAACTTAAGTCAAGCAATAAAACCTTCAAAATGGGTTTTTAAAAAGAATAAGAACTCCCTTATCCCCTCTGCCCTGGCAAAAACATTCCCGAACTAGAGGAGGTGTGAGGGAGAAAGAAAGACACTTTATAAGCAAAACTGGAAAGTGACCCATTGATATGGTTGTGCTAGCAAGCTGCCATATTAAATCAATATTAATTCTGCACAATTTCTTTATAAAAATAAAGCTACAAAATTCCCTGATGTCCACCTGTCCAGACAAGGTTGCTGGGGCTTTTAAAAAACATCTTTCTAAAAGGAATATAATGGATTTCAAGGAGGAGCTTACAGTGAATGTTCAGTGAACCAGGTAATGTTTTAATAGATTTCTAACAGCAGCCTATTTTATGTTTTTATATCACTTAGAGACCTTGAAAGGTTTCAGCCAATGCCTTTTACTGCATCATGCTTGTAAGTTCAATACATGCATGCTTCACACTTGTACAAGTCTTATGCCTTTTCCATTTTTAAGGTATTGTTTACTGTAATTACTGTTAAAGAGGACAATTTCAATGGAGATAGCTATTGCAGCATAAAGATCAAAATGTATTGCTGCACCTCAAAGACTAACAAATTTATGTGGCATAAGCTTACATGCCCATGAAAGCTTATCCCACAACATATTTGTTAGTCTTTAAAGTGCCACAAGATTTTGTTACTTTGTTATTAATATGCAAATTTCTGCCAGTTGCTAAAGAACAAAGAAAAATTCCCAACATCTGTTTCATATATCGTATATACGATTACTGCATTTCATTATTAATAGTATTCCTTACTGCTGTTTTTCAAAACTCAGCATTTACACTCTGATTTATACTGGAGGTGGGGATTTTCTCTAATTGCCTATTTGGTACTGCCATATTTTCTGTAAACATTATGCTGCTGGAATTAAGTGTCCATGAAGTCTGATGTCATAATACATTTCTTAGCCTTCAAGGTGTCACAATACTCCTATTGGTTAAAGGGGAGTCATTGCTTTAATTTCAGGGTGGCTAATCCCCCAGTCTCATCTACCCCCCATAAGCATTTTTTCTTCCCCACGTTCCAGTGATTTGGTAAAGGAGTAAAAAGAAAAAAGAAAACACTTTGCTAGACAATCCAGTGCCTGACAAGGATGCAATTCACTTCCTGTGTCATATGCTGGGATACAGACCCAAGAGGGTCAGCCAAGAGGATGAATATGGCCCTTGAGTTAAAAAATAAGAAAATATTAGCTACCCCTGCTTTAATTGCTCAAAATATTTAAGACACATCAAGCTGAGTCAGAGGAGAGAATTCTACATGTGTACCTCAATTCTTCCTTCAGTTTTGAAGTTCCCAAAACAGTCTTGAGTTAGAAAGAAGGGAGCAGGTAAGCGGGGGGGGGGAGGTGCCCGGGGGGCGGGGGCGGGGAGAGTCCTCTACACATGTTCAAATGTTGACTGATAAGCAAATCATGCACACAGTGGGGCTTTGCTTGGATTTCCAATTGTTCATGAAGAATAGTTGCTGACACATTCATAGCAGCAATTCAAGCCCTTTAAGAATGCTAAAACCCCAAAAGACAATACTATATATTCACATTTGGTGTTTTTATCCCTATTGTACATAGACTATCCATGGAAGAATAGAAATGAGAAGTGTTGGAATAACCATATGGATTTTGCAAAAATGGTCTACCAAGTAGTCAGAAATCTAAGGATTGTTCGCTTTTCTCTTCTCTTTCTTTTCCTCCTTTTGGTTTGTGCTTTTATTTAAATTATTTTTTATCTCTGATATAAAGATGTCAGATATTTGATATTAACCTTTGTATATTTTCTTTCAAACTTTATTTAATTTTTTTTTGGAGGGAAATCTTAGTTTCTATTTCCTGATCTTTAAGGCAAAACTCTTATAGATTTAGAATTCTCATCTAACATACACCTTTTCCATGGAGGAGACTCATATTGTCTTGCAAAATCCATTTCCGTTGCAACAAGAGCCTGGGAAAACGTTATCCAAAGACGTTTATCCCACTAAGGTCCAGAGGGAGTGGTTGTGAAATAATCGTTTTATGTGTGGCACTGACAAGTAACAGCAACTTTAAAGAGAAGGAAATGCTTTCCTTTCAAACTTCCTTATTTACAAAAAAATAACAAAACAAAAAACTAGAATTGCAGTCATTAAGAAAAACATCTGGTATATTGCTTTGATTTGCAACACTAACTGTTGGACAGAAGCAAAACATTTTCCCCCAAAGAAGCTAATAATTGAGCATTCATATCCATGTATAACCTGTCATTTATTCCCCTCATCAGCAACTGCTCGAGTCTGATAAAATTAAACACTCAAGTCAGGCAGATTTTGTTAAAAGCAATAATTACATTATTACTAGAATATACAATTAAGTAATGAAAAAACCAGAATGACACTGTGCAGCAGTATTTTATCCACTTTTCAAAAATATCACTGGACTGAAAACATGCAGAATAATAGAAAGTAATAACAACACTTCCACTGAACTATCACAGTGCCCAATTTAAAACTTCAGCCACAGGCAAAATACATAAATGATTAGCATTGTGGTGTTTATTTTAATTACACTCTGCAATTAGAATCCAACAGCCTGTCAAATCATTTAAGATCCAGAGAAAACCAATAATTTAAAAGCACCAAGCACCACTTAGAAAACTTGCCCCTTGTTTGAAACAGACTTGTTATGTCAGACAACTTCCCGACAATATAACAATTGTACAACCAGCCACAAACTGTTTCCCACTCTAGTAATATCTCAATACAATACAGTATATGCATATATGCTTCTGCGTTGATAAGTTGTGAAAGTTCATGCAATCCAGTTTAGACGTGCTCTTGACACTTACAAATGCAACTAACCCATCTCCAAAGCAGACCATACAGAGATCCAGCTTATAATTCTGATGCATCCAAGACCATCAGGACTGGGTTCTTACAGTAGCATGGTGCAATGAATGCCACAGAAGGGCTGTTCCTTCCTGCACTACTAGGGTAATGTGATATGGACCAGAGGAGGCACAGTATGGAATGGTCTTGCGATTCTCAAATTTTCCAGCAACACAGAGAAGCCAGCACAACTATGGCAACAATGTAGTGAACCAGGGTTGTATCCACTGCAAGCCTCACTCGGAGTACGTCAATTGAAATTAATGAAAGATAGTCATTTCCATTAACTTCATTAGGTCTACTCTGAGCAGGACTAGCACGGTATACACCTCTCAGTCTCTGTTATAGCCAATAGGTGAGTAAGAATGGGTAATTCAGATATCCTACTCCTCAAATTGCCTTTTCCCCTTACAATGTTGCAGCTAATATGAAGTGACGAATTGAAATGGGTACCAACCAAATAATAATAATTTTGGCTGGAAATCGTGAGCAACTTCTATCAATTCATTCAGTAAAAACAGACCAAAGCTCTGACCATTTCCCCCCTTTATTTATCAGTTATCAGTTCTACTTTCCCTTCCTCCTCCACCCTGTAACAGCAAAGCAAGGGAAAAGACTTCCTAACTTGTTTGTGCTTTACACCCTTTTCCCCAATGACTATCTTCCTTTGGAGAGGGAGGAAGAACAAAAAAACCCCAATGCAATGGAAAACCTGGACGCAGAATTGGATTTGCATATTTGCATTGTTATAACTTGTTCACATTATATATCTCAAAGGTAGAATTTGGGGGTTTTAGCATAAAAGTTAGTGCATTAAGGACTATCGCCATATCTGGTTATTTGGTGCACTTGCCACATGACAATTACATTGAAACTGCCCCCAATTAACACATCTTAGCAGCACCATTACTCATGGGCATATCATAGAGTGCTCACATATGTTCTGATGCCCACCCACATTGACAACAGAACCTTTCACGATTCATCACAATTAGCAGAATTCTTTCCTTAATAATAATAATAATAATAATAATAATAATAATAATAATTTATTTGTACCCAACCCATCTGGCTGGGTTTTTCCAGCCACTCTGGGCGGCTCACAATAAAATATTAAAAACATGATAAGGCATCAGACATTTAAAACTTCCCTAAACAGGGCTGCCTTCAGGTATTTTCAGAGTGTGGTCACATTGGCTTGTAGGTACAACAGCCAATCTACAAAATATCTATTTATGCCAGTAGCAGAAGACCAAAATGCCAAAAGTTTACAAAAAGATGGCAAAATGTGGAGAGAAAAAATCACCCAGGGGAACCCTTAACAATTGTATTTTATGATGTGGGAAATTAAAAACTCAGTAAAATATGAAAACAGCATGTAAGCAAAGTTAAATTACCTTACAAAAAAGATGCATGTAGGAAAACAATTGTTTAAGGAGATAAACATACATTCCAACTCAGTGAAGAAGCATATAACAATCCTTAAAAACTAACAGGAGAAGCAGTCCCTCCTCATTTACTGGAATACTATACATAGTAATCCTATTCCACACTAGTTTCAAGCTAGTCAGAAAACATTGTTTAATTAGGGTAGTGTAATGTGTTAAAGAATGTGGTTCTGCCCACAAGGAGGGCTGTGGGATCAGCATTTCAAATCCTAGTTCACACAAGACAACTATTGGGCAAGTGAGTGCTTTTCAGTCTCAGTTCCTATCTGTCAAACAGAAATAAGTGACATACTGTACAATATGAATAAATGTGTTTATTTTCCAAATGCATTCATTCACTCTAATTTAGTGGTACTTCTTGTCCTCTACTAACTTTTGAAGCTACTCTCGTCTTCATTCCAGCAAACCTTTTGAGATTTCTTTAAGGCAGGGGTGGGGAACCTCAGCCCTGAGCGGTTTTGCAAGGCTGAAATGTGTCCCTGAACTCTGATAATGCTTTTCTGTTGCTTGCCTGGACAAAGGATATAGATAAGTGTATGTGTAGAAACTAGCCTACTATACAAAGATAAAATTCACATTTGCTGCTTTGCTTAGTTTTTTTGCCTCTGGTCCAGACGACTACTGGCATGTGGCCCCCAGAAGATTACGCAGAACAGAATGCAGCCCTCAAGCTGAAAAGAGCTCCCCATCCCTGCTTTAAAGCTTAAGCAGTTCATTTTATTTTGCAATGTTTGATGTACATTCTTTCTTCTATCATTTCCAACAACAGCATTTCATAAAAAATGTATTTTTTAAAAAAATTGAACGTATGTGACAGACAAGTAAACTCGTTTCACCAAGTGAGAACACAATACATCACTACGCAGACAAAAAGAAAATGGCAACACATGCAAGTACAGTCATACCTCTAGTTGAGTTAGGTTCAGGTTGTGGATTTTTGGGTTGCGAACATGGCAAACCCGGAAGTGTATACTTCCAGGTTTTGCCGCACACACACAGGAGCCTTTTGTGCGCTGTGCGCAGGAGTGCTCTATTGCATCACACGCAAGCGCAGAAGCGGCGCTCTACTTACAGACTTTTCAGGATGTGAACGGCACCCCGGAACAGATTGCGTCTGTAAGTAGAGGTACCACTGTAAAGAAAACATGGCAAGGAGTAGACAACACAGGTAAAAAAGTTGCGAGGCATACCAACAAACCTACACAAAATATAACTAGATAGAGCCTCTTGCTCAGATATTTGGTGCTTAACTCCCAAAACTCACCATGTGTCTTCTTTAAATTTCATTTCATTGTTCTCAATCTACCACTGCTCACTTTTAATCTAGCTCTCCATATAGTTCCTCATCCCTTCCAGTTTTATATCCTCTGCAGAGTCAATGATCATGGCTACAATCCAAAGAGATGCTCAGGCTCACACAAAGAGCTTGTGCTCACCCAGAAGAATTCCCCCCATTTTTTTTCTTTGAACAGCTGGGCAATGTGCCACACCGCAAACTTCCCCTCAATTATTCTCAATTTTTAAAGCAGCTTCTCACACATCAAGAGGGGCTTCTATTTTAAGAAAAACTAGTATAAAGCCCCTTGGGCTCTAGAAACAAGATTCACAGTTCTTAGGGCTCTGGCTCATGATATCTATTATTTCTTCAAAGTCATTTCTGAAAATTGGTAGATAGTACTTATCTTAGGAAAGACCTCATAGATCACCCCAAACTGACAGGCATGTTAGTTAGTAGCCCTGCAGTGGAGATTTCAAAACAATTTTCCACTTTATGGAAGTATGATAACATAACTTGCTTAAAATCATGTCACCTAAAGTTTACTTGTTTATTCCAGTGATTATCAAACTGTACGCAGCACACACACCCACACCCACACCCACACCCACACCCCACCTACTGGGATAAAAGACACCAGGAGAAGGAGGGGCACCAAGAGAGGGATCCTGCAGCAGGCAGAGCCAGAGTCTCTTTCCTTCCAGCAGTAGAAGCTTAGCACTGAAGCCACTAGAACTGCTGTGCTATGCTGCAGGGATGAATGGGCAACTGGATGCAGCCAGAAGGTCAGATCCTTATCTCCACATCATCCTATGGGACAAATCTGACAGGTGGATAGGGCCACCCACCTGTCAATCACTTTACATCACAGTTACGCCAGGTAATCCATTTCTGTATAGCTGAACACCCAATGATTATTAGATCTTGCAAAGCACTGCACACCACGTTATGCAGATACTGAATCAGCTGCTCAGCACTTGCAAAGTGCTGTGCACCACATTTTGCAGGTTTTGACTATTAGCTGATCAAATGTACCTGTAAGCCTCCTTAGACACAGCAGCATTTTTACCTGTACCCACAGGTACATCTTATGACATCAGATGCAGGGCAGGTGGGAGTGGCTTGGCCAAAGCATCCTGGTGTGCCAGCCAAAGAGAGACAACTGGCAGGCCAAACTGGGTTCATGGGCAAGGGGTACATCACCACTATTGTAGAGCTTCTTCTCTGTATAGCTAGCTGGCTTTAGGAGGGAATGAGATGCACAGATGAAGTCTTCTTTGTCACAGTTGGATTAAAAAAAATGAACAGATTTTATTTGTTTATATTATTATATCCTGCCTTTCAAATAAATATTCCAAGGCAGTTTACACAAAGTTTCACAAAAACAATCAGCCTTTTAAAACAAAATAAGCAAACTGAAACAGCAGATAAAACTAGAATTAAAAAACACTTCCATGTCAAAAGGTGGTTTTTTAAAAAAACGAAAATAAAAGGACCTTCACCAGACACAAGCAAAATAGTGTAGACACAGCCTCCCTGGGAACAGCATTCTACATGTGGCATCACTACCGCACCAACCCTTTTCTTGGTCACAGACAGCCACACTTTATTGGTGAGGACACCTACTTAAAATCCTCTAACAATCAGCTGAGCACATGGGCAGTCTCATGTGGAGGTTTTCAATCCTTCAGGAATCCTAGTCCCAAACCATGAAAGGATTTAGTCAGCACTTTGAATTGTGCATGGTAAACATATTGGGAGCCAGCAAAGCTGGTCATAAAGTGTTGATTTTCCAGTGGGGTGAGCTGCATTTCCAGCAAGCCTTAGTTTGTAAAGTTCTGCATGTATTTCTATTTTACTGTGTTATTCACAGCCATTTATAGGCAGGGGCGAAAGATTACATTCGGCAGAATTAATGTCAACAATAAAATCATACCAAACAGAAAAAAATCTGTTCTTACTACTTCTTCTTTTACCTCTAAAGGTAAAGTATATACCCTAACCTCCTTATATCATGGCTGTGAGTCCTGGAAAAACTGCTCCCTGCCTTGCAGTCCTTTTTCCACCTGGCCTGGGAGGGAGGGGACTTGACAAGACTCCAACTACAGAATCTGAGGTTGCTGAACAGAATCTTTGGTTGCTGTATTGTTTAGGAGTTTTTATGTTTGGAGGAAGTTGCTGCCGTTATTTATATTAATTTCTGGTATGTAAATTTGTTTTTAGATCTTATTTTGATTTATGAGGGAATTATTCATTTTGGTTATGTTATTTTTAATGTATTTTTTGTAATTATGTAATTTCATGTTGTAAGGTAAAGGTAAATAGATAAAGGACCCCTGGACAGTTAAGTCCAGTCAAAGGTGACATTGGGGTGCAGCGCTCATCTCGCATTCAGGCCAAGGGAGCTGGTGTTTGTCCATAGACAACTTTCTGGTTCATTTGGCCAGCATGACTAAACCGCTTCTGGCACAACAGAACACAGTGACAGAAACCAAAGCGCACAGAAAAACTGTTTACCTTCCTGCCGCAGCAGTACCTATTTATCTACTTGCACTGGTATGCTTTCAAACTGCTAGGCTGGAAGGAACTGGGACATAACAAAAGGAGCTCACTCCATCACAGGGATTTGAAACGCCAACCTTCCAATCCGCAAGCCCAAGAAGCTCAGTGGTTTAGACCACAGCGCCACCCGCATCTCAAGCCACCTAGAGTATGGCTTTAACTATGGAAAGACAGCATCCAAATAGAATGATGCATGTATAGAGTCGTACCTTGGATCCTGAACGCCTTGCAACTCGAACATTTTGCCTCCTGGATCCGCAAACCCAGAAGCGAGTGTTCCAGTTTACTAACATTCTTTGGAATCCAAACGTTTGACATGGCTTACATAGCTTCCGATTGGCTGCAGGACCTTCCTTTCGTTTCTGAACATTTTGGAAGTCGAACGGACGTCAAGAACAGATTCAGTTCAACTTCCAAGGTACCACTGTATATGATTTTTGTTATAAAAGAAGGAGTGGAATGCCAAGGGAACCACACTGGAGCAAGTACAACCACCTTCCTAAGCCAACAGCAAAGCACCATCTGGAGCAAATGATTAGACATATGAGGATTATTTTTGAATTTATTCTTAGAGAACAAAAAGGAATGAAAATGAAGACCCTCTATCTGTTCAGATTCTAAATGAAACCATGGTTTGTTTTTATCTTTGGAAGATGATTTGCTGGGTAGTACAATTCTAAATTCGGGATTCCCTAGCCCCCATCATGGTTAGCAACAAACGACATAAAAAGTGTAAGTTTGAAAAAGGATGTTTGAAAAAGAGTCACCATTTTAATTACCACTAATCTAATACAATATTGTGAAGTTCTCTTTTCTAAAACATGTTATATACTGATTAACAGAATGCCAGAGCCAACTATAGTCGTCTTTGAACAGCAAAAAGGTAAAGGACCCCTGAAAGTTAAGTTAAGTTCAGTCGCAGACAACTCTGGGGTTGCGGCGCTCATCTTGCTTTACAGGCTCTGCGTTTGTCCGCAGACAGTTTTTCCGGGTCATGTGGCCAGCATGACTAAGCTGCTTCTGGTGCAATGGAACACCAAAATCAGCACATGGAAATGCCGTTTACCTTCCTGCCGGAGTGGTACCTATTTATCTACTTGCACTTTTTGGTGTGCTTTCAAACTGCTAGGTTGGCAGGAACTGGGACTGAGCAACGGGAGCTCACCCCGTCGCAGAATACAGTATACTGTATTCAAGTTTCTAGTGATAAATATACTCATATTTCAGTTTTATGTAACACGTTAATGTTCAATAGGCTTCTTACTGCTTTTGTATATGAGGAGGGACATTAAAACATTCCTCTTATTCAATAAAATCAGTTACCTTCCAAATTACTTCTCTAAACTCTGGCTGTTTTCCAAACTGCTGCCTGGATCCCATACAAAGGAAAAATATGGAGCAGGTGGACGTTTGAGGCTCTCTGTCTTTGTCTGGTGTTAGGGATGCTAAGATGTATCCAACTGTAAGCTTCCTTTCACTGAACTTTTAAGGAGAAGCTTCTGTAATTATCTGATTTCATGATTTGGGGATTGGGAGAGAGACTAGATGAAGTATGAAACATGAAGTGTTGGAAAGAAAATGAGTGTGTCGTTCTGTGCAGATAATTAGTTCATGTATCAACCAACTTTCAATAATAGTCCATATTAAATCTTGCTGGACTAAATCTAGCTGCATTTACTAGCCTCAACTGTTAAGTTCAAGACTTACATATGGGCATTTTCCTATGGAGGCAGCAATAAAGTCAGAAAGAAAGACAAATATATTAGATATGAATTTCTGTTTCCTAGGTCTCCAGAAAGCAATAACAGTTTTTTTCACACGTTTACAATTTTTATTTTAACAAGAGGTATGGAAAACGAGATCAAGCGCCTTTCAGCTTGCTGAAACACTTGTTTCCATGGGTTCAATTCTCCTTAGTACCTCACACAACATAATTGAAAGTTGCCCAGGAACAAGATCAGAACAACGAAACAGAATTCAGGAAGTAAATTCTCCACAGAGGAAAACAAAAACACAAACCATTAAAGATGCCTCATATGACTGAGGTTAAAAACTAATTATTTCATGGAGCTCCATTTCAAAAACAACCAGATGTTCAAAAAGGAACACTAAGTTTATTGTTTCAACCAAAAGTTACAAAGAACGCCCAAAAGGGAGGAGAGAAAAATGCACAAATGCCTTTACACAGAGGTGACATGAACAAACTAGTTATAAAAGAAGTTCTATAAAAAGAAACTTTTTTGTTTGCAGGTCAAAGAGAAATTTAGAAAATCAGTTAATGAATGCTAAGAACATAGGAGCCTCTGCAGCTTTTAGACACAAAGGATGTTGTGTTTCTAGGGCACTGTGTTTCACAAGCCATACTGTTTGTTAACTGCTTGCATTTCACTATGCTTGGTTAATAAAACGGTCAGGTATTTCTTGTTATTTGTTTGTCTACAGATCCACTCAGGTTTGCAAAGTGACATAGTTCCAATTATTGTTTTATGCCAGAATGCTACAAAAACTACAACAGTAATTATCATTTTAGCATGGTTATATTATGAGAAGCAATTTCTAAAAGTTCTATCATCCCCCCAAAATTATCAAGGTGCCCATAAACTCCAGTTCTCAGCCTTGATTGATGACTGTTTCCAAAAGCTGGTGATGGCAGATAGGGCTGGGCGATATATCAATATATTGTCCAAAGCCAGTTTAAAGTTCACATCGTGATAACTTCATAATATTTGACCTGGCAATATATCACGAATCACAATGTGAGGGCTAGGCAATATCTGGTTTTCAACATTGCGATAACTCACCCGCTAAACACTGTGTGCTGGCAGTCTGACAATCCCAGATTATTTGTATTCACTATGATTCATCACCGTAGTCTGGATTGTCCTGAATACCACCATTTGGTAGCCAAGCCCCCAACCAAAGGTTTGTATAGAAATAGCAGCAAAACATTTGTATAGAAAATGCTCCTCTGGCACCGTAACCAGGTCAACCTGAAAGGGTACAAAAGATTGTGATCTATTGTCAATGGCACTTCCCAGCCAAGGAATTCACACTGCAGACAGTTAAGTATTTATTGTCAAAGATAATACAGTCGCTTCTACATCTCTGTATGTCTATGCACACCAATCTAACAGCTAGGCAGCTATTCCCAGGTCCACACTCTATGGAGCAGTTGCAGCAATGATGGGGCCACTCCCCTTCCACCAGTTTATATACCTTCACCCGACAGGCTGCGTGCACACAGTCTGAGACTGCACCAGTGTGGAAACTTTCTCACTACATCCCTTTTCAATTCCCTCCTGGTTCTGGGAGACAGTGGTACAGGAAAGGGTGGAGAAGCACCTAGCCTTTCACTTGCCTGACTGCCTCTTTCTCGTCTTCTTCCGAGGCATCTTGTGCTCCAACCTCTAGTTCTAAAGCTTCCCCTGCCTCCAATTCTTGCCTCCTAGCTGGCAGAAGCCTCTACAAACCACCGCCCCCACTCCTGAGCCAGCCTGCTGCCCCTGGTGCACACGCATCAGAAGCCTGCCAGCCCGACATCTATGATATCACTATGAGACAGATCAGAGCCCATATTTTCCTCTAATAATTACAGTACATAAGTAGGATCTCTCTTGCTTCCCAAAACCTGGGAAGAAAATAACTGAGGACAGCAATGTTCCACAAGTCCTTCCCTGGCACCTGTAGAGTTCCCTTCCACTGTTGAAATTAGGCTTGAAGGAAGCATTCACAGAATAAGGTGTGTGTGCTTGGTTGTGGTAGAAGCAGTTGCCCATGACTGTTTATCCAGTTTGCAAATGTGCTCACAGGCTCAAAAATGTTGGCAACCTCTGTGCTAAGTGATCAGGATGTAAAGTACAAGCTCCTAAAGAACAAGGGCACGGCCCTGCAAATTCTGTAATCTTTTTCAGGAGATTTTTTTTTTTTGCAGAGAACCCAGAAGAGGTTTGGGTCTCTTGCATGTTGATTTATATGCAAGAAAGACCAACTAACTCACCCTTGAGTGCTGTGGCATGCACAGATTATATGAAGTATGGGTAGGGTCTTCTTTTACCTTGGGCTTCAGACAAGTTAAACTGTACAAATTGTGCAAATTGCCTCTCAGAGCTCTGCCACCACCTTCCCAAATGTTTGTGGAAATGTTGGGGAAATGGGAAGAAGGCAAGAGAGAAAAGGGGATGGGGGCTAGTGTTAGTGAAGTTGCTCACCTTCCTTGTAGCTTAGGGTAGGGTTCTTCTAAGTTGTTTACTTGCCTTGTTCTTTCTCCACCATGACACATTCATCCCTCTCCTCCAGACCCAAAGTTCCTCCTTCAACTTTCCCTGTCTACTCATTTCACTATCTCTCATTACCACTTCTCTTTGGCTTCCCTTGCAATGCTGCCTCAGATGGGTCCTGAGGGTGGACATTCTCCTCCTCATAGGCCCCCCTTTCAGATAAACGTACACTGCTGGTGTTGACAGGAGTTTCTGTTGTTGTTCCTTCTTTCCTGCCATATGGCTAGAGACAAAAGTAAGAGTGAAGACTTCCTTAAGAGGCAGGTGCTAAAGGCCATCTTGAGATGCTGCTGCCGTGGACACCTCATGGTGCAGCTGCAGGCAGTACAGATACTACCACAGAGCTTGGCTGCAGCTGAAAGGCTCGCCTAAGGCTCCAACAACAACCAGTCTGTTTCAAGTGAAAAACCAGAGGATTGCTACTTCTGCCACCAAGAGAAAATAAAATGGACCCAAATCTTGAACAAACAAGTGCTCTCTCTTTCTGTGTTCTTTGAAGCAGCACATGCAGTGAAGCAAGATCCCTTCCTTGGGGTAGGAGAGAGGTATCGTTTCATTCCACTTGAGAATGACTGGCTAGTGAGCCAACACAAAATTTATGGACCTCTGAATGAAGATGTGGGTGCACTGATGCAGAAATAAGTTGATTCCAGCTGAGCAGTTGTAATTATGACCAAATAACACCTGTGTAACTGAACACCACAAGTTATGTGATCATGCATATGAACTCTGTAAATGCCTACACTAAACAAAGAGACTTTAAAAAAAAATCCATGTAACAGGTCAGGACACATAAGTCACCACAGAATAACCACTCGCCACCAATCTCCTACAAGGTTATGCTGAAACCAATACTCCAATTTTTATTTGACAAGCATTAACTACAGCTATCTTTTTTCCTGAACTTCCTCCCTCTCCTATGCCCAACCTCTTTGGCTCTGAAACTTACTTTTTTAAAAATAATAATAATAATTTATCATGTATGTGAAAGCACTTTGCTTTAGAGCAGAGGTGGGGAATCTCAGGTACAGGGGCCAAATGCAACACTCCAGGTCTCTCTATTCAACCCTCAGCATTATCCCCAGATCTCGCTCTTTCTTTGCAGACCCCATACCTCCCAAGTCCTGCTCCAAGTCCTCCTTACGTGCTTTTTCTTGCCTGGAAGTGTCCTTGAACTGAAATAATGCCTCTTCCCTACCTGGATAAAGAAAGGTACACAGAAACATCTTGCTGGAATGTAGCCTACTGTTTAAAGGTAAGCCACATCTGTTGCTCCTCCCAGTTTTGCGGTTCACATCATAAAAATGCAAAATAAAAACAAAATGCATAATAAGTTAAAGTAAAGAGCAAACAGAAAAAAATACTCCAAGGAAATAAAACAATTCCAACCAGAAATATATCTACTACAAAAGAATATATCTACTAATATATATATCTACTAATCAAAAGAAAAGATGGTCCAATAACAGAAAATTCACACTGGCCATACTGGAGACATAGGTAAATTCCTGCCAAATGCAGATATATTTCATTTTCAAAATCTGTGTGCTGTACTGGTGTTCAACTTTCACTAAGTATATTTGGATTCAAACTCTTACTCAACCACGAAATTCACAGGGCCAATCATAATCTCTCCACCTAACCGATCTCACAGGATCATTCTGAGGAGTTAAAATCAGAAGAGCCATGTATACTGCTCTATGCTCCTTGGAGAAAGGGCAGAAAAAATGAATGCCTAATAAAATGTCATCCGGGCTCTAAATGGGATCAATAGGCAATGAACATACATGTTGTGCCATTTCAACATACATGCACAAATACATGCCATTTCAACCCATCCTACTGTGCTGAAAGATCTTTCCTGGGTGGCCCTAACTTGATCAAGTCAACTCTAATACAAGTTAATGAAAGTGTTAACAAATCATCATCATCACCCCTCTATTTCTGATATTTAATCTGTGAATATCAATGCTAATGGAACCAAAATGGAACCATCCATGCATAAGAGCATATAAAGCAGCTTTGCAACATCTCAGAGGTTGCAGGAATTCAAAAACAAACTTAACTAAAAGCAACTCAATAAAGGCTGAGCATGCCAAGTGGTCACAGAATGCTCACTAATAGTTGGGAGTGGATACAGAAAGCCAAGCAGGAGGGGAAATGGAATGGAGCAGTCTGAACAGGAGCATGCCACACTGCAACATTCTGTTGCAAGTCCGTCTTTTACATATTACGTACAGTGATACCTCTGGATGCGAACGGGATCCGTTCCGGAGCCCCGTTCGCATCCTGAAGTGAACACAACCCGCGTCCACACGGGTCGCGATTCGCCGCTTCCGTGCGTGCTCGCGACGTCATTTTGAGCGTATGTGCGAGCAGTGAAACCCAGAAGTAATGCACTCCGTTACTTCTGGGTCGCCGCGAAGCACAACTCAAAAATACTCATCCCGAAGCTACTTCAACCCGAGGTATGACTGTAATGCCAAACATATCCAAGTAGCTAGCCTTATACAGCTAGAACGGGATCACAGACATACAAGCAGGAGGTATGAGTAGGCTTGGGGAAACAACAAGGTGTGAAGAAGTAAAACAAAATTCATGAGGGAAAACTAAAGGAGTAACTGCTCCGCAAGACAGCCCAAGGGGGACTGAGCATGCCATGAAGCCAGAAGACTCAGTGGCCATGAAGTGAAGCTTTGAGGGTTGGGTAGAAAAACAAAGGGTGAGAGGGAATGGGATATAGTAGCAGAAGGCATGGCTGAATAGGACACTGAATAGGAGCATTTCACATTTTACTGCAACTCCCACTTGTAAGACACATTAATAAACCTGCAAACCTACAACTGAAATTCAATGCAACAGCCATCACTTTTCTGTAAACTGCAATTATTTCCCCATTCCCCTGTTGGCACATAGTCATTGATTCAGATAATGTAACTTGAGACTGCTTTGCACATGCAAAAAGTCTGAACAATATTCTAGGTAGCAATAGCCATGACTTCTTGGCCAATGTTTTTAATAATGATGAAAGAAATGTTTTAGTAGAAGTGAAAACTGCTGACTAAGAAAGCAGAGCATAAACAGTAATTAAAAGACAACATTTTTGAAAACGTGATTAAGAAATGTGAATTGTTTAAAGCAGTCTGCCCCAAGGTTTTTCAAGGCGAGGTAGAGATAACCACTGTGGTATCCACTGAACAAATCCACGTTAAATTAATATTTAACTAACAGTAAAGCAGCAAGCAGAAATAAACCAGGTTCTTAACAAGCAGTAGTTGTCCAATATGACGTATCTCTTCTGAGCATTTTAAAATATCCTCTCATGTTATCTCTAAGACAAAGAGCTAGAAAAAATAAAAAGTGAATTATCAGGATTGCAGCAAAAGCCCCCACACTACTGAATTTATGCCTTCAGACCTCCATTTCTGGGTAGCTATATATAAAAAAAAAAGCATTACACCATTTCATTGCACAAATCATGCAGTGCACTCTTTAGATGCATACCACTTCAAGTATAACTGTCAAATTATTCCATCAGTCATGGATACTTTAGCTGAGATTCCTGCATTGCAGGGGGTTCAACTAGATGACCCCCAGGGTCCCTTCCAACTCTACAATTCTATGATTCAAAAACTATGTGATCCTCTTATCCTGCATTGTACAAGGGACACTTAATATTTCCGTGCTGGATTAGCATTACACATCAGCATTTCCCCCTAACATCTTAGATATAGCATTTTACCATTATTATAATATTTGTGTTCCATAATGGGAACTAAGTAGTTTAACTCTTAGCCTCTTCTGAAAAGCACTTTAGAAACCATTGTAAAATTGGAATGCAGAAAGGTTTGCCCTTCATAATATACTAACAAGTCCAGAAAACTGCTGTCTAGTGGTATTTAGCTGATCCAACAAATACTTGATGGGTTTGTAAGTTTACAATCCTATTACCATATAAAATACACATCTCAACCTTTTCATAATCACGCAAGCCACAGTATATGAATGTGTCGATTACACACTATGCTGCCACAAACATCTTAATCACACTCTGCTGAAACAGTTTACGTAAGCTCTCGTCTTATTCAAGCATCTTTAAGTAACATCCAAGGAATCCATTTCTTTTGGGGGAAACTCCTGATTAGGTTGATATCAGTTAAAGTCTACAGTAACATAACTGCAGGGGCAGGGAAAAGAATGGTCCCAGATTTAGGGCCTAATGAAGGTCAATACGATCCGCAACAATATGTTCCTTACAGAAGTTGCTCTGCATCTTTTAGAAACATTTGCTGGCAAAAGAAATACTGAAATTGAGATGTATAATGGGACAACATTCTAAAAACTGTGTTTCTTTGGCAGTATGCTATTAGCAGGCTCCAACAATGTCATTTGCAGATTTAAGTATATAGACTCCAAAGAAAATGTATGAACCTATATTACAAGTAGATTTACAGAAGGTCAAAAACTCAGCTGAAACTCATCTTTATTTTTTTTAAAATAATATTTATTGAAAAAAGGATTTTTAAAAAGGTTTTATACAAAAAAAGAAAAAGATCAAAATAAAAAGTAAAAATGAAACCATCATTTTCATATTCTCTACTTTCAATACCTTCTTTCCTTGTCCTCCTCCTCCTCCCTTTTCCTGTATCCTGTTTTATAACAATAACAGCAAATCCTTTCCATAATTCATAGTATTCTATCATAACATTACCTTAATCTGATATCATAGTATCTTATAAAAAACCTTAAGGTTTAAAACTTAAATCTTGATTTTTGTCAACTTCTCCTAAACCCTAATCTTCTTGCCTAATTCGAAACTCATCTTCTTTAAGCAATTCTTCTCAAAGCCCAGAAAAACTGACTTTTTTCCTGTTACACTTATCTTTTTCCTTCCTCAGAGATGCATTCTCCAACAACTGCTGCTGGCAAAAGACACAGATGTTGGTGAGACTTTCTTATGAGCACCACCACAATAAACCAGAATGAAAACAATCCAAACATTACTTATAGCCCATGTGACCCAAAAGGCATCAATACAGAATTGTTCATACTTTATTTGCTAAATATTCTGACACTTTCAGCAGAACAGAGGAAGGCTGGCTATGACTTCTTTTACTGTTTCTGCCAAAAGCCAACACACTATCATGGGTAAGCAGTACATAAAAAAGCAAACAAAGGCATATGGCGATATTTATAACCAAGCTGAATTATAAAAATCTTCTGCGCTAAGGGATGCATTAGCTTTTTGTCCATAAGCTGTTTAACTCTTTGCTATGAATGCCTTCTCCAGAAATGGGAGGAATGCCAAAGCAGGTCACCCTCAAAGTTAGTGAGTTAAAAGCAACCTACTGGAAACACAAATAAACTAACACTGATTTATAACTGGCTTAGTTCACAAGGTTGGCTGTTGTGATGACAGGCTATATTGATTTCTTATTGATAAAGTTAAGTTTGCTGATCACACTCTTGAATGTAAGTACTATCTCAGAACCACAGCTAAAACAATGGCATCATGGCAAAGTAATAAACCAAGGATTAAAGTACACTGACAGCAACATAAAACTGGCCACTGTGAATCAAGCATCAAGATAATGAGTGCTATGCACATCAAGTAGTTTTTTAAATGAAGATATTGTCACCCCAGGGCCTCTAGCGACAAGGAGAAGCAGCCTACAGCATTGGCAATCTAAAACTGTCATGTAGCATTTTCTTTTTAAAGATGAGCATATATGGTTATTAACAGAAGCAAATATAAGACTATCAACCAGGCACTATCCCTGCACAAGACTCACATAAATTCACTGAAGTTGAACTCAAGATCATCTATGTTCCTGCATTCTTACTCCTTTGAATGAGACAGCATTCCTGGTGGACTGTGCTCTATATGTTCACTATTTTCATGGCAAAGTTCATTTAAGCTTGTAATTCAACACTTTCCTGTTCACTTGTGGTGAGCAAAAACTGCCCAAAGAAAATTAGGAGCCTCCTACAATTTTGAGAAGACAAAGACAGACATGGGCAAAGCCTCCATAATGTAACCAGTTAACTTGGGGATACATTATGGAGGCTGCCAATTGGGATTGTTCACCTCCTAACTACATGGCTGAATTAACAATATTCAAAGATTGCAAAACACTGGAAACATTAAGATAGCTAATTTCTCAACCCATAGCTATGTCTTCAACAAATCACTCTGTATAATTCAGTTATCTACTTGACAAGTGGCCATTTTGACAGCACAACTACAGTTGATAACATGTATGATAGCTAAATAAGTATGATCCTAAGCACTCTTTGAAGTAATTGCCACATACCATCATCCTTTGTGCATACAAGTTATCCACATGCATGCATGTTTCTTAAGAGTGGAAATTTTTATGGTTTTAATCTTATGGTGAATACTTAGTTTGCACTTTCAAGAGCTGAAACAGTTTAACTGAAACAATTGATAAAGGAAATAACCAAGGGTTTCATGCATTCATTTCCCTCCATTCTGTTAATATATTTCACACAGCTACATTACTCTGCACAATACTGAACTCAAATTTATTCATAGTTCAGGATTGTGCACAGCCATGTAAAGCCAACAGCATGAGGTGTTTAACAACTGGCAAGTGTAAAACTGAAAATGTTACTCTCATTCCTGATATTCAGAAGCAGTCTTGGGATTTCATACAGTCTGCCAGTCACTGCTTCAGTTAAAAAGAAACCAACAGGTTGAGTGGGAGCTGGCTGACAAAGTGCCTACACCATTTGCATTTTAAAAGGGCCCTTTTCTTCTCTTCTAAAGTACTCCTGCCAGTCCAACAGGGGGCAAAAGTTTACATTTTGAGCACAAGCATATTAGAAGACCTCAGAGACTGAATGTGGCAAGAGAAAAAAAAGGAATTTATAGTAGCAGGGTATATTCTCTCACCTAACTCTGAAGGAAAACCTACCACTGTCTTCATTCTACACTAAGGCTCTGAGAAATACAACAGCACTTAAGCTTAAGCACTTAGAGGAACTTTGCTCAGCTTTTAACACTCCCTGCCAACTACTATTTAACATGCTGCATATTTATATTTTATTTTTTTAAAAAAATTATTGCCTCATTTCCCCCCGCAAATGTTATTCCAAGAAAAAGAAACCAGCATCACAGAAAAAAGCTAATGTTAAGTACACAGAAAACACTCCATAATTTTTATCCACTTCTTCCTTTGAAGCAAACAAAATGATAAATGCTAATAAGCAACTGTCAGAGAAAAAATGTGATTCAGGTAGTTTTCTAATTACCCCATGTTTAGCTCAGAGCACAAAGCATAGACTTTGAAGCAAAAAGGCACCTTTCTAAAGCTGTCTGAGTTAAACAAAAAACAAAAAACCACAAACCAGTCTGACCAAAGCTAGGAAACTCATTGTTTCTCTCTCATTTCTTTCCATCAATCTGCAGTCAAAAAGAACAAAGCGAAGAAATAAAAAACCCGACACTCTTGGTTGCCATTTGAAAGGATGAAGCAGGCATTCTGAAAGCATCTGGTTTCGAGGATCTTACTGGAGTGGTGTCACTGCTTTGCTTTTCCAGACTGTATGGTAGACCTGGGACAAATCCAAAAGATTGTATTTCTAAACATTTCTTTCAGGGTGGAGAAGCAGGCGAGGCAAGGCAACATTCCTGACCGTGCAAGTCTTAGGTTCTAGGCACCGCAGGTGAAGTCAGGCAGACTGATCATGTCTATTCTTCACCTTTTCAAAACGCCATTGGGGGAAAATATACACTGAGACTGATTTTCTTACAGGCGCTACCACAGTATATTACGTCTTCCAGTGGGAAAGGTCACCAGGCCACGTTCATTAACATGGAAAACAAACCTCATGTTTCCAGGCTGCAAGAGTATTTGGACATTTGATGCTTTCATTCTTATTCTTTTCACATATTAAGATTTCTTTTTAATCTAAAAAACAACTCTTTCAGCACACGATCAGGAAGAAAGGTCTTTGAATTTCTTTATTTTAAATTAGTGTCTACAACCAACACCACCATTTGATTAAAACAAAAAGTTCTGCATTTTGTGCCTGCCATGAACAAAGTATGCAAATCGAGGAAGGGCGGAGAGGAGAACATACACATGCCTATCATGCAACAGTTCCAAAACAGGTATAATGAAAGTCTCCGTGTAATAAATAATATGAACTAAACACACACACGCACACACATGGAGGCCAGCGTGGAAAAAGCAGCCAAGAATCCGTGCAGGTGGTGGGGGTGGGGAGGAGAAAGAACCCTCAGCTGAAATCCGGGTTTTTTGTATTTTTAAAAAAGAAAAGGAATCAAGTGAGAATGGCGTCGGCAGGTAAGAGACGGGCGGACCGGGCAACAACCCCTCCCCCCTCTTGCACGCACAACTCCATTAACCGAGAGTGGATCGGGTCCAAAGGGTTTCTTCTCCGCGAGGAGGGCAAGTTGCCGCTGTGGGAGCGGAGGAAGAATCCCAGGGCAACAAGGGGAAAGAAGGCGCTTCTGCCCCAGGGATCGAGGTTGATCCCGCCGAAAGCGGCGGCGCATTCAATGCAACTCACCTCGAAGGAAGCTTTAGGGCTCGGTGGGCAACGGGGGGAGCGGTAAGGTATTTTTATTTCAGCAAAGGCAAGTCTTCCCCCGCGCTACTCAACAGGCGGCGGGTGACCGGCAAGACCGCGAGACGCCGAAGAAACTACTCACCACACGCGCCCGGGGCGCCGCCACCCGCATGCTGCCTCGCTCCGACCCGCCAACTAGCCGCTGGCGCCGGGCTTCGCCACCGTCTCCCTCTCTCTCTTTCTTTCTCCGTGAACACACGCGCGCGCGCGCGCTCACACACACACACACACACACCGGCAGCTCCCGGAGCCCCTCCGCTCCCTTCCCTCGCACGAGCTCCCGCCCAGTCCGCGCGCGCCCGCCTGAAGAGCCGCCAGCACAGCCAACCCGCCTCAGCAGGCCCGCGCCGCGCGTGCCCAGAGCCAGCTAACCAACCAACCAACCAACCAACCAGCCCGCCCGCAGAGCCAAGGAGTGCCTCGCGCCCGCCCGCCCGCCCGCCCGCCGACCCCTCCTCCTCCTCTCGCGCGCCCCTGACACCCCCCACCTACCCCCCCATTGGACTGCTGCGCCTCTTTCTCTTCGCGCGCCCCCACCCCGCCGCCGCCTCACCGTCACTCCGCGTTCCTCGCAGCTCTCCTCGCGCAACCGACTACGACCACTCGGTTCACCTCGACCTCCTCCTCTCTCCTCCCCCCCCACCTCCCATTCACACGCAAACACATTTTGCACGCAGCCTTTCTCCAGCTAACGCCGAGTTAATGTGCAAAGAGAGTTGATGTGCCCCGACACTCTTCTTCACTATGCGCCCCCCTCCCACCCGCGTCAAAATTCTCCAGGTTCCTCACAGAAACTCACCACTCATGGGGTCGTGCCCCTAGAATTCCTCGCTCGCCCGACTGTCCTGTGCTTTTCTTGCGAGGAAGACCCGCGGAGTTGACTTCCGAGTAAACCTGCTTGGAATAGAATCCGGCTCCCCCAGTGTAGAGATTATGCACGCACACTTCGCGCCGTCTCTCTCTCCTTCACCATTTGTCGGCTTCCTCTCTCGAAAGCCGCTTCACCCTCTGCCACAGAATCTTCCACAGAATCGACACCATTAAAGCTCCGCAGCAGCTACTTCCCGCCTCCAGAAGATCCCGGTTTCAGCTGTGTATCCCCCACCACCACCTCACCCGTCTTTCAGATAATTCTTCCTGTTGCAACCCTCTGCTCAGCTCCCGCGCTTTCCGCCTATTTTATTTCGTGCGGACCCTGATGTCCTCCCGCCCCTCACCCGTACGGAAGAGATTGGGAGGGGGTTGTTTACACCGTGCGGGTCAGGTATCGCGCACAACTGCCCCGGGATTGTTGAGCGAGGCAAACTCTCCTGTACATTTGCAAAAGTGCTGTCGTAGTCAAATGATCTCCGCCTCCCTCTCCCCACCCGCCTCCTATATTGAGTCATGTCATCTTAGTCAGAATAGGTGTGAACTGCTCTGGGGCCCCAGGGCTAAAGGTTAGCAAATCTGAAAGAGGCCGGACTCAGACACACCCGACACCACCTTTTTCTTGAGCTTGGACTCAGCAACTCCACCTCCTTATTCGCGAGACCGGCTGGAGGCGGAGCTGCTTCCCCACTGGTCTTTGCCTGAACTCTCCAGCCCCGCCTGCACAACCCTCTCCAGCAGAGACAGGTAAGGAAGTACGGCAACCCTCTTCGTCAAGGTTCCTGTGGAAGGGAAAAGTTTCCCTGAAAATGTTCTTTACCATATCGTACAAGCTTCTCAGTGTACTGTCTATTCTCTTCTCCGCCCCCCCCCCTTCTCACTGCCACCATATTGGGATGTGCAAATAAATAATTAAAACATCCATCATTAATGAAAATTGCACTGTTGTGCATTTTTAACCAGTCTTTTTTTAAAAAAAAAAATCTAAGCCTCTCAACTTGTGTTATACACTTCCATTCTTGTTGGGGCATGTCTAGCCTTGAGGCCAAAAGATCTTGGCAGGCATACACTTGGAGAGCCACATCTTAAACTGCCTTTGAAATGAAAGAGCTGGAGACGACAAGAAAAAAGAGAGGGATGGAGACAAGTAAGAAGCAGCAGAATTTGAGCAGCAGCAGCTTATAATAATTATAATTATAATAATTTATTATTTATACCCCGCCCGTCTGGCTGAGTTTCCCCAGCTTGAAAGCAAAATAAAATATGGACCAACCAATCCTATGGGTCCACTTATGCTGCCACAATCTCAGTGTGATTTAGCTGGTATCCTATATACACCCAGTAAAAAAATCATCGAACAGTTCTTATTTGGCGATCACTCGGAGCTGAGTAAGATTGTCTTCCATGAACATAGTCTTAACAGTGAGTCTGTAAGGGACTGTAGAGGCCAATTCTGGATTCCACAGTGGGGACATAGGTTTCCAGGCAGGAGTTGATCAAGGTGAGGGTTTGCCAAACGTGCCTTCCTCTTAATACGTTTCTCCCTTTCGTCCTGAGTTTGAGCGTCTTCAAAGCCCATGACACCTTTGGTAAAGGCTGTTCTCCAGTTGAAGTGCTCGCAGGCCAGTGTTTCCCAATTGTCAGTGTTTATACTACATTTTTATAGATTTGCCTTGAGAGAGTCTTTAAACCTCTTTTGTTGACCCACCAGCATTACACTTTCCATTTTAAAGTTTGGAATAGAGTAGTTGCTTTCAAAGGCGATAATCAGGCATCTGCGTAACATGACCAGTCCAACAAAGTTGATGTTGAAGAATCATTGATTTGACACTGGTGATCTTTGCTTCTTCCAGTACACTGGCATTATATATCACTTGTCTTCCCAAGTGATATGTAAAAATTTTCAGAGACACTGTTGATGGAATCTTTCAAGGAGTTGGAGATGGCGTTTATAAGTGGCCCTTGTTTCACAAGCATACAATATGGTTGGTAGTACAATAGTATTTTGGTATTAAACAAGCAATTTAGTTTCCCTGCCATTGTCTTGGCTGCATTCGCAGAGCTCAGGCAGCGCTGAATTTCAGCATCAATGTCGGCCATTGTGGAAAGATAGCTGCCCAGGTAGAAGAAGTGATCAACATTTTCCAATGTTACACCATTAAATTGGATTTGTGACACTGCAGAGGGGTTGTTTTGTGCTTGTTGGTGCAACACTTTGGTTTTTTGGATGTTGAGCAATAGGCCAAGCTTTTGGTAAGCTTCTGTGAAGCTATTTAGGATGGTTTGGAGGTCATCCTCTTGAGTGTGCACACACTATGTTGTCATCAGCATGCTGAAGCTCTATGACAGAAGTTATGGTAACCTTACTCTTTGCTTTCAGTCTACTCAAGTTAAAGAGCTTTCCATCTGTTTGATATATGATTTCTACCCTAGTGGGGAATTTCCCTTCAACAGTGCAACTATGCCAGCTACGCCCCCAAACATCAATAGCAGCGTCATTACTAATTCCCACTAATTGCTGGGTGAACACAGCAAAATGCTCCTGCCCAGCAGGACAGCAGAGAGGGGGCCAATACATGCAACAGGGTACATCTTGTCACAGTGTAGTACCATAAGCACCATAAACATTACTTTCAAATGTGGCACACCCAGTAAAGGCACAAATACCCAGGTCCTAGGCTGTTCATCAATTCAAGTCCCAACAGGGGTAAAGGCATGTGCTTAGATTACATGCAGGGAACACAAACAAGCAATGGGAAAGATGTAGTAAGCAACCCAGACAACACACACACATACCCAATGCACCAATCAGAGTCCCAACTGGGAAGTGGCACACTTATGAATGGATCCTTTTGCAAGTGCGGATGAGAGAGCAAGAAAGATAACAGAAGTGAAGCCAAAGGGGCAAGCCCCAGGAAAAGCAAATACCGTAGAGTGTTTGGCCAGCCTTGGCTTCAATGGGAATGGGGTGCCTGGGATGGGTGGTGACCAGCCCTCCATGCCTACTACATTTATGGTGTGAGCTTCATTAACTACAAACACCAAAATATAGGATTCCCACAAAACCTTCTGTAGGGTTTTGTAGTCATTTTGTAGAGTTTTGTAGGCAAACTCCATGTTATGTAGGACCCCTCAGACTGAGCAATTGATACGTCAAACCAGGGTTTGTAGTTAATGAACCTCACACTCTCTTAAGCAACACCATCAACATGACCCTGTACTATGTTCTCTCCACCATACCCTCTCCCCTCGATCCTCTCATTGGCAGTGAGGACAGAGAAAAGATGGAGGCCAGCCTGAACTATACTGAGCACTGCTTCAGCAGGTTTGTAGTTAATGAAGCTTGTGGTGTGAACTCTGTCATCCTGCCTGTGGAGCTTTAGGGCCAGCAGGGAGTTTCATCTCAGCACAGCATCAGTACTTGTGTCCCCCTCTGTAACAGTGCTTGCCAAATGTTTTCCCCCATGGACCACTTGGAACATTGCTGAATGTCTCGGCAGACCACTGAATTGTTTTTTCTGCCTGCTGTAGCAATTGTAATGTGCTGTGCTAGATGCTGTATGATTTTTAATTGTATTTTATCGCATCTTTTATTTCTTACATATCATATTTTATTACGTTACATACTGTAATACAATAAAATACAATATAAGTAACAAGAGAGGCAATTAAAATACAATTTAAAATCAATATGAATATTTAATGCAATGCATGTGCATACTGTGGATCACCTGAACTGAGCTTGTGAACCATTGATGGTCAGTTTGGGAATCCCTGTTCTATGGGATACATTGATGCTGAGGGGAGGAAGTATTGCTTCAGCAATGGAGTTTGGCCAAGACATTGTTGACGCATATGGCAAGGGAAGCTGGACAGACACCTGCAGCATTTCTGCTTTGGATTTCCCCCATACCTGTGTGAGATGCTTTGTTCTTAGGTTTATTTCCCAGGTTGGCAGCATGGCGGGTTGTGCTCTCTTTTGAGGTTCTGTTTTATTACAATACCTCCTCTGGAGTTATCAGAGGGCTAGGGTGAGAGTGGAATCAGGAATTGTGGGATGCAGACTTCCGGAGGCGGCGCGAAACGGGTAATGGCGGTCCTCTCTGCGCTGCAAAGAGGGGCTCCGCAGAAAAGGGTTGTCTGCTACGGCGAAGCGACGACCCATTAAGTTAAACCACGAGCAGAGCGAGCTCGTGGCCGTGGGATCCGGCGGGCACCGAGAGCGACCCCCAAAACGAAGAAGGGACCCCGTAAGGGGCTCCGGAAGCGCGGAGGGGAAGCGGTGCTGTGGATTCATCGCTCTTTCTGCGGGAGTGAAGCCGCGCGGCTGTTACCGATGAGCGCCGACCTTTCTTCCTTTACATTGGATTACAAAGTAACTACTCGTGAGTAAGATCTATTTGAGATTGGATTACAAATTGTGAATTCGGCCGAAAGCGGGAGACGAGAAAAAGGAAGTCCGTCTCCCGGAGGTGCTTAATGATTAAAGGCAAAGAAACTGACAAGCTGGAAGCAGTACAAAAGGGTTTTAAAATGAGAGACATCATACGTCTGGAGAAGCTGGGAAATTGAAGGGAAAGGCAAGTTATCTCTATTTTTCTGTGACTGTGTCTATTCTAATTGGGGTTTCCTCTCTGCTAAAACTTTTAAAACTTTAAAGACTTGAAAATCCCTAGCCCCGGACTTGCAGCGGGTAAAAGTTGTGTTGCGGATACATTTACAAAGTTGAAACAGATACTTAGAGGCATTACCGGTGGATACAATTAAGCAACTGTATTTTACACCTTTTAAGAAACTATTGTGGCAAAATTGAGAGAGCTCTGCAAGAAGGAAAAGTTCTTCTTTAAAGATATTTATTAACTTGACTAATTGTAGGAACTTTAATGGCGACTGAAACTTTGTTTCTTCTTTCATGAACTGAACAATACTCCCTCTAGTGGAGTTTGGGATTTACAATTTCCTGAGAACTGACTTTGTTTTGTCTCTCTGCGGTTTGGTGACTCATTCTGAGGCCTGTCTTTCCCATGGAACTTTTAACAGCTTGACCTTGAATCCAAAGGCAGGTGTGGAATGAGTGTGGAATGAGTGGTAAACCAAAAACAAGAGCTGCGTCGAAAGCAGGAAAAGGCAAATTGGTACAAACAACTTTGGCTTCCCAGGGCCGTAGATCTTCAGTCCCTGCGGTATTACAGGCTGCACCATTACCAACAACCCCAGCTGAAGAATCAGAACAATTAACAAGTGAAGATATGGCAGCTGGGGGATCCAACATTCTTCTAGAGGAAATGCTACAACAATTTGCAATTTTGAACAAAAAAGTGGATGATCAGACTGCAAAAATTGACTTAGCCACATCTTCAATTAACAAACTTTCTGAACAGGTGGCTAAGCATTCACAAGATATTGGAAACCTAAAGGACGTCGTATCTGAAAATCGAAAACTGGCCGAGGCTGCGAATGAGAAAGTAGAAGCAGTAACTAAAGAAGTGGAGGAACTGAAAGGAGAGGTAAGGCCACTCCATAAACATATTACTGACCAGCAGGCCTATCTGTCTTTGGTGGAACTGCGAAACAGGGAAAATAATTTGAGATTACGCTCTATCCCAGAGATTGAGAAAGAGGACTTGACTGGCTTTTTGACAGTAGAATTTTCTAAATTCTGGGGTATAAACGAAGATACAGACTTTAAAATAACAACCGCATTCAGATTGGGAAGGGCGGCTGGGAAGGACAGACCTAGAGACTGTTTGATTATCTTAAGGACCAAGCAGGAGAGAGACAAGCTACTTGACCTACATTTTAATAAAGCACTTGAGATTCAGGACAGAAGAGCACAAATTTACAAGGATATACCCAAACAATTACTGGATCTAAGATCTAACTACACTGACCTAACTGGACTTTTGAGAGGCAACGGAATACCTTACAGGTGGGAGTTTCCACAGGGTCTTTCGTTTAAATACAAAGGAAAGAAGATAAAGATCAAAACGAAAGAGGACAGCCAGAAGTTCCTACACGACCACGGAGAAGACTTGCAGAAAGGAGCGGTAGCTACTTGGCCACCACCAGAGCTAGGAAAAGAGCCACCATCCTCGGATTTGGACAAAAAAGAAGACACCCAATAAGAGTAACAACAGATTGATACAGGATGTCTCTGCAGCTTTACAGTTGGAACATTAATGGCGCGAATTCCCCAGAAAAACGTAAAAGGATTTTCCATATATTAAAGAAAGAGAATTTGGACATAATTTGTTTGCAAGAAACTCATGTGACCAGGTCACATAGGAAGGTGTTAATAAACAAAAGATTAGGCCAAGAATTTATTTCATCAGATAGAGTTAAGAAGAGAGGCGTGGTGATTTACGCTAAAGAGAATCTATCACCAAAATTTTTGTTTAAAGATGAACAAGGAAGAATCCTGGCTATTGAAATTTTGACCCAAGGAGAAAAAGTTTTGATATTAGGAATTTATGCACCAAACGAGGGGAAATCAGAATTTTATAAGAAGCTGCATGAGACACTACTGGACTATCTGGACTACTCTAACATCATTATGATGGGAGATATGAATGGGGTTGTCTCTACTTTGATGGATAAGTCACAGAATCAGAATCTGACTAAAGATGGAAGACTACCAAAAACTTTCTTTGAACTAACTGACAATATGGACCTAATTGATTTATGGAGGACGAGAAACCCCCTAGGTAAAGAAGGAACCTTTTTCTCTGAGGCCCACCTGTCATGGACAAGAATCGACCAAATTTGGGCATCTAGAGGGCTGGCACCTAAGACTACAAAAATAGAAATCTGCCCAAAGACTTGCTCCGACCATAACGCTTTGAAAATGGAAATGAGATTTACTACTGCCGATTCCTTCAGATGGAAAATGAATGACAACCTGTTAAGAGATCAAGAGATCGTAAAGAAGGCCCAAAAAACTTTAAAGGATTATTTTGAAATCAACTTGAATACCTCGGTGGAAAAAAGAATTATCTGGGACGCAAGTAAAGCTGTTATGAGAGGGTTTCTGATACAACAGAATACAATCAAGAAAAAACTTTGGAATAGTAAAAAAGACAAGATATTGGAGAAGATAAGTGACGGAGAGAAAAAATTAAGAGTGAATCCAAAATCAAAAGAGACTTTAAGAGAAATAAAATTTCACCAGTCACAATACGCGAAATTGATTAACCAAGAAGTGGAATGGAAAATCAAACAAATGAAACAAAGATCTTTTGAATCTGCAAACAAATGTGGGAAACTGCTTGCTTGGCAGTTGAAAAAGAGACAAAAATTAAATTATGTCACCAACCTAGAAGTTGAAGGGAAAAATTTCCAGAAACCAGGAGAAATTAGAAAGTGTTTCCAGAAATATTTTAAAAAATTGTACACACAAGAACCCGAGGAAGTAATTGAGATAGAACAATTCCTGAAAGATAATGGCCTTCCAAAATTATCTCAAGAGAAGAGATCAATCTTGAATTGTAAAATAACACAACAGGAAATCGAGGATGCCATTCAGAATATGCAACTAGGCAAATCTCCGGGCCCCGATGGACTTACCTCCAAATATTACAGGACTTTAAAAGACTATCTGATACAACCATTAATGGAGGTTTGCAACCAGATTATGGGGGGAGGGAGGACACCAGATACGTGGAAAGAAGCATTCATCACATTGATACCCAAAGTGGAAACTGAAAAGACTCAACTTAAGAACTATCGCCCCATCTCACTCCTAAATGTGGATTACAAAATATTTGCGGATGTTTTGGCTAACAGATTTAAAAAAGTACTAAATGAAGTAATTCATAAGGACCAAGCAGGCTTTCTCCCAGGTAGACATTTGTATGATAATACCAGGAACATTATCGATATTTTGGAACTTTTACAAACAAATATTAACACCAAAGCGGTGTTAATCTTTATCGACGCGGAGAAGGCCTTTGACAACATTTCTTGGAAATTTATGAAGAAAAACTTGGAAGGGATGGGAGTGGGAAGGGGGTTTGAGAATGGAATAGAGGCAATCTATTCTGAACAAAGAGCTAAGTTGATAGTGAACAATGTGGTGACAGAAGAACTTCATATTGAAAAAGGAACACGCCAGGGGTGCCCCCTATCCCCTCTGTTGTTTATCTCAGTCCTGGAGGTTTTGCTGAACATGATAAGGGAGGATCGGCAGGTACAAGGGATACGGGTCGGAGCGAAACAATTTAAACTGAAAGCATTTGCAGATGACTTGGTTTTAACATTACAGGAGCCAGAACCTAGTACAAAAAGAGTTTTGGAATTGATTCAGAAATTTGGTCGGGTGGCGGGCTTTAAGCTGAACAAACAAAAAACTAAGGTGTTGGGGAAAAACTTGACGGTTACTGAAACAGAGGGGTTTCAGAAGGAAACAGAACTAAACATTGTTAAAAAAGTGAAATACCTGGGGGTCAATCTGTCTTCTAAGAATTTGAATCTATTTAAAGATAATTATGAAAAATGTTGGTCAGAAGTTAAAAAAGATTTAGAAATTTGGTCAAGATTGAAATTATCCTTGTTAGGCCGAATTGCAGCTATAAAAATGAACGTTTTGCCAAAAATGTTGTTTTTGTTCCAGGCCTTGCAGATTGTGGACAGAGTGGATTGTTTTGGAAAGTGGCAGAAGGATATTTCTAAATTTGTCTGGCAGGGCAAAAAGCCCCGAATAAAGTTTAAAATACTAACTGACGCAAAGGAGAGAGGGGGGTTTGCCCTGCCAGACTTAAGGTTATACTATGAAGCTGCGGCCTTCTGCTGGATGAAAGATTGGATCTTATTGGAAAACACTGATGTCCTAGATCTGGAAGGCTTTAACAATTCGTTAGGTTGGCATGCGTATTTGTGGTATGACAAGGGGAAAACACATGGAATGTTTAAAAACCATATTGTCAGAAAAGCAATATTTATGGTCTGGAAAAAATACAAAGACTTATTGGAAAGCAAAACTCCGAGGTGGATTTCACCAATAGAGGCCAAAGCTCGGAAAACATCCAATATGGAGGCATATTGGCCGAAATATTGGGAAATAATAGAAAACATTGGAGGTAATTGGAGGTTGCAGAGCTTTGAAAAATTAAAGGACAAGGTGCAAAATTGGCTACATTATGCCCAAATTAATGAGGTTTTTAAGCAAGACAAAAAAATAGGATTCCAGGTGGAAAAATCGAAACTTGAGACAGAGTTGTTAGAACCAAAGACCAAGGTAATATCGAGAATGTACAACTTGCTGCTTAAATGGAACACTCAGGATGAAACAGTTAAATCAGCCATGATAAAATGGGCTCAAGACATTGGTTATAATATCATGTCAGAAGACTGGGAAAAGTTATGGACCACCGGTATGAAGTTTACGGCATGTAATGCCTTGAAAGAAAATATTATGAAAATGGTGTACAGGTGGTACATGACCCCAGTCAAACTCGCTAAGATATACCATTTGTCCGACAATAAATGTTGGAAATGTAAGGAGGCTGAAGGGACATTCTTTCACCTCTGGTGGACGTGCCCAAGATTGAAGGCCTTTTGGGAAATGATTTATAATGAGTTAAAGAAGGTGTTTAAGTACACCTTTCCTAAGAAACCAGAGGCCTTCCTTCTGGGCATTGTCGGTCAGAAGGTGTTAAAAAAGGATAGAACTTTCTTTATGTATGCTACAACTGCAGCAAGAATCCTTATCGCCAAATATTGGAAGACCCAAGATTTGCCCACACTGGAGGAGTGGCAGACGCAACTGATGAACTATATGGAACTGGCTGAGATGACTGCGAGAATCCGGGACCTGGGAGAAGAGGCAATGGAGGAGGATTGGAAAAAATTTAAAGACTATTTGCAAAAGTATTATAAGTTGTATGAAATATAAGATGTCGTATGATCCAGAACGTTAGCCCCAGCAACGAAATTTAATTATTTATGAAATTGTTAATATTTGTGAAAGAACCAAAGTTTAAATGGGTTAAAATGATATCAGGATATATTTTTAGATTAAATGGAGAATAAGAGATTTAAACTTAAATTGCAACTGAAAATATAAAGAAATACACGAAATAAGGGTATAATTTGCTGATGATTTTATTATCAAGAATGCATTATGCGGGGGATGTGGGGAAGTCCAATGGAAATTTGAAAAAAGTTATTGAAATGGAATTTTTTGTTCTTTTTCCCTTTCTTTTCTTTTATTCTGTTTTTTCTTCTGTTGTATCTGTAATTTGGAAAAATGTAATAAAAATTATTATAAAAAAAAAAAAGGAATTGTGGGATGCAAAGGATTCAGCATATGTCTGCTTCTCCCTTTCTTTTTTCTTTTTCTTTTTTTATTTTAATGCAGAATCATAACAAAAATTACAACCATTGAATCCAAAATAATACTATACAAAAAAAGGAACATACAAAAAAAACAGAAAAGGAAAAGGAAAACAAGACAAAGGAAACAGAACTAAACTAAACATAAACAAAAATGCACACATCTACAGAAAAAACCATATCATTACGTACATAAACACGTATTGACTTCCTTCCTTTGTTCTAAGACCTCAAAAAATTACTCTTACTATATTGTTGTGTCTAATTAGATTACTTCCACCTTTGTACTTAAAAAAAAACAACACCATTTTTATTTTTATTTAACCCTGTAAAGCATCATTCATTACATACCAATATACTTACTCCAGAACAATGTTTTTTCATATACTCTTTAGCACAACCCCATTCTTTTAATAATTTCTGGTCCGATTGTCCCCTTATGTATGCTGTGAGTCTTGCCAGATTTATGTATTCACAAAATTTAATTTGCCAATCTTTCACTGATGGAATTTTTCTCCCAGTTTTTTGCTATAAGCATCCTGGCAGCTGTTGTTGCATAAAGGAATACTTTCCTTTGATTTTCGGGAATATCATTTGTAATTAAACCTAAAAGGAATGCCTCCGGTTTTTTATTGAAAGATATTTTAAACATCTTTTTGAGTTCTTCATAGATTTCATTCCAGAATTGTTTAATAGGTCGGCATTCCCACCACATGTGAAACATTGTTCCTATTTCTTTTTTACATCTCCAACAGGTATTCAATTTTACCGGTAATTTATAAATTTTAGCCAATTTTACCGGAGTTAAGTACCATTGGTACACCATTTTCATAAAATTTTCTCTTATTGTAAAACATGCCGTGAATTTAATATCTTTCCATAATTTCTCCCATTGTTCCAGCCGAATTACATATCCTATATCACATGCCCATTTAACCATAACTTCTTTTACTTCTTCATCCTTTAATTCCCATTCTAATAATAAATTATACATTTTAGATATATTCTTTTTTGAGTTTTGTAATAATACTTTTTGTAGTTTTGATTCTTCTTTTTTAAATCCAATTACTTTATCCTGGTTGAATATTTGTGCAATTTGGTGATATTGTAGCCATGTGGTACAGTATTGGGTCACCTCTTCGTATGGTCTTAGTTTTAATTGGCCCTGTTCTTCCTTTAGGAGCTGCTGGTATGTTGCCATTCTTCCTATAGTATTTTTCTTTTTAACCGAAACTACTTCTAGCGGTGAGACCCACCATGGGGTTTTCGGTTCTAACAACCTTCTATGTCTCACCCAGACCTTGTATAATGCATTTCTAATTACGTGGCTTAGAAATTCTTTATGTACTGCCACTTTGTTATAAATTAGATAGGCATGCCAACCATATCTGTTGTTCCATCCCCCCAGATCCAAAATGCTTCTCCCTTTCATGATCCATTCATGTTCCTATGTCCATTTTGTCCCTCCACTGGTGAAGTGCTAGTATTTCCACAACATTAAACGGGCATATCTCCAGCGGCAGAGGTACAGTATATCCAGAGATATGCCATTTTAGTTAGGGTTGCCATACATCCTGGACATTACCGTGATTTCAAAGGTGGAATTGACACCCAGGGGGGATTTCTGAAAGGTGGTGTAAAAAACAAAAGGTCAACAACTTTGGGATGTCCTGGTTTTTACTTTCTGAAGTATGGCAACCCTAGTTAGTGCAGTTTCTGCCATATCCTAAAGCTCCCCTAGCCACTGGATCTGCAGCATAGTTTTGCACTCTGAGGCTACAGCCCTAAACATGTTGGGAATAAGTATCACTTAACTCAGCAGAACTTTCCTCAAATTATGGGTAGATGTGTATTGGATTGTGTGCTAATGTTCCATTCACCCGCTAAACCTCTTGGATCTCTACCATGATTATTTCATACAATCATACAATCATTGTGTTGGAAGGGAATCCACAGGTCATCTAGTTCAACCCTCTGGAATGCAGGAATCGCAACACACAGCCCCCCCCCCCTTTCAATTTGAAACTATACATCACCCTGCTTAGCTTTGCAATATGCTAGCAGTTTAGGAACCTTAATTTATCTCTTTCCTAGTTTACCTAAATCAAGCCCTGAGGGTCATCATGGGGCATCTTTGCTAAGTAGGTCGGAATCTGACCAGTGCATTTGTGGTACACCATAGGAATCATATTTACACTACCTTGAGTTCCGTGATGGTATATGAATGGTATATATGAGTGGTATATGAATAAAACAAATGGTCTTATATCAGCCCCACTGCAAAACTCAACCCTTTCATCATAAATTACATCTGGGATGTTTGTGTTGTTCAGAAATGTTTGGTTATGTGTCTGTTGATTTTAATGGCTATTTTTAAACATCTGTTTATTT
Source organism: Podarcis vaucheri (assembly GCF_965113315.1). NCBI lineage: Eukaryota > Metazoa > Chordata > Lepidosauria > Squamata > Lacertidae > Podarcis > Podarcis vaucheri. Next base: position 57,125,347 of record NC_138764.1, read on the forward strand.
CTAAACATTTTATTGTTTGTCAGGTTTGATTTACATGTTGGGGGAGGGAAGTAAATTACTGTTTTTCTTTGCATTCTCTTTACATATTAATTATATTTGTCTTTCCTCAGCAGTCTTTTATTAAAGACTGGAGACCTCTGTTTCTCACATAGGAACACAGGAAGCTGCATTGTACCAAGTCAGACTGTTGATCAATCTAGCTCACTGACTGCCAGTGGCTCTCCATGGTTAAGGGCAGGGGACTTTCCCAGCCCTACTGGGGATTGAACTTTAGACCATTTGCATGCGAAGCACATGCTCCTACACTAATTTTACAGCCATTTCCCCAATCCTTCTTGACTCCCCTTCCGTAGAATTTGTTCCATACCCAACATTTAAATAATGCCTTTGTGACATGTGTTTTCCTGTTCTTCTAAGGGATGATCTGAACAGCACCAAGTATTCAATGTTTTGCATGCACCATCAATTTCCGCAATGTAATTGTGATTTTCTTTTTATTAGCATAGTCTGCAGATAGTTGCAAGTAGGGTGGGAGCTAGCCCTTTGAAGCCCTAGATACACAAAATGAGTAACTCATCTTCCAGTATCAGTGGCAGCAAAGAACCAGGTCCTTATCAATGTTTTCTAGCCCCCTCCCAGAAACCAAAGACTCCAGATAACAAGACTTAGGTGCCTTGGAAGGGAATTGGCTGTGTCTGGATGTCAAGGACTGTGTGTTCTATGAAGTGAATAGTGGGGAAGAAGGAGAAAAGAATGTTGGATGCACTAGTCACTGAATAACCATCTTAACATGAAACATATACTGTACAAATATATACTGCACAATATCAAGTACAGTATAGACAATCAGCCTGGCCACACAACCAAGTATTAATCCAACCTCATATTTCTAAATCTTGAATTTCAAAAATGTCTAATTACTGCCTGTATGAGCTGTTGCTTCATCCAGGGTTGTCCAGCTTTACCACTTATTGGTATATCATCCTAATTTTCACTATAACTTAAAGCATTTACAGGGCAGCTAGGTTACACTGATGATCCACCAATGTTTGCCAGTGGTAAGCATGTAAAGTGTGAAGGGGTGTGTGTAAACAGATATAGGAATGTAGTAAAATACTGTATTTTTTGCACCATAACACTCACTTTTTTCCTCCTAGAAAGTAAGGGGAAATGTCTGTGCGTGTTATGGAGCGAATGCCTGCGGGTGGCGGGGGGGATCTGCTGCAGTCGTGAGCAGAGGATCCATGGTTCCCCTTCCTTCCCTCCTCCATGGTTACAAAGCATGGATCCACATGTATCCTCAGGATTTTTGCATTGGGCTACTCCAAACTCACTGTCAGATCACATGTCTGTGGCCACAGCATGAACCACAAAAATCATATATCCACTATTTCGTTTAGAATATTTTTTTCTTGTTTTCCTCCTCTAAAAACTATGTGCATGTTATGGTCTGGTGCGTGTTATAGAGCGAAAAATACGATACTTTATATCAAACTGGTCCATCTAGTTCCCTGCTGTCCAAACCAGCCTTTCCTAACCTGGTACCCTCCAGATGTTTTGGATTGTAACTCAAATCAGCCCAAGCCTGTCTTGGCTGGGTCTGATATAAATTGTAGTCCAAAACATTTGGAAGGCACCAGGTTGGGGAAGGTTTGTCTACACAAACTAGCAGAAACTGTTCGGGATTTCAGGCAGGGGTCTTTCCCAGCCCTATCTGGGAATGCCAGGAATTAAACCTAGAACCTTCTGCATATAATGCCTGTATTCTAGCCACTGACAAGTTGGGCATGCTAGAAAAATGTAGCTTTAAAACACATTCAAAGCATGTTTTTCCTGCAGAGAATTCTAGGTACTGGGTTGCTGGGAACTTTCAATTTGTAAGGAATGAACTCTAGCGCCCAGAATTCTTGAAGGGGGGAGGTGTGCTTTAAAGATGGACTTTAAAGGTATAGTGTGTATGCAGTCTATATGTCAACCATGGCAGACACTGGTGGAACAGGAGCCTACATGCTGTGAAAAGTGGCTTTAAGGAACATATGCTTATTTTTTATATCAATTATACCTACTCTGTGTTTTATAGTTTTTAACCAACTGCTGGTCCTTCTCTGTCACATTTTATCTTTTTGAAGTCTTCAGTAAGAGATCTTGCAAAAGTACTTTGAAAACCCAAGTATACTGTGTCAACTGGATCACCTTTATCCACAAATAAACTAATTTAATTCGTTCACACGCAATGGTTATTGTGATACTTTAGCCATCACATCCGAAATATCCCAACACTATTTGTGAAGTGAGATTTCCCTTACCCTTTGTTCGGACAACACTTTCAGAAATCTTTGTTTTAGCTACAACATGAGCATCAGGGCACAAGGCCTTGTCATCTAGAAGCAGCTTCTCATATTGTTACTTTCCTGTGAGGAAGGGCTGGGAAGGATTCCCTGTCTGAAATGCTGGAGAGCTGCTGCCAGTCAGTGTAGACAATACTGAGCTAGATGGAGATAGTACTGTAGCATAGATGGTACTGAGCATTAGAAGTCAGGTCCCTGTGTTCCCATATGGAAATAATCTCTCCCTCCCTCTCACTAAACACAGAAGTTTATTGGAATGCATTGAAGTACTATTTAACTGTTTTTCAGGCCAGGAGTGCAGTAGTGGGAATACTGTTGCATGCAACAGCATGATCAATGTATTTGTGGTGCACACAAACACAACACTCAGCAACAGCCTTTGCAGCACTTTATACCAGCAGAGGACAATGACTTGCTCATGGGACCGGGGGGGGGGGGGAACACTAGTGTAGCAATACTCTTGTACCGACAAGAGACTAGTGCAGCCTTATGCCCACAGAGCAATGCTTACGAAAGGAGGAAAAGTGGATGAAGCAAAAGAGTGGAATCCTATGCTCACCAAGGGTGTGTTCCTGCCCTCAGGCTACCTGATGCACCTTTATGTGATGGCATAATGCTATGCCTTAAAAAGAGGTGACAGGTACTCTGGTGAAAGGGCACTTGCACTAACAACAGTGAGTCAAGATTTACAGCAAAGTGAAAAGAACATATTACAGTGGTACCTCTAGTTACGAACTTACTTCGTTCCAGAGGTCCATTCTTAACCTGAAACTGTTCTTAACTAGAGGCATGCTTTCGCTAATGGGGCCTCTTGCTGCTGTTGGGCAGCTGGCACACGATTTCCGTTCTCATCCTGGGGCAAAGTTCTCAACTCGAGGTAACTCTTCCAGGTTAGTGGAGTTTGTAACCTGAGGCGTTTGGAACTCGAGGTACCACTGTACTAACCTCTGTCTTCTCCTTTTCAGAACCTGTACATCTCTGGAATCCAAATGCAAAAACCTGCCAGGAACCCTAGTGCACAGCTGCAACTGGGACAGCAAGAACAAGGCACCCCATGCAGGTAAACCAGGGTTGAGAATGTGTGACACTCCAGAAAATGCGAGAGAACTCTACCCATAATCCATTGCACATTGGCTAGGGCAGATAGGACTTGGATTCCAGCAACATCTGGAGAGCCACAGGTTCCTCACCACTGCTGTTGCAGGATGTTAATCCATATATCCTATTCCTTCTGCAGTACTATTTACCACTTGGCTCCCATGTAGATCCTAGTGTTTATTTTATTCCTCTGAGCTTCCTATTGTTTCTGTTCTTTCTTGTCTCTTCCTTGCAAAAAGCTTGTCCCCACCCCCATACAGGGACACCAATAGATCTGTATTGTGTAGAGTGTTTCAAGAGAATTTAAACTGTCATGGAGCATTATATCCACAGTGACAATCAAATCATTATCCTAGAAAACCAGTGCTTTCTACATGCAAGATTCTTACCCACTGGGCTATACAGTTGTGATTAGAATGGCAATCCTGTCTGGCCTGTTTGCAGTCTGTGTGTGTTTGTGCTGCCAGGAGATTCAAACCCCTTCCCACAGCTCTGGTGTTTTGGACGATAAGTGTCATATTTACCAGCTCGTTGCACCATGGTGGCCTCTGCTGTAAAAGGCACTGTGGTGTATGTCTGCCCTGTTGTGAATTGTGTGTGGGGTGTGTGAATGCCAGGTTGGATGGTATCCTTGCCTGTCGCTCTCCACTGATTGGTGCCTTCCCTACATTGGCAATATGGGCCAGTGGCAGCAAGCAACCTCGTGATTCACGAGATGCAGCAAGCTACCAAGAGTGCTGTGTGAATGTCTTTTGGTGTTTTTATATTGGCACATATTTCTGCTGCTATTGTGCCTCTGACATCGTTGCTAGGTATGCACAGGATAGTTACTAGGTTACATTGGCAGTAGCCCTGAAGTAGTAGCCACCAGAGTAGCAGGACCGTACAGTGATCCTGCCTTGTAAAATATATATTTTCCTATGCAGAGATTACTGGTATCTTCATGTAGAAAAATAATAGTGTGTGAAGTGGCCCTTAGCTAACAGCTGTTGGTATTCCTATTCTCCATTAATGAGTATAGTCCCTACATTTGCAAAGGTAGTTGGTCACAGCAGCAAATGGAAAATGAGATTGTGCCATCTGGGTACTGTCTACTCGTTAGACGTGTAGAGGGGGGAAAGCTGAGAATGTGGTGTTTTAATGGTGATGGAAGCATTACATCTCAATGTCACACACATAATTAATAAGATTAAAAGAGATAAGTATTCTAATGAAATTGCCCTCTTTAGTTTGGGACAAGCAGGATGAGAAACTCATTAAAGAAGCTGAATTAAGGTAAAACAAAGATGTCACAAGCAGCTTCACTTGGGATAGGTAGCGATGTAATCGGGCCAATGAGAAAAAGGAGCAAAGCCACAGAAGTCACAGAACCTCTGACTCCAGAGAAGTAAATAAGCTGCATGTAATGGGGAGTGCTTCATTTAGCCCCAGCATCCTTAGTAGGTAAGAAGGCCCATAAGTAGCTGTGCCAACACTCTGGCACCCATTACCCTGATGTGACTGCTTCTGGTGGCCAACAAAACTTGCCTACCCATGTGAATTCAGTAAAGCTCAGATGAGCATTGACATCCACATCCACAAATGCATCTGCATCAACAACACATTAGGATATATTTTCCTGGGACTGAGGTGCTTGTCTTCTGCCCTGATCGAGTCCTATAAGGAAACTGATCTGGAAAGCAGCCCCACCCCTCCATTCAGAGCCTTCAATCAATTTATAAGATGAGAAACGGAAGCTCACGTCTCCCTGAAGTCTCATCCTCTGTGGAAGCCCGTGGACAGACAGGTAGTGCTTGAAAATCCTGGTGCTTGCTGCACGGAAAGAAACTCAATCAATTAAATTTATAATGGTAATAACTGAGTTTGCAGTCATGGCCAATGTCCTCTGAATACAACTATCAGTCTCTGCTAAAGATCTTACCATATAAATAAAAGGCAACAGGCAGATATGACAGACAAATTGGAGCACAAGAAAACAATGTTTTAATACTAATGGGCTAACAGCAGGCTGGCTCAGCATATCAGCTCCCTGACTATGGTCAGATTTTTAAAGCAATTCTGTTGGTGCTCTGTATGAGATAAGAAGGGAAAAGGAAATGCTTTTATGTTAATTAATGCCAGTGCCTACTTTAATTTGGCTTTTGGAAAGTAGCACTCTTTATCATGTATACCCTATTTACTCTGTCATAGATCCATAGCATGGAGCTACCACAATTTTAATCCAAATAAACGAACAGCAAAAGGGTTTTTGTGCACATTTAGTTCCTAAATATTAATAGCTTAACCATTTGAAAATTGAATAATAGAAGTAGATGGCTTTGAGGAAGAGGGAATAGTGTGGGAGCTGTTGGTTTGGCCCTGTCTCAGGTCAGCAGTAACCAAAAGCTATTGCTCTCTGATGAGTAGGTTACACATTTATAATAAATGAGGCAGTGAGTTCATCCAAATTCTTAATGAGGAAATATTCACATACTGCACTCTGGGAACAACTCTGGGCATTTCATATGGAAGATAGATGACAGCAGGGTCCAATGAGACTGATGTCCACATATTCTGAACTCCTCTTTGATTAGATTGAACTTCATTGCTTGAGTATTACAGAAATCATGTCAATGTATGTACCAGTTTCAGAGTGCATAGCTTTCCTATCTGTCCCTAGAATTTTACAGACATTCCCTTACTTATTGATGCCATTTGCAGTTTTACTTTCTCCTGTGTTCTTTTTACTTGTGCAAATGAAGCATTCTCTTTGCCACTTCACAAGTGCTGGTGATTTTCATGCACCCTGTGTGTCATTATGCCTTTCAGGTAGTTATCATTCTATTTTTTTAAAAAAAAATAGTTTTCATTTATATACATTACAACAATTATTTAACCATAATTTTAACATTTTCAACTTCGACTTTCTTTCTGCAGCTCCTTACATTTATTTTTGTCCTTTCCTGCATACTCCAAATTGCCTTAACTTATTCTTTTATTCATCTTTTCTCTCTCTCTCTCTCTCTCTCTCTCTCACACACACACACACACACACACACACACTGCAGGTTTTTACAATAATCCTGCCAATGTCTTGATCTGTTTAGTTTGTTTGTAAATGCTCAATAAACCATTTCCATTCCTTTCTAAAAAGTTTGTTGTCTTGATTTCTTATTCTTCCAGTAAGTTTTGCCATTTCTACATACTCCATTAGTTTCTGCTTCCATTCTTCTTTCATCGGGATCTCTTCATCCTTCCACTTTTGGGCAAATAACATTCTTGCAGCTGTAGTCACATACATAAATAAATTTCTATATTGTTCAGATAGTTCTAATCCCATAATTCCCAAGAGAAAAGCTTCTGGGTTTTTTTAAACAAATGTTATCTTATACATCTTTTTCAATTCAATATATATCATTTCCCAGTAAGTTTTAACCTTATTACAAGACCACCACATATGAAAAAGTGCCTTCTTTCTCTCTACATTTCATTGTTTCCCATCCAAGTTATTGTTTTCAGCAATGTTTCTTATGTATGGAGATGAGATTGCTTGGTTTTGTTTCCCATCTTCTTTTGCTACATTTGTCAAAAGAAATGTTCATGAAGAAGAAGTGATTAACAGCGGACCAGGCGAGAGAGAGAGAGAGAGAGAGCAAGCACGGTTGAGTTTTTCGTCTTGCAGGTTGACACCACAGCAGAAGTGACATTGCTATTTAAATCTGTGATTTCACAGTATTTGTGTATAAGACACATGGTGCACATGCGTAAGCCTGATTAGTAAGGTGAGAATTGTAGTTTTAAGGTGTAAAAAAGAGAAGCTAATAATCTAGCATACAAAGGGGGGAATATTCCAACAGCCTGTATTAACAGAAGCAGGGCAAGAGTGGCAGGTTAGCAAGAGAGAACAGTAACCACAGCAGCACTCTGAGCAGTCATGGCTGTCAAAAATCAAGGTGTGTTCATGATGTCGCCCTTGTGATACAGATACATTACCTCCCTCAGCATTCTCACTGTGTAAGGATGCCTCCACCTCAGCGATCCCTTGACTTGTACAGTCTTAAGAAACAAACTATGAACAAGTCAGAAGTTTACAAAAAGGCCTACAAAGTAAAAGAGACCTTTCCCCCCCCCCCCAGCAAACTTTTCCAGAGTGGAGCTGGAGCCCCATCAATATATATACTTACGCATGAGAAAGTGAGATGCTTTTCATACACCAGAAACTCTTGTTCTTTTAAACCTATAAAACTGTGGCTTCTCAAAATATGACTTTCTGAATACTTTGCTCTATATTGGGAACTATAGGGCCATCTGTGATGTATAGAGCTGAACATATGGCAATTGTTTTAATATATCTGAAACAGAAAAATACTGAGTTGGGCAGAAACCCCAAGACCAGGAGTGGGGAACTTACATATTATGCCATATGCTTTCATGGACTAGACTCAGTTTCATACAGTAAAGCAGACTCTACTCCAGGAAAGCTTTATACTATAATAAATTTATTCATCTTAAATGCGCCACTAGACTCCCTGTTGTTTTCGCTGCAACAGGCCGATGTGGTTATCTCTTAGGAAACTACATATTTATTTATTTATTTCATTTCAGTTGTGAATCGCTTCCCATAAAACATCTTGAATCAATTTAACAATGAAAACATTACAAATAAAATAAAATCAAAAAATTTAAAAACAATTTCTAGTCCAATGCAAATAGACTGAGATGAAAACATCCGCTTAAAATATGTGTTGGAAAACTAAGGTTTTCAATAGGTGCTGAAAAGATACTAGAGACAGTACCTGTCTGATATGTAACAGGATGCAGTTCCAAAGGTTAGGTACTGCCACACTAAAAGCATAATGTCAACATCCTATGGAACAGACCTCCTGATGAGGAAGCGTCTGCAGAAGCGGCGTGATAAGTTGCATATATAGGAATTGAGATGATATTTTAGGTATATTGGTCCCAAGCTGTATAGTTACCAGCACCTTAAACTTAGCCCACTAGCTATTTGGCAGCCAGTGCAGTTCTTTTAGCAGTAGTGTAATATGATTGTGATATTCTGCCCCAGTGAGCAGTCAAGCTGCCACATTTTGTACCAGCTGCAGCTTTTGAGTCAAGCTTAGGGGCAAACCAACAGAGCACATTGCAGTATTTCATCCTAGCACATGGATGACAGCGATCAGGCTATCCTGGTCCACAAACAGCCATAGCTGCCTTACCAGCCAAAGTGAGTAAAATGTGCTCCTAGCCAGTGAGGTCACCTGTGCCTCTAGGGGTGGAAACAGATCCAGGAGCACCTCCAGATTATAAATCTGCTCCTGCAGGGTGAGTATGATGCATAAAAGGTAAAGTTAAAGGTACCCCTGCCCGAACGGGCCAGTCTTGACAGACTCTGGGGTTTGTGCGCCCATCTCACTCTATTGGCCGGGGGCCAGCGCTGTCCGGAGACACTTCCGGGTCACGTGGCCAGCGTGACAAAGCTGCATCTGGCGAGCCAGCGCAGCACACGGAACGCCGTTTACCTTCCCGCTGGTAAGCGGTACCTATTTATCTACTTGCACCCGGGGGTGCTTTCGAACTGCTAGGTTGGCAGGTGCTGGGACCGAGCAGCGGGAGCGCACCCCGCCGCGGGGATTCGAACCGCCGACCTTTCGATCGGCAAGCCCTAGGCGCTGAGGCTTTTACCCACAGCGCCACCCGCGTCCCGAGTATGATGCATGCAATTGACCAATTATCCAGACTCAGAAACCACTCACAACACTTGTATCTTGCCAGGATTCAGACTGTTTGGTTCAGCCTACCACCAAGTCCATACTCCAGTCCAGGGCTTGTTAAGCCTCTCCTGATTCAGATGTTTTGGAGAAACATCTGGGCACCATCAGTGTACTGATAACACCTCACCTCAGATCTATTAATGACCATTCCTAACAGCTTAATGTTAAATGGCAATTAACTATTTGGCATAGTGGGATAGATGTGAAATGTGTTTTCACAAATATTAGATTATTTGCGCAAAAACATGTTGTTTATATGCATATATTTAAAAACTTTTCATGGCTGCAATTATAAGCCCATTTTATTTACATGGTTTCTTCTACATAAAGCCACAGTTCAAAACTCACCTAAGTTGTAAACTGGGACAAACTCGTATCTGTCAGCCTGCGTCCTCATGTACAATATATTAATACTGATTACCTCCCTTAGTAACTGCATTGTTGTAAGTCATAAAGACAATGGGTTGTCCTCCACTAAGCCATACTCTGAGTAGACCCATTGAAATAAATAGATTGTTAACCATTTATTTTAATAGGATTATAGCCTAAATCACTAAGCATTCTATTATTAACTGTATTTAGGCACTTGGCATGAGACTGAATGCTAAATACTATACATAAGGCAAACATTATATGTGCAATGGTATCTAGTCTTCTTTCAAACCATTTTTTCTAGTGAATGTGTTTTTTGTAATATTTAAAGTCTTTCACCAGCTTTTAGGGTGGTTGATGCATTTTTCTGGACTGTGTCACAAGTTTCTGATCCAATGCTTGAATTCATTCATGCTGATGCAAGGGAATGTTTCCATCTGTGGCTTCCCTTTGCAGTACATCTTGAGGACCATATGGCTGTGTTTGGCATTTCAGCACCTTTTCAATGTTTTCCTGCAACTTTCCCACCTCCTACTGTAGAAGAGACTTTGGGAAATCTCTTTGCTTCTCCTGGGTATCATTAAAAGGCTTTCTGTTGTTAGTGTTTGATCATTAGATCCTAGAGAAGTGATAGGTTTGCAGAATAAACCCTAAACATTAGAATCCAGGCTATATTAACCAGCAGCAATAATTCATCTGTGGATATTTCTTCCTAGACTTGTCTCTAGAAGAACAATCTGGATTATGATTAAGGTTGTAAAATGGGACTTTGATGCATGAGTTTCATTCCTCTTTGATGAATTATTTGCATAAAGGATTATGGTACATATTTATAAAAAAAACGCTGACAAGACAAAACTGGATGAAGTGCATACAGTTTGAAGGATAGGATTACAATGAGAATAATCACGATAAATTGTAAACTTGAACTGAAAACACAAGAATGTGTTAAAAATGATAATGTTAAACATAACCAAATGCTGAAACGCAAATTGAAGGGATACAGACAGTAGCAAATGAAAAGGATCTAGGGCCAAGTTGTAATAAGCATGTGGTTGCAGTATGTCATAGCCACAGGCATAGAAGGTATAGCTTTCTGCTGCAGTAGCTGCTAGTGGTGTAGCAAACACTTTGTAATAATAATAATAATAATAAATTTTATTTATATCCCGCCCTCCCCAGCCGAAGCCGGGCTCAGGGCGGCTAACAACAAAAATACCCAAAATATAGGGAGTTGTAGTATTTGCTAGTCATGCCTCAGCTGGAAAACCTAAGCCTACTTTGCGTCCCATACTGGAATGAATATTTTAAAAAATTATTAAAGATGGAATATGTCACTAGCCCTTAAATCAGGCATAGGCAAACTCGGCCCTCCCAATGTTTTGGGACTACAACTCTCATCATCCCTGACCACTGGTCCTGTTAGCTAGGGATGGTGGGAGTTGTAGTCCCAAAACATCTGGAGGGCCAAGTTTGCCTGTGCCTGCTCTAAATAATGAAATGACTGCTATAATTATGATATACACCAAGAGGCAGTGAGTTTATTTGTAGAAATGTAAATTTAAGCTAAACATTGGAAATCTTCCTCACAGAGAGAGTAGTTGGGTATTAGCAGGCACTGAGTAAGACTGTTGTAGAGCTTTTGTTGTTGGAAAACTTTAAAAACAACAACAACCCCCCTAACTCAACATCTTTTGAAGGTAGCTCAGCTATAGGGAATCCTACAAGAAGTTGGAGAAAATAACCCCAGGGGTGGCTTCCAACTGTATAATTCTACAATTACTAGCAGGGCAGTTTACTACTTCCTGACAAGAGTTTGGTCTCCATGAACCTCCTGAGGCAATGGCAGCTAGAATTAGATTTGATTTGAAATATGACTTCAGCAAAAGAGTTAGGGGAGCTTGTCTGACTTGTACCAACCTGCATTGGAACTTGGAGAGTGGAGCATGACTTGCCAGAAGGCAGTATTTGAAGGACACACAAGGCTGTCTGTGCCATACTGGAGAAATAGGCTGCAGTTCAGCAGATCTGTAAATAGTTCTCGGTTAAATAGTTCCCATAACACTCAGCTCCGCAATACAGTACAAGACACATGGAATAATTTTGTTGACGACTTGAATCCTCATTTTAGAAGTAAAGTAAGAAAACTCCTGCTGGATCACATCAAAGGCTCATTTAGTTCAGCATACCATCCTCACAGTTGCCCACCAGCTGCCAAGCAGCACCTGAGCACAAAACTGATATTCAGAAAAGTATAGAGTAGAATTTTTGTGTAGGACGACCAGTCTACTTTGCAGGGTTATTGAGGATGATTCAAACTGGGGGTGGGGGTAGGTGGGAATTGTAGTCTAAATGTTCTTCTTGTGAGATACCTCCAGTGGGTCATCCATATAATATAGAAGAAGAGAGTGCATAAAAAGTAATGTATAATGCAAAAGCAAGTTTTTTGGTTACCCAAACAAGAAGTGGAAGGGGGGAGAGGATTATCTGTTGTCTCCCCCCCCATTTTTATTATGTATTTTGTGTTTTCTATATTGTAATTTTATGTTGTGCACCGCCCTGAGATCTATGGATGAAGGGTGGTAACAACAACAACAACAACAACAACAACAACAACAACAACAGAACCACTATGCAGCTGAACTGTATATTATGGCCTAGTAATAGATGCCATGTTCTATCTGCACATACTTTCTGACCGTAGAAGCAAGATGGTCCCAACACATTTTGCAGGAAATAGCACTTCCTCCCTCAAGTCAAGGGTCATAGTGTCTAAGGTCAGCCAAGTTATTTTGACATCTAAGACACAAAATCCCACAAAAATCTCTCAACTTCTCTGCAAATGCAACAACAATAAATTAAACATTATTTGCTGCCTTCTCATGACACCCCAAATCAGCTGCTTGAAGTGGCCACATCACTCTGCCCTAACTTTGTAGGGCCAGTCTTGCCCAGCACATAGGTAATATAAGAACTGAGCTACACATATGCACACTGCTACTCTGTTAAAAGGAGAGTTACAGCAACCTTCACAGAACTTGGGAAGAAAATGATACGTTGCAGGGAGGGAAAGTTTGGAGGACACACCAGCCGAGATCTTATGTGTGCACTGTGTGGATAGATCAAGCTGAAGCAGAATAGTTCGTAAATACTTGTTCTCAATAAAGAACCAGTTAATTGTTAAGCCATAGTCAGAGACCTCTAATTATTAATCAGCACACACTGTATGAAACATTCCTGCCACTAGAGTAGAAATTCCATCCCAGTTATCTTTAGAGAAGCAGGCCTGAAATGAATAATAACCCCCCCTTTCACTGTCTGTGAACTCTCCATTTATGGGCAAGTGAATGAATGAGAAACCCTAGAACTGTCAATCCATCACCTTTTCCCCACCCCAAATTAATTAGAAATGTAATCCAAGCTTCAGAGAGACTAAGCTTAAATAATGAGTTAAGGAAATGATTGAACAAACCCTTAGACGGGCACATCTTCTACTGTACACAGCTTTTGCATAGCCTGGCCCTAAATAAGAACAGTGACCTGTGATGAAAGGAATTGCATATGTATTGCACTTCACAAGGTACAAAGCAATGCTGCACAGGAAGCACCACTAGGGACACTATATTTTAAAATCTACATACAGGTATTAGGCACTGCAGTGGAGTAGCACTGGCACAAACACAGCCTTTCTGTTAAAAGTGCATACTGTATAGGACTTGACTTCCCTGAAGGGATTCTCAAGCCTCCATTCCCCAATAAAAATAACTTTATATGTGGTGTACATCAAACAATGCAGCATTGGAACATTATCTGTTAATGCAAAACAAACTGTTTTCACATATAGTCCTGCTCTGAAAGAGAATATGATAAAATAACATATAAAGGTAAAGGGACCCCTGACCATTAGGTCCAGTCATGACCGACTCGGGTTGCGGCGCTCATCTTGCTTTATTGGCCGAGGGAGCCAGCGTACAGTTTCTGGGTCATGTGGCCAGCATGACTAAGCCGCTTTTGGCGAACCAGAGCAGCGCACGGAAACGTCGTTTACCTTCCCACCGGAGCGGTATCTATTTATCTACTTGCACTTTGACGTGCTTTCGAGCTGCTAGGTTGGCAGGAGCAGGGACTGAGCAATGGGAGCTCACCCCGCCGCGGGGATTCGAACCACTGACCTTCTGATCGGCAAGTCCTAGGGCGGCTCTGTGGTTTAACCCACAGCGCCACCCGCATCCCAAAATAACATATACTGCTCACTCAAAAATTCTATGACCAGCCTGTGTCAGAGTCATCCGGCTGCCTTTCATAATAAAAGTCAGATTTGCATACTTTTTGCTCAGTAGTGTTAGAATTCTATTCTTTCCCATGCATCAATAAATAGGTTCTAATTTCAGGCCCTGACTGTGTCACATTTACAAACATGTGAAATGCCTGTTTTGAACAATAGGTATTTTTGATGTAATTAGAAGTAAATATTTATTTATTATATTCTTATCTTGCTTTTCTGTCACCATCTGCAGTGATGGTGACAGAAGTCTGGTGACAGCAGTCACGAAATTAAAAGATGCCTGCTCCTTGGGAGAAAGGCAATGGCAAACCTAGGCAGCATCTTAAAAAGCAGAGACATCACCTTACCAACAAAGGTCCGTATAGTTAAAGCCATGGTTTTCCCAGTAGTGATGTATGGAAGTGAGAGCTGGACCATCAAGAAGGCTGATCGCCGAAGAATTGATGCTTTTGAATTATGGTGCTGCAGGAGACTCCTGAGAGTCCCATGGACTGCAAGAAGATCAAACCTCTCCATTCTTAAGGAAATCAGCCCTGATTGCTCACTGGAAGGACAGATCGTGAAGCTGAGGCTCCAATACTTTGGCCACCTCATGAGAAGAGAAGACTCCCTGAAAAGACCCTGATGCTGGGAAAGTTGGAGGGCACAAGGAGAAGGGGACGACAGAGGACGAGATGGTTGGACAGTGTTATAGAAGCGACCAACATGAATTTGACGAATCTCCGGGAGGCAGTGGAAGACAGGTGTGCCTGGCGTGCTCTGGTCCATGGGGTCACGAAGAGTCGGACATGACTAAACGACTAAACAAACAAACAAACAAACAAACAAACAAACAAACAAACATCTTGCTTTTCAAATTATTGTCTCCCAAAGCAGTTCACATCAATTAAAAGAGAGGGGGGGGAGGAGGCCCTGCCACCAGGCTTATTAATTTAAAAAGACAAGATACAGAAGGAAATGGGAGTGGAGGGAACTGGGAGAGGAGAGAACAAAATGGTGAGCTATAAGATGGGAAGATACGTATCACAGAGAAGTATTGGCCCTGCACAACTATATTTATTGTCTTGCTTTTCTTTTAGACCCAAAAACTTATTTACAGGGCTGCTGGTTAATACAGCTGTAGCTTCTTAATGTAAACTAAGTAAATATGATGCTCAAAAGTCAAGGACATAATAAATATGGAATACACAAAACAACATATTTAGAAAATCTATTTTCAGAGTAGAGATGCACTTTGTGGTTTGCTTGTTTGGTTGTTTTTTTCTGCTGCTGATAATTCAACTACAGAAAGGTAAGAGAACCTAAGTTTCTGTTCCCACAGCAACCGTATCCCAGACCTCTTGTATGCAGACATCTTTTCTTGAATTCCACAATGGCTATAGCTGCTCATCCTGGGGCTACAAAGGTCACGGGAACCCCAGACACATAGCTGCCAATGTAGTTCTGCTCAAAAGGGAAAGAAAAAGAAATTGAACACTGCATGTCTGGGACAGGAGCGGGGGTAGGGGAAGTTGTTCTGTAGAAAGACCTCCTTCCTGCGAAGACTTACCTCATGAAATTAACCTTCGTACATTTAGAACTGACAAAAGGAAAGCATTTTCCCCACATAACATGCAGGAGATGTTTTGTATTCACCGATGCCAGCCTCAACAATGACTACCTGCGGAACAAGATTTTCTGAAATTATCACAGAAATTTATGGAATATATTACCTTGCATAACTGCTGCATCAGAAGAAATCCATCTAGCTCTTGCACGCTGTTGGCCAGATGCCTCTGGAAACTCATAAGCAGAACAAAATTGCAAAAGCCCTCACCCATGGTTTCCCCCAAGCAACTGGTGTTAAATCAAAGGCATGTTGTCTCTGGTCCTGAAAGTAGTATATCGCCTACATAGCTAGTAGCCACTGATAGACTTGAAAGTGATGGGCATTCTGTGTTTGCAGGCTAAAAGCTGGAAACACAGAGACATGCTTGTTCTGTTCTGCGTTCCAAAGCTGCAACTAATGGAGAAGCAATATCCTTTGGAGGTGTTAATGCTGTGAGCCCCTCTGTCCTATGGTCAGGTTGTATATATGTGTGTATAAAAGCAAATATCTTAAAAGACACAGTATCCACTGACCTTCTTTCCAGGGAAGCTGAACCCAAGTCAGTGATGAAATCCCTGGTGTCTCTCACTGCCTAGAGATTGGGGTGGCATGTAACCGTATTTCAAATTTTCAGTGGGGTAGCAGTGTTTGTTTCCTGCAGTAAGAAACTTGGACCTTAAAGACTAACACATTTATTACACCATAAGCTTTTATGTACTACGGTCCTCTTTATCGTATGCATGAATCACTATCATGAGTTTAGGGGCTTACAAAGAGTGACGTCAGAAGAAAATTAAATGCAGAAACATACAGATGGTGGTGTGGCTGCAGCAAAGATTAATATAATGGTGTTATGATGCTTGGTACTTTATTTTCAATCCCTTCTCATATATCAGTATTTAATTTGCCTTTTTCACAGCTTCAACACTGTGTTGGCATTTTCAGCGTACAAGTATCACAATAAGTCCAATCTTGCTTTCCTGGGGAAGTTCAGTCCATTCAATGAAAGTGTGTTGTTGTAATTGGTAATATTAAGCAGCATGATTTTCACAGGCATTCTCATGTGTGGGGTGTTTGTAAACCTTAGACTTCTGAATGCATAGAAGAGAGCAGTGTTATAAGAGCCTATGCTTAAAAAACAGGAACTGGAATTAATACATTAATCATTTATCCTAGGAAAACAATACTGAGGTGGAACAATTATTCTTCTAGCATAGCTCTTCTTAGAAACTGAAAATCTCTTGCATAACTCCCGCATATTCTCACAGCATACTGTAACTCAGTCTGTAGCTAAGCATGAACACATATAATTGAAACAACCACATGTTGCTTTCTTATTTGCCCCTACCTCCTCTGCCTCCTACCCTCCTGCATTTGATTTTAGATTGTAAACTCCTTGGGATATGGGCCTGCCATATTAAGTATTAAGGCTACCAATGGCTACTAAGCATGTTAGCTATGTACTACCTCTAGCATCAGATGCAATATGCCTCTGAATACCAGTTGCTGGGGAGCAACATTGGGGATTATGCTGTTGCACCCAGGTCCTGCTTGCAAACTTTACACCAGAGACCAGTTTCTTCTTCTTCTTCTGCCTTCCAACATGAACCACCACCAGAAGCAGCAGCAGAAGAAACAGCCCACGGAGCAACAGCTGAACAAACCTGAGGACATGGAGATGGAAGGATCCTCATTTCCACACTCTGCAGCTCCTTGGCCATCCCCACATCTTCTCCTCCACCCCTGCCAGGAGCCACCCTCTGCTTCCTGCCTTCACACAGTCCATGGGCACCAGCCTGGATGATTCACCAGCTGCAAGCTCATCCAGGCCCCCAGGATTCTTCTGAGGCTCGCTCAGCACCTGTAATGCAGGCTCTCCCTCCTGCCTGGTGGACTCAACTAGCTGCCCTGCTCGCTCCCCTCTGTTTTGTTTTGTTATTGTTATTTATGGTTTCTAAGCAGCTTTGAGATTCATCTGAATGAAAAGTGGCATAGACATACAATAAATCAAATAAATCTGGTTGGCTACTGTCAGAATAGGATGCTGGACTATTTGGGCCTTTTGTAGGATCCAGCAGGGCTCTTTATGCATTCTTAAGATAATGCCCAATAAACAAACAAACACATGTAAGGGATGAAATGCTTTTCAGATCAAAAGTCTTTTTTCCCTTTTTTCTTACCTGCAAAAGTGGAGATCATCCAGTCATAAACAACAGACAATTGAAAGGCTGCAATATTAACTAAAATTAACAAGGATATCAAAGGTATTGAAATCCATGTCGCTGCCTTCAAAATAAGCATCCTTGCACACTATATTAAGAGTATGATGCTCTCTTGTGGATAATTTACCTGTCTAATAGTGCCTATGTTTACACTGTATGTAGATGGGCAAAGTGTTGTTGTTGTTTAGTCGTTTAGTCGTGTCCGACTCTTCGTGACCCCATGGACCAAAGCATGCCAGGCACTCCTGTCTTCCACTGCCTCCCGCAGTTTGGTCAGACTCATGTTTGTAGCTTCGAGAACACTGTCCAACCATCTCATCCTCTGTCGTCCCCTTCTCCTTGTTTCCCAGCATCAGGGTCTTTTCAGGGAGTCTTCTCTTCTCATGAGGTGGCCAAAGTATTGGAGCCTCAGCTTCACGATCTGTCCTTCCAGTGAGCACTCAGGGCTGATTTCCTTAAGAATGGAGAGGTTTGATCTTCTTGCAGTCCATGGGACTCTCAAGAGCAAAGTAGAGGAAGACATTGCTACCACAATCACATGGTTTCATACAAGCAGTTTCAGCACCCTTTCTTAGCTTGCAATACTTGTCTCTCATGTCAGAGGTGTTTCAGGGGCGCCGACTTATAAAAAATATTGGGGGGGCCCATATCGGGGTCCTGCCGCTGGTTCGCTCGGGTAGCCGGGAGAACGCAGTTCGAGGTGGCGGTGTTGGGGAGAGACCCTCGCTCAGGGCGCCACTAGACTTGGCGGCCGGCGGCCTATTAGGGGGGTTTTGGAGCGTATTTCGGCGGAGCGATTGGGGAGGAGGGGGCTTGTTGCCGGATTCTTCAGCTGAGCCGGAGATCCGCTGCTGGGGGTCCCTGGGCCGAGTTGTGAGCACGGCCTGCTGAAGGGAGATCCAGCCGATTGCGCGACGGGGACGGCCGGGGCTCTCCGGCTATGGCGCGCGGCTGGCTGGCTGGCGAGGGAGCAGGTGGGGAGGAGGCGGGGGTCCTCACTCTCTTAGGAAACGCACCCGCGCGCCCGATTGCCACGAAGTCCGAAGGGTGCGTGTGTGGAATTAAAAAGCAAAAACGAGATACGGGCAGGGCAGGCAAAGAGTTTTCTGCAAGAGGATGGAGGGCAGGTTGAAGAGAAAATCACTCAGGATGAGACAGTCAAATCAGCCATGATAAAATGGGCTCAGGATATTGGGTATAACATCATGTTTGAGGACTGGGAAAGGTTATGGACCACCGGAATGAAATTCACGGCATGTAATGCCTTGAAGGAAAATATTATGAAAATGATTAATAGGTGGTACATGACCCCAGTCAAGCTTGCAAAAATATATCACCTGTCTGATAATAAATGTTGGAAATGTAAGGAGGCTGAAGGGACATTCTTTCACCTCTGGTGGACTTTTCCAAAAGTGAAGGCCTTCTGGGAAATGATCTATAATGAGTTAAAAAAGGTATTTAAGTATACCTTTCCCAAGAAACCAGAGGCCTTCCTCTTGGGCATTGTTGGCCAGAAAGTGTTAAAGAAGGATAGAACTTTCTTTATGTATGCAACTACAGCAGCAAGAATACTTATCGCAAAATATTGAAAGACACAAGATTTGCCCACACTGGAAGAGTGGCAGACGCAATTGATGGACTACATGGAACTGGCTGAAATGACTGGCAGAATCCGAGATTTGGGAGAAGAAACAACGGAAGAGGACTGGAAAAAATTTAAGGACTATTTACAAAAACAATATAAGTTGTATGAATGTTAAAAATTTACACGATTCGGAAACTATAGCTTCAGCAATTAGATTTGGGAAACAGGAAATTATATTTTAAGTAAGAAAAGGTCAAAATCTAAGGTAATACTATGTTTAATTTAAGATATAAGTAACTGATGAAAAGTATGTTAAATTTAGAGGTATAGTATTTGAAAAGTACAAAATAAGGTACGAAACAAGGTAATAATTTGCTGATATCTTTATTATAAAGAATGCAGGGTAAGGGAGATGCGAGGAAGTCCAGTTAGTTATATAAAAAATGTGTTGAATGGTTGGTTTTCTTTTCTTCTTTTTCTTTTTTTCTTTTTCTTGTTCTTTTACTTTTTTCTTCAGTGTATGTTTCTAACTTTGTATTTGAAAACTTAATAAAATATTTATAAAAAAAGAAGAAGAGAAAATCCTTTCGCTTTTCTGGGGCGCAGGGAAGTCTCAGAGCCGGAGGTTGGGGAAGGGACCCCCTTTGCTCTGCCCTCTTCTCCCGTCTTAGATTCGCATGGGGGTCCCCGCCCGAGCTTGCCTGGCCACCGGGCCACACAAGGGCCGCGCTCTACGCGGCGCACCTTGCTAGCCGCGCAGCTGTCCTCCGCGGCTGCGGAGCGGCCCTGCGCCAGTGCCCAGCCCCTCTGGGCGCCCGCTGCGCTGCCAATGACAAGCGGGCGACGTCGCGGGCGGGGAAGGCGTCGCTTTCTTTCCCGATCCTTCATCCTCCCAGTCTTCCAGCCCTTTTTTGGGTTGGAAGCTCGTCTCGTTCGCCCTTCTCCTTTCTTCACCCTGCGCGCAATTTTCCTCCCTCGTCTCCCTCCCCATTTCTCCTTCCTTCCTTCCTTCCTTCCTGACTGACTGACGGGCTCTGGCTCTGGCTCTGGCTCGGGCTTCGGCTCGGGCTCGGGCTCGGGCTCGGGCTCGGGCTCGGGCAGCCACAGCGTCGGCGGTGTTGGCGATCGGCGGCGCGGGGGGATGGCCCTCCCGGGGGAGCCGGCGCTGCTCAATGGGGTTGCCAAGGAGACAGGCCGGCCGCCCCCCTCCCCCGGCCCGGCGCCCCCCGCCGCGCCGGTGCCCGTTATCGAGCTGGTGCGCGCCGGGCGCCCTATAAAAGCCGCGGACGCGCCCACCGCCGCCCAAGATTATTGGGGGGGCTGAGCCCCCCCAAACGAATTTTTGAGGGGGCTCGGGCCCCCTCAAGCCCCATGGAGTCGGCGCCTATGAGGTGTTTACAGGAAAAAATATATTCAGTAAAACAAACCTGGATAGCTGAAGCCAGCCAGCCATGCTACACTCTGCAGAGAATAGTAAAGTCTCCCAGCATCCCCAGTCAGTCTCACCTAGCAGAAAATGGGCTCAAGGCAAATAAGCCTCCCCTCACCCTACCCAAAACCTAGAATTTGTTTCTTGTCATTGAAAATTGTAATAATGTGCTCAGTAGCCCCCAACTGAAAGAAAACCACAACTTTTGGGGGAGGCGGGGTTGCAGGAGATACAACTTTCTGACCCTATCAAGCCGCTATTGAGGCATCAGATTAAAAATAATTATATGGTGTCACTCACATATTTATCCAGCTTTGTTTGCCCTCAAAACTGCACTGTGGAAACTGTTCCAGAATTTCACTGCTTTAGTGATTTAAAAAAACAGCATGATTCTCAACTAAGTTTTATTAATGGGCAGTTTAAATCCACTGGTTCTCAGGCTCTTGTTTTCCATTAACCTAAATATCATGTGTGGGGTACAGGCTAAATGCTGCTGTATAGAGTTAATATCACTCAGCATTCTCTCAATGTGTTGTATCTATACTACGAGTGAGGTTACATAAGTCAGGGTTGTTTATATTAAATTCAAACTTTATTCGTAAGCCTGATCTACAGAAGCCAGTTGCCTTTAGATTTCCATTGCTGCTTGTTAGTATCTGTCTGCTTCAAGAGACAATGGAGTGCACCTCTGGCTGAAGTCAAACCACTGCATTAGCAGCATCTAAGTGATCTCCCCAGGCTGCAAGCCTAGGCAGTGTGCATGAGGTCCTGGGCTGTCCAGACAACAATAAATTCCCCTCCAAGGGAAAGTAGAGCAGTACGTTTGGCACCAGCTTGGCTTCAGGAGTTGCTGGAAGGAGGCATACAAGGCACCATCCAACCCTCTTAGGGACTCCACTCTGTATTTGTATAGGGTTTACTCCTCAGCCTTTTCTTCTCCCGAAGATATCCTGCAAGGAAAAGGTGGATTAGGATCTGAGTTTTCTTTCTCTGAGATGGACTACCTTTCCCAGGTTGACAAGCCCCATCTGCCCCTCACTTCATTCTAGAAAGTGCAGAAACTGTTCTCTTGACTGTTGGACCCACTATTGGTCTCATCTGCTCAAGCCACCAGAGTTTGTGTTCACAAGCAGGGGAAGTCCCAACTCAGCGAGGGTTTGAGATCCATCAGCTCCCCTCACCTGGTTTAGCCAGCCAGTCAGAGCCACTTCCCAGGTATGGTCGCTGTCACATGCTGACAGCTTCTAGAAGCCACAGGTAAGAGGTGAGTGCAGGGTAGGTACCAAAGATGGACAAACTACTCCAGAAGGAGCACAACATGGCCCTCACCAAAGGTATTAAAGGTAAAGGGACCCCTGACCGTTAGGTCCAGTCGCAGACGACTCTGGGGTTGTGGTGCTCATCTTGCTTCATTGGCTGAGGGAGCTGGTGTACAGCTTCCGGGTCATGTGGCCAGCATGACTAAGCCACTTCTGGTAAACCAGAGCAGCGCATGGAAACGCCGTTTACCTTCCCGCCGGAGCGGTACCTATTTATCTACTTGCACTTTGACGTGCTTTCGAACTGCTAGGTTGGCAGGAGCAGGGACCGAGCAACAGGGATTCGAACCACCAACCTTCCAGTCGGCAAGCTCTAGGCTCAGTGGTTTAGACCACAGCACCACCCGCGTCCCATACCAAAGGTATTACCCCTCCCCTAACACCCCACACCCCTTTGAAATAATAAGCTATGGAAAATACACACACATTACTACTACTACTATACCATTTGTAAATCTAAGCTGGTGATTGGTTGCAGTATTTTCTGGCTATGGCACCTCTGGTTTTCATATAAGTCACTGATTGTCATATTTTACTGAGTTTGCTGCAGTAAGTGCATCATTTGGTAATCAAGGATGTCTAAGTGATATTTGAGGAGTCACATAGCTAGATATTTAGAGTGGTATTTATGCAGAATATTTTCTTTCCTCCTTTCTGAGTTCCACTACCGTTGAAATAATGGGTATGACTGCATAAGCAGCATTTCATACATCAAGGAGATCTGTGAAAGTGTTTCAGTTCCCAGTAGGATTTGTTTGTAAGTTTGTTCTGATGCATGAACAAATAACAAGTTGAGGCCATCAGTCAATTAGCTTGGAGGTCTTCGCACCCTGATCCTGATAATCTGAACCACTATAGCTGCCTGCAATGGCTGTGTCACATCATGTTTACAGTTGACACAGCTGTTACTACACCCCATTCCAAGCATTTTTATTTATTTAAGCTATTTCTCATTTAGCACTCATCTCCACCCAAAATAAGTCCACACAAAGCACTTTACAAAGACTCAAATTTATAATATATATTAAATAACACTCACCAAAACAAACAAAAACAATAAACCAGATGCATCCAAATAAATCATCAGTAGTTAAACTCCATTTTCTTAACTCAATTAGTTTTCTTAATTCAACTGATCCCAAAAGCCTTCTGTAGTCAAACTGCCATTATCTGGTGCCTCTCTTAAGAGTAAATTCCATAGCCTCAGTGCTACCACCGACCACCATAAATGGTGGCTATCCATCTGGGTAGCCACCCTATGTACCTCTGTAGGTCACTAAGGGTACCAGAGCCTTCCTCTCCCAGAAAGGGTGCATCTGGCATACCAACTTTAGCTGATAGGAGACACTTCTACTAGACACCATTGCCACCTGGAAGTCTAGCAGCAACCCCGGGTCTAAGAGTTCCTCCAAGCAGCAGATCTGAGACTTCAGGGGTGTGCGACCCTGTCCAACACACTGATCAAATGCACACCAACCAATATTTTGTTTAGTTCTTCTAGTCATCTAGTGCCTCCTTGGCACTGGAAGTGAGTGACAGAAGTGACAGAAGATAGAAGTGAGTGACAGAGCTGAGTGTCATCCACAAACCTATAAGACTGTACCCAAAGTGTCTGGATGACCTCACCCACTGTTTTTCTGTAGATACAAGTTGCAACCTTGTTATAAGTGGATCAGCAGTTTCTTACCCTTCTAGATCAGGGTAATCAGATGTTGGGCTACAATTCCCAACACCTCTGACTATTAGGCATGCTGGCTATGGGTTGTGGGTCCAACGATATCTGGAGAACTTCACATTGGCTATAATTGATGTAGACCAGGAGTGGCCAACCTTTGGCCCTCCAGAACATCAACATCCATCATTCCTGGCTATTGTCCTTACTTGCTAGGAGCTTATGGAAATTGAAATTAAGCAACTTCTGGAGGGGCATAGGTTCCCCACACACGCTCCAGCTTGCCTCTGGTTTTAGTTCGCCTGAGTCTACTGTTATATGGGGCTTGCCTTGGAGTTGGTTTATTTCACAGGTACTGAGACCTGTGCTCCTATTAAGCAAGTGCCTTGGAGCAGTAGTTCACAGAATAAGGCCTTTAGATCAGTGTCTCAGTCAACAGCTAAACTGTTAATTTCAGTGTCATGAGCACAGGACTCTCTTTCACGAGTGGATAGCCTGGTTTCTATACTATAGAAAATCAAATCACATTCAGAAGATAATTGGACACATCCTAACAATGCTCCTCCTAATAGGATCATATGTCTAGTGCATCTTCTGGTGTCTATCACTGATAGTTTATAAATAATGGAATCATTAGCTACCTCCCCTGCTAAGATGCATAAGGGACACCATGGCATCTTTCATAGTGACAGCACAGAATACACCTTTGGCACACAGTAGAAATTTAAAGCAGGAATAGAAGGAGGAAACAGGTTAAAAAATGAGGCAGGAAGTGGTCAAGCTGCATGGTAGACAGATTAGAGAATTATTGGCAGACACTGCCAACAGGAGTGGTTACCCTGCAAACATTCTAGCATTACATTTTTTACTGTTGATATCAGGAAACTTTAGGTGGCTTTTCTCCAAAACTGAATCATTTGGCATGCTCAGTAAAGGAAATTATAGGATAGTAAATGACTCCCCATTTCTAAATTAATTCATTCTGCTTCAGAAAGTAAAATGAGCTTTCTGCTTTTGTTCCCAAACTCTTCCTCAAGTATAGCTTTTATTTAAATACCCACCCCTGAAATCTTTACTCCTTTCTCACTTGTGACTTTAGGGTCATGTAGTTTCTACTTCTTGAATTCCCGAGAAGCATTAAAGGCATCGTTTTCACTTACAGAACAATTACAGAACAATGCTATGTCCCAGGGGATTCTTTTGCTGGAAGGAGATATGCCGCTGCTATGTGGGTAGAACAGGCATTGTATCCTATGTATATTTTACCCCAGGAAAACATACAGATTGGAAAATGCCAAAATGGCACAAAAATGGTGGATGCCTTGAGCGTCCATGAAAACATCGACAAAGCTCAACAAACAAGTACTGTGTACCTTGGTATCCTCAATCCACCCACAAAGGAGAACACACGTGCACACAGAGAGAGCAAACAACACACACACACACAATGTTGCCACAGCAGCCCTGTTCCAAGAGCTCTAGTAGCACAGACAGCAAAGACCTCACCATTGTCAGTCCACACACCCCAGGCATCTTGACAGGATTCTTACAAGATTCTTGTTAGACAGAGAGCTGTTAGCAATGTGTGTTCCACTCATGTGGGATAAGCTGTTATATGCAAAGTCCTCTCCTTTTGTGCAAAGTGCCCTTTCCCATAGCCCCCCTCACCCAGAGGCACCAGGTTGTCCACGAGATCAAGGGGGCCAGGTGCACAATGCATGTGTGTGACATCACATGCACAATGCATGCGTACTGTCCAATGTTTGGAGCAGGCAAAGCGCTCGGGAGGAGTCAGGCACTGGAATTGTGATGCCGCACATACGCAATGTGTGCCAGACTCCCAGCTCCTTCCAACAAATATCAAGGGAGTGGTTTTCTGTTTACCGTATTTTTCGCTCTATAAGAAGCACTTTTTCCCTCCTAAAAAGTAAGGGAAAATGTGTGTGTGTATTATGGAGCGAATGCAGGCTGCACGGCTATCCCAGAAGCCTCTAGCTGTTCTAGCTTCGCGCGAAGCGTCTGCAGGGCACGGGGAGCCACTGGGGATGGGGCTTTGAATTTGACAGAAGAATCGGCAGCATCTGATTTAATCCTTTCCACTGTGCCATTTCCTTAATCTATATACCCCACCCTAAAGCTGCTGTTAGACAGGCAGGGATACATGGTACCTGTATTACCACACCATGGCTCTAACACAGCTCCAGGGAAGGGAGTATTTGGATTAAGAAAATGGAGGCATGTTTTTAAGCACTCCCTCCACTAGTGCTGCTGATTTGATCAGATTTTGAGTCCATCATTCCTTTCAGGTAAGAATAAATGTTGGGAGATCCAATCATAGACCTCCCACATAAATGGTAGTTTAGCTCCAAGGCAAGCTGCTATTAGACTCAGCCACTCCATTTGTAACTCAGAGATAATACTGCAGACCTGCCTTTTGGGGTTATTCTAAGGATTACTAAGATAATGCATGTGATGATAATGCAGTTGGAAAGCTTAGCAAAAGCACTATATAAGTGCTAAGAATTATTATTTTGAAGCACCCTGTCCATATGGACTACAGGTAATAGAACTGATAAAACTGTACATCTGGTTCCCTACACGAGTATTCACTGACATGGGTTGGGGATGCCTGCCTTATGCCCTGCCCTGAGTTTCCCTTACTCATCTTTCACCTGAAGATGTATATCTGAAGAAGTGTGCATGCACACGAAAGCTCATACCAAGAACTAACTTAGTTGGTCTTTAAGGTGCTACTGGAAGGAATTTTTTTATTTCATCTTTCACCTATCAGCATTAAGACACAAACACAGAAGCAAGCACCGACATTTTGCTCCTTTTGCTAGAGAGGCAATTCCATTCCAGGGAATATGGTTACTACTGTATTCATCTGTCGCAATTGTGGGAACAGCTGCTGTGATGTTCAGTCTAAGGAGTTTTAAAGGAGCCCAGTGCAAAAAGCAGGAAAGTAAAACTCCCTGCAACTGAAAGTTCCCTGATGATTATCCTATAATCCTGCCCATCCACTCCCCACCATGAAATTTGGCTGAGGCTCTGTGTTTTGCATTATTTAGTTCCATGGTTCATACACTCCTGTTCTTGCAACCTCTTCCCTACAGCTGTATCTATCCTTATACCCCAGTACTGAAATTAGTATTCAGGATGAAAACTGGTCTGTCCTACATTTTCTATTTGTTTTTCTTCCCGTATTTTTAATTACATGAGATATATGCACGAAGGCAGCATCTGGGCCTTTTCTTCGTTTCCACTGTATGTTTTAATTACAATAGGAATTCCACGATAAAAAAGTTATTGAAAGGAAACAATGCAATTATCAGATATAAAACTGGTTTGAAACATCTACACGTTGCCCCTTCAATCAATCCTCAGCAGAAAAGGAACAATAAAGTTTTACAGAGAAAGATAAGTGAAAATTTTAAATAAAAAAGGGAGGAAAGTTAGAAGGCAAAAAACCCCCAAAAACCCCAGAGTTAATCAGTTAACAGGAAGCGATAGGAAACCAGAGACTATCAAAATTTCACTCTAATGCAATAATTTTTATTATTATTATTAAAAAGCGTGAGTCCAATGAGCTCTGCTGACTACATGGCATTTATTGGTCTCAGCAGGGCCTTCAGACCATATTATGAGCCCTTTTTTGAGCCAACTAAACCCACACAAACCCTATTCAAATGAATGGTGGTTGCTCAGAAGTGTAGCTTAATGGATTGCACCCAACTGCACTGCACCCAGAGTGCCCTTAACTCCTTTTTAAAAAATGATCTAATAGCCCCTGGAATAGTTCCATCACTGAAAGTAAGTAGCCTAAGGCCAAAAACTGAAGAAAGCGCAAGGATTTCCTCTGCCTTGGGAATCAGCTTACAGTGAAGTTAGCCCCAAGGATGAAGGGGAGCAAATAAATGTAATAAATAAAGAAGTGAATATTTGTGTTGTATGGCTGCATGCACACCATACATTTAAAGCACATGACTTTCCCCAAATAATCCTGGGAACTGTAGGGTTAGAAGGAACCCCGATGAACATCTACTCCACCTCCCTGCAATGCAGGAATCTCAGCTAAGGCATCCATGACAGATGGCCACCCAACCTCTTCTTAAAAACCTCCAATGAGTCCATTCCACTGTCAAACAGCTCTTACTGTTAGAAAGTTCTTTCTGATGTTTAGACGGAATCTCCTTTCTTGTAACTTGAATCCATTTTGTTCCGTGTTCATCGAAGGAAAACAAAACGAAAAGGCCTTGCCTGTGAGGCTTTGCCACTCAGAGTAAGTTTAAAATGTAAAAGTTGGACTGAGAAAGAAAGCACACAAGCCGTTTTACCCATGTTTGTTTCTAGCTTCCTGGCCTCCTCTGGAAACAGCTGTTCCTAAACATCTGTATCCATGTCATGAATTTGTTAGCTGATTGTGTCACAAGAGAGGCAAATTGCTTTGACTAGATTGGCAGCAGCATTTCCCACCGTGACATTAACAGTCTTTGAGACGTGGGGGTGCAATCTGTGTTTCCCCAATTATAGGGCGCTGGGGAGCTTTTGCAGTTCACCAGGATGCCAAGTGAGGTGCTCGGAGTGCTGTTGTGTTTATCGTGGTGCCACTAATAAAACTCTTTGGCTTTTTTGTTAACTCATAAGCTTTTTATCTGTTTGGAATGTTGCTGCAGTGCTGGCAGAGAGCAAGGAAACCAGTCCAAGGAAAGTAGATACTCTTTGTTAATCTGTTTCTGTGCGTTAGAATGCATATAAAAGTTCCAATGTCAACATAAAAACATAAGATGAGCCCTGCTGGATCAGGCCAAAGGTCCATCTTGCGCACTACCCTTTTCTCACAGTGGCTAACCAGATTCCTTTGGGAAGCCTGCAATAGCACACTCCCCAGTAATGGTTGGTTCATTAGGGCAACACCCCACTTTAGTCTGCCTTCATCTAGCCCCCACATGAATTTGTCTAGTCCTCTTTCAAAATCATCCAATGGTGGTGTAGTGGTTAAGAGCGGTAGACTCGTAATCTGGGGAACCGGGTTCGCATCTCCGCTCCTCCACATGCAGCTGCTGGGTGACCTTGGGCCAGTCACACTTCTTTGAGGTCTCTCAGTCCCACTCACCTCACAGAGTGTTTGTTGTGGGGAAGGAAGGGAAAGGAGAATGTTAGCTGCTTTGAGACTCCTTCGGGTAGTGATAAAGCGGGATATCAAATCCAAACTCCAACTCCTCCTCCTCTTCTTCTTCTTCTTCTTCTTCTTCGCCATCAGTATATCTCATAGGAGCAAATTCCATAGTGCTGAGTGAAGAACTACATTTTTTGTCTGTTCTAAATCTTCCAACATTCAGCTTTGTTGGATTGCCTCAAGTTCTAGTATTATTAAGGGGGAGGAGAATCTCCTTCTCTCCTTCTTGATTTTAGGCAGCTTTCATCAAAGAATCATAGAGTTGGAAGGGACCCTGTGGATCGTATATACAGCGAATATACACCTGTTCCATATGGGGATCTAACCTGTAACCTTGGCATTATCAGCACCTCACTCTAACCAACTGAGCTATCGAGGCTGAGTCCTTGAATGCCAACACACAAACATACCACAGGTGAACCTAATGTAGGCAACTATTATCTATGAAGGTATATATCCAAAGTATTGATAAATAAGTGATAAATAAGCTTATACAGACCTAAGACTATATGGGGACAAACATGAACATAAGGAAATGTTCTGTCAAATTTTAGGCCACATAGGCTCTGGTGATAAATAAATGTTAAACAGCTGTCATCATAATACATCTCTCAATATATTTCATATTTTATGGCTTGCTGCCAGCATCCAGGCAATTTTGGCATATGTCAATCCCAGCCTGTTTTAACCAGTCTATGCTTTCCCATATGCCTCCTCTCCCTCTCAAAGGGATGAAGAAGGACTTTCCTTCTCTGTTTACTCTCCCATTCTAATCTGTTTGGTATATTCTGTATATTAATCTTTCCAAGTTGCTTGCTCTCCCCAAATGTCACCCTCAAACCTTATTTGTCTCCGCCTGTCTAGTTCATGATGAATTCTCTGTGATGAATTTTGGGACATTCTGTATGAAGGATGCTCCATAATGCAGCTTATATACTGTGTTGTGGTGCTTTACGATTCCTATTGCATGGCTTTTTCAGATGATATTAAGTCTTACCATTTATGACTCTGTGGATATCTATTTGTCACATTACAATGATCTACGCAGTGTATTTCACTTGTTACAATGCGTACTTATTACAATAGCGGCTTATTCTGGACAAAGCCCAGCAATAATATGTTAAAGATGACTTGTAGCTTGATTCAATCGAACTATTTTACTTGTGGTGGTAGGGCCAATGTTGAAGTAGAATCCTGTTCCTGGCAGATGGTCTCTAGCCAATCACCTTCTCTTAGGGTCATACCTAGGAAGTTACCTTATTCTAATCTGAGTGAGGCCATACGAGCATCTAGCTCAATATTATCTATTTCGATTGACAGTGGCTCTCCATGGTTTCAGGCAGGGGACACTGCTAGTTATACCTGGAGATGCCTGGGACCTTCTTGGTGCAAAACAGATGTCCTACCACTGAGCTGTGTCTCTTCCCTTAATATGGTCCATCTCATGGTTTATCCTTGAATAAACTATTTCATTGCATAAATAGCAAGTTTGTATGATATGCATATGTGTGCAGAAACTAGGTAAAGGTAAAGGGACCCCTGACTATTAGGTCCAGTAGCGACCGACTCTGGGGTTGCGGCACTCATCTCGCTTTATTGGCCGAGGGAGCCTGTGTACAGCTTCCGGGTCATGTGGCCAGCATGACTAAGTCGCTTCTGGCAAACCAGAGCAGCGCATGGAAACTGTGTTTACCTTCCCACTGGAGCGGTACCTATTTATCTACTTGCACTTTGACGTGCTTTCAAACTGCTAGGTTGGCAGGAGCAGGGACCGAGCAACGGGAGCTCACCCCGTCACAGGGATTCGAACCGCTGCTCTTCTGATCACCAAGTCCTAGGCTCTGTGGTTTAACCCACAGCGCCACCCGCGTCCCTTGTGCAGAAACTAGCTTGCTGCAAATAAGGTAACATTTACATTAGTTGTTTTGGCACGTGGCCCACAGTATGTTGATCAGGAGGAAATGTGGCCCTTGGGCTGAGAAAGGTTAAGCCACCCCTGATCCATGAGGACACTGTTGAAATAGAGAGAGGGTGAGCAGGTGCCAAGTAGGACAGGGCTCTTCTGCCTATAATATTTGTTAGAAGCCGGCATTTTGGCAACTGTAACTTTTCTCAGCCCCTCATGACAAGCTGCACCTGATGAAAACTTTCACTGTACAGTGGTGCCCGGGTTACATACGCTTCAGGTTACAGACTCCACTAACCCAAAAATAGTACCTCAGGTTAAGAACTTTGCTTCAGGATGAGAACAGAAATCGTGTTCCGGCGGCCCAGAGGCAGCGGGAGGCCCCATTAGCTAAAGTGGTGCTTCAGGTTTAGAACAGTTTCAGGTTAAGAACGGACCTCCGGAACGAATGAAGTTCTTAACCCGAGGTACCACTGTATACAAATATAGCCCACATTTCTAGCTGTTCTCTTTTGGTATAGAATTATATTATATATGCTACCTACATTTTATATTAAGCAAAGTGTTTGTTGACAGAGCTCAGAAGATGGGCACACCCTATCAACATTTAGCTCAGGTAAAATTGAACTGGTATTCTAGTCAGCTCAATAATGTCTATACATATTTTTTTAAAGTATAAAACAAAACATTAAAAAGGCAAATCCCAACTGATTATTTTTTACTGCATGGAAAAACAAGCAAGAATTACTTGATTCTGCTGATTTTAAGACCCAGACAGTTTTAAACAAATAGATACACAGAAGAGATGAAATAGGCTGGCTGGTTAACATCAATTCTAGATGTGCTGCGCACATACAATAAACCTGCATTGCAGCCAGTGTAAAAGAGCCACCTGTGTACAATAGGATATTGACAGTGGCAGCACATAAGCAGACACCTAACAGACAAAAGGGTGTGATGGATAAATAACTCATTATGCAACTTTTGAAAACCGTGATATTTATACAGCAGTCAGAACCAGCTTCAATCATGTGCATAATCAATTTATTTGCAAACATGCTAATTATGTGTTGACGTGATAGAAGTGTCTTTAGAGTCACCTTGGCATGCAAACATGTTTTGCAAATTTGCCTCCTCTTGTGTTTACCCAAGGGACCAAAACCAGCAGCAAATTGCATAACCATTTAAAAAATAATCTGTAAAAGATGTAAAAGGCTGGCTGCTAGAGAGAATATCATCTAGGGATTTTAAATAATTTGGAAGTTATATTTTTCTCCATGTTCTTCTAGACCATATAACTAACATTTAAGGCAGGGGTGGGGAACCTTAGCCTCAGGGGCCACCTCTATCAGGTCTTTGACACTCTCCCCAGGTTGCACACTTCTTCCCCAATCCGCATCCCTCAAAAGCCCTGTTCCAGGCTCCTATTGAGTGCTTTTGCCTGGTCAGAATATGCCCTTGAACTGTGATAATGCCTTCTGCTGCTTGCTTGCATAGAGGATGGAGAGATTTGTGTGTACAAACCTCTGACCATTGCATGGCTAAAATAAAACCTACTGTGCAAAGATGTTACATCCATTGTTCTGCACCCTTTGCCTTTAGCCAGTCCACCGTTTTCTCCAAGGGAGTGTGGCCCTTGGGCTGGAAGAGGTTTCCCACTCCTGATCAAAGGTGTGTATTAGCTTATTGGTGTGATTAATAGTATGCAAGTGAGTAGCTCCATTGAGTGCAATCAGATTACTGACTGTACATATGTCTAAACCTGATTCTTTAAATTTGTGCTTGAGGATATTGTGGGTTATTGGGTGGGGGGAGGTAGTTGCACTTGCTCATGAAGAGAAAGCTTGAAATCAGTTAGCTTACTCACATTACATTGAAAAAGGAGCTTCAAGTTTCTAATTTTAACATACTGCAAAATATTCCACACCCTCTCAGTGTTTGGGGAGCAAGTCAGGTTTGATATTAAGGCTCTTCCAGAATGCAAATATTTTGCACTGGCAGTTGAATGCAAGGGCTGGCTTGTTTTTGCACAGTTCCCCAGGTGGTACAAGCTAGAGGATTTTACATGCAATAATAGCTGGCTTATCTTGCATTCTCTAATCTAGATTCTTCCTTGTGCTGGATCTGTTTCACCAGAGCTTGCATATTTTTGGTATGAGAAAGCACGTTCAATGCACATTTAAAGCACCTGGCCTCCCACCCAGCCACCCCTCCAAATATATATATATATATATATCTCCTGAGAACTGTAGTTTATTAAGGCTGCTGGGAATTGTAGCTCTGTAAAGGGAAGACTATAGTTCCCAGGAGTCTGTGGGAAGCTAGCCAAGTGCTTTAAATGTGCTCTGAATGTCTTTTCAATGGATGGTGTGGATCTGCCCGCTCAAACTCCCTCAGCCTTGAAGTTCATGGGGTAATTCTGAAGCTACTCTTTCATAGCCTAACTTACCTTACAATGTTATTTAAATTGGGGAGATCGCTCTGGGTTCCTTCTGCAGAGCAGGATATAAATTCAACTCACAGTAATGCCCACCATCCTTTGAGGAATGATGGGATAAAAATGTAATACTGTACTTAAATATCCCAGGGAGCATGCCGTTAAAGACAAAAGGCGTAAGTTATCCAATATCTACGAAGTGCCTGGCAGGGGAGGGAGATTCCCTGGTGGATGGGATTGCTCATGTTATGAGCATTAAGTGTTGGGGTTTCCTTCTTTGGCCAGGATAAAGGTAAAGGTAAAGGACCCCTGACAGTTAAGTCCATCCGCAAACAACTCTGGGGTTGCGGCGCTCATCTCGCTTTACTGGCCAAGGGAGCTGACCTTTGTTTGTAGACAGTTTTTCCAGGTCACGTGGCCAGCATGACTAAGCCGCTTCTGGCAAAACCAGAGCAGCGCACAGAAATGCCGTTTACCTTCCCGTTGGAGCGGTGCCTATTTATCTACTTGCACTTTGACGTGCTTCTGAACTGATTACCAAACAGTTCATGGCCATTTAATGGACGCAAGCATTTAGATGTGCAGACTGGCTTGTGTTTGGAGGACTGCCCAGGATCTGCTGATGCTACAGACACCAGCATCTGGGCTGTTGATGGTAGAACAACAACAAAACCCCACACAGAGACATGTGGCAAGGAATAATCCAAGAAGTGCTCACAACCTCTCAAGCAGCAGTCTGGGGAAACATGGCAAACCTTGTGAACTTGGCACTGCCTCTTTAAATCACATCAGTTACGTAACATGCTGAGAGAAGTAAGGAGAATGGGAATCTGGCTGACTCTAGCCTTAAAGCACAGTATACTGTCTTGTATGTACTCTGATACACATTTTCAAGACTTAAATGGAATGGCTTTTCCTGTGTGATGGAAAAGATTACTGGATCCAGATATGCTCTCTCTTTTTCTCTGCCTTTAATTCAAGGGTGGGGGGCTTTTTTCAGTGCAAGGGCTGCATTTGATTATGGGAAACCTTCCAGAAGCCAAATACTAGTTGTGGGCATAGTCAGAGGCAAAACGTGGATGGAGTAAGTAACACATATGACTCTAGCCTTTGTACAATTGTCTGCATTCAAGCCTTTCACAATTCAGATCTTTCTACACTTCCAGGAAAGCAAGAGACATCATCACTTTTCAATGGCACATTCCAGCTAGGAAAAAACACTAAATGAGGAGATGAACTGAACTGGGGGGTGTTTTTTAAAGATACATGCCCAGTTTGTAATGGATACAACCCCAACCCCCTGTTTCCAGTACTGCTCAGTGGGAACTAGTTTATCCTTGTATGTGTAGCAAATGCTATTTTGATTTGTTGTTCACAAATACTACAACTGACATCCTGAATCCTGCTGTTTCTGGTATTAGGGTAGATCCATTGCAAGATTTCCTCATATAGCGAAGACCCTCCTCAAAATTTATAATATACGACCCAGACAGAGAGCTTAGAGGGCAGCATTTATCCCCCAGGACAGGACTGAAGTTCCCTACCTCTGTTTTAATGGCTGCATGACCACAGAAATTCAACAATGATACAGGAAGAGGAAACCTACAGCACCTGGGTAGAATCTACACACATATAAAAAACCCACTGTGAAAATGTGTCCCCCCCCCAATGTTTAAAAAATATATATATTGAATTTACCATAGCTCACCATCACCATCTAGTGTCACATTTGTATATTGCACTTTACAACAGACTTAAAGCGTTTTATTTGTAGCTGTATAGCCAAGTCTGGAATTTTATCTGACATGCTGCAGTTAGATAAAGGCACAGAACCGATGACAGGAGAAAAGGTGGCCTGTCTAAAGAAGAAACCAATATCCTTGTTTTTAGGGGATATGCTTATATCTGACATTTAAAATTATGGCTTTGTTTCGTTATCTAGACCTTGCCATTAATAACTATAACTGAAGATGTCAATTAAACCGGGTCTCCCTTTTTTAACAGTGATGGGTAGGCTTGCAGACAAGAAGTCATCTCTTCTAGGTTTGTGTCTGATTTTCCAGCCTGGCCACCCCATTTATCACTCCCCAGCTGAATCTGCAAGCTCAATTGCACACCTTAGGGAACCTGCTTACACAGTAGAATGAGTGCTAATTGCAGCATCTTTGGAAATATGAATGTCAATACATTATTTAGTATACTAATTCCATGCCAAAAGCTACCAGTAATGCAACAACAAGACTGCTAGATCAAGTGCTGTGAAATAAAAAGTTACACCAAACACAATCTATTGCATTTCTGTGCAGGGAGAAGGGGCAGATATTTAGATTCACAGTGGTGGCTTGTGCCATAGATCCCAATGGTGGTTTAAAAAAAGAAAAAGAAATCAAATATTTGATTTTCGTCACCATAAAAAACCCTCGTTTACTTGTCAACAGTGTTGCACATGCACAAAATACTGAAATTGCAAGTTGTGACAGTTGAATATATTTCTCTTAGGTGTCACCCATTCAGATCACTGCTCAGCTCAGTTAAGCTTTGGTCAAATCACTATTTTCAGGCTAACCTGCATCTAGATTAGAAGTTAAAGTGCTGCTTTAAAGGGTAGTATACAAATAGATGCATTTATCTGAATGCCAGATTCTTTCATGACTGATCAGAAAAACCTGGTTTGCATGTTCAGGAGAAGCTTGATCTGCAGAAATTAGCAGGCAGAACTTTTCACAGCATGTGACAACCATTTTTGCAGGACAGTGTTTCACTGGGTGCTGTGGGATCAGTTGCACCTTTTGTGGCCTGAGGATATGAAGAGGATGCTTGAATCTGTGTGACCTACCAATTATTCTCTTGACCTTTGTGGCTAATGTGAGCTAGATGAAGGGGGCTGACGGACTCATTCCAGTGTGGTAGTAGTGAGTACATTGTTATAAGTATGTGTGGAGCCTGATGCCTTTAAACGGGTGGT
This sequence comes from Podarcis vaucheri, assembly GCF_965113315.1. NCBI lineage: Eukaryota > Metazoa > Chordata > Lepidosauria > Squamata > Lacertidae > Podarcis > Podarcis vaucheri. The sequence goes on from NC_138764.1 coordinate 57,161,505, forward strand.
GTTGAAGCCATGCCTGTAAGGAGCTCATCCTAGAGGTATAGGCAGGGGTGTCGTGTTCGGTTTTGCTGCTTGAGGTGAAACAGGAAATGCTGTCCCGCTCAGCTGCAACAGCTGTTCCACTGGCTGCGCTGCCACCCCACGTACCACCGCCGGCAGCAACATTGATTTACAGTGAGATCTCACAAGATCTCCCCAGAAATTGATGCCAATGCCTGTGCTGCTTCTCTGCTGCCAATGAAGGCCCCTGTGGAGCCTGCAGGGGTGCTGCCCTGGGGCTTTCACCGCCTGAGGTGGCTGCTTCACCCCACCTCATGAGTGGGCCAGCTCTGGCTATATGACCACTATCACCCAATTGCAAATGTACACTTCGTAAGGAAAGTGTTTGGATTACTGTAATGCAATACCCTTGAGGATAGTTTGGAAACTTCAGCTAGTGCAGAATGCAGGAAGAACTGTGCTGGCTACTAATTTGCTATCAAGTCAAATTTACAGTGCCAATAGTTATGCATAAAACTGCAAGCAACTTGAGACCTAGATATCCTGAATGAACATCTCTTCTAATACCAATCTGTCCATGTGTTAAAATGAGCAGGTGAGGCCTACCTGCTTGTCCTGCATCCAAGGAACATCTGTAACCATGGAGAAGGCTTTCTCCGCAACCCACCTAGGGAATGCCATCCATCTTTATAGAAGACTGCATTGATGCTGAGTTTCAAACTGCAGTTGAAACTCTTCTATTTCAGCAGGCTTCTATATGGGCTTAATTATCTTGGCCAGGATTTTTACTATTGTTACTGCTATTGATTCTTTTGTGATTTTACCTACTTTTCTTATTGTAATTGTGTTTTTGTTGATTTAAGTTCATGGTTTAACTTCTTCTTTTTATCCCACCCCGATATCACTTTGTGATGGAAGCTGGGTTAAACACATCTAAAATAGCCAATATAAATATTATTGCCTGTGGAGCCTGCAGATGAAGTGTCTGATAAAGACACAGGAGGAGTAGCTAGTAAAAGAGCTGCAACCCTCTGCTAAAGCCAGGAGACAACAAATTGGTTTATGCTTTGCACTGATGCAGTCAGATGCTACAGATGTTGCACACCCTCACTTATTATGCAAAGTCTTGCCTGACTCAGAAGCAGAAATGTGGCTGGCCATGGGAACAACAATGTCCATAGGCACAACTGGGGTGCCTTCTTTGTTCTGGTGCAATGTTGTGCACAGGAAACATGAATATTAAATTCAGACTGTGTATAAATGTACATATTTTGAAGAGCAAGGCTGCTGCATTCTACATCAACTCATTTTTGGTAGTATGTGCAACCCTTTTTTAGAGATTTGAGGACAGGAGTAACTCAGAGTTTTTCTTCCTGGAGCCCACAGAAGCCTAGCTGTGCAGAATGCTAATTGGCTGGCTTTTGTGACCATCACAAAACCACCACTGTCCCAATTAAAAATAAAATTAAGGGTACTGAATAAATGAGTAACAAGTTAAACACGGCTAGTATACAGTATATGCAGCTAAAGCAAGATGCTGCCTATAGAAGTACATACACACACATTCCAGTGTCATAAAGTTGGAAGCAACCTCAAGTCATGTAGTCCAACCCCCTGCAAGGCAGTAATCTATCGCCGCAATGTGGAGCTCAAACCCACCACCCTGAGATAAAGAGTCTTATGCTTTACAGACTGAGCTATCCCAGCAGGTCAGGATTTGTTATTTAATTTAGTTTTCTTGGGAAAAGTCTATGAGAAGAACCAAAAACGCCCTCCCCAAAAATAGAATTGTAGGAATTTCTCTTTATAAAAGCCTACAATTATCCTCTCCAAAGGAATACTAGCCTCCAGCAGCTGCAAAGAGCAGCCTTCAAGAGAGACCAAACAGCAAACAGAGCAGATGTGCACACACGCCTTCAGTCTCTCCCCTTTCCTAACAAATAACACTGTCCCTTTGAGCTTGGGGAAGAATGATCTGGTTTTCAAGAATGAAATGCTACATGAATGCTGGATATCATGGATGTCCCAGCATTATCCCTGGCACAGGAATATTCCTCTGGAACAGAGTGTGCTTCCTTCAGGCCTCAGTGACTCATGGGGTTATCCAGGTGAACTCACCACCACATATTTATTATCTTTTTTGCAGAGTGAGCAGGATGTGTACATGTGCAGAAATTATATCATCCTCTCACTGCAGATTCACTACCAAGCCTGCGTCCAGCTCCACTGCCTGTACAGCTCTGTTCCACCAAAGAGGTTTTGGGGTCTGCCAAGAGAGCACCTTTCAGTAGCGATAAATAAAACAAATAAACCTGCCATGGGCAGTAGAGCCTGACTCACTCTACATTATGAATTCTTGGCTCGCAAAAAAATATTTTCCCCCTCTGCTTTTATTTCCCAGCAATCTGCTAAGCCGGCTGCAACTCTCACATGATGCAGCCTTGCATCTAGCATTAGGAAGGTCTGCATTTTACTCCTGGGTGTGTAACCTGAGCAAAAAGTAAGGACCACATGCAAAAGACGATTGAGGCCCTGTAGCTTAAAAAGTCAAGCAAAATAAGGAATGTCAGCAAGTGCTGCTCTCGCCATCTCTGCAGGCTAATTTGCAACTGCTGAAATGGAATGCTGTTCTTTTTTCTTTTGCACGTGGACTGTGGTCAGCATTCAAACTTTGGGCAAATGAAAAGATAAAAAGAAGAGAATTATCTGTGACTGGAACTTCAGCGGATCTTAGGAATCCACAGTGATGCCCAGTTAGGGTAGGCAGATGCAGAAGCGTACAGGCTTCCTGCAACTTTCATAAGCTGTAGTAGAAGCAGGAATGCCAGCAGGTGTAGGTTACATAGCAGGTGTAGGTTACATTCGGGACGCGGGTGGCGCTGTGGGTTAAACCACAGAGCCTAGGACTTGCCAATCAGAAGGTCGGCGGTTCGAATCCCTGCAATGGGGTGAGCTCCCGTTGCTCGGTCCCTGCTCCTGCCAACCTAGCACATCAAAGTGCAAGTAGATAAATAGGTACCACTCCGGTGGGAAGGTAAACGGTGTTTCCGTGCTTCTCTGGTTCGCCAGAAGCGGCTTAGTCATGCTGGCCACATGACCCGGAAGCTGTACGCCGGCTCCCTCGGCCAATAAAGCGAGATGAGCGCCGCAACCCCAGAGTCGGCCACAACTGGACCTAATGGTCAGGGGTCCCTTTACCTTAGGTTACATAGTAAACTGCCACCTGCTGAAATTTCCTCTTCTACTGGCCATGAAAGGTGCAGGAGCCCAGCCCCGCTTTTCCACCTGGCCGCACAGTGCCAAGCTGCTCTTTCTAGTAACAGATTTCCCTAATACTTCACCTAAATGTCTTCTGCTCAACTCAAGGCGATTACTCTTTGTCCTGACACCTTCTAAGCCTGTGAATTAATTCCCTTCCTTCATTTATACAGTTACCTTGAAGGTATTTATAGACAGAGAGTCTGTCCCCGCTGACTTTTGCCTTAGCTAAATTATAAAACTAGATCCTTCAAGTCTCTCTTCGCACATCTTCTGCTTCAGTCCCTGAATGGTTCCCCTGCTCCCCCTCTACTGCTCTCCTTGGTATTTTCAGTGTCTTTCAGAGTAAGAGCTTCACCCAAGCATTTAAAATTAGGTCACTTTAGTTAGAGAGTTATACACTCAGTCCCATTACATGCATACACCCCAAATATAGAAGAGAGATGAATTCCAGATGTCTGCACTGCTGCATCGTGCTGCAGAATTGCACATTGGTTTGCAATCATCAACTTACTTCAGTCCCTTGGGCAGGCCCAGTATAATGCTGTACACGATTTCCCTTCTCTTTCTGCTCTACCCAGTACACACACACACACACTGAAAACCACATTTTTAAATATTTGTGAGCTGAAGTAATGAATATCCATTTCTGGATTAATGTGATTAATGATTAATCACCAGCTATTGGGTACACAGGCTAATCTCTTGAGTTGCTTGACTCAGTGTGAGAATGTGGGAGTGTGTGTGCTTCAAAAATTCAGATTCATATCAAGATTCAATTGTAACACATCTTGTTCACATGGGCTGGCACTCAGATTTGGTTGAGTGGAATCTAGAGGCCTTTCAAGATTATATAAAAGTCTCTGGATGATCCCTTTATGCTAGCTCCTAATTTGTAGTATGAAGAACTGTTCTACTACAATATCTAGAGCAGGCATAGGAAAACTCGGCCCTCCAGATGTTTTGGGACTACAACTCCCATCATCCCTGACCACTGGTCCTGTTAGCTAGGAATGATAGGAGTTGTAGTCCCAAAACATCTAGAGGGCCGAGTTTGCCTATGCCTGATCTAGAGCCATTTCAATCTGGTTCAGGCCTAGTCAAGGGACTGAATTGGCCTTAGTTGCCCTTTGTTATTGAGAATAGAGCAAGTGAAGTACAACTTTGCTGCTTCTTGATCTATTGGAGGCTTTTGATACCATTGACTGTGGTATCCTCCTGGATTGGGTCACTGGGGTAAGTACTGAGGACATTGTTTTACAGTGGTTCCAATCCTACCTACTGTACAAGGCAAGGTGCAAATAATAGTGTTGAAAGACTGCTCTTTGTACCCCTGGCAGTTGTGTTATGGGGTGCTGCAGGGAACCATTCTATTCCAGATGCAGTCTAACATCTAAATAAAGCTACCAGGAGTGGTCATTAGGGGATTTGGGCCAGGGTGCCATCAATATGCTGCCAATGTTAACGTCTGAATCATAATAATAATAATAATAATAATTTATTATTTATACCCCGCCCATCTGGCTGGGCCTCCCCAGCCACTCTGGGCGGCTTCCATAAAAACCAAAAATACAATAAAATATCACACGTTAAAAACTTCCCTGAACAGGACTGCCTTAAGATGTCTCCTGAATGTCAGGTAGTTGTTTATCGCTTTGACATCTGCTGGAAGGGCGTTCCACAGGGCGGGCGCCACTACCGAGAAGGCCCTCTGCCTGGTTCCCTGTAGCTTTGCTTCTCGCAATGAGGGAACCGCCAGAAGGCCCTCAGCGCTGGACCTCAGCGTCCGGGCAGAATGATGGGGGTGGAGACGCTCCTTCAGGTATACTGGACCGAGGCCGTTTAGGGCTTTAAAGGTCAGCACCAACACTTTGAATTGTGCTCGGAAACGTACTGGGAGCCAATGCAGGTCTTTCAAGACCGGTGTTATATGGTCTTGGCGGCCGCTCCCAGTCACCAGTCTAGCTGCCGCATTCTGGATTAGTTGTAGTTTCCGAGTCACCTTCAAAGGTAGCCCCACGTAGAGTGCATTGCAGTAGTCCAAGCGGGAGATAACCAGAGCATGCACCACTCTGGCGAGACAGTCCGCAGGCAGATAGGGTCTCAGCCTACGTACCAGATGGAGCTGGTAAACAGCCGCCCTGGACACAGATTTAACCTGTGCCTCCATGGACAGCTGTGAGTCCAAAATGACTCCCAGGCTGCGCACCTGGTCCTTCAGGGGCACAGTTACCCCATTCAGGACCAGGGAATCCTCCACACCTGCCCGCCTCCTGTCCCCCAAAAACAGTACTTCTGTCTTGTCAGGATTCAACCTCAATCTGTTAGCCGCCATCCATCCTCCAACCGCCTCCAGACACTCACACAGGACCTTCACTGCCTTCACTGGTTCTGATTTAAAAGAGAGGTAGAGCTGGGTATCATCCGCATACTGATGAACACCCAGCCCAAACCTCCTGATGATCTCTCCCAGCGGCCGCATGTAGATGTTGAAAAGCATGGGGGAGAGGACAGAACCCTGAGGCACCCCACAAGTGAGAGCCCAGGGGTCTGAACACTCATCCCCCACCACCACTTTCTGAACACGGCCCAGGAGGAAGGAGCGGAACCACTGTATAACAGTGCCCCCAGCTCCCAGCCCCTCAAGACGGTCCAGAAGGATGCTATGGTCGATGGTATCGAACGCCGCTGAGAGATCCAGCAGAACTAGGAAACAGCTCTCACCTTTGTCCCTAGCCCGCCGAAGATCATCAACCAGTGCGACCAAGGCAGTTTCAGTCCCATGATGAGGCCTGAATCCCGACTGGAAGGGATCCAAATGGTCCGCTTCTTCCAGGCGTGCCTGGAGTTGTTCGGCAACCGCTCGCTCAATCACCTTGCCCAGGAATGGAAGATTTGAGACTGGGCGATAGTTGGCCATCGTGGCCGCATCTAAAGAAGGTTTTTTAAGAAGCGGTTTAATAACCGCCTCTTTCAGCGGGTCTGGGAAGGCTCCCTCACGGAGGGAAGCATTCACCACCCCACGAAGCCCATCGCCCAGTCCTTCCCGGCTAGCTTTTATAAGCCAGGATGGGCAAGGATCCAGGAGACAGGTGGTTGGTTTCACTCGTCCAAGCAGCCTGTCCACATCCTCGGAGGTAACAGATTGGAATTGATCCCACTCAACTTGACTAGACAGAACTCTAGCACTCTCCCGCCCCGGCCCTGCTCCCACGGTGGAGTCTACTTCTTCCCGAATCTGAGCGATTTTATCTGCAAAAAACTTTGCAAAATCATTGCAGGAGAACATGTGGCCCGTACTGGGCCCTGATGTTGCAGGTGGTTCCGCTAAATTGTGAACCACCTGAAAAAGTCTCCTGCTGCTGTTTTCTGCAGATGCAATAGAGGCGGTGAAGAAATTCTTCTTCGCCGTCGCTATCGCCACTTGGTAGGCTCGACGTTGAGCTCTAACCTGTGTCCGGTCAGATTCGGAATGAGTTATCCGCCACCGGCGCTCTAGCCGTCTCAACGATTGTTTCATTGCCCTCAGATCCGTGGAAAACCACGGGGCTGTCCGGGCTCCATGCAATCGGAGAGGGCGCTTCGGAGCCAAACAGTCAATAGCCCTGGTTAACTCCACATTCCAGCGGGCCACCAGGGAATCAGCTGAAAGGCCATCAACATGGGATAAAGCATCCCCTACCACTCTCTGGAAACCATTTGGATCCATTAAGTGGCGGGGGCGGACCATCCGAATTGGTCCCACCTCCCTGCAGAGGGGATGGGTCGCAGAGAAGTCCAGTTGCACCAGGAAGTGATCTGACCATGGCACTTCTTTCGTTTCGCTTTTACTTAGTGTCAGATCACCAACATCCATAGAGGTAAACACCAGGTCCAAGGCATGTCCACGGCTATGGGTTGGGCCAGACTTATTCAGGGACAGCCCCATGGAGGCCATGCTTTCCACGAAGTCCCGAGCGGCCCCTTGTAAGGTCGTGTCGGCATGGATGTTAAAATCCCCTAGGACGACCAAGCTAGGTGTCTCCAGGAGAACATCCGCCACGACCTGAAGCAGCTCGGGCAGGGAATCCTTGGCGCAGCGGGGAGGTCGGTACACCAAAAGGAATCCTGTACTGCCCCTATTGCCCAACTTCCAGAACATGCACTCAGAAAACTGGGTCTTCCCAATAGGACGCCTGGTGCAAACTAATGACTTCCTAAAAATCACTGCAACCCCCCCTCCCCGCCCACATGACCTGGGTTGCTGTGCGTAAGAGAAACCTGGTGGACAAGCAGCGGCAAGGACAGGCCCATCTGCTTCATCCAACCAAGTCTCTGTTACACAAGCCAGGTCAAATCCTCCATCCATGATCAAGTCATGGATGGCAGTGGTCTTATGAATCATTGACCTGGCATTGCACAGCAGCACCTTCAGGTCATGTGGGTATCCCTTGCTGATTCTAGTATCCATCCGGTCAGGACCAGACCCGGAGGCAGGGATAGTCCTCAGACAACGACTAAACCTGCCTCCTCTGTAATGACATGGTCTGGTCTTAGCGTAACTCCTCCTCCTGCCCGTGATCACTGAGATCGGTTGTCCCAGTGCATCCCCCCCTGTGGAACATGCCCCAGCCATTTTGTGGGCTGGGGCCCACTCCCCGGCAGCCCTGACCTCTCCCCCTAAAAACAGAATAACACCTTAAACAAACAAACAAAACCAATAAAACAATACAAACAAAATAATGTAAAAATTACAAAAACATCAAAATAAAAAATAATAATTCCCCAAGCCCAACCAAACATCCATCCCACCCCCACCCCCCACATACAAAAAATCCAGAGAAAATTTTTAAAAACATTTTAAAAACACTCTGTGCCTCTCCGGCAGTAACAACTGTCCTAGTGAGGCCTGTCAGGCCCCACCCTGGGCCAGGTGGTCAGTGGCAGGGAGGAGCAGGGCCCTCAGGCACTCACTCAGGGGAGTCCTCCTGGGCAGCAGGCCGCAAGCAGCACGCAGTTCTTTATGAGGCCCCAGGCCCCGCCCCAGGCCAGATGGTAAGTGGCAAGAGCAGGGCCCTCAAGCACTCACTCAGGGGAGTCCTCCTGGGCAGCAGGCAGCAAGCAGCACGCAGTCCTTGTGAGGCCCCAGGCCCCGCCCCAGGCCAGATGGTAAGTGGCAGGAAGGAGCAGGGCCCTCAAGCACTCACTCAGGGGAGTCCTCCTGGGCAGCAGGCCGCAAGCAGCACGCAGTTCTTTATGAGGCCCCAGGCCCCGCCCCAGGCCAGATGGTAAGTGGCAGGAAGGAGCAGGGCCCTCAAGCACTCACTCAGGGGAGTCCTCCTGGGCAGCAGGCAGCAAGCAGCACGCAGTCCTTGTGAGGCCCCAGGCCCCGCCCCAGGCCAGATGGTAAGTGGCAGGAAGGAGCAGGGCCCTCAAGCACTCACTCAGGGGAGTCCTCCTGGGCAGCAGGCAGCAAGCAGCACGCAGTCCTTTATGAGGCCCCAGGCCCCGCCCCAGGCCAGATGGTAAGTGGCAAGAGCAGGGCCCTCAAGCACTCACTCAGGGGAGTCCTCCTGGGCAGCAGGCAGCAAGCAGCACGCAGTCCTTGTGAGGCCCCAGGCCCCGCCCCAGGCCAGATGGTAAGTGGCAGGAAGGAGCAGGGCCCTCAAGCACTCACTCAGGGGAGTCCTCCTGGGCAGCAGGCAGCAAGCAGCACGCAGTCCTTTATGAGGCCCCAGGCCCCGCCCCAGGCCAGATGGTAAGTGGCAAGAGCAGGGCCCTCAAGCACTCACTCAGGGGAGTCCTCCTGGGCAGCAGGCAGCAAGCAGCACGCAGTCCTTGTGAGGCCCCAGGCCCCGCCCCAGGCCAGATGGTAAGTGGCAAGAGCAGGGCCCTCAAGCACTCACTCAGGGGAGTCCTCCTGGGCAGCAGGCCGCAAGCAGCACGCAGTTCTTTATGAGGCCCCAGGCCCCGCCCCAGGCCAGATGGTAAGTGGCAAGAGCAGGGCCCTCAAGCACTCACTCAGGGGAGTCCTCCTGGGCAGCCCTTGACTGGTGTCTGAATGTAGTAGTGGGCTGGATGAGGGAAAACATTCTTTTCAGGGTGAGGCTGCAGGGCAGGAAGTTCACAGCACATTGATGTCACACATCACTCTTCTTCACTAATGATGTCACAAGCATTCTTGTATTCGGGTGTCTCAGCCATATCATATGCTTGATTACTCAGAAGTGAAACTTTTAAATGATGCTTACTCCCAGTAAGTTTGCATGGGATTGCAGCCTGTAACATTCAGACAAGCACAAGCCACATAAGCAGAAACAAATACAACAGACACTATATCAGGGGGGTTCCTTAGTTATATTTTTTGTTGCAGTTTGTGCAGGAAAAACACATTATGTCCTCAACAAAGGCACCACATAGTGCAGGTGGGAAATACCTAAATCTCCAGCAACTAATGAGAGATAACTCTGCACCTCTTATTCTATAAATTTAAGAGGCCTTAGAAAAGACTCTCTATAGGCTTTGCTGCAGCAAACGGGGCTTCCAGTAATTTTTAGAATGTTGGTGTCTTATGGGACGGCGCAACAGCACTTTCCCCCCTGGCGCCGTTGAGCCCGCCCTCACTTTAATATACCGCACCCACCTCACGGAACACCAGTTCCACGAATTCCTACAAACTATCCCAGATTATCTTGTGGGGGACTTGTGTGAGGGAAAACTTAATAATTTGGAGTCTCAGGCAGGATTTAATCAAATAAACAAGAATGATTTTATTAAATAAAGGAAGTTTATGACACAAAGTGGGTACAACATAAGATACTTCAGATTATAATGCTATTTCACTTCAGTTCTTTCTCAGTTGTTGCACAGCTGTTGCCGCTTAATACTTTGGTTCTTAAACAAGGTGGTACTTCCTGTCAGTTACACACCCCTTTGACAACCTTACTCCTGAGGTACTCCAAGTAAGAGACCCAAGGGATCACCATCCCCCTCTTAACTGGTTTGGGAGTCTTCTCTTTTTGTAGAAGAATCTCTCCTCTCTTGACTGGAATGAGACCTAAGTAGGCTGTATCCTCACAGCTTCTACTTCTCTTGGCTCAGCCTCAGCCTCCCAGTTAATTCCTGGCCTATTACTCTTACAGGACACCACACACTAGCCTTCACACTAAGCTCAGAGACTTCTTTCTCTAGCTTTTGATATATTCCTCAGAGTGGATGTTTCTACCCAGAACCAACTCTCTTTCATCTCACTCCCTATCTCCCAACCTGACTCCCAACCTTAAAAAAAAAAAGGTATTTCCAAATCCTTTCCTTTTCAAGCCCCTCTCCTGGAACCCCAGCCAATCAGAGGCTGCCATTCATTAACCATTTGCTGGCAGGGGAAAAGAAAAAAAAAACACTTGGAGACCCAACCTGCCCAGCAAAACAAACTTTTCCGTCACATCTTCTCAGAATTCTACATCAGAAACCAGTTAATCAGAGGCACTTTGCTCATCACATGGCAGTCCCTGATGCTGCTATGATAATCAAAGTACACCCTCCAATGGTTATCCTCTGGATGGGTGGATGGGAGTAAAACTTTAATCAAGATGCAGTCCTCCTTCTCTCCTTTTAGCAACATTCATAGAACCAAACATAGCAGATGCACAATTTCAAACACATAAAGAGTGCAGACAGTGGTTGCTTCAGGCTGTTCAAAATTATCTTACCCTATTATTAACTTACATTGGTTTCTTCCAGGCATACCTAGCAGGTAAAGGTAAAGGGACCCCTGATCATTAGGTCCAGTTGCGGACGTCACTGAGGTTGTGGCGCTCATCTCGCTTTATTGGTCGAGGGAGCCGGTGTACAGCTTCTGGGTCATGTGGCCAGCATGACTAAGCCGCTTCTGGTGAACCAGAGCAGCACACGGAAACGCCATTTACCTTCCCGCTGGAGTGGTACCTATTTATCTTCTTGCAATATATGCCAATTCTATGTCTGGCTTTCCAGTAAAGAATTCCATATATCAAGATGCTGTTGTGCACCAACTGCTTGCTGGTGTTTATCACTGCACAGAAACAAACATTCAATTTATACATGTCATTCTATTTACCTGTAAGACCCCTTTAGGCATATTCAGGGGATGTTCCACTCATTGCACTACCAGTGCAAAATCCTTCACATGCATCTTAGTTAGGGATAAATGTTTCTAGGTAGTTGGTAGGGCTGGTCTGAAACCAGTCACCTCTTATTGTCAGAAACCATGCATTGCGTTCAGCTACCTGGGGCAATGATTTGTATGTTTGTGTTCCGTGGGTCTGAATGGCTGCAGTGGCAGTCTTGGCAGTGGGTCACCCTCCACTGCATCACTTCATGTGTTTATAGTCTCTCAGTCATTCCTGCTTCCTATCACATCAGAGCAGCAGAGAGGAAAGGAGCCGAGAGAGCCTAAAACATGCTGCTTTCCAGATACCAGAACTATTTCTTTCCTATTTGGTTTATGGATTTTACAGATATCAGCACAGAATACTATCTTGCTCGCTGGCTTCCTCGCTGCCTGCCAACTCGGTGCTGTTACAAGTACGCTTGGGTAGAAATGATTGGATAGCACATCTTCCACCACCTTATGAAAATTTAAATTGCCCCCGGCTCTAGCCTTCCCAGTACCTTCATTGGAATGCTGCTGTCTTTGGGGAGCTTTGCTGTTGCTAATGGTTTGGCTTCCTCTCCACTTTCAAGAATTGTCAGCATAACTGAGACAATATAAGATTATGGAGATACTGGTACCTACTTAGTAGTTATCCAACTTCTCAAATTAATTTGCCCGCAGGACAATCGCTTGAACAAGTTGCCACTTAGTCAACTGCCTAATGGTCTTGATCTTCATCTCAGAATGACATTTAACTGTTGCATAGCACTTTCAAGTGTTCAAAGTATACATGCATGATCTCATTGCGGTCCTTACAACAACCTTGTAAGGTGAGCCAGCATTATTATTATGGGGTAGGCTGAGACGAAGAGTCTTATCTAGGAAGACCTCCTCATAATTTCATGGCTAGATTCAAACTGGGGACCTCCTGGTTGGTAGCTTAATCTTTTAGCCAGTGCATAACACCAGCTCTCAATAAGACAGGCAAATGGTTGTACTGCTGTTCCAATTCTATCATGTCAATTGGTTTCAATGAACCAATGGAGATTCTTTTCTGGGAAATAGGAACTGTGACTGCTAACTAGAAGACTATTCACATCCTGTTGCGAAACTAAAACACAGGTAATTTCAATGTGGAGTACACATTGTTGCCTACGTCCTGCTAATTTGCGGCTATACCACACATTTCGTCTATCTTCAAAGTATACACAACTTTCCCTAGCTTGGAGTTGTTGGAGGCAGGATAAACTCGTTGAATTTCTGTCTGCAATGCAGCTATTACAAGCACAAGAGCCTTGCCAAAAAAATAACCAGCGGTGCTTCTCACAACAGGGCTGATTTAATGCTCCAGTGACAAGGGTCAGATTGTGGTATTCAGTGTGTGTGTTTTTTTAAACTCATAGTTTTATTATCTGCTTCTAAAATACCAGCAGTTTGCAGTCTACCACTGAACAAACATTGGCCACAATCCAGCACAAGTGCTAGACATAGCTTTGCTCTGGATTATAGCCATAGCTTATAAAACTGGCCCTGCCCAAAAGGATCTGAAAATATTAAATTAGACCAGGGAGACAGCAGACATGTGTATTATTTCTCCAATATTTGTAAACCGCCCTTCATTGTGTCAACATGATCCAGAAGGAAGGGAGGATAGAAAGAAGTAGAGGTTAACAACACAGAACATTTTTTCATAAGAACATAATGTTTTTGGAACAATGTTCCGAGAACTAACAAATGATGTTAAGGTCTTCAGAGAAGGACACTCTATCATTGCTTTTTAAACTTTAACAAATCAACAGAAAACAGGGTAACTTCAAAAGGTGCAGTGTTGGCTAAAGTATGTGCAATGTTAAATACTTCTGAAAAGTACCGGTATTTATTCTTTATTCTCCTCACAGAGCTAGAATTCTCAGAGTGGTTTAACAACTGGTGGTTCTTCCCAGGAAGCTCTGGGAATTGTAGCCTTGATGGGAATAGGGCTCTTCTAACAACTCTCAACACTTTTAACAAACTACACTTCCCATGATTCTTTGGCGGAAGCCATGACTGTTTAATATGGGTTTAGTTATATAGTGGTACCTCGGGTTAAGTACTTAATTTGTTCCAGAGGTCCGTTCTTAACCGCTGCGCCGCCAGAGCACGATTTCTGTTCTCATCCTGAAGCAAAGTTCTTAACCTGAAGCACTATTTCTGGGTTAGCGGAGTCTGTAACCTGAAGCGTATGTAACCTGAGGTACCACTGTATAGTGCAGATGGGGCCTGGGAAACATGGCTAAATAGCTTGTGCTTTCTGAGTTCTCCCCTCCCCACCCTTTTTAAGAGGCGTGGGGGCTATTCCTAGTCCCCACAGGTGCTTGTGAGAAGTCAAAGATCACTTTTCAAAGTTCCTTTTGAAACTCTCAGGGTTGCTGCCTCAAGGCCTCTACCTTGACAAGGGATTGGGTTAGTTTTGACAGATGTTCTTTTATCATATTTCTCTTCACCCCATTGCTCTTGGCCTCTCCAGCTGCTGCCTAATAAATTTCTGGCTCTTGGTACTACTTTCCCTCTTGTTCTTGTTATCAGTGAACAACAATGACTTGCTAAACTCAATTTCATGTTGGCATCCCTTCTTCCCTCTGCCACACAGTTGTTCTTTTCAGCAGACTCTCTTCTTCTATTCTGTTGCTTTAATTGAAACGTTATCCTAGTAAACAAATAAACTGCAAAGTGGCAAGAGCTCAGTTGTGCAGATGATCAGTGGGGGGAAAGCCCAAGAGCTGCACATTGGAGCTTATGATTACATCTCAGACATCCAGAGTTATATTGTCACCTGCTGATCTCTGGGTTGTCCTGTGCTGCATTGTTCTTGACACATGAATGAATGGGTCATGGCTCTCTTTGTGTCTGCAGTCTCTTCTAATTTCCTGAGTCTCTCCTTACTTGGGTAAGTACATTTTGCTGTTTCCCTTCTCTTTGGTCTTCATCCTTCATCCGCCCCACTAACTGAACAGGTCAGAAATGAAATGAATTCTGTCAGGTGAGCAGCACTTTCTGACAAATCTATTGGCCCACTATGGCAATATTCTCCAAGTGTATCAGGTATGAAATGGGAAGAATTTAGAGTAGGAAACAGGTTCCGCTAATTGATAAAAAGAGTCCCTGAGTTGGGATGTAACTTAAGGAGTAATTTGCTTGAAAGGTCAGTTTTGCAGACTGTAGGGGCAACCCTACACACATTTACAGGGGAAGAAGTCCCATTTAATTATGTGGAACCTACGTATGTGTAGGACTGGACTATGTGATTGATTTAGTCTTGAACATCAACCTGAAGGGTTCAGTGAAACCTAAAACTTGCATACTATATTGTGATTTTAGTTATTGCTTACTTTACCTTATTTTAATGTTTGGGGTGCTTTAAGACAAAAAAGTGTTTCTCCACCCAGTTTTAGTGCTGGCCAACAAATCTCATAATTGCACAAATCCTACATGAATAAACATACTGCTTCGGAGACTTTTGGAATATCCCTGGAAAAAATTAAATGTGTAGTATTGCAGGATCTATATTATCTTGAACATGTGCACTTCTCCAGTGGAGGCTATTTTACCCACTTGCACATTGTCACTGATGATGCAGAAGGAAAAACCTGCACAAGCTGGCACTTGCACTAGGGGCCAGGTGGCAGTCTAGAAGGAATGTACCACCTGGGACAATACAAATAGATGGCTGAACCCACTCATTAGTTGTTTGCTGTTGTGAAGCCATGTGGTGGCCCCTGGCTGGCCTGCCAGCCATGGCTTTACTACTCACAAATGCTTCCCTAGCAGAGCCCAGACTGTTAAGCGCTGTCCTAAGGCCAAAGGAATACTTTGGCGGCCCAGGCTCATTAGCACCTTGTTGGGCTCATTAGCACCTCATCCCCTCACCTTGCAGAGCTGCTGATCATGCAGACTATGGTTGCAAAGTAATTGTGCAGTCATTTGATTGGCAGCAGGTGTGGATTCATTTGCTATGATGCAATTGCTAAATCACTTGGCTGTGGTGGTGGTGGAGGCAGCAGCTGGGATTGTGCCTCTGATTTCCTCTTCTGAAGCAATGGGGGAGCAGAGAAGTACTGAACAAGGAACTTTGCCCAGGGGCAGGCAAAGAGCAAGAGAGAAGGAAGCTTTTGTTTAGCCTTTGCTCCTTGATTACCCTCACACAGGAAGTGAATTACAATTGCTCTAATTGCCCATATTGTGTTAACTATCCAAATACATGCACAAAAAAGGAAGCCTACTTTGATATTAGGACAATTCTCTGCTAAGAACTCTTGTTCCTATTTTAACCACTTCTCCCATTCTTTCTCTCTCAAAAATGAGATAAACTGAATACAGCTGTTGTATTATAATTTAAATGTCCTTAAACCTATCTCTCCAAAATCACTGACTGCCTTGCTTGAACACTCAGAGGTACTATCTGTCTGTGGAATCAGTTGTCTTGAACCAGAGAAAAGTACACTTGGGCCATCATCCTATATACTATGAGAGTAACACAAAAACACAATGAGACTTCGGGAGAGATATGTATAGGACTGGCTTGTTAATACTTATGGTTAAACATCAGGCAAAAATATGTGGTTCCTTGAGATATCAAAGATTTTAGAATCTCTCCTATTTTACAACTGAAAGTCTCTGATGTTTCATCTCTCCCCAAGTCGCTCATTATTTTTTGATAGTAAACTTATATTATACCAGAGCTGTGAATAGTTTTGTGGTTTCAGTTTTTATAACAGCTTTTCTTTTGCTACTTCTGTATTGGAGAACTTTCTACAGGCTTTTCCTAATGTATAAGGTTGGACCCTGTGGCAAAGTATTTCCATGTGTTAGTTTTATAAACCTCTTTTTATGGTATTGTTTTAGTGTTTTATGTTTATTTGTACTGCTGTATGCCACTTAGAATTTTAAAAAATATTTTTAGAAACAGTTTAGAAATATTTTAAATAAAATAAATAAAAAATGACGAAACACAGACAGACAGGTGCTAGTGGATGACACTAATTATCTAACTTAAATTTCTACACCAGATACTAGTTTGTTTACAGGTTCAATTCAAATAGACAATTTAGGCTTCCAAAGCCTTAAACAGCATAGGACCTGGGTATCCCAAGGACCTCCTGCCGATCTAGCAGTTCAAAAGCATGAAGTGCAAGTAGATAAATAGGTACCACTCCGGTGGGAGGTAAACAGTGTTTCCGTGTGCTGCTGTGGTTCGCCAGAAGCAGCTTAGTCATGCTGGCCACATGACCTGGAAGCTGTACGCTGGCTCCCTCGGCCAATAAAGTGAGATGAGCGCCGCAACCCCAGAGTCGTCCATGACTAGACCTAACGGTCAGGGGTCCCTTTACCTTTATCCCAAGGACCACCTGTTCCTGTAGGAACTTGCTTGTGTATTAATATCATCTGCTTTGTGCCCCTTGCCGAGAGATTTAACATGGGTGGCAAGTATGGAATGAGGTCTGTTTTTTTATTAATGTCCATCATACTCAACAAACATCTACATGACTAAAAAAAAATATTTCCCAAGTTTTGGGAAGAATTTAATTTCCAATGAACTTTATTATTTGTTTGTTTATTTTGACAATTTATACACCACTACAATTAAAAATGTCTCTAAGCTGCTGATTATTGATTTATTACTGCCATTTCACTGGCTTCTGTTGTCTTGCTTTTTATTTATTGTAAATGATAACATTTGAAATTATAACAGACCCTGGAGTCAAAATAGGTGGCACAGAAATGTTTTAAACAGATATCAAATTTGGAAGAGAATGGTATGCATATATTCCATAATTATAGTTTCTCAGTTCCTTACCTGTAATGGTATCATTCAGTAATTGTACTGTAAGGTGTGCCAGCAGCTCTGCACCAGTTTTTATAGGCTTCAAATTGGCTATACTTTGTGGATTGTTTCATTTCTGACAGCAATATCTTTCCCTTATCTGAAATGCCTGTTATCTTTAGCATTTTCAGATACACGTGATTCCTCAGATAGCCAGAAAGCAATTGAACCTGAAATTTGATGTGCTGGAAACTACAGAAAAACATGTGATCATTTTCCCTACAGCATGAGAAAATTCTGAGGGAGGCACTTGAGCCTAACTTATATTCAATTGCGAAGACCCTTTCAGGCCACACAATACACTGTGTCTTCTCCCTACTCTGACTCCATTAGGTGGCCCTGACTTGAAGGACCTAGGTACATATTTTCTAGCTGTTTTGTGGTGGTGTCATACAATATGCACTTGTGGTTATCTTGAAATGCTCTGATTTTTCAGAGCACACTTGTACAAACTGCGTAATTGCCACAGAAATAGAAAAATGCAGCCTTGTGTACTTCATGCTGCATTAGTTTTCCTTGATTTGCCAGATCTGTGATGCTCCCTGATTAGACATCCTTTCATAGGCTCTTTCACAATTTCAAATCTCCTTTTGCTGAGTATTATTATCAGAGGAGAACCTGCAACAGTCCTGTGTGGCCTGTCTGTTCTAACATTAATTAATTTAATTAATTAATTTCTATTCCAACCATATGACGATCACACGGTGATTTACAATATAAAAACACAAAAATACATACCATAATAGCAAACCAAAGCAATAACATCCTCCACACAGTTTAAAAGGCCATAGATGGTTTAATTAGCCAAAGGCCTGGGAGAAGACTGCCTGGTGCCTAAAGATATGTAATGAAGGCACCAGGTGAGCCTTCCTGAGGAGAGCATTTCACAAATAGGGAGCCACCACAGAAAAGGCCCATTCTCTTGTTGCCCTCTGGACCTCTCATGGAGGAGGCACAGGAGGAAGGGCCTCAGATGATGGTTGCAGGGTCTGGGTCAGTTCAGGTGGAGAGAGGCTGTCCTTGAGGCATTGATAACCATGACCCAGCCAACTTGGAGTCTTATTCTCCAGATTTGCCACTTTGCTTTGATAGTTCTGCTTGCATAGGCGCCGACTCCATGGGGCTTGAGGGGGCCCGAGCCCCCTCAAAAATTCGTTTGGGGGGGCTCAGCCCCCCCAATAATCTCGGGCGCCCCTCTAGCAGAGCGCCGCCGCCGCGCTGGCTCTGCCTGTCGACGCTTGGCACGTCCGCGGCTTTTATAGGGCGCCCGGCGCGCACCAGCTCGATAACGGGCACCGGCGCGGCGGGGGGCACCGGGCGGGGGGCGGCCGGCCTGTCTCCTTGGCAACCCCATTGAGCAGCGCCGGCTCCCCCGGGAGGGCCATCCCCCCGCGCCGCCGATCGCCAACACCGCCGACGCTGTGGCTGCCCGAGCCAGAGCCAGAGCCCGAGCTTGAGCCAGAGCCCGAGCCCGAGCCCGTCAGTCAGTCAATCAGGAAGGAAGGAAGGAAGGAAGGAAGGAGAAATGGGGAGGGAGACGAGGGAGGAAAATTGCGTGCAGGGTGAAGAAAGGAGAAGGGCGAACGAGATGAGCTTCCAACCCAAAAAAGGGCTGGAAGACTGGGAGGATGAAGGATCGGGAAAGAAAGCGACGCCTTCCCCGCCCGCGACGTCGCCCGCTTGTCATTGGCAGCGCAGCGGGCGCCCAGAGGGGCTGGGCACTGGCGCAGGGCTGCTCTGCAGCCGCGGAGGACAGCTGCGCGGCTAGCAAGGTGCGCCGCGTAGAGCGCGGCCCTTGTGTGGCCCGGTGGCCACGCAAGCTCGGGCGGGGACCCCCATGCGAATCTAAGACGGGAGAAGAGGGCAGAGCAAAGGGGGTCCCTTCCCCAACCTCCGGCTCTGAGACTTCCCTGCGCCCCAGAAAAGCGAAAGGATTTTCTCTCTTTTTTTTATATAAATATTTTATTAAGTTTTCAAATACAAAGTTAGAAACATACACTGAAGAAAAAAGTAAAAGAACAAGAAAAAGAAAAAAAGAAAAAGAAGAAAAGAAAACCAACCATTCAACACATTTTTTATATAACTAACTGGACTTCCTCGCATCTCCCTTACCCTGCATTCTTTATAATAAAGATATCAGCAAATTATTACCTTGTTTCGTACCTTATTTTGTACTTTTCAAATACTATACCTCTAAATTTAACATACTTTTCATCAATTACTTATATCTTAAATTAAACATAGTATTACCTTAGATTTTGACCTTTTCTTACTTAAAATATAATTTCCTGTTTCCCAAATCTAATTGCTGAAGCTATAGTTTCCGAATCGTGTAAATTTTTAACATTCATACAACTTATATTGTTTTTGTAAATAGTCCTTAATTTTTTTCCAGTCCTCTTCCGTTGTTTCTTCTCCCAAATCTCGGATTCTGCCAGTCATTTCAGCCAGTTCCATGTAGTCCATCAATTGCGTCTGCCACTCTTCCAGTGTGGGCAAATCTTGTGTCTTTCAATATTTTGCGATAAGTATTCTTGCTGCTGTAGTTGCATACATAAAGAAAGTTCTATCCTTCTTTAACCCTTTCTGGCCAACAATGCCCAAGAGGAAGGCCTCTGGTTTCTTGGGAAAGGTATACTTAAATACATTTTTAAACTCATTATAGATCATTTCCCAGAAGGCCTTCACTTTTGGACAAGTCCACCGGAGGTGAAAGAATGTCCCTTCAGCCTCCTTACATTTCCAACATTTATTATCAGACAGGTGATATATTTTTGCAAGCTTGACTGGGGTCATGTACCACCTATAAATCATTTTCATAATATTTTCCTTCAAGGCATTACATGCCGTGAATTTCATTCCGGTGGTCCATAACCTTTCCCAGTCCTCAAACATGATGTTATACCCAATATCCTGAGCCCATTTTATCATGGCTGATTTGACTGTCTCATCCTGAGTGATTTTCTCTTCAACCTGCCCTCCATCCTCTTGCGGAAAACTCTTTGCCTGCCCTGCCCGTATCTCGTTTTTGCTTTTTAATTCCACACACGCACCCTTCGGACTTCGTGGCAATCGGGCACGCGGGCGCGTTTCCTAAGAGAGTGAGGACCCCCGCCTCCTCCCCACCTGCTCCCTCGCCAGCCAGCCAGCCAGCCAGCCGCGTGCCCTAGCCGGAGAGCCCCGGCCGTCCCCGTCGTGCAATCGGCTGGATCTCCCTTCAGCAGGCCGGGCTCACAACTCGGCCCAGGGACCCCCCAGCAGCGGATCTCCGGCCCAGCTGAAGAATCCGGCAACAAGCCCCCTCCTCCCCAATCGCTCCGCCGAAATACGCTCCAAAACCCCCCAGATAGGCCGCCGGCCGCCAAGTCTTGTGGCGCCCTGAGCGAGGGTCTCTCCCCAACACCGCCACCTCGAACTGCACTCTCCCGGCTACCCAAGCGAAGCAGCGGCAGGACCCCGGTATGGGCCCCCCCAATATTTTTTATAAGTCGGCACCCCTGTCTGCTTGCCATGTTTGGACTATCCCTTGCTCTTTTTCCATGCCGTAAGCTCTGTGCCTTTAATATCTGCATGACATGCAGAAATTCGGCAAGTGGAAATTTCCCTTGGCATGGGGATCCAGTGATGGAATGAGCTGCACTTCTTTCATTTCTGCATGTGATGCAGTTGGCCACAAAGCATTTGCCAGGGAAGAGGTTGCAACCCTAGCTGCCGTGCTCAGAGTTTTGAGGCATACACTTCTTCTACAGAACAATGAGATGCAGATGCCAAGCTGTCTTTGTGGAACTTTTGACACATTTGCCTTTAGTTTGGCTATGCAGCCTGATCTGTTTCTCAGTGCTGAGTCACTTTCCAATCAGCTCACCCTCTCTGGCAAACTTTCTGCATTTCTACATTCTGTTCTTTATTTCTTGTGGATGATCTGGAAATAGGTTTAGCACTTGGAGAAGTGGGAAGTCCTCTTGTGCTTTTCATGGCTGCATGATGTGACAACCCCCCCCCCCCAAAAAAACCATTGAAGCCAGAACCGCATAGCTAGCATGGTGCACTGGTTAAAGTGTAAGCTATGAAGGTGGAAAAACTGGAACCCAAATCCCTATTCAAATATGAAAGTCAATGGGTAGTCTTGGGCATGTCACTGTTTCTTAGCTTAATGGTTAACATACCTTGTAGTCTATTGCATGGGTAAAACATGCCTCTGATAGGTATGGGGGAGAAATTTAGTTCAGGTTACATTTAAAGGCCAATCTGCAAAATTTGCAGTTTCCGAAACAACATGTGAATCAAAACAGGGACCATAGCTCAGTTGGTTAGAGTGTGGTGCTGATAATGGCAAGGTTGCAGGTTTGATCCCTGTATGGGACAGCTGCAGATTCCTGGTTGGACTAGTCACTAGATGATCCTCAGGGTCCCTTCCAACTCTACAATTCAGCCACCCTTCAAAACCCAGAATTGTATGAATTTTGCAATACAGTTCTCCAGCCAAGTGATGTGTACAAAAATGCATATACTAGGATGAAGTGTGCATACAATGTATATACAAATGAAAATAACATACAGAAATTCATTTTATTAGGGAAAGGTGCTTTGGAAAATGTATGTATGAGGCAAAAATGCATAGAAACCTAATTGCTCTCACAGACCCTGCCACCCTCTACATTTCTGCTATTGAAATGAAACTAGCATTATAAATGATGCTGGTGCTTCCCATCCTTACCACAAAACTCTGGGGGCAGAGCAGAGGTGTTGTGGGGGTGATATCTGCCTGCCAAGTCCCTCAGCCTGGCCTCATGCTATTTCTACACCTATGGATGCTGCTGCAACAGCTGCTGTCCCACACCTTTCACAGCTCCAACCCGGCTGCCCTTCAATGCCTGCAGCCACAATGCCCCTTCTGCACATTCTTCTGCTGCTGTAACTAGGAGGTGATTTCCTACTCTGGTGAGATTTGCTTGGGCATGCTGGAGTGGGGGAAGAGGGGAGGATTACAGTGGAAGCAAGGGAAGGACAACAATTACATTGTTGCTTAGATGGGGGAAGGGAAGAAAAGAAGCCCTGACTTGGAAAGGCATCTGTTAACCCCCTTGAGGGGCACAACAAAAGTGGCTCTGGGCCTTGTTCTGAATACTGATGCCCTAATCTAATGTTGCCTGTTGTAGAGCACTGGGAAGAGGCTGTTGAGAGTGTATTCAAATATTTACCAGAGGCATGCAGTAAAGGCCTCATGGGGAATTGCAAGTTTGAATGCATCCTTATATTAAACTCTCTTTGCACGTGCAAAAACATCGAGCTTGGGGAGAAAGTTTAGCTAGAGTTGCACAGGAATGTTTTGATTTGCTGTGTGTGTGCATGTGCCTTCATCAACGCAATTACTCTATTTGTATATTAAAAGTGGCAGAGTTTCTTTCTGGAAGGGATTAATTGACTGAGACTTTGTATTCGGTCATGTCACTCAATACACTTACATGCTGCTGATTAGCATCTCTTCTTCCTGCCTTGCCCAACAGACACAACCCTTTTCTCACAACTCTTTCAATTTATAGCAGCTGCCATTGTGAATCAGTCTGTGCAGACTTTCAGCTAGGTTGAGCCAATCATGTGGATGGTTGTACAACATGTAATTGCATGCAGCAGCATGCAGAAAGTAGATCTGTGCCAAATTTGCATGTTATATCAGCATTCACACAAACAGCTCAGTTCATTGCGGCACAGCTAAGGTCAGCATGGATGGACTAAAAACCATGTACTCAAGGGGTCGTGAGAAGGGGCTTTCAGTCATGTCCCTCCTGGGATAATGCAAATAATGACTTGACCCTGCGGCCAGGATACAGAAGCTTGCAGGACAAATCAATTACCATATAAATAGCTCTGGGGCTCTGCCACACACACAGTGAGGGGAGTAATGGAAGGCTGTTCACTGAAATTGAAAGTGAGCAAAACAGCAAATATTAGGGAAGCAGACTGGAGGCAAATAGAGTTTCAAGGAAGGTACAACATTGCTAAACAGCGTCAGACTCTTGGGCTGAGCCTTTCTGTTCTGCTCATTTCAGAATCTGAGTGGCATAACTATAGTTGGATGCTAGACTCTACGTTATCTCCCTTACACATAATCAATTGGTGGTTAGCTTCCAATAAAAGGGTCTCACTCCGTGACCTGGTACGCCTTTTCACTAGTCTCAGATTTATTGGTAAGTTATTTTATTTTGCCATTTTGTCTCACTTTTCTCAGTGGCTAAAGGAGCTTACAGGATATAAAAACAACCAACCCTAACATTTCAGTAAAATGCTCAATAAATAAAACGTGTCACATCAAAACCAGTGAAAGCAAAGCTGTGGTTTGCTGTGGTTATTTATTGATGAAGGACAGTCACTCTGCATGCATCTACATGTCTTGCCTTTATTTGTTTACATGTTTCAGGCTCAAGTCCTAGATAAACATGTCACAGATGGGTCAAAATAGGCATATGTGGCTCCTGTCTAGTAGAAGCTGACTCACCTGTCCTTCCCATGGAGATAACAAACCAGAAAGCTTTGATCAAGGAGATCAGAATGTGAAAAAGTAAATGTATTGTGTATATTGTAGTCTGGCACTTATACAGTCCTTTTCCATTTATGTAATGTTACACAGTTCTCTCAGTTATTCTTAGAACAATCCTGTGAGATAAGAAAGAAAGAGAGAGGGAGAGAAGCTTGTCCAAAGCTACTCATTAAACTTTATAACTGAAGAGGAATTTATAATATTCTGCCAGGACCAAACCAGACGTGACATTATTCGTGTCTTTAGCTCTTGTGCCTGCATGTGACTGGGAGAAGCTAGGTTAGCTCTTCACCTTCATCATGGTTTTAATAGTGATTGCCCATTGGTGCTGTTTGCAGTGCGGGGGGGGGGGGAGCTCCCATTGATGCTAGTGGGAGCATTTTCACAGTGGGTCAACATCTTCACTATGATCCCAAAGTCTTGTTCCTTGTCAGTCACTGCTAGTTCAGACACTATGAGCACATATATTAGAAATTAAGATTTTTGCCCCAACATCACTTTATGCTTGTTTACATTTAATTGCATTTGCCATTTTATCACCCATTTACTCAGTTTGGAGAGGCCCCTTTGGAGTGCTTCATAAGCCTTTTTTGTTTTAATGACCTTGAACAATTTAGTATCATTAGCAAACTTGGCCAGCATCTGGAGGGCAAAGTCTTGAGTCCAAGCACTTTTACATAGTTGACCTAATTGGTCATCTAGATGCTTACATGTATAATAGCATCTGGTATTTAAATGCTCAGCCTGATTACTGTTGTTCAGTAACACCACACAACAGTTTTAAGGTTTAGGAAAATCCTAATGATTAATAAGTATTTTCAGAGAGTCTTTCCTAATGTTTGATTACATCTATGTATGTTTCATGGGCTTCTCTAAACCTTATCTTATAACTGTGACGAGACACTTGTTCTAGTAGTGGAAAATGCATCTTGCTTGTGCAGGAAGAAAATGCAGCCTGGCTCACATTTCCTAGGGTTTGCAGGTTATTCCCACTCATGTTTCTTTCAACAATGTGATGGAGCAGGCCAGGAACAATAATTGCTTGGCCATTACAGCTAATCCAGGTAGCTGTTTCTCATGTTCCCAGGTGGACAATGTATCATTGGAATAGTATTGGGGGGGGAGTCATTTCTTTATCTTTAGCAAGGGTGAACTTAGGCATTTTGCTGCAGGTACCATTAACTCTCCACTTACTTCTCACTTTCCCTCCAGGACTCCCATTCATCTTCCTTTCCTTGCAATAGTGTACCTAGAGGGGACGGGAAGCACATCCAAGATGGTGCCAGACACTTGGGGAGGGATATACAACAACCTCCTTTATGGAGGCCACCTGTCATGGATGCTTTAGTCGAGATTGCTGCATTGCAGGGGGTTGGACTAGATGACCCTTGGGGTCCCTTCCAACTCTACAATTCAGTTATTCAATTATTCTAAATAAGGGGTTATTTGGAATGGCTGTAGAATTTATTATGGCACTGTAATGCAATAATTAATTTTGAAAATGGGAGAAAGTCTTAAGCTATTATGACTATCAATGCCATAACTAGTACCTTGAACCAGTACCTCAAAACACATCAGTAGTTGCTATCAGTAGGGCTTTAGATGTATCAGTAGCTAAATAAATTGTTCCAACAGTGAAGATGCATGCTTCCACTTGTCGAGAGTCTGGCTACATCATTCTAGAGCAGCGGTTCTCAACCTGTGGGTCCCCAGATGTTGTTGGACTACAACTCCCATCATCCCTGAACTCTGGCCTTGCTATCTAGGGGTGATGGGAGTTGTAGTTCAACAACATCTGGGAACCCACAGGTTGAGAAAGGCTGTTTTAGAGCAAGTGAAGTTTCCAAACAGTTTTAAAAGGTAGCTCCATTCACAGTGCATTACAGCCATCCATTCAGGTGTAACTTGGTGTCATCCCACTGCCCCCATGCATTCTAGGGAATGCTGGTTTTTGGCACCCAAACTTCAACTGTGTAGAAGCACTCCTGGCTAGGGGCAGCACCATCTAAGGCAGATTGAGTTCCTATACCTTGATCTGCCCAGTTCTGTGGGCTAGGAGCACTTCCATCATGTCTGGATTAAGTTTCAAACCCTCTGGGAGATTTTTCTTCCTGCTATTAAGAGCAAGATGGTGGAGCTGGTAAGAACAGAGGCCAAGAACAATTTGTTTCTAAGTTTTACCCCACCCCCAATTTGTTCCTTAAAGTTGCTTCCTTATGTTGTATGCAGTGGTGGAGGAAGCGTCTCTGGCACCCGGTGTGGTGCGCCGGGGGGGGAGACTATCTGGCGGTGCACGCGCTGCAGCCTGTACAGATGCCGTGCAAGTGACGCCCATACTGACGGTGCGCACACCCTCAGCCGCTCTACAGCTGGGAGGGAGGCAGCGGGCCATCTTGTCACCAAGCGTAGCCCCCCCCTTTGTATGCCCCTGGTTGTATGGAGCTTTCAGCACATCTCATGACCCAAAGTTAGCATTTACAAACTGAACCTGCAGTCTACCAGCAGCTACAGGTCCTGGTGTTGGTAGGGGCATTTTCTTGCAGCAGCAGGGATGGGCCACAGTCCTGCCTTGATGAGCACCAGGACCCTATTCATCCCCTGCCATTACTGCCTGATGTGAAAATAGAGAGCTCGTGGCATGACAGTGAGGCTGTGTGGGCGAAGGGGATGAACTCAGGCTTTGGCTTGATAGCTCTTGTATTATACCCCGCGGCTGACTGCTTGTTACTTACATCATGAGCTGATGCCTGGCTGAGGGAGTACCTACTTCTCCAGGTGTTAGCTGCTTACATGTTTCTGTCAATCACAAGCTTTTCCAGAAAGGTGCCAACTCTGCTTTTACAACCGGGTGGGCAATTGCAGTTGGCTACACCTAATTCAAAATGCAAAGGCATCTGTCAGTCTGTCTAAATCTCTGACAGCCACATCTGGCCAATTTGCACATTTCAGGAGGGTGTTCTTTACTGAAGGGCAGATGCCAATGAATTTTAGGTGAAAACTGATAAACCTGTAATGATTTTTATGGGAAATTAGCATTTTGAATGGGAATATGTTTGCAAAGAAGAAAGCTGCTTTGTAGGCAGAATAGCACATGATTGGTCCACAGTAAAGCATGACTGGGAGCAGAAGTATAGTCCTTGGAACAAAATGAGTTGCCTTTCCTTCTGAGGGGCTCCTATGATCTCTGCATGAAGCCAGCTCTGTGCGCTGCAGTGCCTATGCCACTTCCTATTAGTCATGTGGCTTGGTAGGGAGTCAGCAACTGCTGAAACACCACACACATCTGGACTGAGCGGATCAAGAAAGGTGGGGGGAAGCTCTGGAAACTGAAGACCAGGTATGGGGAATCTTTGGCCTTCCAGATGTTCCTGAACTGCAACTCCCATCATCCCTGGCCATTGCTTGTGCTTGCTGTGGGATCTATAGTTCAGCAACTTCTGGAATGAGAAAGGTTCCTCACACCTGCCACCACACCTAATATCTCGGGAAGGGAAAGTTTTTAACATGCACAGAAACACTTGTCTCGCCCCCCCTTTTTTTTGGCTTTGCATATCCCAGGGCTAATAGTAAAAACAGGGTGTGGAAGGGGAGCACTTTGCAATTTAGTTCCATTTTCCTCTTACTCCTTGAGAGGAAGTAGTAAAGTTTGCTTGCTCCAGCATTTACTAGGCACCACTACTGGGGTAACACAGAGAAAGGAATAAGATGGGGCTGGGAGGTAAAATGGCAGCCTTATGTAAGTGGTGTAGGGTGCAAAGTTGGAAAGTCCCACTGCACTAGTCCCAATTGTGAGCACAATTATTTAGTTGAATACTGACCTTAAAGTGTTGTTCATGAGGCTGCCTTTGAAGATCTCTCAGCTACTGAAGCTGGTTTAAATTACATCACCTTGACTGGGTACTTACTAGGATTGGGTAAATGGAGGGTATGTCACCTGTTTCTGAAATGATGACACCGGCTTCCAGTCTGTTTATGAGCACTGTTCAGCAGGGATTGGGGCCCAAGTGCCTTCATAATCTCTTTCCCCTATATGAACCTACCCAGAATTAAGATAATCCTTGGAAGTTGTTCTCTCAATCGCTCTGCCATATGAGTTTAGGTGGGTGATGAGCAGACACAGGGCCTTCTTGGTTTTGATAGTGCCCTGGGTTTGAAACTCTGTCCCTAATGAGATGTGTCTGGCTCCCTTGCGTAGACTTCTTATTTGCTCAGGCCTTTTAGATCTGTTAAGTATTAATTTTGTTTAAGCACTGGAAAACTGCCTGCTCTGCTGCCTGATGCTTTAATATTGTCTTTATTGGCTTTTACATTGTTTTACTGTTTTAGAATTATTTTGTAATTTGCTCTGGGAGCCTTTTTGGACTGAAGAGCAGGATATTTAATATTCTGAAGGAAATAAAGGCTCCTGAACCAATGAAAGCTCCCTCAAAAATTATTTGGGTGTCAATTAAATGGGGCTGCAGTCCTGTGTCAATGTGATTAAAGTTCAGTGTTCTTTTAGTTCTGACACATGCAGATTTAGGACATGCATATCTCATTGATCATGTAACCCACACAAAACCAGGTAATATTAGCCAGTATATTGTAGCTTGCTGCAGAAGTGAACTTTATTTGATGTTGACCTGGGATGTGATTGCTGAGAGGTCACAGTTCTTATTGCATCTACATAAGCAATAAATCTGTTAACAGGACAGACAACATGTATCCTCTTGCCTGGGTCACCCAGTCCACTGACCATTGGTGAATAGCTCTATGCTATGCAGGATCCTAAATGAATGTTGCCACATTCCAAAGATGCACTTTGAAAGCATACCTGAGCCATTTATCTCAGACCACTGACACCAACAGCCACAGAGCAAAATGACACAAAGAATGTAGCACAGAGAAGTTGCTGAGTGACATGCTGTTTAATTGAATCAGGGATGCCTAATGCCCCATATTTGGGAAAAACCATTAGAAAACCATAGCCCTGACTAGAGACTATACCTTTCCAAGCAGAAAAGGGATGCATGGGGTTTTGTGAAGCATTTAAGTTATTATGGCAGCAAGAGATATTTCTTGGAGCCTGTAGGCATACACAGCCCTGCTCTTGCCTAGAAAATACGTAATCCTCAACCTTGCCTTCATGAACAACACCAGCAGCTGGGTATGTGCCATGTGTTTTGAGAAAATTACTTAGCAACCTGCCCAAGCATGTATGTACACATGCGTGCAAACACTGTGCTTGGCCTGGTTGCTGCTGTGCCAAAACAAGCAAGCTCCTTTCCAGGAACCTCCACATTTGCAGAAAGCCATAGTTTAGTTTTCCATGTCATGTGAACCAGACCCTTGTCAAACTCAGACAATTAATGTCCACTGTGCAAGCTTCATAAAATGTTTGCAAGTGGTGATTTATTTACATGGATATGTCTTAACAAACAAACAGGTGCAAGGGAAGAGGATGAGATTTCAGGAATGCGTATGAAACTCCAAATGTCTGTAAATGATTCTCAAGAACTAAGGCTTTAAGGTATAGCAGGAATGGAGGTTTTGGTGAGGCCAACATGCTCCTTTTAATCACCTTGGTAATTATCTTGGGATACCAGGAGGTTGGGGGGGTGGGTAAAGGCCACCTCAGAGCCTGCTCCGGCCAACCGCTCTACCACCAGAGGGCAATGTACTACCCACTGCCCCCATGCATTCCAGGGGAGAAAGAGAGGCAAGCAATGGAGACATCAAGCAGATCTATCTCTCCTCCACTCCCACCCCCAGTCATTCTTTTACCAACCACTGGCCTGTGGGAAGGATCCATTTGGCTTTTTAATTTGGTGATAATGGCTTTTTAAAACAAATAGTTCAATGTTATCTTTAAGCCACTTTGGAAATATTTGTACCCTGAAAGGCAGAATGTAAATAATTGAAATGAATGAAGGATTCTAGGAGAAGGAAGCAGAGTTGGAAGGAAGAATGGTCTCCAAGGCTGCACAGTATTTTCAGCCCATCCTAATCTGAGCAGCAGAGAGATGCTTTGCTTCTGGGATTGTATTCACCATTCTTATCTTCTTTGGTACTCGCTTTTAAGAGAAGTAACTCCCTCTCCTTTGAAATTATTATTATTTGTTACCCCATAGCTTGCTTCCCCTTGCCCTGGAAGCTCCCACACGTGACCTCCCTGATGTCATAGATAGCTTGTTCCCATGAAGAGCAGGAGCGATGAAGTCACAGAGGAAGACTGGCACAGACATCACAGGGGGAGGCGTCGACAAACGTTCCTTTAGAAAAGCCAAGAGATATTATTCATCAATCAGAATTCTTTCATCAGTTAACAGAATTAATTTTAAGCACCATTTGATTTTAAAGAGCTGGAGCCTGCTGCCACAAGAGACTCCGAACAGAGTGCAAATGCAGCTTTTTAGAAGCAGATGATTGAGAGCTGAGAGTCTGCTATTAGGCTGCCACCTCCCTCCCTGCTATGAAAGTGCTTGAAACGGCAGAGCTTTGCTCTCCATTCAGTTTTCTGACAGCCGCTGGCATGGAATATGCTCTCGCTCTTGCACGGCACAAGGATGCAGATGCACCAGGGGTGGGGAGGAAAGCAACCGCTTTGCCTGAACCCCTGATTCCTGGGGAGATAGCCACCTGACGCCTTAAGGCCTCAGCAGTTGCAGGGAGGGTGTAAGGCATAGCGTTGGGCATGTTTGTTCCAGCCACATAGCAGGACTCCCGTAAGAGGTGTTGCATGCAGGAGGCATGTGTTCTGCAGGCTGTCTGCCAGACCAGGCCCAAATGCACCTGGTGCCTCGATTTGTGGCCGCTCCCTCTGAATCAGCAGTACCTCTCCTCTCGGCAATACAGACTCCATTGCTCCCTCGTGATGTGTCAAGCTGTGTTAGCTATTCATTTCTTTAACGAATCCTGAATGTTCCCAAACAATTGTGCAGGCGGCTCCATGCAGACTTCCAAAGTGTTATCTAAAGTGCTGACAGCTAGTTCTGTTCTGAAAACTTGGGTGGCCCTAGCAAACCTCCCCAGGCATGGTATGCAGTAACGTTGAGTGACATGGACAGGACCCTCCAGACCCTTGGAGACCTGGATTTACCAGAGCTTGGAGGGGCTTTCCTTTCACTTTGGCTTTCTTGCCATTCCATGTGCTCACAAACTAACAAAGTCGTGTTGGTTTATCAAAGGCCATATATATTGCTCTTCCTCTTCCAGTGAGGAGATGCCTGGAAGGAGGAGTTGTTGTTCTGGAGGTGCTTAGTGAATCCCCAGGTAAATAATCTGATTATTAAAAAGGTCCTGTTGGTGCAGTATAGCCAGAACTTCTGGTGGTGAGAGGCCCTTTATACTTTTCTGGAATGCATAAAGGAGATAATGGAAGGGAATGAATGTTTTGCTGGCTGAAGAGTGTCGCCACATCAGCAGATCTCTGTCCAGTAGATGCAGGAATAGGATGGCACTGATATATGCCAGTTAACTCACAGACAGATTTGTGGATGTCTCACAAGCTGGTCCCCTATTCTACAAAAGCTGTTGCTATTGTCTCAGCAGTCCAGCTATTCCTAGGTTGCCAGATCCTTTGGGCCTTTCTATGCAATGTTTTCTTTTCATGCAGCTGTAATTCAGTTGTGTGTGATTCCTGATTCTTGATTCTACTATTGTGTGAAAGCTACATTTCCCCCCTGGAACCAGAGACCTGAAAAGACAGCTACAGTGGTACCTTGGGTTACAACACCTTTGGTTACAAACACTTCGGGTTACAGACTCCGCTAACCCGGAAGTAGTACCTCGGGTTAAGAACTTTAGCTCAGGATGAGAAAAAAACCACTACACCAAGCACATCTAGTTTGGCCCTTGGTGGTGTCTCAATGCAAGAGCAGGCCAGGGAACTCTTAGACTCTGCACAGGATAATAATAAAAACCTTAATGAACAGTTGATGTAGGGCTGTTGAAGGGGGAGCCTGATCTTGTTTGTGGTGTTGAGTGAGAAGGGAGGGAGGATTAACTCTTTGTTCTCACTATGGCTCCAAATGGGATACACTAGGAATCTGTATTTATGTGTGTGCATGCATGCACATTCCCAGGCTAGCTGTTTGTAATGGGAGGAAAACTCCATTGGCTCTGGCTGTTTATAAAACTTAAAAGCATCTACAGAATGCCAAGCTATGGGATAAAGGTCATGTCTGACTTGGCCCTTGGACTATGTCTACAAGGATGCTTTCAATGAACAAAAATTAGGAAAGTTGCTTGGCAGCTACTCGAGAACATAATGTTCCTGATCGGAATGGACAGCAAGTTCAAATGCACCTTTTGCACCACTTGCTTAGATGGGAGTCAACACAGGGAGTAGCTGGAACAGAACAAAACAAACTTCAACTTCACCATTGCTGGAGAGCCAGTTGTATTAACAGTGTTGAACAAGGGCTGGGGAGACCCAAGTTCATATCCTCATTCAACCACAGAGCCCACCAAGTGAAATCAAACCCATCAGCCTCCTTCAGCCTAGTCTACCTCAACTGTCACCTAGAGGCAGCCATAGCATGAGGTTACCAGAACTGTTTCCATCCCAGCTGGTCATTATAAGAACTGCAACTTCTACTTCCTCCCTCCCCAAGTTTTTTTCGTGTGTGTAATATATTTTAGACAGGCAAAGGTGTGAAGAGGGATGACTGATCTTGTGAGAACAGTGGAAGCAAAGGTGAGAAACTTGTGGCCCTCCAGATGTTGCTGGACTCCAGCTCTCATCAGTTCCAGCCAGCATGATCGGTGGTCAAGGATGATGGAAGTTAAAGTCCAACAATGTCTGGAGAGTCACAGGCTCCCCTAAGAATGGGGAAAGAGGCTTTAAATACTTCTGGCCTGCTTGCCCTGCACACAGGTGTCCTTCTGGAAGACTGTCTTATCAAGGCTGGCACTGCTAACCTAGGGAAGGCAGTTCCTGGGCAACATGCAATGTGAAATTCCTTAGGTGCTTAGGATCTGTCCTCCCTGGTTTTTGGCAGATGGATTATGCCTTTCCTGCCTTTGTTCAGTGCTCAGGTGTAATGGTGCTCTCAGGAAGATAGTTTCCCCCTTGGGCTCCTCACAGTTTGAGTGCTCTTGATGGGTACAGCAAACATTCCTCCAGCAAAGGCACAGCAGGAATTTGAACAAGCTGCTGGGATATAATGCTGGTGCTTTTGTCAGGAGTGTCCACATTCCACTGTGCTTATCTCTGCCCTTCCCTCCCTCCCACTCCTTCACATGCCATTCTCAGCCCAAAGTCTGAGGGGGCTGTTCTTGGCTGGGAGTGAGCGCCTGAGCAGGGGTCAGCCCAGGGACATTTCCCCCTGGCCCCACATCCCATTATAGAAGACAGTGACTGATGGTGGAAAGAGCTCATTACCAGGAGAGAGTTTCCCACAGAGAGGGGCAACTGCACCTGTGAAGGGAGGGGGAATAAAAAAACACCAGCAGTCAAATAGCCTCAGCTACAACTTCCCTCTTACTATTCCAGACAATTAGAGAGCAGGCAGAGCCCTAATGGAAAGAAAAGTGGTAGTAGTCATAGTTATAGTGGATATATTATTGGTATTCATAATAAATTATCATGAAGATGATAATACCTAGGTCTTTAGAGTGCTCAGTAATCTTGTTCTTTTCCCTGTATCTGTATTATTATCCCCATATTACAGATGGGAGGCTGAGGCTGAAAAGAATGATGACTTGCCAAAGACTCTTCAGTAAGTCCATGGGCTGAAATCAGATCTGAACTTGGACTTCCTGATTCACACAGAACACTATAGAACACCAGCTCTCAGGAGAAACTGGGTGTTGCACGGCAAAGGTGGGGTGCCCCATGCCATATTTGCAATGCAGGCGTCAGGGGTGCATTAGCAGGGGGAAACCAGCAAGCAGGAAGAAGAAGGTACTTAATTCCCTTGTTGGCTATCTTTTTCCTGCAAGTGGCCTTTGAGTGGTTTTAACCTGTGTGCCCCCCCCAATGGGTTTCAATTGGAGTACATAGCTGTGACCTCATCAGAGGCATCTTGGAAAATGTGTGTATTTCATGGGTTTTAAAAGGGGCAGTCCACAGTAACTATCACAGCACAATCTGTAGAGATCTGCACTTTACAATTTCTGCAGCTCCCTACATCATACATACATGTGAACATGGTGGACACATGCATAAATATACATAGCTGTCCCTAACACATCCAGTTTGGCCCTAAGCTTAAGTACCAGTATAACATTATGGGAATTCCAAAAAGCACAACAAAAACAAAACCTTGTGTAATTCACTTTCATTACTGGCTGGTTTATTTTTCATCTGGCAATAACAGAGAATCTGTTCCACACCATAACACTCCTACCTCTCCAGCAAGTATGCTCTGTGAGGCAGAACTCGGGATGGATGTGCAGTGTGACAAAGGATAGCAAGCTTGTGTACAAGAGCGCATTTTTTGTACTCATTTTGGTGCGTGTTCTGCGTGGCAGAGCATTGATTCTCATACAAGTCACCTGTCGTGTTCAGAGGAGCCTGACCAGAAGGCATCTGTTGCATGAAGCAGAGCGGCAACATGACACACCTGCTGAGGTCAAAGCAATCTCGCCCAGCATGCCTGCAACAGGCAGCAGGTACTTCTTCAGCCAGCTGGGGCCATGGTGCACCTGTGCTGTGTGCAAGGACATGGAAAACGTACAACATCCACATCCCAGAGCCGTTCTTACTTTTGCACAGTTGCAGCTATATATGCTTTATGAAACTTCAGTGTAATAGGGTAGCTATCTTTCTGAACTGGCAGCATTATCCATCAGCATTCATCCAAGAGCCCTCTGCCTTTTCCAGTGTATGGGGGAACATCCTCATTTTTCAAACCACAGCTAGAGCACAAAACGCTCAATACCTATAGAATTTTACATGCCACCACTACACAGATTTGTCTAGTCCCATATTGAGGTGCGTGTGGAGGGACAAGAGGCATTTGCCTGACGTCCATAACTTTAGTTAGGCAAAGTTGTTTTTCAGTAAAGGGCTGCCCCCATCACATCATGGCTCTAAGCTGGAAGTGATGGCAGCCTGACCTGTATCTTAGAACATGGTTCATGCAGCATCGCTGTGAAGCAGGATGGAGCAAAGTGAAGCAAAAAAGCAGCAAGCAGGAGGAGAGAGGTACTTCTCACAACTGCTGCTTTCCTCACTCTCACAGGTGACTTTCCCAGCAGCTATGCTTTCCCACATTGGGTGTCCTTCTGTTCTTGGAACCCAGATGGGGGAATTGCAGCCAGGGTGGGGAAAGGGGTTCTAGGGGGGAGTGATTTGCTGGGGAAGTGTTCAGCAACCCTCTTAACACATGCTGTTGGTGCTTCACTTTAAATCACTCCATCCTTTACAGCTGGCCTATTTTCCAAGACATGGTGCTCTCCCCATAAACATTTAGGTTGCCCCATAGAGGAAAAGCTAGTCACTTGCTTAATTTCCCTAGTTTATGCCATCACCATTTCAGGAGTACCTGCTGCTTGCTGTGTTTGCCAGAGGAGGAATTCAGACTCCCACCGAATAAGTGAGCAGCAGCAGCTCCTCCACAGGAGCCACAGCCAGACCCCGAGGTTCTCCTTTATACACAAACAGTGTTTGCCTAAGGCTTGTGGGAGCATGTTAAGGGAGCAAGTTAAGGGATCATTGTTAATGCCTGGCTTGGCCTTCTTACATAGAAGGGATTTAATTGAAGTGGTTTCTGGCAGTGGCAGTGCAAACAGCAACAGGTGACACTTCCGTATTAAGTTAGCTAATACAGTCCAGACACACTGGGGCCTTAGAAAGGAGTCTCAGCTAGAAGCCTTGGCCGTTTCAGGGTTTGTTTGTTTTTCCCTGTAATATGTTACCACTGTTACCAGTTGTTGCAAAAGGGACTAGAAACTTTTGAGGCTCGTGTTGGTGAAAACACCAAATGTGCCTACTCTGCCATTTTAAAAGACAGATTCTCAAGGATGGAAGAGTGCCATCATTTTTTTGGCAGGCAACAAATAACACACACACACACACCAGCCTTTAGCTGTTTCTGCTGCAAAGACCTGTTGTTCCTCCACATGCACCCCAATCTAGGACTGGATGAATCTATATAACAGAGGTATGTAAAAATTACATGATGAAGTTCAGCCCATTGGTCCCTGAGCATGCACAGTAGCTGCCATTAGCCTCATGAACATGCTGTCCCTCATCCTCTTCCCCCTTTTTTTTGTGCTCAAAGACTTGGGAGACCAGGCTTCACATCCACACTTAGCCATGAAGCTCACTGGGTGACCTTGGGCCAGTCACTGTCGCTCATCCTAACCCACCTCACAGGCTGGGGTTGTGAGGATTGGGCTCCCTGGAGGGAAGGCAGGATATACAGTGGTGCCCCGCAAGACAAATGCCTTGCAAGACGGAAAACTCACTAGACGAAAGAGTTTTCCGTTTTGGAGGTGCTTCGCAAAACGAATCTCCTATGGGCATGCTTCGCAAGACGAAAATGTATTGCGAGTTCCTGTGGGTTTTTCCCCCTCCCCCCTTTTTCTAAGCCGCTAAGCCGCTTATCAGCTGATCCGATAAGCCGCTAATAGCGCTAATAGCGCTAATAGCGCTAATCCACTAATCTGTCAATGGGCTTGCTTCGCAAGACGAAAAAACCGCTAGACGAAGAGAATCACAGAACGGATTCTTTTCGTCTTGCAAGGCACCACTGTAATAGTAGTAGTAGCAGCAGCAGCAGCAGCAGCAGCAGCAGCAGCAGCAGCAGCAGCAGCAATAAATTAGGAGTTAATTATCCCATTTTGCAACAACCCCCATTTGCCATTTCATCTGAATACGACAAATACAGGTGGTGACCATTTTGGTCATATCCAATTGATGAGTGATTGCATGTGTCGTATTCGGCCCTGGAAGGGGGTGAAACAGGGGCGGAAAGGGGTGAGGGCAAAACAGGCTTACATGTGACTGCTGATGTACACAATAACCTGAAACATAACCCCAACCCAAACAAGGAGTTGCCTGTAGTGCTTTGTTCAAACCATATTTTGCTCTCAAACCAACGTCTGACACCATTTTATTGAGTTCCATTTTTTCTTCAGTAGTCAGGCTCTGAAAGAGAAATGGGAGTCAAGCTACTTAGATGGGAACGGAGTGCACAAGAACCTGCTGGGATGAAGGTTTTGACAACATGATCTTCTGTCTTTAAGGGAAGAGTCATAGCTCTTTCACGTGCATATACACGGGTCCATCTTCAGCACCTCCAGGTTGGGTCTACAACCCTGGAGAAATACTGCCAGTCACTTCATACACTATTGAGCTAGATGGAACCAATGGTCTGACTCAGTATATAGGGCAGTTTCCTATGTTCTTCTGCACCCTCTAAACTGCTTCCTTAAATAAACTTGAAATGGAACATCATGTGGGTGCTTAACATAATATGGGACTTACACCTGCATTGTATTTTGGAGACTTGTATTCATATTAGATGTTACTCTCTTTCTTTTCTGACTGCCAATGCACTGCCACAAGATACTGCTCCATGTTCGAAACTAAACATAGGGGACATTGTCTCTTTGCTGCTGCCTGCCAATGCTCCCAGCCCCAACAGCTGGTGGAATCCTCCAGGGGTAC
Organism: Podarcis vaucheri; assembly: GCF_965113315.1. Classification (NCBI taxonomy): domain Eukaryota; kingdom Metazoa; phylum Chordata; class Lepidosauria; order Squamata; family Lacertidae; genus Podarcis; species Podarcis vaucheri. The sequence goes on from NC_138764.1 coordinate 57,198,868, forward strand.
TGTTGATGTTTTGACCTTAGCTTCCCTATGGGATGCAAGAGGAGGGTCAAAGATACCCTCCAGGGAAAGCAGATGGACCCAGAATCCTTGATACAGTACAGCTCCCTTCACCCCCCCCCCCATGCCTGTGCCCCAGTGGTCTGGCTAAGCTGGGCAATGCAGGAAATTATTGCTTTGTTGGTCTCTGTTGATGGCTTCTGTGAATCCTTATGTCATGCCTTGCAGGCTTCAAAAGGAGCTTTGGGGATAAATTCTCATTGCTGATCAAATAGCTCTGTGCAGGCATCTGTAGAATCTTTTTTTGGACCATGCCTGGCTCTGGCAGGAAAGTAGGATCAACCAATTGACCCTTATTGCCCCTCTTGTCCCTAGTGCCATGCACTTCCTCTCCTTCTCAATATTGCTAATAACTTTGAGTCCAGGAGAATCCTTTTGGGCAGCATTAACCCTAATTAAGCTTGTGATTCAGCTTTCTGTAGTGGTTGGAATGAGGCGGTGGAGAGCCCACCTGAGACTCATGTTCTTTGCTTATTTTTGTTTTTCAGCTTACTCAGCTAGCAAGGGTTTGGGGTGTGGAGAGGCCATTTTGCATTGCTAACAAGTAAGGCACCTTGGTGTCATGGGAAGAGTCTTCCCAGATGGACTTTCCCCATGGTGGACACCCTGGACTTGCCAGAACGCCGCAACATCTCACTTGCCTCACAGTAATGTGATGCCGTGGCATGAAAGGCCAGCGCCATTTTATATAACAGAATCCATAACCAAGACTGCAGATTAATTACTTAGGAAGGCTGTCAACAACCTAGAAAGGAGTCAGATGGAAAATACGTGGGTGATGAAGGGTCTGCTCTAGAAGGCTTGTCACATGAGGAAAAAAGGCTGAAGCAACCAAGATATGTTTAAGCAGGATTTTAAAGAATATGAAAGGGGAAGCAATTTTCAGCTACTTAAAGAGACATTATAAAGAAGAGAGAATACGATTATTCATCATATACACTGAAGAGCACCAGGACTGGAAATGAAATTCAGTTTGGGCATTAGGTTTAACCAAGACGTTGTGGGGTATCAAACTACAAAAGCAGTACTGCAGCAAAACATCTTATTTGGAATCATCTCATTGGAGGTTTTCAAGGTAAAGCTGTACCCATGATCCAGCAGGGATGGTCTACATACAAGGTGCCTTTGCAGCATAGAATTGCAAGATGCAGCCTTTGAAGTAATTTCCAGCTCCATAACATTCCCATTTTGAATTAACAGACTGTTGTATTTAGAATAGAACAAGCTGAAGCCATGTTAGCATGGAAGGCATGTGAGCATAACACTGTGTGCGTGCCACCACATATTGAATTACTGTCAAACTGCACATTTACAGTGTGTGGACACAAGACACAAATATGATACAATGCGGCAGGAAATACCAATATGCTGGGTTATGGATCTACTGGTAATTTACAAAGTAAAAGCTGTAGAGTGGCTAAATCTGTAAATGATGGCAGATCACTCTATATTTTCAGTGGAAGAATGCAATATAGCTCTCCTGACCAAATAGTATTTTGCGTCAAAGCATGTCTTGCTGGTGGAAAGCTAGCATGTCAGGAAGAAGATGTCTAGCTTTCAACAGGCATAGAGAATGTTTGCTTTATTTAGAACTTCTGTAGTGGATTGGTGGGCAACCTATGGCCCAGCTGCTGGCCCACTCTTGCTCTCTGGCCCACTCCTCTAGGAATTGGTTTCTCTTCCATATTGTCTATGAGAGATCTGGATAGGGCAGCTGCTTAATTATGTGGTGGGGGGGCAGGGGAAGCCTGTAGTAAGCTGAAGGATGGGGACAAATGGAAATGGACAGGTCCAAAACAGATGGAACTATCTGCAAACAACTGAGGAGGCGGGACGTTCCTCTTCATCCTGGAGAAGAGTGACTAGTGGGGTGCCACAGGGTTCTGTCTTGGGCCCGGTCTTATTCAACATCTTTATCAACGACTTGGATGATGGACTCAAGGGCATCCTGATCAAATTTGCAGATGACACCAAACTGGGAGGGGTGGCTAACACCCCAGAGGACAGGATCACACTTCAAAACGACCTTGACAGATTAGAGAACTGGGCAAAAACAAACAAGATGAATTTTAACAGGGAGAAATGTAAAGTATTGCACTTGGGCAAAAAAAAATGAGAGGCACAAATACAAGATGGGTGACACCTGGCTTGAGAGCAGTACATGTGAAAAGGATCTAGGAGTCTTGGTTGACCACAAACTTGACATGAGCCAACAGTGTGACGCGGCAGCTAAAAAAGCCAATGCAATTCTGGGCTGCATCAATAGGAGTATAGCATCTAGATCAAGGGAAGTAATAGTGCCACTGTATTCTGCTCTGGTCAGACCACACCTGGAGTACTGTGTCCAGTTCTGGGCACCACAATTCAAGAAGGACACTGACAAACTGGAACGTGTCCAGAGGAGGGCAACCAAAATGGTCAAAGGCCTGGAAACGATGCCTTATGAGGAACGGCTAAGGGAGCTGGGCATGTTTAGCCTGGAGAAGAGGAGGTTAAGGGGTGATATGATAGCCATGTTCAAATATATAAAAGGATGTCACATAGAGGAGGGAGAAAGGTTGTTTTCTGCTGCTCCAGAGAAGCGGACACTGAGCAATGGATCCAAACTACAAGAAAGAAGATTCCACCTAAACATTAGGAAGAACTTCCTGACAGTAAGAGCTGTTCGACAGTGGAATTTTCTGCCAAGGAGTGTGCTGGAGTCTCCTTCTTTGGAGGTCTTTATAAAAAGGGATACAAGAACGGGAGACGTGAGGAAGTCCGGAAAATAAGCTAATTGAAGATGAGAAATTAAGAAAGAGGGAATTTTTGTTTTTTGTTATTATATGTGTTTTTATCTCTTTTTTCTTTTTCTTTTGATGTGTTTAATGTTTGTATTTTTGTATTGTATTTTTTTGTGATTTTGTATCTTCTTTGTCTTTTATTGTGAAAACTTAATAAAATATTTGTCAGGGAACTGACATCGGAGGAAAGGGAAGTGGTAAGGCTCCCAGAGACTGGGAGAGAGTCAACAGCCAAAGCAGGGACCAGCAGGGGGAGCGCGGGGTCTCTGGAGGAGGATCTCAGTAATGCTGAGAGAGACGCAGCAGCCCAGGCAGGAAGCAGCAGGGGAGAGAAAGGGGTGAGAGACACTTCGAGCGAAAATAGCGGGGAGGTGTCAGAAGCAACTGCAGGGAGACCCATACTTCGCTGGAAGCTGCCACGTCGTGAGTCCAGGAGACGCGTTTCCGTTAAGGAACTTCTTTGCTGGAAGCGCTTCCGCAGACAGCCACTGTCAGACTCTACTAGTGACTAGAGCAGACATGTCTGAGGAGCTCTGTCACACACAGAGGTTTGTGGGGTCGCACAAACTCTGAAGGGGCACAATTTTAAGCACAAGCAGCTAACCATCCCCTGACAGCAGTCTGACAGTCTCTGTACGCTGCCTGTGCAGGAGAAAGCATCATGAGCAACCCAGTCGGAACCGGAGACGCAGGGGTTGGAGCTGGTCCAAGCTTGGAGGAAAGGTATCAAGCTCTGGAGGTCCAACTTGCGCTGCAGACGGCGAGGCTCGAGGAGAGAAGGGCTCAGGATGCTGACAAAAAGGGGAGAACCACTCAGTTCCCCAGAAAGGTACCAGGATTGGTGCAGAAGTTTGGGGGGGACCCCAAGGATTACCATGCCTTTAGGACTGAGATGCAATATGCTCTGAATGTGCAGTTTGATGAGTTCCCTGATGAGGAATCGCGAGTTGCGTTCGTAATTGGGCATCTTGAGAAGGGGGCGCGGGACTGGGTTCGACCCCTGATGGCAACGCACAACGATATCCTAAAGGACACTATGAAATTCTTTCGTGCAATGGATATCATGTTTTCCAGCGATATTGAGGAAGGGTTGGTACGCAGACAGCTAATGGCTTGCAAGCAGGGAAGCAGATCTGTCCGTGAGTACTGGACTGAATTTACCATGCTGATTCACAGATTGGGGTGGGATTTATCGGCGGCACCCATTCAGATGCTATTTGAAGAAGGTCTTTCTTCAGCTGTGAAAGACGAGCTGGCCAGGAGCCCCAGGGCGGGGTCTATGGATCAGCTGACCAAATCTGCGCTGACCATTGGAGCGCGCCAGGAGGCAAGAGCCTTGGAGAGGCGGGAAGGGAGAGGGGAACGTTGGAAGGAGTTACACATTCCAGACATTCCTGAGCCAGCTTTCCCGCCGGCAGAGCCGATGGAAATCGGAACAGCCCGCGCGCGCGCAGTTTCAAAGCCCAGTGAGGGGGCGAAGAAGGAGGGAAAGGGAGCCCGGAAATGCTATCTCTGCCAACAGCCAGGCCACTTTGCCAGAGTCTGCCCCCAGAGGAAGGAATGGCAAGGGATGGTGGGAGCAGTTGAGGGGGAAGAGCAGGGAGAAACGGAGCAGGTAAAAGCCAACGCCTGGTTGCCAGCAGGGCACTGCAGCCAGGCCAAAGAGCAGTGAAAGTGCCCCTTCCCCAAGTGCCAGTGCCAGAAGCTCCTCGACCTGCTCTAGTGATTGAAGTGTCGCTAGAGCTGCAAAATGGACACCCCCTAAAAATAAAGGCGCTGTTGGACTCAGGCAGCTCCTGCAATTTCATGAGCAAGGAGTTTGCTGCTGAGCACCAGATACAGACTATCCCTTTAAGCAACCCCCTGCAGGTGACCACGATTGATGGCAGGGAACTGTTGGGAGGAGGCGTCAGCTTGCAGACCGTCCCAATGATAATGAGGGTGGCAAGACACACAGAACTGATAGCGTTTAATGTGGCCACCTTGGGAGGCGCTCCCATTATTTTGGGAATGAGCTGGCTGGCCCTACATGATCCGCTGGTGGGCTGGCATCAAAGAGTGGTTTCCTTCGGTTCCGCACACTGCTTAGAACACTGCAGGGCGGAAAAGGGGTCAGCAGGGGCCCAAGCCACCCTAGCAGGGACGGAAGTGATGGAGAAGGGGAAGGTGCCACCACAGTATGCTGATCTCAGCGACGTGTTCAGCGAGAAGGAAGCGGACCAACTACCCCCGCATAGGCCCTTTGATTGCCAGATCAATTTACTCCCTGGAGCACAGCTTCCTGTAGGCAAGTTGTATGCCATGTCAGACAGGGAGATGCAGGAGTTGCGAGCGTTCATTGACAAGAACCTGAAGAGAGGCTTCATCAGAGAGTCCAAGGCAGCGGGGGGTAGCCCAGTGTTTTTTGTGGATAAAAAAAACACGGACAAGCCGAGGCTGGTATGTGACTTTCGGGCCCTAAATGCAGTGACAGAGCCGGCGGCTTTTCCTATGCCCAGGATTGATGATATTTTGACCAGGGTGCGAAAAGGAAAGATTTTTACAAAGCTGGACCTAAGGGGGGCGTACAACCTAATACGTATAAGGAAAGGGGATGAATGGAAGACCACCATGTTCACCCCTTTGGGGGCATTTGAATACCTCGTTATGCCTTTTGGATTACAAACAGGCTCCGCGTGTTTTCAAGCCTTTATGAACCATGTACTGGGGCCTTTGCTCTACAAGAATTGCGTGGCCTTCTTAGATGACGTGTTGGTGTATTCGGAGAATGAGGAGCAACATGTGAGAGACGTCAGAGAAGTGTTGAGCAGGCTGCAAGCCAACAGACTGTGGGTGAAACTGGAAAAGTGTCAGTTTCATACCAAGGAGGTGGAATTCCTGGGGTACCGCTTGTCAGACAAGGGGTTGGCCATGGACCCCGGCAAGGTTCAAGCGGTGCTGGAATGGAAAACACCCAAGACCAAGAAGGATGTGCAGAGGTTCCTAGGGTTTGGAAACTTTTATCGTAAGTTCATCCGAAACTTCGCCCACCTGACGGCGCCCATCACGGACTGTCTCAGCAGCAAAAAGAAGTTTGTTTGGACGGGGGAGGCGGAGCGAGCGTTTGAGGAACTGAAAAGGGCCTTCGCCTCTGACGAACAACTTCTACATGTGGATTTACAAAAAAAGCTGAGGGTCGAAACAGATGCTTCTGACAGAGCCATAGGGGCGGTGCTTCTTCTGCAGCCGGGGAAGGAGGGGTCAGAGTGGCGACCGTGTGCCTTCTTTTCACGAAAGCTGAACAAATCTGAGAGAAACTACATGGTGCACGACCGGGAACTTCTTGCTATTTATGAGGCCTTCCGGAGATGGAGGCACCTACTAATTGGTGCACAACAGAAGGTGCAAGTGTGCACGGACCATAAGAATCTAGAGTATTGGAGAACTGCGCGAGTGCTCAACCAAAGGCAGTTGAGATGGGCCCAGGAGTTCTCCAAATTTAACTTTGAGATTTGTTACGTACCAGGCCCGGAGAACGTTAGGGCGGACGCTCTCTCACGCAAACCTGAATATTTGGAGGGAGAGGGTGCACCCGAAGAGACCCATGTTATTCCCGAGGACCGCTGGGTGTGTGGGGCGGCTTTGGTGGGGCAAAGGGAACTGGTAGAGGGAACGGTGCAGGATGAATACGCCCAGGACAAACTCAGGGGTCTCAGGAGGGAGGGAGACAAACCCGGGGGTTTTGAGGAGAGAAACGGGGCGTTGTATTACAAGGGAGCGTTATACATACCGGAAGGGGAATTGAGGGAAAAGGTACTCAAGCAACTGCACGATAGCCCCACAGCAGGGCATTTTGGGCAACACAAAACCATGTGGCTGGTTACCAGGGAATTCTGGTGGCCCAAGGTCAGGGAAGATGTGCGTGAATATGTGAGAGGGTGTGACCGATGTCAACGAGCCAAGGGGGAGAGGCGGGCACCGGCAGGTTTATTAGAACCACTACCCACGCCGGAAAGACCATGGGAGGCAGTGGCAATAGATTTCATGACTGATCTGCCCAGGTCCAAGGGGAAGACAGCCATTATGGTTGTGGTAGACCTGTTAACAAAGATGGCCCACTTTATAGCCTGCTCACATGCGGTCACAGCAGAAGAAACCGCTAGATTGTTTGTGGAAAATGTGTTTAGGTTGCATGGTGCCCCCTTGAGGGTGGTTTCGGACCGAGGGAAACAATTTACTTCCAGGTTCTGGAGGAAGCTCATGAGCTTATTGCATGTAGAGGTGAATTTTTCCACTGCCCGTCATCCAGAAACCAATGGGCAGGCGGAAAGAGCTAATGGTGTCCTCCAGCAATATTTGAGGTGTTATGTGAATGACAGAGAGAATGATTGGGTGGAGAAGCTGGCGTTGGCAGAATTTGCCTATAACAATGCAGAGAACGTGTCCACGGGGATGAGCCCTTTTTTGGCCAATCACGGGTGTCATCCCCGAGCCTTCCCAGGGGGGGAGGGGGAGAACTGGAGCGTTCCTGCCGCAGAACAGTTCGTTGAAGAAATGGAAGCGATCCATCGCCAGCTCCAACTTAATTTAAACAGGGCGAAGGAGGAATATAAGAGGCAGGCAGACAAAACCAGAAGGGAAGGGGAAAGCATTAGGGTGGGGGACCAGGTGTGGCTGTCCACCCAAGGGTTACCATTTAAAGGAGGTTGTAAGAAGTTAAGACCCAAAAGACTGGGCCCATTTGAAGTCACGCAACAGGTCAACCCAGTGGCTTTCAGACTCCGGTTACCGAACCACATGAAGTTGCACCCAGTGTTCCACAGATCATTGCTGTCACCGTATATAGGGGACAGAGAGGGGAGGGTCAATAGGGGACCAGCTATGGAGGAAAAAGAACACAGCTACCATGTAGCGGAGATTCTCGATTCTAGGTGGAGGGGAGAGCAAGTAGAGTATTTGGTAATGTGGGAAGGGGAGCCGGAGTCGGAAAACACCTGGGTCAGGGCAGAGGATGTAGATGACGAGGTTTTGATTGAAACTTTTCATCAGAGATTCCCTAGAAAACCCCAGCCAGTGGCGAGGTTCCGGAGGGAATACTTCGCCACCACCGACGACGAAGAAGAGTTGGAGGGGTTCGCTGATTCCGAGGTGGAGGAGGATTCAGCGAGTCGGAACGAAGACCGATGGAGGGAATTGTTCGAGACGTCTGAAGATGAAGAGGATTCTTTTAGGGGTTTCAGCTCCTCACCGCCCAGAGGAGAAAGTAGGGGCGGGGGAGAGGGGGGCCCTGGAGGGGAGGTGGATGTCAGGGAACTGACATCGGAGGAAAGGGAAGTGGTAAGGCTCCCAGAGACTGGGAGAGAGTCAACAGCCAAAGCAGGGACCAGCAGGGGGAGCGCGGGGTCTCTGGAGGAGGATCTCAGTAATGCTGAGAGAGACGCAGCAGCCCAGGCAGGAAGCAGCAGGGGAGAGAAAGGGGTGAGAGACACTTCGAGCGAAAATAGCGGGGAGGTGTCAGAAGCAACTGCAGGGAGACCCATACTTCGCCGGAAGCTGCCACGTCGTGAGTCCAGGAGACGCGTTTCCGTTAAGGAACTTCTTTGCTGGAAGCGCTTCCGCAGACAGCCACTGTCAGACTCTACTAGTGACTAGAGCAGACATGTCTGAGGAGCTCTGTCACACACAGAGGTTTGTGGGGTCGCACAAACTCTGAAGGGGCACAATTTTAAGCACAAGCAGCTAACCATCCCCTGACAATATTTATTAAAAAAAGGAGGTCTTTAAGCAGAGACTTGACAACCATATGTCAGGAGTGCTCTGATGGTGTTTCCTGCTTGGCAGGGGGTTGGACTCGATGGCCCTTGTGGTCTCTTCCAACTCTATGATTCTATGATTCTATGACGTGGGGAGAGCTGAAATGGACAGAGAGATGCAAGGAGAACCACTGAGTGAATGAGTGAGAAATGGGGAGGCTGAGAGAGCTCTGCAATCCTGCAATGCTGCAAATACCATCCGCTTTTGGCTCACCAACATGCAGTCCCCCCAAAATTCTCCTTGAGAAGATGTGCCACTCAAAAGAAAGAAAAAAAAATCTGTCCCTCTGCAGCCAGACTATAGTCCGTCTCTGAACATGTAAATGAACTCTAGATTATATATAAAGGTAAAGGATCATTAGGTCCAGTCGTGACCGAATCTGGGGTTGCGGCGCTCATCTTGCCTTATTGGCCGAGGGAGCCGGCGTTTGTCCGCAGACAGCTTCCTGGTCATGTGGCCAGCATGATCAAGCTGCTTCTCGCGAACCAGAGCAGCACACGGAAACGCCGTTTACCTTCCTGCTGGAGCGATGCCTATTTATCTACTTGCACTTTGAGGTGCTTTCGAACTGCTAGGTTGGCAGGAGTATATAGCATGAGATAAAATGAGGCTCAGCTCTCAGCATGTTCTGTTGTTGTAAATGGTCATACCTAGTCAGGAAGGTCTGCGGAGAAACCTAACTTCCTGAGTGGCTGACAGCCCTGAGATCACAAGAGGGGTTGCTGTTGTTTTTAGGTGGATGCATGGAGGGGGACCAGGTTCATGTATACCATACTCCCACATTCGGCCTCCTCATGTTAATGATTTATCTGTGAGCAGGACTATGTGAAGAAGTTATACGTGCAGTGGATGTGTATGAGCAGCCTGGGACTCTGCAAAAATGCATAGGAACTGATGACAAAGGAGCAACGAATGCATGAAGGTCAGGGGTGGGGGCAGGAGGTACATCTTCCCCCCAACCCTTTGCATGTGGATTCCTGACACCTGAACACAGGAGCTGCTGGGGTGCCTTGTAAGCTGGAGCAGGACACAACTGGAGGCCTGCAAAAAGAGCAACGTGATTAATTGTGTTAGCTTGTTAAAAATATTTTAATTAACGTAAGGCAATTTCCTGTCTGCAAATAATCCAGATACTATGAAATCCCAATAAAATGATGATGACTGGCAATTTGACACTGCCAGCAGAGTTCCCAGATGCTGCTGTGGTAATTGATGGCCTTGTATAAATTTAAATTAGGCATCTTGTTATTAATTTTTGTCCCTGGAAAAAACACCCCAGTGGCTGGAATATTTTTTTTGCCAAAATGTAAGCTGTCCTGCTGTGTGCATCTATGACACAGCAATCTTGGTGTTTTTTTAGGTGTGCCATGGGAGGAAGGCTCCCTTACCAAAATATGTTCTCCTAAACTTAGTTTAGTCCCTGCTTCAGAATAGTGAGACTGTGGCATTTAGCACTGTAATTAGTCTCATCCAGGGATGTCTTTAGTTGCTCCACCACAACCCTCTCAATCACCTTCCCCAGGCAAGAAGTATTTATGGCAGGGTGATAGTTGTTATAATCCATTGACCAATCCTTTCCCCTCTTGATTTCACCAGCCGTGTTGGGTAGGGATCAACAGGGCGCATAGTTGGATACATCATGCAAGTGCCCTGTCCATATTATCAGCCCTCACTATGATGATAGCATCTACATTGCTGCAGAATCAAACAACTTTATCCCCAAAAGATGGGCTTAATGATCACAGCAAGCCTCTGTTGCCTTCAGTAGTCTGTCCCCATCAACAGGTGAAACCAGATTCCAAATGACCCAGAAAAGCTCTGCTGGATGATTACTTGAGTATATAATAGAGGCAGAGAAGTAAGACTTCTTCACTGCCTTTATTGTCACATGGTAGATGTGATTATGAACTCTAACAAGTGCTCAGTTGGCATCAGAATGTGTAATATACCGTCTGTGCTTTAGCCATCATCCAGCCTGTTTCACTGCACACAGCTCCCTAGAATACCAGGGGTGCTCAGGAGTGATTGTGTCAACACCCTTCTTATCACTAGCGGAGGAAGGGGGTGGGGGGAGCGTACCGTCCCCCAGCAGCGCGATCCCGGTGGGGTTCCATCGCAGCTGCCCCCCTGCCCGTGCTGGGCGCCCCGCCCCCACAGGCAGCACGTCCCTCCCCTGTGGTACATGCCAGCCCTGCCCCCGCCTGCTCTCTGCCCCTGGTGCTGGAGCCCTGCCCCCGCCTGCTCTCTGCCCCTGGTGCTGGAGCATGAAGCTCCGCCACTGCTTCTCATCTCAGCAACGTGAGATCACACATCACAGTGAGACAAGAGCCTTAACAGGGTCACCTACTCCATCCACTGGAAATTTCCCCAGAGCATTCAGGAATTCATCAGGATCTGTAAGGCTATGTGGTGGACCATCTTAATTGGTCCCCCACACTTGCAGAGGGAGATATCTGCTGTGAGACCAAACCTGATCAGGAAGTGGCCCAACCATGACAACAGAGTCACAGAGACCACTCCTATTTCCAGACCATCCCTCTCCCCACTTGGAGAGAAGACTGAGGCAAGGGTATAGCCTGCTCTGTGCATCAGGCTGATAACAAACTGAGACAGTCGCATGGTCACCATGGAGGCCATGAATTCCTGGGTCAGTCCTTCCCTTCCTTATCCCCACGACCATACCCTAACCAAATGTAGATTGTAGGGACCTGGGGGCACAGACCAGTCTTTTCTTGCCTATGTTCCTCTGTACTATACCATGTACACTGACTGATATCCTCATAGTCACCAAAGCTCTGTACTGTCCTTTAATACACACACACACACACACACACAATGTATATAGATGTGTATATATACAGTTGCATATTGCTATTTATAGTTATATATAGTTATAGTTACTGTTCAGTGTGCATATTCCCCTGCGGCCCCCAGCTGCTAGGAAATGATGTCTCTTCCCTCTAACAGGGCATGGGGGCATCTGGCATGATTTGGGCTCTGCTGCAATTGATTGAATACACTGCGGCAGAGACTGTATCATTTGTTCGCAACGCTGACTGCCTGGGAGTACTGGAGAGGCTGCAATTCTCCTGAGAGCAGGGCAGTGACCATGTGCACATTGGGGTGATGCTGGGAGCTGGCAGGACAGTTCATGTGAGGATCCAGAACTGTCACTTGCCTGACTCTGGGATCCTGCTGTTGCTGACACTAAGGTACTGACTCTGAATTTTTTGGCAGAGGCAGAAGTTCAGGAATGGAAAGCAGTGAGTGATGCCAACAAGCACCTGAGTTTCCAAATCCCTGGCAGTTGAAATAACAGCAACCCTGCTAAATATTACTAGTCCCTGCAAATATGTTGGCACAGGTAGTATGAGAAGTGTTGGGAAGAAGTCTTTAGCCATGTCAGAATTTTCCCCCTACCAGATTACCAAAGTCTACAGCCGCTCCACTTCTGGTGACACCCACCTGAAATCTCCATGTGTTGCACAGAGCTCAGGATAAGGGTTGTTTTTGGCACAGAAACAGCATGAGAGATGTCCAAAGGCACTGGATGAGGGGGAAGTGGCTGGAGGGATGGGGTACTATCATCACCATCAACAACAACAACAACAACAACAACAACAATTATGGGGTGCTGATGCTCTGCCCAAGAGCATTTCAGTATTGTGCCCTGCACTGGGAAAGGCTTCATGTTCCAGGTCTGTGTCTGTGGGTGTAGAGTGTGGGAACTCTTGTGGCTGGATACAAGGCCTTTACATCAACTGCCCTGAGGCTATGGAATGATCTCCCACATAGATGATTGTAGTTCCTGCTTGCTGGCTCTCAAGGCAGCTTGTAAGGCTGATCTTTTTGGCCTAGGATTTGGTCCTGCCATCTACTCTTTCTAAGATTTTTCAGAAGAAGCAATGGTAATGTCTGTTAGATTTAATAAGTGTGTTTTCATCTTATTTCCTGAAAGCCACCTTCTGCCTTGGAAAGGCAACATAGGAATATTTTATTTTTTTTTTTTATTTTTTTTTTTATAATAATTTTTATTACATTTTTCCAAATTACAGATACAACAGAAGAAAAAACAGAATAAAAGAAAAGAAAGGGAAAAAGAACAAAAAATTCCATTTCAATAACTTTTTTCAAATTTCCATTGGACTTCCCCACATCCCCCGCATAATGCATTCTTGATAATAAAATCATCAGCAAATTATACCCTTATTTCGTGTATTTCTTTATATTTTCAGTTGCAATTTAAGTTTAAATCTCTTATTCTCCATTTAATCTAAAAATATATCCTGATATCATTTTAACCCATTTAAACTTTGGTTCTTTCACAAATATTAACAATTTCATAAATAATTAAATTTCGTTGCTGGGGCTAACGTTCTGGATCATACGACATCTTATATTTCATACAACTTATAATACTTTTGCAAATAGTCTTTAAATTTTTTCCAATCCTCCTCCATTGCCTCTTCTCCCAGGTCCCGGATTCTCGCAGTCATCTCAGCCAGTTCCATATAGTTCATCAGTTGCGTCTGCCACTCCTCCAGTGTGGGCAAATCTTGGGTCTTCCAATATTTGGCGATAAGGATTCTTGCTGCAGTTGTAGCATACATAAAGAAAGTTCTATCCTTTTTTAACACCTTCTGACCGACAATGCCCAGAAGGAAGGCCTCTGGTTTCTTAGGAAAGGTGTACTTAAACACCTTCTTTAACTCATTATAAATCATTTCCCAAAAGGCCTTCAATCTTGGGCACGTCCACCAGAGGTGAAAGAATGTCCCTTCAGCCTCCTTACATTTCCAACATTTATTGTCGGACAAATGGTATATCTTAGCGAGTTTGACTGGGGTCATGTACCACCTGTACACCATTTTCATAATATTTTCTTTCAAGGCATTACATGCCGTAAACTTCATACCGGTGGTCCATAACTTTTCCCAGTCTTCTGACATGATATTATAACCAATGTCTTGAGCCCATTTTATCATGGCTGATTTAACTGTTTCATCCTGAGTGTTCCATTTAAGCAGCAAGTTGTACATTCTCGATATTACCTTGGTCTTTGGTTCTAACAACTCTGTCTCAAGTTTCGATTTTTCCACCTGGAATCCTATTTTTTTGTCTTGCTTAAAAACCTCATTAATTTGGGCATAATGTAGCCAATTTTGCACCTTGTCCTTTAATTTTTCAAAGCTCTGCAACCTCCAATTACCTCCAATGTTTTCTATTATTTCCCAATATTTCGGCCAATATGCCTCCATATTGGATGTTTTCCGAGCTTTGGCCTCTATTGGTGAAATCCACCTCGGAGTTTTGCTTTCCAATAAGTCTTTGTATTTTTTCCAGACCATAAATATTGCTTTTCTGACAATATGGTTTTTAAACATTCCATGTGTTTTCCCCTTGTCATACCACAAATACGCATGCCAACCTAACGAATTGTTAAAGCCTTCCAGATCTAGGACATCAGTGTTTTCCAATAAGATCCAATCTTTCATCCAGCAGAAGGCCGCAGCTTCATAGTATAACCTTAAGTCTGGCAGGGCAAACCCCCCTCTCTCCTTTGCGTCAGTTAGTATTTTAAACTTTATTCGGGGCTTTTTGCCCTGCCAGACAAATTTAGAAATATCCTTCTGCCACTTTCCAAAACAATCCACTCTGTCCACAATCTGCAAGGCCTGGAACAAAAACAACATTTTTGGCAAAACGTTCATTTTTATAGCTGCAATTCGGCCTAACAAGGATAATTTCAATCTTGACCAAATTTCTAAATCTTTTTTAACTTCTGACCAACATTTTTCATAATTATCTTTAAATAGATTCAAATTCTTAGAAGACAGATTGACCCCCAGGTATTTCACTTTTTTAACAATGTTTAGTTCTGTTTCCTTCTGAAACCCCTCTGTTTCAGTAACCGTCAAGTTTTTCCCCAACACCTTAGTTTTTTGTTTGTTCAGCTTAAAGCCCGCCACCCGACCAAATTTCTGAATCAATTCCAAAACTCTTTTTGTACTAGGTTCTGGCTCCTGTAATGTTAAAACCAAGTCATCTGCAAATGCTTTCAGTTTAAATTGTTTCGCTCCGACCCGTATCCCTTGTACCTGCCGATCCTCCCTTATCATGTTCAGCAAAACCTCCAGGACTGAGATAAACAACAGAGGGGATAGGGGGCACCCCTGGCGTGTTCCTTTTTCAATATGAAGTTCTTCTGTCACCACATTGTTCACTATCAACTTAGCTCTTTGTTCAGAATAGATTGCCTCTATTCCATTCTCAAACCCCCTTCCCACTCCCATCCCTTCCAAGTTTTTCTTCATAAATTTCCAAGAAATGTTGTCAAAGGCCTTCTCCGCGTCGATAAAGATTAACACCGCTTTGGTGTTAATATTTGTTTGTAAAAGTTCCAAAATATCGATAATGTTCCTGGTATTATCATACAAATGTCTACCTGGGAGAAAGCCTGCTTGGTCCTTATGAATTACTTCATTTAGTACTTTTTTAAATCTGTTAGCCAAAACATCCGCAAATATTTTGTAATCCACATTTAGGAGTGAGATGGGGCGATAGTTCTTAAGTTGAGTCTTTTCAGTTTCCACTTTGGGTATCAATGTGATGAATGCTTCTTTCCACGTATCTGGTGTCCTCCCTCCCCCCATAATCTGGTTGCAAACCTCCATTAATGGTTGTATCAGATAGTCTTTTAAAGTCCTGTAATATTTGGAGGTAAGTCCATCGGGGCCCGGAGATTTGCCTAGTTGCATATTCTGAATGGCATCCTCGATTTCCTGTTGTGTTATTTTACAATTCAAGATTGATCTCTTCTCTTGAGATAATTTTGGAAGGCCATTATCTTTCAGGAATTGTTCTATCTCAATTACTTCCTCGGGTTCTTGTGTGTACAATTTTTTAAAATATTTCTGGAAACACTTTCTAATTTCTCCTGGTTTCTGGAAATTTTTCCCTTCAACTTCTAGGTTGGTGACATAATTTAATTTTTGTCTCTTTTTCAACTGCCAAGCAAGCAGTTTCCCACATTTGTTTGCAGATTCAAAAGATCTTTGTTTCATTTGTTTGATTTTCCATTCCACTTCTTGGTTAATCAATTTCGCGTATTGTGACTGGTGAAATTTTATTTCTCTTAAAGTCTCTTTTGATTTTGGATTCACTCTTAATTTTTTCTCTCCGTCACTTATCTTCTCCAATATCTTGTCTTTTTTACTATTCCAAAGTTTTTTCTTGATTGTATTCTGTTGTATCAGAAACCCTCTCATAACAGCTTTACTTGCGTCCCAGATAATTCTTTTTTCCACCGAGGTATTCAAGTTGATTTCAAAATAATCCTTTAAAGTTTTTTGGGCCTTCTTTACGATCTCTTGATCTCTTAACAGGTTGTCATTCATTTTCCATCTGAAGGAATCGGCAGTAGTAAATCTCATTTCCATTTTCAAAGCGTTATGGTCGGAGCAAGTCTTTGGGCAGATTTCTATTTTTGTAGTCTTAGGTGCCAGCCCTCTAGATGCCCAAATTTGGTCGATTCTTGTCCATGACAGGTGGGCCTCAGAGAAAAAGGTTCCTTCTTTACCTAGGGGGTTTCTCGTCCTCCATAAATCAATTAGGTCCATATTGTCAGTTAGTTCAAAGAAAGTTTTTGGTAGTCTTCCATCTTTAGTCAGATTCTGATTCTGTGACTTATCCATCAAAGTAGAGACAACCCCATTCATATCTCCCATCATAATGATGTTAGAGTAGTCCAGATAGTCCAGTAGTGTCTCATGCAGCTTCTTATAAAATTCTGATTTCCCCTCGTTTGGTGCATAAATTCCTAATATCAAAACTTTTTCTCCTTGGGTCAAAATTTCAATAGCCAGGATTCTTCCTTGTTCATCTTTAAACAAAAATTTTGGTGATAGATTCTCTTTAGCGTAAATCACCACGCCTCTCTTCTTAACTCTATCTGATGAAATAAATTCTTGGCCTAATCTTTTGTTTATTAACACCTTCCTATGAGTAGGAATATTTTAAACTAACAAATGGAGCAAGAGGTTTTGTGGCACCTTAAAGACAACCAAATGTTATTATGTCATAAGCTTTTTGTGGACTAACCAGGTGATCTTTTGCCAGTTACTAAATCTCAGTCTGACCTAATTTACAGGATTGTTTTGAGGATAAGATAGTGGGGAGGACGTTGTACACCACCTTTATCTCCTTCGGGGAAAGCTGCAATACAAATTTTAAAAATTAAAAAAGGCACCAGCATAAAATTCGCCCTAATCCATGCTAGCAGTCCAGATAAAATACATCAAACAATGGAATGTGATTTAAAGTTGTGGAACTGCAACAATCCCCTTTTCATCCATCCTCCTCCCTTCAAATGTTCTTTGCAACTGTAGGCAAAGCAGAGTGCTAGACAATAGACAATAGCATATGATTTGCATAAGACCAAAGACTTTCAGGAGAAAAGTTCAGAGGTGCACTTGGTATCAGCAAACACATTTGAAAGGATGCCTTTTAAGCCCATTTATTTGTTGCAGACTTCATAATTTATATGGTTATGGGATCTATGTGAGCAACTGTTAGAGCTCTGTTGCTACCCTAACCAACAGAGTGTCAAAGATACAGGGGTAAATCTACCAGTGCACTAGGCAGTGGCGTAGCGTGGGCTGTCAGCACCCGGGGCAAGGCAAGTAATTTGTGCCCCCTAACCCGTGGATTTGCGCCCCCTTCCCCGTGGATTTGCGCCCCCTAACCCCCAGATGTTGCGGCCGGTGCGCCCGGCCCCCCCTGCACCCCCCACCCTACGCCACTGGCACTAGGCACATTATATGCATAGTGTAAAAGAAAAATGAAGGTGAAAAGATGGAAACATCTGGTGATCAAAATATATGGAGAGTTGGGTTTTCACTAGGAGGAAGCTCGGGGGGGGGTGTGTACTGGCTGTAATGGGACTGTTCTAAGGAATGTAGTTGACTGGCAGGAAAAATATTCTGGTTTTGCAAACATGATATCCTGCCTTTCATGGTCAACAGAGAAGGCTGTTCAGCATGGGAACCCTGTGCCAGACAACACACCTGTTAGGTCTAAATCCAGTTGTGGCCACCCACTGACCTAGCTTGGCTCTGACACTGTGTGGGATTGTGCCATTTTTGACACAAAACTGACTTCCATGTAGAAAATGTGTATTGTATGTGACACGTGGGCCTAAGAAGCACTGGGAGCCTCTCTTGGTGGATTGCTCTGTGGATGCTCCATCCCACACCAAAAGAGATTTCATTTCAGCCGTGGGTGCAGCAAAGTGATCCCTATACTTAATGCCATTTGTCATTCTTTGATGGGCTCTGAAGCTTGCCAAGGATGCCGAGGAAATGAATAGAGAGTGATAATAGAAATGTGACAGTTTCCTGATCCCTACAATAAAATATTCACTAGTAATTCAAGTAACAATCAAAACACAAAGCGTCTCGAGCCCACAGCGTATGCAGGGATGAGTCACCATCACTTGCATTCATCTAGCTCAGTAGATGAGTGATTTGGTAGCTATGAATGGCAGGAAGTGGGGGCAAGGGGATGACATCAGTAGAGGTTCTCTCCCCACCACCACACACACACACCTTGCCCTGAAAAGGACTCAAAGGCCAATCCCACTTCAGGCAAGGGCAGGATGCAGGAAACGAAAGATCGCCTTCTTTGAACTGGAGAAGCAAACACCTTTGGCTGGCAGGGTTAAGATGATCTAGAAGATGAAAAAGCAGGTTGCCCTCCTCCCCAGCTTCACCTGCATTGACAACTGAAGTAATAAGATACTGGAGCCTCAGGGCCAAACCAGATGTGACACAGAACTGAGATTAGAATCTCCCCTGGTTTTAAGAAAGATTAATAGTAAGGGTGTGTGGGTGTGCATATGAATTGGTTTGGGACTGCAGTGTTGGGGAGGGGGGACTTAACCCTTTCCCCTGTAGTGTTTCCCTGTTAAACCCCCTCTCCCAAGGAGCTTCTACTGAGTCTGACATTTGGGCCATCTAGTTTAGTTTTGTGCACACTGACTTGGGGGTTTCAGATGGGGTCCCTCCCGGACATACCTGGAGATGCTGGGGATGGAACCTAAGACTTTTTGCATGCAAAGCTCTGCCACTGAGCCATAGCACATATCCAAGCTATGATTTGTTCTGTGGTTGAAAGCTTGCAGGTAACCATGTGATGCACGAAAGTTTTCTCCTTCAGAGGAAAATGCAGCTACTGTATCTTTGGGGCAAATAGTGTAAGGGATTTTAATGGGGGGAAAGCCAGGGAAACCACCTCTTCTCCCTTGGCGCCACCTCCCTGATCAGATTCCTTTCCACCCTATGGCTGCTGTTAATTAAAAACAACAACAACAACATGGGAGATCCTAATCTCATGCAGCATGTCTGGTTGCACCTGAAGTGGCTGGCAAAGAAATAAGAACTTCATTAGGGCCTGGATAGCACCCGCTCCAAACAGGTGCTCAAGAGCTTTTATTTCCTTTTATTTCTCCAGTGTTCTTAATAGTCTCTGTTTGAGTGAGTAGCCTTTGTCTGATTCCATTGCAGTCTCAGCAGTGCAAGTCCTATAGGGGAGGACTGTTTGTGTCTGGGCACAGGACTGCTTCTGATTGGTACTAAATCTCAATGGTTGTTCTTGTTGCCCAGTGACAATCTGACTGCAGGGTTAACATGAACCTATTGGGAAGTCGTCCTCTGCAAGTGCTGCAATAAAGCTGAAAGACCACCAAAGTTGGTGCCAGTGAGGTTGCTGAATTTTGTTTTTCCTGGCTTTTGAAATGTGGATTTCATCAGCTCCTAATGCTCACCTCAAATGTGAGGTGAACTCCATGGCCCCAAAAGTACTTCTCTGGCTCAATTTTAATCCAAGTTGAAAACAGCCTCCCTCTCTGCCACCCACTTGCATACCTGGCTTGCAGAGCACCAAAGAGGGGGAGAGGAGAGAGAAATCTTCCTCTACCCTATGACTGCCAGAGCAACAAGCCAAGTAAACAGGTGGGTGGGGAGCAAAGAGGTTGGAGGGGCAAAGTCAAACAGGTGGATAGGCGGGAGTTTGAAGTTTTACCAAGAGGGTGGGAATAAACTGAGCAAGTTAGTAATAGCTAATTGAGAAAAGAGCTCAGTTCTCCAAGCGCAGTTCCAAGCATGAACGTAAGAGCTTTGCCATCACTAGAAACCACCATGGTACATTTTCCCTCTCCCATGGTAGGTTAAAAAGACACGAAGGAGCTGTGATCCAAGGCTCAATCAAGGCAAGGTCTCCTTTCAGTGTCAGCTGAGATCATAAGAAGAACCCTGTTGGATCAGGTGAAAAGACCTATTTAGTTCAGCATCCTGTTCCAGCAGTGGCTATTTGGGTGCCTACAGGAAGACCTGAGCACAACAGCAGTCTCTCAGCTTTTGATTTACAGCATCTGCTATGGAGAGGCATATATTGCTTCCAACAGTGGAGTTACAACATAGCAATCATGGCTAGTTGCCACTGATAGACTTATCCTCCATTAGATTGTCCAATATACTTTTAAAGTCATCCAAGTTGTCCATCACTCTGTCTTGTGGGAGTGAGTATTATTATGACTTTGGAACAGAAGTCCAGGATCTCTACTCAACAGAAGGAGCAGGAGGGCCTCCAGCTGCAGCAGAACTAGCTTACAACAGTAATACAAATTATTATCTAAAGAGGAAGTCACCCATAAGACTATTAAAACCAGACTCTAAATTTACCTAACTGAAGAATAAGGTGGTGAATTTGCTTAACTATTGTGAGAACAGAAATTCGGGGGGGGGGGGGGTAAAGAATCCATGGCCCTTCATATGTTGCTGCACTACAACTCCCATCAGCCCCAGCAAGCATAGCCAGTGGCTAGGGATAATGTGAGCTGTAGGTGAGCAACATCCGGAGGGACAAAGGTGATACAAATGGTAGAAGGAGTGCAGGGAGGATCATAAAGGAATAGAGGCTGCTGCACTTGTGTTCTTGTAAGGCTTCTGTGCCTCTGAAAACTTCAGGGTAGAAAGAGGAGTAACAGCTATAGCTTTACTTGCCAGCAGCACACCACCATGCTGGGTAAAAGTACACCTGCGACTTTTCTGTCTGTCAGACACCTTTCAAAGGCAGGGGAGTCCCGCAAGAACAAAAAACTGGCAACACTAGCAGCGGCTGGATTTGCACTGGCCCTATGCAGCCTGCTTCCTCCTCCTCCTCCTCCTCCTCTTGTTGCTGCTGTAAGCCTTGCTTGAAGTCTGCATTAAGGAGGGTGGGGGAAGCAGCATCTTGCCTCTGTGAGTCTTGGAATGCTGCCTAGTTGCCTGTAGAGAGATAAGAGGAACATGGGGATAGTGAAGTACAATTGGTAGAAGCTGCCTATGATTATGTGCTGTTTGCATGGGTAATTGAAAAAGGATGCTTTTCATTTAAGCACTTCGCCATTCCACAGTCAGGCTCCCCACTTTTCCAATGGGTATGCATTCAACTGGTTGCCCCTGTGCTGTCTATGCCTGGGAAGTCACCTCTTGGGGAGCAAATGTTGCCATTGAGACAATGCGCTGGCAATGCTCACTGCATGGAGTTGCATTAGAACTCTGTTCTGCTGCCATGTGTTCTTCCTCTCACCCTACAAGGGGGAATGAGATGGAACAGTATGACTAGCAATAACAATTTATTTAGTCTTTATTTAACAACATTTATATACTCCATACTTGACAAAATACCTCACAAATGAGTGGACTTTGGAAGCTTAGTGTTAATCACCAAAACTGCCTCCCACAGTACCTAGTGAGAGATTGCTATGAGTTTGTCAGCAATCCACCCTTTAATGCAAGGTGCACACTTATCTAAGTCCTCTTTGTGGAAGCGAGGCACTGCTGTTGAGTAGCAGAGCATTAAGCCAGCACACATTTTCCCCATATTTTAGTGGATGGATGGGGAGACAGTCTGTGATTCTGGGTACAGGAGTGCATTAAGCATGACCAGATGCTTGGGGAGGCAGAGGATAATGTTAAGGGGTCATATCTGAGGAATCTGCTCCCCCTCCCAGGTGAGTCTCTGATTCTCTGCTTGTATGAGTGACATGGTATGTTCTTAAAGTTCCAGCTAAAGCTCCCAGTGGGTGTTTGTGAAGTTCTACAAGGCTTCCGAGAACAGAAGTCTCCATCTGCATTTCCTACTTTGTTACTAGCTGTGGGCATTTGTGGTGTGAGTAAAATGTTCCCCTTGTGCTAAGTGGTTCTTTTTACTAAACTTTCCCATGCCCAAGTAACCACTTATGTGATCACATTTCTATTAATATGGGGGTAAAATGATGCAGACTTGTGCCATGTGGGTCTAGTAATTGCAGAGTTGCAGGGTGTGGTGTCTTGGGCTCTCCAGTTATGTTTACTTACACTACTTTATTGGTTTGTTGCAACACTGACACAGACAGCAGGAGCTAACCCCAAGGGACTATATGTTGCAACTATGCCCCCTACACCACCCATTTCACCCCTTGCACTGATGCTGTCTCTCATGCATCAGGATCTCACTGGCACAGCCTACCACCAGTGCAGCATTAACATTTCCCCTGCATAAATTCACTATGCCACCATATAAATGTATTCTTTTTTTTAGGTGTATGAGGCTATCCTGATCAGTAAGCATAACCTGAGGACATGATCTCTGTTATGGGCATTTACAAATGCTAGTTTCCCCCATGACATTTACATTTTAGTTAATATTCTTCTCCACACTGTGATTTTTTTGGCTTCAGAGAGCCCCTCTGAAATTTGATGATGTGAGACGTTGTTATGTGGCTTTGTGTTATGGAAATTCCATTTCACAGTGTTCTACATTAATTTCATACATCAGATCGTACAGAGCAACTCCTGGTCCTCACAATTTTCATATCTATGACAGTAATTATTTCTATAACCCTGGTCCTTCTTGCCACAAATGGTGGGCACACACTGCATGCCAATGCTTTTTGTCCCTTTTGCGATTAGAGGTGTGGTCTGATAATTCCAAAGCCCTCCTACCCTTTGATTGCACAGCTGGGGGCTCCACCCTTCTGTTCTGGTGCTGTGCAAATTAACCAGCGGCAGACTCCAACTGTTTAAGCCTTCGCTTGGGGACTGTTGGGGGCATGTGTGTATGTCAGTGTCTAATTGAGCTGGGGAACTATTAGTATGTTAGATATCTGGACATGGTCCCATAATGTGATTTGCAATTCGTCCCAGACAGGCAACTTTCCATTTATTCTATCCATTAGGGCATACAGTGGTGCTTGCTGGCACAAGATTTACCAAGCAGCTCGGAACCTGAGGGCTGCCTGCCAACCGAGTGCATAGCTGGGGGGGTTGACAAACATTGTTCTGTGTAGGTTGCAGGCATCTTCTGTTTCCCATCATAGTGAAGAGCCCCTGCTATACTGGAAGAGCTCTGTTACACTGAAATGACTTACTGTATTTTTTGCACCATAGGGCACACCGGACCATAGGGCGCACCTAGTTTTTAGACAGGGAAATCAATAAAAAAAAATATTCCCCCCCAGCCCCAAAGAGCAGCATACAGGCTGCGCACAACCTCTCCCTGCCAGAGGGGTTACACACGGCTATGGCACAAGCCAAGGCAGCCAGTGGGATGGATCCTGCTCGCTGCTTTGGCTTCCTCTTTAGCCCTGTGCAGCCTCTCCCTGCCGGAGAGGTTGTGCACAGCTATGGAACAAGCCTGCATTCGCTCCATAGGATGCACACACATTTCCCCTCAATTTTTTGAGGGGGAAAACTGCGTCCAATAGAGCGAACAATACGGTACTTATACTGTGCTGGGTAGGATCGGGAACCCCATATTGTTGCAGAGCTTGCATAGAAGGAATTTGAGGAATTCCTTTCTTGGGAAGGATGCAGAAAGTTTCAGCCCTCTATGAAGATCAAGCCGGCTTGCTCAGGTCTGATATTGGCACAGCCAATGAGGCAGCATGAGGCTGCTGCCTGAAGCACCACCCCCTGCACCCCTCTAGGGGCAGAGAGGAACCAGCAGCAAAGCTCAGTGGAATGTCTCCTCTCCTGCTGAGTCCTCAAGAGGGGAGGCATTCCACCCCCCAGCTCTGTTGCCAGCAAGGAAAGAGGATACAAAAAATATACCCCCTGCTCTGCCCAGTGGGGCAGACTCTGCAAGGAAGATTGGAGTTTGTCCCCCACACACCACAGGGGCAGCAGCAGTGCATTTCTTCTCAGGTGCCGAAATGCCTCGGACCGCCCCTGAGTGTTGAAAAGTGACCTGTGTCTTAAGACGGAATGGGCTGTCATGTAATTTGGCCTGCAAAATCATTTGAAGGCACTGCAAAGACTCATCCCTGCTAGCATTGCTGAAGAATGATTGGCTCAACTTTGGATTTGCTATTTGCTGTTCCTGCCTAGAATCCACCACTCTGCTAGAAGCAGCAAACCGTCCTATTTCCAGACAGGGGTGAGGAAAGGGAAAACTCTTCTGATTCATCCCTGCGATGGCTCTCTGATCACCACATTTTGACCCAGAATACTTTCTCCCATTGCTCTAAAGATGGTGCCACCACATTCAAGGAAGACACTGCATTGGCTATGCAGGTGCCAAAGGGACCTTATTGAATGTGACATACTGGGTGAAGCAGGGGCTCAGACGGCACAAAGTTCCACAAGGGTTGGGTTCTGTGCATGGAAGAGGTCTTGGTAGGGCAGCAGACCCTGGGCACAGCAGCCACAGAGAACTAGTGATTTGCTGCTTAATGCTGCTTAATCTATTGCTTGTTGCCCATGTTCCTTGCTGTCTCCCTGGCGTTTGCAGCATGTAGCAATTAACTCGGAAGCAGAGAGTGAGCCCTGGAGCCCATTAATTACCCTGATGGAGAAGAGATTGAGCACCCAGCCCACAGGCCCTGATTGCACCAGCAGTGTACAACAAAGCCCCTAGGTGGGAGGATGGTGTGCTGGGAAGGGGACACAGGCACGGAGATCTGTAATGTGAGCCAGGCAAGGCTCATCTCCTTCTTCTCTGTTTAACCATTTCACAGCAGGCCACTCAGTGCAGTTTTGTGTGGGCCCGAACTGCTATAAAAACTATCAATTTCCCCCACAATTCTACCCATCTCCAGTTTCTCCTTTGCCAGAAAACTCAGCATGTTATACCTAAACTTGATTTGATTCTTGCCACACTCATCTGTTTTGTTATACATGCTAACAAACCTGTTACTGCTCTGTCTGTCATGCAGCTTTCAAAAGCACAAAGGATTCTTGAATAATATTTTTTTAAAAACAACAACAACAAAGTAAAGGTAAGGTAAACAACTTTGGCAACCCATCCTGCTGTGATCCTGCCAGCCCTCATTCTGTAACTGATGCCATTCTATCAAAATTGTGCCTCCATTTTCATGGTAGTGGATGGGTCCTCTCCCATATTACTTCCTGCATCAGTCTTCATGATGGGACTTCTAAATTAAAAGGAGGGGAAACAGAGGGTTCTCCACCAGGCTTAGCATCCCACCAGGACTGGTTATATTTAATCACTTTCTTAATTCTTCTGATGTGATAAAACAGGCAGAGAGGAACTGATGACATAATATCCTGGCAAAATAACCAGCTTTACATTGCAGGCTGCCATGTCTTGCCACCTCTTTTCTGAGGAGGGGGAGAGAAGTTAGGGGGAGGGAAAGGGCACTTGGAGCTGCCCTCCCTGTGCACCTGATTGGACCACCCTCAGGTGACCCCCCCCCAAAAAAAAACCCTACCCCTTCGGTGCCAAAGTAGCTGATGGGCAGAAGCCAGGCTGCTCTCTCTGTCCTTTGTACAATGCCTCCCCAGGAGATGTAAGGTGGGAAAGGAAGGGAGGGAGTCTGGTCAGGACAGAAGCAGGCAAACACATTCCTTGTTGTTGTTTCTATTCTTCTTAAGTCACTTTGGGACACTCGTGTGTAAACAAGTGGACAATAAATAACCAGCAAAGGATGGTTTTGGTTTGGTTTGATGTTTCTATCCCATTTTCCCAGAAACAAATGCATTCCTGCATAACATGGGGTTGGATTTGATGACCCTCAGGTTTCCTTCCAGCAGTATGATTCTATGTCTATGCAGAGGCAAGTCTGTTTCTGTTTAACCGGGCTCACTTCCAGTTACGGTAAGTGGCAAACCTAGATGGCAGCCTAGGCTTGGGTTTGGGGGGGGGGGACAGACCTCTTATTCCTTTAACAGCTGTTTAGCAGGTGGACATTCCGCAGGATTCTAGCATGGAAATACATTATGGGGAAAACCTCAACATGACTGTAGTCTCTCTAATTTTGTGCCATGCCATGCTGACCATGGGAGCCATTTTGCAACTTGCATCCACAGCACTCTTTCATAGTTCAAATATACCCACTGGTCAAAAAATGTAGGCAACCTCTGCTTCAAAGCCATCTGACACCGTATGTTTGAGCATTACAATGTGTGGATCTGTTTGAATCTGCTGTAAGAGTTTTTGCATTTCAGACCAGCCACAGCAAAGTGTTCTATAGACATCTCCTTTTCCTTAAACTGCCCTGGCTCATGGCAGGTGTTTGAAGTGATCCTCCTGCTCAGTTTGCTTGCTGTTACAGAACCATCTGAATTAGATGAATCGAATGCATCTGAGCTTATTTTGAGCGTCACAGACAATTAAGACCAGGCTCCTTGGAACAGGAGCTTATTCCTTACTTTGCTCTGCAAATGGCCATGAACATTAATATGCTGTTTATAAATAAGTAAATTCTACATTTATATTTGAACCGAAGAATTAGCACGGCTAAGTATATACACAGCACAGACAAAAATCATTTACATAACATTTACACAAATCCACTTCCAATAAATCTTTCAGTGTACACAGCCTTAGTACAGACACATGTGCCACATACATTTACCAATCATGCAATTCACATAAAGCGCTAGGAGCACTTCTGCACGGTTGGGTACAAATACATCTTTCGCTCTCTCCACAGTTCTGATGTGTCAGGAAGTGGGAACAAGAATTAAATACACTCTTTAGCTCTTCAGGCAAAGCACATTGGCGCATCTCCTTACAAAAACTGGATGCCGTCTTTAATGCACCTAATCTCTTTCAGCCTACATAGAAGCTTATAGTGGTCTCTGGTAAACCAAAACAATTTCCTCTCTTGTCTGTACTGCAGCCAATGCTGACTGCAGAGCCACCAAAGACCCAAGCAGTCTGCACGAGGGAATCCACAATGACAGCATGGGGAAACACTGTGATGATTCATACCGGCTAATTAGGTCCTTTCCTTGTGCTTCTGGCTTAGCCAAGTTAGAACTGTAGGAGGTTCCCATGCATATGTATCCCCAGCAATGATGTGGCACAGAATCATCCAGCTCTGACTGGCACAGCCCCTGACATTGTGTAGATGGTGGTACAGCAGGGAGAATCATTGCTGTGCCGATCTGTGGTGCAGATCATGTACCCAGGTTTTGCAGTGGTACCCTTGTAGTGTTTAACTGAAACATGTTGCTGTGCAGTTCTCAGGTGAAACCAATGTTAGGTGAAAACCCGAGGATTTGTGCTAGTTCAGGCACAGCCTCTTACATATGATCACACTATCTGCCTGGTAATGAAAGAGCCACTCCCCGCCCACTTTCCCCTTGAACTCAAAACTGTGTGTCTGTGTGTAATGCAGGCAAAAACAGACCAGTCCCCCAGCTGGTTTTTCTGGTTTGAGTGCTTTCATAAACCTGAGCTCCCAGCTTCATGGCGTGTTTCTATAGGTACCGTGCTAACTGTGGAGGAATGGGGAAGGGTTTCCCCTCAGAGATTCTCAACTCTTGGCCAGGGCCATGATTCCCTTTGTCAGTACTGTAGCCCCAGTCAATGCCTTCTTGGTATGGAGGAGGGGAGGAAAAGGTAAGTGGACAAAATGCAGTGTAGCAACACCACTTCCTGACTGCCTTGCAGGCAATTCTGTGGGTGTGCTGCTCTCTCTTTTGGATTTTCCATCTCTTTTCTTCACATGCACTACTCACTTGCGCAGGTGTTTTCACCTTCTGGTAACCTCTTGTTCAGTATTTACACTGGGTGCATCTACATAAGAACTAATTACAGAGACAGCAAGAGTAGTCCATATCTGCCCAGCATAGCCTACATCCAGCCCACACCCTTTACTGCAGTTCTGTGCCCTGGTGCAAGTGTGTGTTGCAGGATCGGAATCCTCAGAATTTAGCTGGAAGCATAGGAACTCCTCAGGTGGTTTTTTTTACAAACCACTCCTTGCCCACCCACAAGCACCCCAGTGAGCTAAACATAAAGTTGATTGTCACTGGAATTCCCAGCCTATTATAATATCTCACCCCAGAGATGCTCTGGGCTGGGGCACCGTCCTGTTCCACTATTCACAGGGCATCCTGAATTGCCAAGCATTCCTCGACAGTATGTGTGACTCTGCGGTGCCCCCTGGTGAGAAAGTCTGCCTGGACACTATGCTTCCACCTTACTGGCTGTGCCGTTTGCTGGGAAAGGTAGTGAAGAGGAGGTTTCTCAGCCGTGTGTGTGTGTGTGTGTGTGTGTGTGTGTCTAAGAGATAGCATCTGGTAATTCCAGATGGGTCCATCACCCCCTGGCCTGGGTCAAAGCCCCCGAGTGAGTATTTCTTTACCCCCACTTACAATGGAGTGCAGCATTGTTGCCAGGGGCGTTCCCCTGGGGAGCGGGGTGGACTGGCTGAGGTTTAAATAGCTGAGATCTAGTTAGTAAAGTAACTGATACACAAAGCAAATTAATTCACTCCCTGCGGCACGGGAGCCTCTGTCCGGAAAAAGCTGTATCAGTAGCTCCATCACCTGGTGCTTTGCTGAGGTTGAGCTGGGGCAATGCCGGGATGAGAATGCATCTGGGCAGGCAGGGCCAGCTTGTGCCTTTCAGCAATCAGCACTGTGCACTGTGGCACTCGAGGCTGGGGCAGAGGCTCAGATGGAGATGGATGACTTAGGCTACGCAATGCTAGCCGACTTGGCTTCCCTGATTTCCTGAGTGTTACTTTCTGCCTTGATGTGGGCTTCTCACTCCCCCAGCGGTTGCTGATATCCAGTTTCTCAGCACCACACTAATTTCTGTTATATGAGATAATGTGGGTAAGATACAGTTGCTGGGAAAATTGCTGTTCCTTGGAATCATGTCAGGGTTTATAATCAGTACCAATGCTTCTTTCTCTGGGAGGCTGCCTGAAACCTGGGAAATCTGTCTTGCCTGTGATTCTAACGTGTCACCAATCACTTTTTCCTCATTCCTCCTTCTCTGTATTTTTAATTTTACTATGTTTTCTGGCTCTTAGTAGCCTCTGATGTCTGAAAGGTTGATTTGGCAACCCCAGGTGCTGCCAGTTTCCTTTCCCTGCAGTGCTGGGCAAGCCCTTATTCTCCTTCCCTCACCCCACCCCCCACCTGCCTGGACGTGCCTTTTAGTGAAGCTTTTAGTCCTAAGTGCTCTTTGACTCCCCTTGTAACATTGATATTTGGACACGGAGATTGATGGCTTTGTGAATTATTCATGCTAGGGTGGGATCCATTTCCATAACGAGACTGTAAGGGATAAAAAATAGCCTTTCAGAATGAGGCCAGTTCTGGGACTGCATCGCTGTGCTGCCAGCCCACAATGTACATTTTCTGTTATTCTAGATTGATTCAGCATATCATCTCCAGTGTCTTGGCTGGAGTTGCTACCTCACAGTCTCTGGCCTCCACTGAGCACTGTTTACACAGCCAACTGCAGTCAGATTAATTCATAAAGAGGAAGCAAAGGAAAAGCAGTAAGTGCCTCAGTTTGGAAGAAGGAAGTGTGGTATTTTTGGTGTAATTTCTTCCTGGCTATTTTATTCAAGCTCAGACTTGCAAAGGGTAAGCATTGTTGCATGGTATTTTGCCTGCTTTGGGGCTCCAACTGAACGTTGGTTTTAATGAAATCTTACAGGAAGGTAAAGGCCTGCCCCCACCACAGTAGCACAGAACTGCAGAAAGCTAAAGAAAACCAGGAGGAGATCTCATGTAAACCTTGTTGTGTGCCTGAATCATATACTGTATAGAATTATGGCTTGTTACGTTTGCTGCAAGCAAAATGACAGTCAGATTTAGTTTGAAAGCTGACAACTGACAACAAGCCTGCATTAGGGTATCTGAACTCAAATCGTCCCCACTCTCTTCCTAGGTGAGGGACTTGTTCCCTGTTGACCTCTGCATTTGCCAAATGCCAAACAGTTATTCCTAAATAGAGGAATTGTCCATCTGCCTATAAAGGACCTGTATAATTCAGAAACACTTCTTTGATGGGTTAAGTACTTCTAGTTAACCTCCTGCCAGGAGACACATCCCTTTTCATCCTTTTGCTAATCCTCTTACTTGTGCCAATAAATCAGTTCCTGGAGGATATTAGTTTTGGCTCATATGCACTTGAAAATTAAATATTTGCTCCCTGGTCTTATGACCCCTGCAAGATAGTCACCATACCTATGCAGCTGAGAGGATATAAGGTAGGCAGGATCCTACGTGCAGCCAGCAATGCAATGTCAGCCTAACTAATAAAGCTGCAACAACAAGCACAACCCCTTCCTTCCATCTAGCCCTACACCAGTCATGGTGCTGCATCAAATTAACCCTCCTCCCAACAGAATAATATTTCATGGCCTAAACTGGGTGTAGCCAAGTGCATGCAACAGCACCGGGAGAATGAAGAGTCACTAATTGTAGGTGGGTCCATCTGCCTTCTGGAGGGAGATTAGGGAAAAGAACCCCCTGGTTGTTATTTGTGCATTTGATAAGATGCCTGATTGTTGTTAGGGGCTGTAGGCCTCAGTTGTATTTTATATTAAAATAAGCAGTTATGTTCTATTAGTAAGCAATGGTGTCTGTTCTTACTGGAAGCCTGAGGACACATTTGACTCCCTACTACAGCACCTGGCAATGGTGTCGCACCGATAAATGGGGCCACACCCTGATAAGACACCCTGATAAGGCAGTAGCACATTGCATAATGGTGCAGTCAGAGTAGGTTCCTCTGAGCTAGTTGAGCCAATGGCCTGACTCTCTGTATAAGGAAGCTTTATATTCTCATGGAATTGCCCCGGCAAAGAATCTGGACAGAAATGTGCCCCATGCAGCCCCCTCTGGGCAACAGAGACATGAAGCTCAAGAAAGCTTCTTGAGTCAGAGTCCAGAAGCACATTTTAGTTGTAAAGTAGCACCAGGACACAACTGAAGTGGGGAAACACACATAAGAACTAGGGGGAACAGCATCTTCTGTCATTAAGAGTCTCTCTCAGAGTGACAATTCCCAGCAGCATTAATGAGCTACAACTCCCAGGCTTCTTTGGGGGAAGCTGTGACTGTTTAAAGGGGCTACAAGGTGCTTTAAATGCATGGTGTGAATGTGGCCTTCATGATGGCTTCAGGAAAGATAGGTGTTGCAGCTTTATGAGTTATGCTGGTACCTCCTGGGTGCAGGAATAAGTTTCTGATCCAATAGTAAGGGAACAGTGTAAAAAAAAAATGTTAGGGGAAAAGTTAGGAGCAAGAATAGCCTTTGATGATGTGGAGTGGTGGCACAGCTGTTCCTCTGTAAACATAAATCAAGTCTGGGAGGCAGGATTCCACCACCACCCTGCCCCAGTGTAGGATGCTCAACTCTGTTCACTCCATGGGGACAGAGTGAGCTGACTGTTGATGCTGCCCTTTCCTTTGAAATGCTCCTTTCATTATGCTCCTCATTATGGAGAGTTCCATGGGATAAAGGACACCCAGCACTGGTAACTATGGCAACAGCAAGAGGATGCGCTGACAAGAAAGGGAGACTTGTCACCCTCGGGGAAACAGGCACAGCTGCCTCGGTCAAGGGAGTCGTGCAGTGGTAGTGAGGTGAGCAGGCAGGTCTCCAACTGTATGACGCTTCTCAGGTGCAACCTTCATGTCACAAAGAAGTTAAAAGCCCACAATGCAGCAGTAGCTACTGGATTGGTTGTGTGCCTGTGTGTGTGTGCTGAGATCAAGGACTGGCTTTGTTCCAATCTGATGCCATGGACTGGCTGGATGCAAAGGAGTGGTGGGAGGCAGCAGCTGGGGAACCCCCAAGGGAACCCCTAGGCGAAGAAGGCTCAGAGCCAGAGGATTGGTGGTGGGACAATGATGACTGGGAGGAGGAGGTGTCGGAAGCAGAAGAGGTAGCAGGGTTTAGTGGGCAGGAAGAGGCTTGTGGCAGAGACCCGTTCAGACTCCGAGGCTGGAGAGAAGGTTGACTAAGAGGCAGAGTTGAGGCAGGCTGCTGAAGAATCCAGAGAGTCTCCCCCTCCTGCCGCGACCAGCTCCCTCTTCCCGGTCTCCTAGAACACGCAGGGAAATGAAAAGAGCAGAGCAGAAATTGGTTGTGCACAGATGCAGTTTGCGACTGTTTGGGGAAAACCCTGGAAAGGAAGAGCCTTAGAGCAGGCTTCCTTAAACTCAGCCCTCCAGATGTTTTTGGCCAACAACTCCCATTATCCCAAGCTAGCAGGACCAGCGGTCAGGGATGATGGGAATTGTAGTCTCAAAACATCTGGAGGGCCGAGTTTGAGGAAGCCTGCCTTTGAGGGTGGTGGAAAGGCAGGGACCTTCAGTCCTCACAACTGCCTCATTGGAGCAAAACCTACTGGGAAGAGTTGCTGGGATCATTAGGCCTGCACTGTTTTGCTATCTTAAAATAAAGAGTTAACTGCACTGACACTGTGGTTTTTATTATTTTTTATTGCTGACCTACACTTGACTCTAGCTCCTGACATCCAGTAATGGAAGATTACAGAGTTTGCAGGGCATCAGTTGAAGAAGGAGCAAAAAGGGTTTTCTTGTGTCTGTGTGTTTCCTTGTGGCTGATTAGCTGTTTTCCCTGTGTAAAGGTCAGAGGGGGCAGGGTTTCTGTTGAGGCAGGGGATTAGCTGTGGGAGGAGCTTATCAGAGTTTGCAGGGCAGCGGCGCGCGCAGTTAGATCCATCTTTTAGATTTAGGGGAGCTGGTCTCAAACGTTTGTTGGGGAGATCTAGGTGTTTTTTTTGTGTGGGGGAAGTTATTTGTCCTGTCTTCAAGCTTTTTATGATGGAGGACCTCTGTAGCCAACCCCAACGACACGATCTCAAGATGGAAGGGGAGGGAACAGCTGCAGTCGCCTGCGATTCCTGCGCAATGTTTGCCATCTTGCCAAAGGCTGCAGGCAGCTTTACCTGCAGCAATTGCATGTTGATTGCCCTCTTAAAAGACAAAGTCCAGCAACTGGAGGAACGTGTAGCTACGCTCCAAAGAATTAGAGAGCTGGAGCTCTTCTTGGAAGCAACAGAGCACACCGTCTCCACCGAGGAGGAGACAGGGGACTCCCCTGAGAAGGAGTCTAGTTCACCAACACAGGAGCCAGATATATGGAGAAACGTGACTCAAAGAAGTAGGAGGCCCAGGGTTCACTCTAATTGCTTAGAAATACACAATCGCTTTGAGGTCCTCTCCCCTAGCATGGAAGACGAAGAGCAGACTCCATTTGAGGATCTCTCCCTCATTACAGTCGATCAGGTATATGAAGACGAGCAGCAAAGTCAGTCCTCAGGGAATGTGCAGGCGACCTTGGAACGGACAGCTCACGGAAGAACCCCGACCAAACCCAAGAGGAGGCGTGTAGTGGTGATAGGGGATTCCCTACTGAGGAGAACAGAAGCAGTGATCTGTGGGCCTGACAAGATGTCTCGGGAAGTGTGCTGTCTCCCCGGGGCTAAGATCCAAGATGTAACTGAACGACTGCAAGGAATCATAAAACCCACTGACAAATACCCCTTCCTCTTGGTTCATGTGGGAACCAATGACACTGCAAGCAATAGCCTCCAGAAGATCAAAAGAGACTACGAGGCTCTCGGCAGGAAATTGAAGCAACTAAATGCACAAATTGTCATCTCATCTGTCCTCCCAGTTGAACGACGTGGCCCAGGGAGAGAGGGGAAAATAGTGGAAGTGAACAGCTGGCTCCGCAAATGGTGTAAACAGGAACGGTTTGGATTCTTAGATCACGGACTGCAGTTTCTTGAAGATGGACTTCTGGCAAGTGATGGGCTGCACCTCACAACGGTTGGGAGAAATGTTTTTGCCAAAAATCTCAGAAACCTCATCAGGAGGGCTTTAAACTGACTAATGTGGGGGAGGGAGACAGTGCTCCTGAAGGTAGGAGTCTATCAATTAATGAAGATGATCTTCCAAATGTCATAGACCAAATGGAGCAAACAGCACGCGGACCTAGTGGTGGGAGGAAAAAATCCTTAAATAAGAGACACGGGGGAATGATTAATGGACTTCAATGTCTGTACACTAATGCACAAAGCATGGGAAATAAACAAGATGAGCTTGAGCTCTTGGTACAGCAAACTAAATATGACATAATAGGCATCACTGAAACCTGGTGGGATAAGTCCCACGATTGGAATGTAATAATGGGGGGATACAATCTATTTCAGAGAAACAGACCAGACAAGAAAGGAGGAGGAGTGGCGTTATATGTCAGGGATGTGTATACCTGTGAAGAGATCCAAGATTTAGATCCTCAAAGCCAAAGTGAGAGCATTTGGGTCAAAATTAAGGGAGAGAAGAATAACAGAGACCTCATTGTGGGAGTTTACTATAGATCCCCAAGCCAAACGGAGGACATAGATGATGCCTTCCTGGAACAGATGGCCAAGCATGCAAAAGGAAGGGAGATAGTAGTAATGGGGGACTTCAATTACCCGGACATTTGTTGGACGTCAAACTCAGCCAAGAGCATAAGGTCAAACAGATTCCTCACTGGCCTTGCAGACAACTTCATTGTCCAGAAAGTGGGAGAAGCAACAAGAGGAACAGCCATTTTAGATCTGGTCCTAACCAATGTTGATGACCTGGTTAGTGGGGTAGAAGTGGAAGGATCATTAGGCGCGAGTGATCATGCTCTTCTGAAGTTTACTATACAGCGGAAAGGAGCAGCCAAGCATACTAGGACTCAATTTCTTGACTTTAAGAAAGCCGACTTCATAAAACTTAGGGAAGTGCTGGGTGAGATCCCATGGACAACAATACTAAAAGGAAAGGGAGTTCATGATGGCTGGGAGTTTGTTAAGAGGGAGATACTAAAAGCACAACGTCAGGCAATACCAATGAGACGGAAACATGGAAGGTGCCTAAAGAAGCCAGGGTGGCTATCTAAAGAACTTTTAACTGAATTAAGATTAAAAAAGGATGTGTACAAAAAATGGAAAAGGGGGGAAACCACCAAAGAGGAATTCAAACAAATAGCCAGCACGTGTAGACACAAAGTCAGAAAAGCTAAAGCACAGAATGAACTCAGGCTTGCTAGAGAGGTTAAAATCAACAAAAAAGGCTTTTATGGGTATGTTCGGAGCAAAAGGAAGAACAAAGAAACAATGGGGTCACTCAGAGGAGAAGATGGTGAAATGCAAACAGGGGACACAGAAAGGGCTGAACTACTCAATGCCTTCTTTGCCTCAGTCTTCTCCGATAAAGAAAACAATGCCCGACCTGAAGAATTTGGAGCAAATGATTCAGCAAAGGAAACACAGCCCAGAATAACTAAGGAGATAGTACAAGAATATTTGGCTAGTTTAGATGTATTCAAGTCTCCAGGGCCAGATGAACTGCATCCAAGAGTATTAAAAGAACTGGCAGATGTGATCTCAGAACCACTGGCAGTCATCTTTGAGAATTCCTGGAGAACAGGCGAAGTCCCGGCAGACTGGAGGAGGGCAAATGTTGTCCCTATTTTCAAAAAGGGGAAAAGAGAGGACCCAAATAATTACCGCCCAGTCAGTCTGACATCAATAGCAGGGAAGATTCTGGAGCAGATCATTAAGCAAACAGTCTGTGAGCACCTAGAAAGGAATGCTGTGATCACCAATAGTCAGCATGGATTTCTGAAAAATAAGTCATGTCAGACTAACCTGATCTCGTTTTTTGACAGAATTACAAGCCTGGTAGATGAAGGGAACGCAGTGGATGTAGCCTACCTTGATTTCAGCAAGGCATTTGACAAGGTGCCCCATGATATTCTTGTAAAGAAGCTGGTAAAATGCGGTCTTGACTATGCTACCACTCAGTGGATTTGTAACTGGCTGACTGACTGAACCCAAAGGGTGCTCATCAATGGTTCCTCTTCATCCTGGAGAAGAGTGACTAGTGGGGTGCCACAGGGTTCTGTCTTAGGCCCGGTCTTATTCAACATCTTTATCAACGACTTGGATGATGGACTCAAGGGCATCCTGATCAAATTTGCAGATGACACCAAACTGGGAGGGGTGGCTAACACCCCAGAGGACAGGATCACACTTCAAAACG
This sequence comes from Podarcis vaucheri, assembly GCF_965113315.1. NCBI lineage: Eukaryota > Metazoa > Chordata > Lepidosauria > Squamata > Lacertidae > Podarcis > Podarcis vaucheri. The sequence continues at coordinate 57,234,851 of NC_138764.1, forward strand.
ACCTTGACAGATTAGAGAACTGGGCAAAAATAAACAAGATGAATTTTAACAGGGAGAAATGTAAAGTATTGCACTTGGGCAAAAAAAATGAGAGGCACAAATACAAGATGGGTGACACCTGGCTTGAGAGCAGTACATGTGAAAAGGATCTAGGAGTCTTGGTTGACCACAAACTTGACATGAGCCAACAGTGTGACGCGGCAGCTAAAAAAGCCAATGCAATTCTGGGCTGCATCAATAGGAGTATAGCATCTAGATCAAGGGAAGTAATAGTGCCACTGTATTCTGCTCTGGTCAGACCACACCTGGAGTACTGTGTCCAGTTCTGGGCACCACAATTCAAGAAGGACACTGACAAACTGGAACGTGTCCAGAGGAGGGCAACCAAAATGGTCAAAGGCCTGGAAACGATGCCTTATGAGGAACGGCTAAGGGAGCTGGGCATGTTTAGCCTGGAGAAGAGGAGGTTAAGGGGTGATATGATAGCCATGTTCAAATATATAAAAGGATGTCACATGGAGGAGGGAGAAAGGTTGTTTTCTGCTGCTCCGGAGAAGCGGACACGGAGCAATGGATCCAAACTACAAGAAAGAAGATTCCACCTAAACATTAGGAAGAACTTCCTGACAGTGAGAGCTGTTCGACAGTGGAATTTGCTGCCAAGGAGTGTGGTGGAGTCTCCTACTTTGGAGGTCTTTAAGCAGAGGCTTGACAACCATATGTCAGGAGTGCTCTGATGGTGTTTCCTGCTTGGCAGGGGGTTGGACTCGATGGCCCTTGTGGTCTCTTCCAACTCTATGATTCTATGATTCTATGATTCTATGATTCTAAGATTGTTTGGGAGCCCTATAAGTGCTGGGTCTGGGTGTGCCAAGGCTGCAAGAATACACCTTGTACACTTGCTGCCGCCTGGCCTCTCCTTGGGCACTTCCACAAGGCAGTTTCTTGTGCATTGAAGAGTTTTTTGCTGTGTTCATATGATGTCATGCTCATCAAAATACCATCCCAAATCCCCACCCATTTAATCAGGATTTGCCTTGCCATGATGTGTTTTTTATTGACCTAATTTTCTGTGGAAAATGACATAGGACAGCATTTTGATGGGGAGGAAGAGGATTACAGTACATCATGTGAACGCAGCATAAAGCATGCATTCACAAGCAGCACAGAGTCCAGAATATGCTGGTATCTGGAAGCATTTCTTTCTCTCTTTTGTAACTCTGCCACCTCTTTTACTGGCCTCATTCCAGTAGCAGCAGCCTCACATCAAAAGATTGAATGGTGGAGTACATTTCCTAGGATGGAGCTAAGTGGTGGGGGGAAAAGCTTCACCTGCTGAATTCCTAAAGCCGAGGCTGCTGTTAAAGCCACAGGAGGGGAGCCATAGCACTGCCCCAATTTAGCATCAGTTTAGGTAGCCTGATGCAAAGGAGGACAGGGGCAATTATCAGTGGTACCATTACTCACTTTGTTGATGAGTTTTGAAAAGTGGCAAATACATGCTGTTGCTGTTCTCCAAACAGTGAGAGGTTCTACAGGGGTAGCAATTATCCATCTTTGGTTTCCTTTGGATTAGGACACTGGAGGCTTATTGGTGTTTTGAAGTATTTGCATTTATTTACAGATAACCTAGCCAAGTATAGATGAAAGCACCGCATAAATACCTCAGGGTGGAATTCAATGTTGCGCTCTTCCAATTTGTTCCATCTGCACAAGCATTCCAGCTAGCTAGATAGAAAGATTCCCTTCTCCTGCCTCTCCTGCCCCGGTGTGCTCTTCTAGGGGTTCTCCTGACCTGTCTTTTTTTCTTAGCTGCTCACCCTGCCTCACACAGGGGCCCCTTCCTTCTGATCACCACTTTTTTGAGGAAGGCCCATATCTTAGTGGTAGAGCATTTACTTTCCATGCAGAAGCCCCGCCGTTCAGTCTCCAGGTAGGGCTGGAAAAGACTCCTGTCTCAAGCCTTGGAGAGGCACTGCTTGTCATTGTAGTGACAATCTCAAGCTTGATGGACCACTGGGCTGACTCAGTATAAGGCAGCTTTCTGTATTTCTTCCTCTCTGGCATTGTATAAATGCAAAGGGCAGCTCTTCATCTTTAGCCATTAGCCTTTAGGTGGTTTGGAGCAATGTTGCCCTTTGATACCAAGTAGCAGAGAAGCAATTTATTTCATCCTCGGCAATGGCTGTCCCTTCTCCACCTTGGGGCTAGCATTCCTAGAGGTGCTGTTGCCTAAGGTATGCCCTTCCTCGTCCCTTACACTAGCTGTTTCTGGCTAGCTTTTTAAGACTTCTTCCTAGATCGTACTAATCAAGTACAGTGGTCACTCGGGTTGCGAACATGATCCATGTGGGATGCACATTCCCAACCCGCAGTGTTTGCAACCCGCGCATGCGCATGCACGGGTTGCGATTTGGCACTTCTGTGCATGTGCAAAGCGTGATTTAGCGCTTCTGCACATGTTCAACCACTGAAACCTGGAAGTAACCCGTTCCGGTACTTCCGGGTTTCGGCAGTCCGTAACCTGAAAAAATGCAACCTGAGGCGTCTGTAACCTGAGGTATGACTGTACAGGAATGCTCCAGCAGCCCTCTGATGATGATGATGATGATGATGATGATGATTTAAACAGCCAAGAAGAGCAGTCCTGCACCATTCAGTGACCCTTTTCTTTTAAACCTCTTGATGTACTTTTCCAAAAGGCTCCATGTTTCTCCTCTCCTGTGCAGGGAAGGGCTGTAGCTCAGTGGTAGAACATCTGCTTTGCTTGCAGAAGGTCCCAGGTTCAATCCCTGTCATCTCCAGGTAGCGGTGGGAGTGTTCCTTCCTTGAAACCCTGGGAAGCCACTGCCAGTCAGAGTTGACAGTACTGAGCTGGATGGACCAGTGGCCTGACTCATTATAAAGCAGCTTCCTATGTGTTTTTTTTTAATGTTCTGCTGATTTAAACAAAAGTGGAAGATGTGAGTATGAGGCTTCTTCTCCTATTATACATTGCATTGGAAATGGGAATTATGCTACCACCTTTATGGGCTAATAGCCGTAAATAAATAAATAAATAAATAAGTAAATAAATGCTACCACCCCTGGATTGTAGCTGACACAAGGATAGAGTTAGACAAGAATTCAATTTTTTAATAATAAATAAGTCTTGGAAAGTTCTTATGCTGCAATCCTGAGTAGACTTTTTTTTGTGTCCCATGTAAGCATCTGCAGGATTCCAGCTTATGAGTGAGTGAGTTTATGCAAGATGATGATGATGATATTCTCACATCTGTGGCATTGTTTTGTTGATGGGTATCTAAAGAGGTGACGATGATTACAAAAAAGGAAGTCTCAGAACCAGCTGACATTCTGGTTCCATGGTGGCTTTGAGACTTCCTTGTGTTTTAGTTTCTACCAGATGAAAGATTTCTAAAATCAACAAGAGTTATTTTAAGCACAGGTTGCCAACTGACTAGAATAAAAACTAGTCTGGGTTGATCCCCAGACTTTTACAGCTATTCGATTAAAGTTTTCTTAGCATCAGGCAACTGACCCTGAGGAAACATAGCTCAGTGGTGGGACACATACTTTATTTAATCCTAGGTCCAATCCCTGGTATATCTGGTTAAAAGAATCATCTGACTGGGGTGGGGTGGGACCTCTGCATGACCCTGGAAAGATGCTGCCAGTCAGGGTAAGTAAGACGAACGAGATGGGCAAATTGTGTGTACTGGGATGAGATAGTTTCCTGTGCTCCTATCTTTGTTTCATCACTGCCACATTTCTCTCCAGACATGGCTGCAATTTCCCCCTCCCTGTATTTCTGTAATATTGCTGGCTGGACTGTGCAGGAGTCAGCTGTGGGGTAGTTCTTGCCTCAGTGCCTGTGCTCATTTCCCTTGCTCTCTCTCCGGGAAGACTCTTTGGCGAGGTGAGCTGTTGCACTGGTGGCTGTGGTGTCAGCCTACATTACACTGGCTATTAGTACTTCCTGACCCAGCAGGCTAGCACGCAAAGAGACCAATGAGGGGGAAGTGGCAGATTTATAGATAGATTTCGCTCTACAAGAAATATCAGGGCAGTAAAACCTGTGCATGAGCTCCCAAGATAGCTCTGGAAGGAGCCTGCAGCATCAACCTCTCAATTGCAGCTTTTCCTGCAGTCTGGGGGAAGACAGTAATTGTAGCAAAGGATTGTTCTATGTCCAGCCACCCAGGGCTGATTCAGGCAGAATAAAGCAGGAGAAGGGCTTGCCTTTGGCATCTGGTCACTCAGTTTTGCTGTAGCAGGTGTATTTTTGCAGAGATTTTTGTTGTGTGTTAAGGCTAACTCAGATGCACTGCTGCTGTTTTTTCATAGGGAAGAGACAGCTGATTACACCTCTAGCATCACAGATCCACTGGGCTCAGCCTTTGTTTTTGTGGCCCTGAAATGTAGTATCCCATTGGATGATTTCCGCAGCAGATAGGCGAGCTCAAACAGGCCCCTGGAAAGACTGAGGATCATGTTGTTATAATGGTGGATGAGCATCCTCGCTTTATCTGAAGGAGCGTCTCCACCCCCATCGTTCTGCCCGGACACTGAGGTCCAGCGCCGAGGGCCTTCTGGCGGTTCCCTCACTGCAAGAAGCCAAGTTACAGGGAACCAGCAGAGGGCCTTCTCGGTAGTGGCATCCGCCCTGTGGAACACCCTCCCACCAGATGTCAAAGAGAACAACAACTACCAGATTTTTAGAAGACATCTGAAGGCAGCCCTGTTTAGGGAAGCTTTTAATGTTTGATATATTACAGCATTTTAATATTTTGTTGGAAGCTGCCCAGAGTGGCTGGGGAAGCCCAGCCAGATGGGTGGGGTATAAATTATTATTATTATTATTATTATTATTATTATTATTATTATCATCATCATCATCATCATCATCATCATTATTATATTTACTGACCTCATGACTTGGGTTGCCATATTTTATTTGGCCCTGTTCCTATGCATTTTAAGAGCAGCCCAATGCAAAGGGATTTGGGAGGTGAAGCTTTATTGGTATGGAGATAGTGAGAAAAGCTTCATCAGCAATGTGTATAACAGTCTGCAGCAGTTAAAAGAGCAAAGAGCAGGGCCAGGAGGGGAAAAAAGGTGACTATTAGTCACAGTGGGCAAAAAACTGCTACATGACTTGTACTGACCCAGGAGAGTAGTGGCTGGACCCAGCTGCCCCTGCACCTTTACTGTGAAATTTATACTAAAAATGCTTCACAGTGACTGAAGATGGAGATTCTGGCTCTGCACAACCCCTGGCTGGCATTATAGGAAGATTGCCAGAACCCTCCTGCCAGCCTGTTCACAGTGATAAATCCTGACAGCTGACCTAAGATGTTCTCATGAATCAAGCAGAAGGGTGAACATTCTATCCCATTATAAATGGCTGCAAATTCAGTGCTTCAGTTTACTGATACTTGAAGGCCTGAGAGTTCATCCTAATGCCCCCCTTCCAGGATGGCCACTTAGACATTGCTAGAAAAGGGGAAATGCATTCCCCAAGAAAGAGGACTGAAGAAGACACAGATCTGCATAAAATTTGCAAGTGTGTGTGTGTGCGTGTGCAAATTTAGAAGCAATTACCCTAATTTAGAAGCAATTAGAAGCAACAGATCTTTTAAGAGATTTTTAGAAGCAAATTTAGAAGAAATTGCTATAATTTAAATAGAGATACAATATCTCTTTACCTTTATCTCTTACTACAGTCATGAATATTGTGACCAGCTCACGTATGTGCCTGCTGTTCAGGTGAATGGTCAATTTCAAGGCCACACCTCTCCCTTCTTGTGGTTCTTTATTTCTAAACCAAACTTAGGCTGTGTACACATTCCTGTTTATTTTGCATCCAGTGTGCTTCCACTACTGGCTTGGAAATCAGTGTATACACAACACTAGCCACAATCCTCACCTATCATTTATCTATCCTGTCATTTCTTATAAAATTCTGTATTTTGAACACCACCCCAACCTATCTGAACTGTGAAAAACAATGACCTAGGTGTGTTTTCAGCTACTTGTGTACTGTTTGTGTACTGTATATGTACACAGACTTGGACCAGACAGGCCCTCAAACAAAGGACTGTTCTCTGTAGGATGCATAATTTTCTCCTTCGGCCTCTCTGGTAAGGACAACGGGATGACAGACATTGCTTTCTCCTTTTGATAGAATGATACACAGAGGAATTCTAACCATGTCTGCTCAGAGGTTAGTCTTACCGAATTCAGTGGGGCTTATTCCCAGGTAAATGGGGTTAGGGACAAAGCCTTAAATTGAACTCCATACCTGCCAGGGAACCCAGGTCTTTGAGGGACTCTCAAAGGAGATCTTTTGGGTGTGTATGTCTGTCTCTGCTACATGCACATTCACACACATGATAAGATACCTTCCATGCCCAAGTGTATTCTGCCCATTGAGTTCCTTAAAATCAGGAGCACCAACTCCTAGGAGACCAAACTCTTTTTGGCCCTCCATGTTCAAAAAGAGTTGTGTTAGGTTAGAGGAGCCATGAACAGGTGGCAACAGCACAGCTTCAGTGGTTAGCTCCTCTTCCTGCTATGGAGGGGAAGGAGGGAGGAAGCAGTCCCTGGCCAGCAGCAGCGGCAGGCAAAGGAGGAGGAGGAGCCTCCAGCCATTGAAGCTGTGCTGCTGCCGTCTTTGTGGCTCCTCTGCCCTGATGCGATGTCCTGACACGGCATCGGCCTCCCCAATCTCCCTCACAAGTTGGTGCCTCTGCTTAAACCACACTACTCTTTTCAAAAGCGAAGGGAGAACAGCAGAGAAGGTGGATCACTGTCTTTTCCAGTGTTTGTGGGCTCTTGGCAACTGCCTGACCCTGCTCTGTGTTGATGCAAGCCATGTTAGGCAATCCTGCATAATAATATAGGGACAGATTCCTACTCAAGTAAAAGCTTGATGATAGCAGCTGAGGGGCAGTAACACTTGGCCAGCAGCTTTCAAGCTGCCACCCACCCGCCCCAACCTCTGAGCAGGAGTGATTGCAAAAAAGAAAGAACAAAAAAACCCAACCCAAATCTGAAATAATGTAGAGCCTTCAGCTTCTGAGGGACCACAAATAATAGCCCATTGCAAATAGGACTGTCAACATTTATTTTTTTTCCCCTGGTGGAGTTCTTGTGCCTTTAACAACTAAGTTACAAGCAGAATTTTAGCCAGCAGTTGTTTTTTAGCAGCTGTGGAAATAAAATGCTGAAGAAAATGTCACCAGCTAGATTTCTGCTGGTCCAGCAGTAGTTAAACGCCTGATAGCTATGCCTGAAGAAACATGGTCAACTCTCTCCTCCAAGTTACAGCTGTGAAAGCAAACAGGAATGGAATGATGCCCCAGCTGTGTGATAAGCATTATTGTGGTGTTGCAGTGAAGTACAGGTTGTCTTGATTGGGAGCAAGGTGGAGCTTGTCTTCTCTTCTCGAGGCCTTCCTAGAAGAGTTCCATGCTGTGTGAGAAAGCTGCAAATCCTTTCCTGTCTCTAACAAGACAAACTCACTGAGGAAAGAAGCTCTGCTGCCTCCCAGAAGTCTGTCTCAAATCCTACACGCCATTTGACTGGAATACATTGTGAGTACCTTTGGGGGACCTCACAGGTCTTAATGTCAGGGACCAATATGTCCTATATGTAATGGACTCTGGTGGTGTTGGGGGCAAACAACAGCCGGAGGGATGGGGTCCCCAGCAGGGCCTTTGGGGAAGGGCTGTAGCTCAGTGCTAAGGCACCTGGTTTGTGTGCAGAAGATCCCAGGTTCATTCCCTGACCTCTCCAGGTAGGACTGAGGATAGAACCCTGTCTGAAATCCCAGAGAACTGCTGCCAGTCAGTGTTGACAATACTGCGCCAGATGGGCCAGAGCTGGCATAAGGCAGCTTCCTATATTCCTAGAAGCATATAGCTGAGACTGCTGACCTGACTGAACTTGGTATTAAGCCCCATTGAGCAAAATGGATTTTATTGCTGAGTAAGCTTGCATATGATTGAGCTGTGATGGAAGCCCTATTGGGGCAGTCTGTTCTCAGCATAGTCCTGCTTCCTGCTTGTCTGTACAGCTTAATTGTGAGTAGAACCCACGAACAGGGCTAAAAACTCACAGCCTCCTCCTTAGTTGGAAGCATGCCCCATCGAGTTGAATACGTGTAGGACTGCAGCTTTTGCAACCCTTTAGACCGATTCATGCATTATGATAATGGCAGAATCATCAGTCCATCTGAACAATTTGAGCAGTGCCTGTTGTAATGGATCCTTTAAAATCTGGGGTCGTTGTGATGCAGAGGCACATTGGCTCCTCCGTGTGATTTCATATTCAAAGCTATCTCCCACCCCACCGCGCTCCCCTTCATTTAATACTACTGACACACAGTGCTGTGAGTATTTTTATGCCTATGCATATAGGGGTGGAGAGAGTGGCATGTGTCTAGAAATGATTGTAAACCACTCTGACACAGAGAGCAGCAGCGATGTATTTCTCATTGTTCTCATTAGCATGGAATGTTGTTGCAGAAGCTTGTTGTATAAAACCTGCACTTGTCCTGGAGCCGGCCTCAGAAACGGGACGTGTGCCAAGCCTCTTGGGGTGGGTGGGCGTAGATTTCCACCTGCCACTGGCAGCCCCCTCTTCGATTGCTACTGCAAGGGTGACCCTGGCAAGATAGGCCTTCCTTGCGCACAAGCCGAACGCAATTAGGTGGCGGAGGCTGGTGGGAGAGGGGGGGGTATGTGTGTGTGGCAGTTAATTCCCGCCTGCATGGCTGTGTTTATCCTCTCATCCAGCCCCCTGAGGGGAGAAGAGCAGGCAATAATTAGCACAAATTGGAGTTGAATGAAAGCAGGTGGTGGTGGTGGGGAGTCAGCCCATAGCATCTCCGCTATAGAAAGGCCTGGGGAGCAGCAACAACGATCCATGTGCCTCGCTGGAGGCTGCCTTCCTCTTTCCCCCATTCAAGATTTGTTTTATTTTTGTTTAGCGACAGGAACATCTTAATTTGCATGTTCACATTCAAAATGATACTTGACTTTTTGTGTATGCTGAGTGACGTGCAGTTATGGCCCCTGGCATAAGTAGAAAGCTTTCTCATCCATTGAGGACCATGTGGACTCTTCCTTTTGCCCTTGCCCCACTTCCGCTGCTCTTTGCCCTGTGTTCATGGGGCTCAGAGCCACTAGTGCCAGAGTTCTATCATCTGAGTCAGAACACTGGTCCACGTATTGCCAGCAAGTGCACTAAAGCTACTGCCTTAAATGTAAGAAATCAGAGGTTACTGCAAGACTACTCTGTATGTATTATGTATCTGCCCACGTAATTCGCTCGTCATTTCGCAGAGATTTTACAGGCATGATAAAGCACACAAGAGCTGCTGAGGTTTAAGGGCAAGAAGCATCCTCAAACTATGGGGATGTAGGCAGTTATCTGTAGGCAAGACTGATGTTGGCACTTTCCCCCCTGGTGTGACTCCTGGGTCATTAACTGGACACACGTGTACCCCCCCCCCCGAAAGAGGGCAGGCACAGTAATTTAACCCACTTCTTCTGTCTGTAGTCCTGTCAACCTCCTTGCTGTTCTGTGTTCTGGTGCTAAGACCTATCATATGTGTTCATGTGTGTGTTCATGTGTGCAGCAAGAGGAAGGAAGGTATTTGCAGGCATGTTGTCCTGAACCAGGTGCAGGAAAGCTTAGTTGCTGCAGGCCCGGCAAAAGCGTTTGCCTGGGCTGCTATATGTTGGGCACAGGCTGGGGGGTCAGCGTACTGGGCTTCACGCTGCCTTGTGCTGCTGGGTTTAACTCTGTGTCACTGCGGTGCTGCATCTTCCTCTGTTGCCTGGTTACCTAATTCCCCAGCTCTGCAGAGCTGCTTGAGCTGAGATGCTGCTGCCGATAGGAGTGTCTCGTGTGACTCCCCTGTAATGTCTAATTGGAATGGAGATGGATGGTTTGCATTAGAGCAGAGACGGCTCTCGGACAAGGCAGCACTGAAATGGAGCTGGCTCTTGAATGGGGCTAGGCAGCTGCAGAGTCAAAAAGATAAGGTGGGGGCAGACCCTTGACTGTGAAAAGAAATGGGGAGGGGGGACTTGAGAGGGGGAATAAAGCTTTATTTGGGGGGTTGTTGTTTCTGCAGCGCCAGTCCAACAGCAATCTGCCTGTGCTCCATGTTTTAGGTGGAGCCTTGCTGGTTTACTTGATGAGCTGCCCCACAGCACCAGCACATGTAGAAAGGATAAAGGGGCAATTGCTTGTTTGCAAGCAACAGTGAACGCATTAAGCACAAGCCTTAGCAAGGTCCTGGTTCTGGGATCTGTTTCATATGGCATGCTCTCTTGGGCAATGTATCCTTTTGCCCTCATTCACGTTACAATAAAGTGGGGTGCAAAGGTCCTTCCAGCTGCTTTTTGAATTTGTATGTGTGAAATGTGCAACTGGCATGTGAACTCACTGGTTCCAGCCGGGCTGGTTTCTTACATTAAGCAGCCCATGCCCTCCAGAAAAGGGTAGGGTAGTACAGTAGCTTGAAGGTGGGGAGACCCTGGTTCAAATCCCTGCTCAGCTCTTAAACTCACTGGGTGCACAACTTACTTTTCACTCAACTTGTTGAGAAGCAGTTATTCCAGGGACACTTGGAAGGGATTAAGTCACGTTAAGTTCCTCAGAAGCACAGCAGGAGTTCCTCAAGGAGAACATGAGTACTGGTGGACAAGCTCCCCTAAAATACAGCTTGTTTATTATTAAGCATCTTCCCCTGCAGGGAAGCATCGGCTATGTTCTCTAGAGCAGCCTTTCCTGACCTTGAGTCCCCAGATGTTGGACGACAACTCCCATCATCCCTGACCACTGGCCCTGCTGGCTAGGAATGATGGGAGTTGTAGTTGAACAACATTTGAAGGCCCAGAGTTGGGAAAGGCTGCTATAATGTGCTCTCAATTTATGTGGGGCAGTAGTGGGGTCCAGAAGACCTTGCCAGTGTCCTGTGAGTGCTTGTCTTGGAACACAGGCCAGAACTTACTGCAGCTGTGGTCCATCGCAGATGTGAAGGAGTTCCTTGACAGACAAGGTGGATGGATGGATTCAAGTTACAAGAAAGGACATTCCGACTAAACATCAGAAAGAACTTTCTAACTGAAAGAGCTGCTTGACAGTGGAATGGTCTTCCATGAGAGGTGGTGGACTCTCCCTCCTTGGAGCTTTTTAAGCAGAGGTTGGATGGCCATCTGTCGTGGACGTTTTAATTGAGATTCCTGCATTGCAGGGGGTTGGGCTAGATGATCTCAGGGTCCCAACTCTAAGATTCTGTGATTCTATGATTCTGTGACTTTATTGTGGAAGAGGTTCCCTGAAGGTAGTCTGAAAACTGCAGGCAAGCATGTGAGATGTCAAGATCTCAGGGGTGCATGGCACCTTTTCAGCACCATTCTGGATCTCTCCTGACTGTAGCAAGAGCACCACCTGCTGATCCACCGGGGCAACAGCAGCCTAAGATTTCTGGGTGGCCTCCTGGTGCAACCAGCATGACTTTAATGAAGTTATTTATTGGCTACTGCCTCCAATGCTACCATCATGGTAGCAGGCGAGAGAAAGCCTGCTAAAAATGCCATTACTTTCTTTCAAGATTAAATGACAGGAATTGCTGACATTTGCTGCTGTTACCCCAGCTTTTGATTGGCAGGGGCAACAGCAAGCACATCTTTAATGCAATGGTATCCATTCAATTCTAGTTGTGCAATGAATAGTGTTCCAAAATGTCATTGTATATTCACATCAAAAGACTCATCTAGGCAGTTCAACAGGATCTGTCTGAACATGCCAAATGCATGTCTGAAACTATTGCTGTCTGTGCATATATACAGGAACCTGCTCCCATGCATGGATTTCCACAGCTAGGTCAGGATAACTAAGTATGCATAGCATCAGTTTTATTCTATTTTTTTGGAAGATTTATTTGCAGGAGACTTGGATTTCTGCTGTAAGGAGTTCTAAATTCTGTAGCCATAAAATGCAAATTCCGAGGTCAAAATACTTCATAAAACTTCACACACATTTATTCATTTGTCCTACCTTAGTCTATTTGCAAAAACTGGTGTTTCACAGAATCTGAAATTTTATGACAGTGTTTTGAAATAGTTCCCTGGGTGCTTCTCAAAAGAAAGGGGGGGGGAGTAGATGACTTCAGAATGCAGTGCTATATCTGTGCATGACTAAGGATGAAGTGGGCTGTTGAGCTTGAGAAAAGTCGTGTGAACACAAAGAGCCATATAATGCTCCTTCCTTGCTGGAAACACCATCTAGGTTCCACACCACCACTCCTGCTTTCCAGGTCATGACCAGACACTGCTAATGCACTTTTAAACTTTTGCCCATAATCATGACTACTACTAGTCAATGGCTACTAGTCACAATGGTTATGTTACTAGCAGTAGTGGAGGCATCATTCCTCTGAATATCAGCTGCTGGTGATCATGGATGGTGATCCATGTTCTGCTTGTTGTGGGCTTCACATAGGCAGCTGGTAAGAACAGGATGCTGGGCCTCACAGGGCCTTTGGGCTGATCTAACTGGGCTTGGATGTTCTAACCATTCAGATTACAAGTTTGGTTTTGGTTTCGAAGTTGGAAACATTAATATTCCACCAAGGAGCTTGAGGTGACATACTTGGTTCTCCCAATCCCCGTTTTATCCTCATGACCACCCTGTGAGGTAGGCTAGACTGATACAGTGATTGGTTGAAGGTCACCCAGTGAGCTTCATGGGCGTGCGTTCCTAGGTTCTACTCTGACCGCTATACCACACTACGGTTGCTACCAATTCTGTGCTGACAGATAGATTTTGTTCTGCGCAGCTGTGGTGATGCAGATATCCTGAGCCACTTGACGCATCACATATTTAGGTGTACACGAAAGATGGTTCAAGTATACATCCCGAAATGTATATGATGAATGCAAGAAACGCATAGGCCCCCTTCTGCAGGGAACTGTAATGGGTTGCAGCTCCTTGTTGAGGGTGCACTTGGCAGCAGATCTGGACTTGCCGTTATGTAACCAAGGCAGAAGGGATGGATCTCTTTAGAAACTCCTCCTGCTCCTTATCTGAGTCAGTGCATCATATTCTAGTACATTAGGAATGTAGCTCTTTTGCATGGCTGCTAGTTATGATGGAGAAAACACAGCTCTCATCCCTGAGCTTGCCCTCACTGCCCAGGCTGGACTCTTCTGGGAGCCGCTCTCTGATTGGCCCCTAACTGCTCTGCCAGCATGTAGCTGCACTTGCCTATGCCAGGCTCAGCCCTTCTAATGAGCAATGTTTAGCTTCTGCCTCTCCCAGGGAAAACACTAATTATGCGTCTATAAATAAAATATGGGCTGCTGCTGCTGTAAGCCGCATGTGGCATGCACACCAGGCAACTCTACGGAGGCAAATGATTGCACTGCTCCACCCAGCCCACGTGCAATTCCAGGGGTCTAGGAAGGGGCTCACAAGGGACAGAGCCTATTGCTGAGCAATTTGGGAGAGGGCAAATTTGGGAGTTTGGGAGATGTCAGTACAGCAGTATGATTAACACTAACCTGAGCCAATGGGAACTTCCTCCACCCCTATAAAAGCAGGTGTGAACCCCCCAATCCAGATACTGGAGGGGGCAAAGCGCCCCTATTCCTCACACCTGATGTGAAATGAGCCCCCTGTATCGCAACTTTCTGTTTGGAAAGAAACCATCCAACTGATTGCTAATTGCATGAATCTTGCCCCAGTCCTTTCCTTTCCCCATCAGAATTGCTTTATTCATTCCTTGTGGCATGGATTCAGTTGCTCTTAGCACTCGGCCAGCCATCAGTTGGACAGGGCCCACGCAAGGGCTATGCCAAGGGGAATCCTCTGAGCAAAGATCCTTCTTGTCTCTTGCAACAGAAGGTTGGGGATGGGCTCTCCCATTTGACTCTGCCCCTCTCAGTCTTCCGTCAAGTCTTGCTCTGTTTCCATACTTTCCCCCATAATGCTGGCTGTGGGACTAATAGTGGATCTTTCCCATTTAAGGAAAATATTTGCCATCTTTTCTCCTGCTTTGTGATTCTTGTGCAGACTGATGCACAGCAATCTGGCATGTGGGTCTTTTCCTGACATGGAAAGAAAGTGATGGGGTGGGAAACACTTAATTTCTGCATCTAGGGGTGCAGCAGAGTCAATTTTAAAAAATGTGATATCCTGTGTGGCCTTAAGCCCCATCCTTCAAGGCAGCTCATTCTGTCCTACAATCCCCACTCTGCTGGTTACATCCCATCTTCCCATAGCTACAGTGCACACACAGAAGTTGTTTTATGTGTCCAGATGGATGACAAATGCAGTGAAGGGCACAAAGGCGACTCACAAGGTTAAGGAGCATGCTTCCCTCCCCAAGCCCTGTGTTGGTCGCGCTCATGCATCCCATTTGCTGACTAGCTGTCCTGCTTCTTCTCCTGCTCTCTCTGCCAGCTATCTGGCGCCCCCTGACCTGCCACCCACTAGTCCCACCTGGCACTGCTGGGGTGCTTTGGCTGCTTTTTATCATTTTCCTGTTCCCCACCACAAGTGCTGGTAATTAGATCATAATTGTAATATTTGCATATTCATAACAGCTGAAATTAATCACATTTGCATAATAGTAATGAAAGGGGCTTCATTAATTACCGGCTTTTCCTCGAGTCTGTGCATATAAATGACTGCACAGAGTTCTCCATCATGGGTGCAGGATGACAGCGTTTGCATGTTCAGAAGGGTGAGCTGCAGGTTGGCACAATGATGAGGACCCTCAGTGTGTCACAGCATGGGGAGGAGGGGAGGAATGGCATATTTGGGGGGAGGCTACTGCTCTAATACTACTATAATAGTTGTGCAATCTTACATTGTGCATACAGAAGTCAATCAGACAGGTGTTCCCAGATGCACCTGTGGGCAGCAGGTTAGCTTGGGCAGCCCAGTGCAGCCCATGAGGCACACAGATTTCTGTCCTCCAATCTCATGCTGCTCCTCAGCCCTCAGTATCTGTCATCTGAGCTAGTTGCCTCTCTCTGCCTATGGTAGGGGCTGACCCTCTTGTTTAAAATTATGCAAAATGGAAACAGACCATTGCCTAACTCAGTGTTTTTCAACCTTTTTTGGGCAAAGGCACACTTGTTTCATGAAAAAAAACATGAGGCACACCACCATTAGAAAATGTTAAAAAATTTAACTCTGTGCCTATATTGACTATATATAAAGTAATTCTCTTGAATAGGAATCAAATAAACACAAAGAAAGTATTTTATAATTACTTTATTATGAAATAGTAAGTAAACAGAAATATGAAAAATTATAAAATACTTTATTCAGTGCGCAACCTGGGTCTGTTTGGCTGAACACAAAGCTGATATTCTGGCTGGAATTGAACGTTGCGGACCGTAGTCTGCTCAGCGGGGATTGATCCGCTGATCCCCACTGAGCCGGCGGATGACAGCTCCGTCTCCGCACTGTGTGCGGAGAGGGAGATGTCAGAGCCCCGCTGCTCTCTATGGGGAATCGGATGAGAGCGGACCGCCTGTCCGCTCTCATCCGATCCCATCCGATCTGATCCCCACCCAGGATGGATGGAAAATAGGGTGGACACAGTCCGGCGCCTGCCTAGTGGGCGAAAAGGTGACATTTTAAAAAAAAAATCTTTCGAATTTTTCAATTTTTCCCACGGCACACCAGGCAACATCTCGCGGCACACTAGTGTGCCGCGGAACAGTGGTTGAAAAACACTGGCCTAACTTAGTTTATTTAGAACAAACACATTTTTTGCAAGTGACAGTTTAACATGTGCAATCCAGAGGTCTGCCAGCTATCTACCCTCTGCAGAACCTATATGGGCTTCTGTATTGTGGGCTTTCTCAGACGCAGTGACTTCTTCAGAGGGACTTCAGAGCTGTAGTAACTCAACAGGCCAGATTGCTGTTGACCTGCAAGATGCTTCTCCTGTTGTGAGAGCACCACAATTTCCTCACAGTTAAAGCTGCTAGCTGTGTTTTTGGACAACTGAGACCTCCAGGTATGGGCAATATATAAAATCAGCTGACAGCAGGAACAACAACAACAACATCAGCTATGTTTCTTGTGCATCCAAAGGGCTAGGTGTGCAGCCTGGGAGTCATTTTGAACTCACAGCTGTCCATGGACGCACAGGTCAATTCTGTGTTGAGGGCAGCTGTCTACCAGCTCCATCTGGTATGCAGGCTGAGACCCTACCTGGCCGCAGACTGTCTGGCCAGAGTGGTACATGCTCTGGTTATCTCCTGCTTGGACTACTGCAATGCGCTCTACGTGGGGCTAACTTTGAAGGTGACCTGGAAACTACAACTAATCCAGAATGCGGCAGCTAGACTGGTGACTGGGTCCTGAAAAACCTACATTGGCTCCCAGTACATTTCCGGGCACAATTCAAAGTGTTGGTGCTGACCTTTAAAGCCCTAAACGGCCTTGGCCTGGTATACCTGAAGGAGCGTCTTCACTCCCATCATTCTGCCCAGACACTGAGATCCAGCAGCGAGGGCCTTCTGGCGGTTCCCTCATCGCAGGAAGTGAAGTTACAGGGAACCAGGCAGAGGGCCTTCTCAGTAGTGGTGCCCAACCTGTGGAATACCCTCCCACCAGATGTCAAAGAAATAAACAACTATCTGACTTTTAGAAGACATCTGAAGGCAACCCTGTTTAGGGAAGCTTTTAATATTTAATGAATTATTGTATTTTAATATTTTGCTGGAAGCTGCCCAGAGCGGCTGGGGAAACCCAGCCAGATGGGTGGGGTATTATTATTATTATTATTAATAATAATAATAATAATTAGTCAGCAAGCAAGACAATTTTGTTTGGTGTTCCAAGTACCTACTGAAATGTGCCAGTGATATCTTTGCACAAGTCCCTCCCTTCCTACCACCAGAATTTTGTACTCCCTGCAACTTTCAAAAGCTCTCCTCCTCACTTCTTTAATAGCTGGTTGTTGTTTTTGTATGTGCCCTTCAGTGCTGATGCTATGGGAAATTGCTGTATATTTTGTCAAGACCGTTTGTCTGTCTAGCCTAGTATTTATTACCTACCTTGGCAGTGGCTCTCCAACGCCTCAGGCAGAACACTTCCACGTCTGCTGCTACTGGATACTTTTAACTGTAGGTGCTGGGGCTGGGGCTGGAGCAGCAGAATCTACAGCCCTGATCCAAGACATCCCTCTGCATCCTGCCATTACATGAGTGAGATCCTCCTGCTGTTTATCTTGGCATCAGAAAAGCTACATTCAAGACCACTTCAGCAGCAGGCAGGTCCTCTTGGGCCATCACAACCTGTGTTTTGGTTTCT
Organism: Podarcis vaucheri; assembly: GCF_965113315.1. NCBI lineage: Eukaryota > Metazoa > Chordata > Lepidosauria > Squamata > Lacertidae > Podarcis > Podarcis vaucheri. The sequence continues at coordinate 57,252,206 of NC_138764.1, forward strand.
TCTGCAGCAGGAGTGGAGAGTTGTCAGAAATATTAGCAGTTTCTTGGCTCTGAGGAACCAAGGTGCATGCTTGAGAATAATCAGCTTGCTTCAGTCTAGCACCCCAGGAGGCAAACAGCATTTAAAAACCTAATTATAGGACCTTTTCTACACAATTGGATTTTTCATGAGTTGTAACTCATCTGTAGTGATGCAGGATCCAAACATTTTCTCTTCCAGCACTTCTGATACAGGGATATCACATTTTCTGAGCATTCAGAATGCATCATCTTGTACCTGGGAAAATGCAGTTCTTTCCTTGCATGGTACAATTGCCACTGCCAAGTACCACTTGTGGACACCTAATGGATAACACCTGTGGCACAAATGGAAATGGGTAGACCAACTCACTCTGTCATAATTTAGTGATTTTGTTTTTGTAAAATTGTTGTTGTTGTTATGTTACTGCTCTCACACTTGATGGGTGTATCACACTTGTGTGTTAGTGTTGAGGTGGAGCAAGCGACTAGAGGGGTCAGTTTACAGAAAAAATGTGAGTAAGGGGCACCGTGTATACAAGGTTAGGGAGCAAGCGAATAGAGACTTTTCATGATACTAGAACCTGGGTCAATCTAATGGAAATGTTGGAAGATTCAGGGCAAATAAAAGGAAAGTACTTATTCACACAGTTAAAACAATATAATTCTCTACTTTATCCTCGATGAATTTGTCTAACTCCCCTTTGAAAGCTGTCATGGTTGGTGCCCATTGCTATAATTCTCTACCATAAAATACGGTTAGACAAATTCATCAAGGATAAGGCTATCAGTGACAAATGGGTGAGTGCTATTGTGTTCATTTCCTTTTAAGCTTTTTATATGCACCTGGTTGTCTACCGGAATGCTGGTCTAAGATGGGCTTTTGGCCTCATCCAACAGGGTTCATCTTATGCCTCATTTAAGCCTTTTTTTGAAAAAGAAGAGGTTAGCAAGGCTACTCAATCTACAAAAATGTAGTCATCTTAGGGACTTCATGTCAGCCAGCATATTTCATCTCCTACATTAGAGAATGGACTTAGCCTTATCTCTTGATCAATGCCAGATTTCCAGTGTGATGTGCTCTCTTTTTTCTAGGAGGTTATGCCTATTTTTTTTTTATTTTAAGAAAAGGTTTCACACATTGTTTGACCAGGACACAGGGAGGCAATGCATCTAGTGTGTCAACTAGACAGAGACAAATGGTCTCTAGCTCTAACAGGATGCTTGCAAGCCTTTGCCTCCTTCAGAAGAAGTTGGCTTCCAGTGGGCAAGCTAAGCTGTACTGAGGGGTAGAAGCAGAGTGCACTGGGATGCACTCTATGCACTAGTGGTACAGTGGTACCTCTGGTTAAGTACTTAATTCATTCCAGAGGTCCGTACTTAACCTGAAACTGTTCTTAACCTGAAGCACCACTTTAGCTAATGGGGCCTCCTGCTGCTGCTGCGCTGCCGGAGCACGATTTCTGTTCTCATCTTGAAGCAAAGTTCTTAACCTGAAGCACTATTTCTGGGTTAGCGGATTCTGTAACCTGAAGCGTATGTAATCCAAGGTACCACTGTATTAGCAAAGGTAGGTAGTTCTCAGGCCTGGTCCAGACTTTGCACTCTTCCGCCACCATTTTATGTTTCTGCAGGCTCAAAATCCCTGCCGTTGTTGGAATTCTCATCAGTATTTGATAGAAATCTGATTTCTAAGCATGATCGAATGACTTATAGAGAATCTGATGGCTGCTGTCACCTGCTGGTCTCTTTGTGGTGTGGAAACTGCCTGCTGGCAAAATGACTCCTCTGATCTATGGAAGTGAGGATCAAGAAACAGGTGGTTGAGGAAAGAAAGAAAGAAAGAAAGAAAGAAAGAAAGAAAGAAAGAAAGAAGCTGTGTGTCTGAGGAGAGACCAAAGGGTTGGTTCCTTGCATCACCTCTGGTTCTCAGTTAGGAAGGTGTTCCCATAGTTAGGGTTAGATAACAGCTCTTCAGAGACTCCTCCATTTTCATTTATAGGCTACACACCGCAGAGCCTTGCTAATTAGATGCTGGAGAAGGTGACATGACACCCCCCTCCAGGGTGGCTATCTAAAGAATTTTTAACTGAGTTAAGATTAAAAAAGGATGTGTACAAAAAATGGAAAAGGGGGGAAACCACCAATGAGGCATTCAAACAAATAGCCAGCACGTGTAGACACAAAGTCAGAAAAGCTAAAGCATAGAATGAACTCAAGCTTGCTAGAGAGGTTAAAAGCAACAAAAAAAGGCTTTTATGGGTATGTTCGTAGCAAAAGGAAGAACAAAGAAACAGTGGGGTCACGCCAAGGAGAAGATGGTGAAATGCAAACAGGGGACACAGAAAGGGCTAAACTCCTCAATGCCTTCTTTGCCTCAGTCTTCTCCGATAAAGAAAACAATGCCCAACCTGAAGAATTTGGAGCAAATGATTCAGCAGAGGAAACACAGCCCAGAATAACTAAGGAGATAGTACAAGAATACTTGGCTAGTTTAGATGTATTCAAGTCTCCAGGGCCAGATGAACTGCATCCAAGAGTATTAAAAGAACTGGCAGATGTGATCTCAGAACCACTGGCAGTCTTTGAGAATTCCTGGAGAACAGGCGAAGTCCCGGCAGACTGGAGGAGGGCAAATGTTGTCCCTATTTTCAAAAAGGGGAAAAGAGAGGACCCAAATAATTACCGCCCAGTCAGTATGACATCAATACCAGAGAAGATTCTGGAGCAGATCATTAAGCAAACAGTCTGTGAGCACCTAGAAAGGAATGCTGTGCTCACCAATAGTCAGCATGGATTTCTGAAAAATAAGTCATGTCAGACTAACCTGATCTCGTTTTTTGACAGAATTACAAGCCTGGTAGATGAAGGGAACGCAGTGGATGTAGCCTACCTTGATTTCAGCAAGGCATTTGACAAGGTGCCCCATGATATTCTTGTAAAGAAGCTGGTAAAATGTGGTCTTGACTATGCTACCACTCAGTGGATTTGTAACTGGCTGACTGACCGAACCCAAAGGGTGCTCATCAATGGATCCTCTTCATCCTGGAGAAGAGTGACTAGTGGGGTGCCACAGAGTTCTGTCTTGGGCCCGGTCTTATTCAACATCTTTATCAACGACTTGGATGATGGACTCAAGGGCATCCTGATCAAATTTGCAGATGACACCAAACTGGGAGGGGTGGCTAACACTTCAAAACGACCTTGACAGATTAGAGAACTGGGCCAAAACAAACAAGATGAATTTTAACAGGGAGAAATGTAAAGTATTGCACTTGGGCAAAAAAATGAGAGGCACAAATACAAGATGGGGGACACCTGGCTTGAGAGCAGTACATGTGAAAAGGATCTAGGAGTCTTGGTTGACCACAAACTTGACATGAGCCAACAGTGTGACGCGGCAGCTAAAAAAGCCAATGCAATTCTGGGCTGCATCAATAGGAGTATAGCATCTAGATCAAGGGAAGTAATAGTGCCACTGTATTCTGCTCTGGTCAGACCTCACCTGGAGTATTGTGTCCAGTTCTGGGCACCACAGTTCAAGAAGGACACTGACAAACTGGAACGTGTCCAGAGGAGGGCAACCAAAATGGTCAAAGGCCTGGAAATGATGCCTTATGAGGAACGGCTAAGGGAGCTGGGCATGTTTAGCCTGGAGAAGAGGAGGTTAAGGGGTGATATGATAGCCATGTTCAAATATATAGAAGGATGTCATATAGAAGAGGGAGAAAGGTTGTTTTCTGCTGCTCCAGAGAAGCAGACACGGAGCAATGGATCCAAACTACAAGAAAGAAGATTCCACCTAAACATTAGGAAGAACTTCCTGACAGTAAGAGCTGTTCGACAGTGGAATTTTCTGCCAAGGAGTGTGGTGTAGTCTCCTCCTTCGGAGGTCTTTAAGCAGAGGCTCGACAACCATATGTCAGGAGTGCTCTGATGGTGTTTCCTGCTTGGCAGGGGGTTGGACTCGATGGCCCTTGTGGTCTCTTCCAATTCTATGATTCTATGATTCTAGGTCACACAAACCCATTGAGGCAAACATTTCTTGCTGGTGTCTGGGCCTAGAAAGGCAACACAGTATGAACAAGGGTTTGCTATGGGCCCCCAAAATCTGTGAGAAGCCACCTGAGTGACAAGCCCCTGGCACAGTAGGGTTGCTAAGAGAGTCTTGTATGTGAGAACAGCCTGGATAGCTCAGTTGGTTAGAGTGCAGTGCTGGTAATGCCAAGGTTGCAGGTTGGACTAGATGATCCTCAGGGTCCCTTCCAACTCTACAACTCTGTGATTTTATGAGGGTGGGAATAGACTCCAGAAAGAAGCAGTAAGAGTCTCTCTTGTGCTACAGAGGAGCAGTGGCTGGTTCTGGGTAGAAAGGAGGAATGCCAGGGAGTTCAGAGCCCAGCCTCTTTTTCCCATATGTGCTGGTGTTGATGGCTGGTTGCCTTCACGCTGGGAACTAGTTGTGTCCCCCCAGGACAAAGCTAAAAGTGGTGCTACCCAGAGAGCATGTGGGAGCAGCCTGTGTGCTGGAGGCTGCTGGTGCAAACAGATGGTCTTCAGCCTGCATCCATGTTCCCACTGAGGCTCCCCGAGGGAAACCAGAGTCCTCTGTCTGTCTCTCTCTCTGCTCCCTCCCCCACACTTCCATAGCCCACAGAGGACCTTGATTCCTCTGCAGAAGGGCAATTAGATAAATATTTCAGTGATGCAGAACTCTCTGAAATTGTGCTGCCTGATCCATTGGTGGCTTGTGGGATGTATGCTTAAAAATAGAGAGCAGCAGGAAATGAACCACACCAAAAGACATGAAAGGGAAGGCCCCTTCTGGAAGCTGCCATGCTGGACAGGAGCAAATGGATTCCAGACTCCTGGATCCTTTGTCTCTTGGGAAAATCAAACTCCAAGGGATTCCGCAGATGGAAGCAAGGGTCTGGTTTCAGCAGCGCATACCCTGTCCATCTTTACCCTGTGGTCTCTGCAGTGAGAAACTGGCACTACAGTCCCGTAGTTGCCCATATGAATTGAAAGCCCTTGGGCTACAGGTTCCTTCTTATCCCCCTGGGGTCATTACTAACTCCTTCTTATCCCTGCTCTGAGTAAATCAGCGTGAGAGGCAGATTATGGCAGCTAAAGACTCTAAATTAGATGCTAATTGCTCTGGTAGTGACTGCAAAGTCCTGATGCTGCAGATAAGGGAGTGCCCCTGCTTCTGTCATTCCAATGACAGTGCTGGCATGCTTTCTGAAGCAGCAGTCACACTGCAGAGGGTGGGTGGCTTTAACTGACCATGGAAGAAAGCAGTTGTGGGGGCCTTAGGTATTAAAAGCAGCTGCCCTGGATCTCAGCCAGAAAATCAGAGTTAGGGAATCCCAGTTTGTCTCTCCTTAGCAAAATGCTGGGCTTCTGGCAAGAAAACCAAGACACACGTGGGGCTAGCATTCAGTCCTTGCCAACTGCTGCTAAGTAAGGCCACATTTGTGGAAAGGAACAGCAACAAGTTGAGGCTGTAGGGCAAAACTAACCCAAAAGCTTTTAAAACCATCTGTTCTTCTCTTTTCCTAGGACCTGCTGTGACTTATAGAGTTCTTCCAGTTCTTGCTGATTATTTTGCCAGGTGTCTCGTGCTGACCCGACTGAAATAAAAATTGTGATGTTCTAACTCAGGGATGAGGAACCCATGGACTCTCAGCTGCCATCAGCCCCGGCCAGCATGGTCAATGGTCGATGATGGGAGTTGCAGTCCAACAATATCTGGAGGGGCACAGGGTATAGATCTATGATCCAAGTCAGGAAGATGTTGATGGACTACAACTCTCACCATCTCTAACTATTGCCTATGCTGGCTGGGGCTGATGGGAGGTGGAATGCAAACAACATCTAGAGGATGCCATGTTGGTTGTTTCTGATCTAGCTTGCTACAGACAAAAGACCAGAGTAGTCAAGACAACACATGTTTCTCTTTGTCACCCTTTGCATCCAAATTGCAGAAAGATGCCCGTAATTCCTAGCCATACTCAAACTGATTGCCAATGGCATGGACAGGATGACAGTGGAACTTGAAAAGCCAAAAGATTATTTCAAGATCTTAATGGCTCAGCCCTCTGCAAAGATACAGGAAGAAGTAGGGATACCTTATATGGATATCCTAGTTACCAATTGTGCTGCAGCTCACTGGGGTTGGCTGGACAGGAACTCATAAGCATTAGATTTTAGTGTGAGTGGTTCATATGCTGAGGCCAGGAAAACCCTAGGGATCCTGGATAAGAGCACCCAGTTGTATTTGCACACTTCTAATTCCATTTTTGGATCTTCTCAAAACCTTGGTTTTTACAACGAAGTAAATTTAGCTACTAAGGCATACATTTTTACTAGTGTTAGATTTAAATGCCATTTGTGCCAAAGGAACTGTGATCTGTGCAGAACTAGTAAACCAGAGTGTCTGGCATGTGGGGGAAGAGCAAATCTGGAAATTGCTTGTGGGTCCAGCATCAGAGGCTGGGCATCATTGGGACAGAATCCCAAGGGGTTTTGGAGTATATTTAGGGTTTATTCCTTCTGAATGGCTGGTATTATCCCCATTAAACTGCTGGATCTTTAAAGCTGTTGAGCTTAGGTAATGTGACAACCAGATCTCTCTCATTCCAGTACAGGGGAGCAGTGAGGCACCCCACGACTACTTGTGATGGTCACATTGGGATGAAGGAATAGCTGCTCCACAGAGGTGACTAATGTAATCCCCATGCCATCTGCTGAAAGCCAGGCCCAAACACATGGATAATCAACAGGGCTGAAAAGTGATTAACAATCTAACATGCCTCCCGCCCCTTAGCGATTTCAATAAACACCTCCGCTTTTTGCTCTGTGCTGACATTGACAACGTCCACAGACTGATCAAGTGATTTCTAGTACTTGGTAATTACTGGTGTTTATTTCTGGAGCTGACTACAAGGAGAAGCTGTCAGTCTTTTGATGCTCCCATTTATTAGCAAGGCCTGGAGCGGGCAGATTTTCACAAGTCCTTAGCAATGGATGGAGCTGGAAGCTGAGTCAGAACATCTCGCGCAGTATTGTCCACAATAACATCAGCAGTGGCTGTCCAGAGTTTCAGACAGGGGGCATTCCTAGCCCTACTTGGACATCCCAGGATTGAACCCAGGACATTCTGCATGCAAGGAGGCCAGAAAGGCTCCAGGTCCCAGCAGTAGTGAAAGCATTTCGAGAAAGGTGATCTAGTCCCCAGTAGTGTCACCTGGGGAATGAGAGAAGCACCTGCTCCCCACTGACCCACTCTGCTTATCAACTGCCTCACTGTGTGTGGAGGCTGCCCTCTCCTGTTTAGCTCAGGGATTGCAGGCCACCTCGCCACAGAAATCTCATAGTTTGACAGAAGAGCAGCAGAATGGATCTGCTTCTTACAGGTAGCTGGGTGCAAGCCATCCTTTCCCAACTTCGTGTCCTCCTGATGTTTTGTACCATCTCTGGCCATTAGCCATGTTGGCTGGGGCTGATGGGAGTTCGAGTCTTTAAAAACCAGATTGAGTGATACATGCCATGGGAGGCAGACTAGGATTAACAATTTAACTGGGTTAATCATGAGGGATTGGAAAACACAAATAATTTACTGGTTTATGAATTGCTTCCCATGAAATCATCCCTGCGTGGTTAACACTATCAGGCTCAGTTTTCTAAGGAGTGCAGTGTCCCTTATTGAATTAACCCTTTTTAACACAAAACAAGATATACTAGCAGAACACCTCAGATATGCCAGAGGAGCCCTTACACCAGCAAAGGAACAGCTGAAAGGGAGAAGAGTCATGAATGGGACGTGGGCAGGAGAGAGGAGAAGCAGCACACAGAGGTCCTATGTCCCTCTTCAGTCCCTGGCTATGATCCTGTTGACAGTGGAATTTGCTCTCTGTACATTCTCAGTGAGGATGAACTGACAGCTGGGAAACAGAAAAAAGATGTGCCTGTCATTATTGAGGATATTTCTAACACAGGGGCTCTGAAGCAGAGCGGTGCGTTTAATCAACTTCTTTGTGAAGCGATAAGAAATGAAGACCCATGATATCAAGTGAAACCTCTTTCTTAATATGCAGACAAATGCACCACAAAGCAAAAGGGGACTTGGTAATATAACCATGCAATTTGAGTACATAATAGACCAAATCACTGAGCAAGGAGAATTTTAAGAAGAAAAGAAAAATAAACTCTACCGCAACCCTTGAGCTGAAATTCCTCTCTCTCTGACTTCAATGGGAATTCTTTTTAAAAAAGAAAAAAAGAAAAACAGCCATCCTATATGGATGACTGCCCCCACCATCAAGCCCCCACAAAAAAGTTAGGGTATGGTGTGTAACTCAACAACCAGTCACAGCACAGCATCCTCACATGGGCAGACCATAATTCAAATGACGGGGTACACAGCATGGGGCTGTATCTCTGGCCCCATGTTTTGCAGACAGGGTGGGTTTTTTGGGTGATAGGGAACTATCCTTGTCAGTGCTTGGCCACTCTTCAACACCTTTGCTGTGCAGGATTACAGAAGCAGAACAAACTTCCGCTGCGTGCACAGTGTTTCACTTCAACTTTTAAGGTGGAAGTATCCTCTGTCACGGTAGTCTCCTCCTCTCCATCCTGGGCATGAGCACTGGCTGAGCACCCAGGCGGCATTGCTTCCTCTTCTCTGTCAGTCCATTACAAACACCTATTGTGCATGCAGTTCCAGGTGTACCTGGTTTGCAGGGGCAAGCCTATAGCCGTCCCATGGTCAGGCTGAATAAGGCTCTTGTTGTGTGTGTTGTGTGTCTGGGGCAATGCAGGAAACGTACTGGGGGCATGTCTTTATCATCATGAGTTAATTGGCTACCTTCATGCATGAGTGGTATGTTGATATTGTTGTTGGCATAGTGCCCAACTGGTGGAGTTTCCAGGGAGGCTTATGTGTGTGTGTTTTATATATTTTCTAGCTGTGTGTTTCTCCCTTTTCCTCCTATGCTGAACACATGTTGTATATGGTGGGCATTCCCCCTGGTGTTGTGGCATTTCTCCCCCATGTAATGTGAGTACATGCTTGGCTTGCCCATTCTTAGAGCCAGGAGATGTTCAGTACACTTGCCAGACTTGTCCTACTCTGAGCTTCTCCTGTTTATGCACACACATGGTGGTGCTGGCTCCTTCTTGCGTTGAAGTGAATCATAAACATTGGCTGTACTAGCCAACTGGTCTCTTTCAGGCAGCGCTGCTTGTGAAGTCTTCACACATATGCCAAAGCTATTTTGAGCTCTTCCAACTAGAGTGGAAAAGAGGACAGGGAAAATGTGCTTACAGGAAGGAGTGGAAGATCATCTGCTCCGGCTACTTGTTCCTCGCTTTGCCCTGTGCCATTGCAGACGGTGAGAATCGGTTACACCTTCCAGTTACCACAAAAGCTTCAAGTGAAATAATTGTAACTAAGGGGGCATTCCCTGTACCCCACTCACACTCCTTTCACTGGAACATCAAGGTCAACAGCATTTTCTGAATAAAAAGCAGATTTGCATATATTTAAATAGGTGCATTCAAGTACTACTTGTTCTACACATTCAACTACTATTTTTCTTTTTCTTTCTTTTAAAGCAGTCTGCTATAATAAAATTAAAGTTCATTGAAGCAGTCAAATGTGAAACATTGATGACAGGAGAGCCACATCATAAACTACAGATAAGTAATTTTCAATTACAAATGTGGTTGGTGAGAAGTTGTCTTTCTAGTGTCATTAAAAAAAAAGGAAAGGAAAGGAAAACTTGAAAGCAGAGCTGAAAGCATTATTCCATTAATTGGCATGATTAATCAAATGCATTAACCACAGTTTAAACATGTGGATTTTAAAAATCAAATATTAATTGGAACTCTCCCTTATGGAAGAGTTTCATTGCTGGCAGCATTGTTTCAAACAATCTCTGTGTACTTCTTGATTCAAGCAATGTGGCTTGAAATGTAAAGTATGTGTTTGGAATGTTTTACTGAGAGCAACTATTTTATCCAATAAATATCTGCAAAAGATACTATGTATGTCCCCAATTTAGTTATATGTAATTGATTGAATAGGGCAATTAGTATAGGCTGGGGTGGGGAGCCTCCAGCTGGTGGTCCAATTTTGGTCCAGCAGGGGTCCCAATTCGGCCTGCCTGCCTGCCAGGCTGCTCCTGACAACCACGGCCACCTGCCCTACATTTAACATCATATGTGGTGCCAGGTGTGGGGCAGGCACCGGTGTAGCATCAAAGGAGCAACTGGGAGCTTAAAGTGAGTTCCTGATTGTTTCTTTACTGGAGCAGGAAAAGGGAACCACTGCTGAAGTGGGGGGGGGGGACCTCCTCTGTTTTAGCAGCAGTCTCAGTGCAAAGTGCTGCGTGCTTCTGGAGCTAGCCACTTTGAAGGTGTGCTGGGAGTGCATCTTCAAAGAGGCTCACCACCTGATGTCATTGGGATGCTAGGTGACTGACCTATAGGCAGTTCCATCCACTTATTGAATTTGGCCTTCAAAGGGTAGGGCAGACATAGATCTGGTGTGCCAAGAAAAAAAACAGTTCCCAGTGCTAGATATAGACCAAAATAAAATAAAATAATCCGTAGGCAGATATTAGTGCTGGCTCTAGGTTTTGGAGTACCTTCAGTGGGAGGCGCTCTTTAAACCACTGCATATTTGCTTTCTCTCTCCCTCTGGGTCCCGTCTGCACAACCACACAGAGGGAGAGAAGGCGGCAAGGGGAGTGTGCTGCTCCAGTTCCTCAGTCTTGTTACTGTTTGCATGTTTGAAGGAGAATAGGGAGCTAGGGAAAAAGAAGCAGTGCCAGGAGGCTGTGGGAGGTGGCAGTGCACCTCCTGGTGTAGTGTGGGCTGCAGCATATGCCCAGTGATGCCAACTCCTGCCAGATAGATACTCAGTTATGACAATCCCTTTGCTGGTGCACAGCTGTATACTCTGTGTTATGTCAACAGATTTAGATTTGAAAATGTTCAGGGATTTGGGTAATGAATAGAGAAACCGATGTGCTAAAGGGCAACCCAGGAAGCATGAAGAATCCTTTTGAGAAAGGTGTAGAGGAAACTGCTGTGCTAGAATTGATGGGTCAGAACAGTGGTGGATTATGCTGCGACGAGGGGGAATGTTTCCATTCTTTTGGTAAAGCACCTTGGGTTGGGTCTGGAAAGGAACGGGCAGCCAGTGATGCTGTTTTAAAACCAAGGGGTTATATGTGCTCAGAAGGAAACCCCAGCCAATAATCTGGCAGCTGCGTTTTGGACCAACTGATGTTCCAAGTCATCTTCAGGGGCAGCCCTGTGTAGAGTGCATTACAATAATTCAATCTGGAAGTTACTAGCGCATGGAGCACAGTGGCCAAGTCATCTCTGTCCAACAGGGACCGCAGGTGATGAAGCAACCGTAACTAGAAAAAGGCACTCCTAACCACTGAGATCACTTGAGTCACCAGTGACAGTGTTGCTTCCAGGAGCATCCACAAGCTGCAGACCTGCTCCTTCCAGGGCAGCGCAATCTTGTCCAGGGCAGGCCATTTCCTTACCTCCTGGTCACATAAGACATTCATTTCAGGATTCAGATTCAGTTTATTGGGCCACATCCAATGCATCACAGCCCTTGAGCACTGGTTCTAACACCTCAACTGCATTTCCTGATTCAGACAGAATAGAGAAGCAGAGCTGAGTGTCATCTGCCTATTGGTGGCACTTCATTCCAAATCTCCCTATGACAGCTGCCAGAGGCTTCACATAGATGTTAAATAGCATGGGGGACAAGATAGAACCTTGTGTGACACCACTTTCTCAATGCTTGCTCGAAATGGTCCTTGAAGTAGGAGAGGAACTACTGGAGCACACTTCCCCCCACCTCCTTGAGATGCTCCAGAAGGATTCTGTGGTCAACAATATCAAAAGCTGCTGGAAAAATCCAGGAGGATGATCAGGGCCACACTCCTTGCCATCTCTCTCCCAATAAATGGCGTCAACTAGGGCAACCAAGGCAGTTTCAGTGCCATGACCAGGCCTGAAGCCAGACTGAAATGCATCCAAATAATTAGCTTCCTCCAAGCATGCCATCCAAATAACCACCTTGCCCCAAAAGGGGATGTTTGCCAGTGGGCGATAGTTGTTTAACACTTCTAGGTCCAAGGTGGGGGTGCACCACTGCCTCCTTCAAGGCAGATGGTATCTCCCCCTTCTCCAGGGAAGTCCTAATCACTGGACCCACCCAGTCAACCCCCTGTGACTAGCTCTAAGAAGCCAAGATGGGCAAAGGTCAAGGAGGTAGGCGGTCTGCCAAACTTTTCCAAGCAGCTTGGTCAAATCTAGTCTAGATACCTCCAACGGATTGCTCAGCAGCAGGCCTCTGAGGAAAACCATATGTTTGTATCTGATGTGTGGTAAAATCCTTCTTATTACTCGGCAGGGTGGCACAGACAACCTGCCCAAAGCCCCCCTTATTCACCCCAAGGAAGTTTGGTCTGCATGGGCTCAAACAGCTGATTTATGAAGTGGTGAACTCTTGTTAATGATTGTCTATAGTGTCTACAGTTGTAGTGAATCGGATGGGGGTGGTGATATACCGATGGAATCTGAATCCTAAACATTATTCTTAGTTAATGATTCTGCTTACAGTGCACTGTTTTTAAGAAACTGTCAAGTTCTGTTTAGTTTTGATTTTATTTGGAACAAATATTGCTTCTCTTTTAATGTATCCCAATTTGTACCATGCCTTCCTTATTAAAGGAACACATGTCAACTTCTCTGGTGATTATTTCAAGGGATCTTGTTGAATGTGCATTAGCTGAACAGGGCCCTTACATTACTGAATCAACAAGTCCTAAATATTTACTACAAGTCCCAAGATATTCATAGGAAGCTTCCTTATACCAAGGCAAACCATTTGTCCATCTAGCTCCATATTGTGTACACCAGTAGTAGCCAACCTGATGCCTTCCAGATGCTATGGACTACAGCTCACATCACCCTGTCCAGCATGGACAATTTCCATGGATGATGGGTGTTGTAGTCCACAACATTTTGAGGGCACTACGTTGGCTATCACGGTCCACACTAACTGGATGCAGTCCCCCAGGGTTTCAGAGATGAGTCTTTCCCAACTCTAGTTGGAGATGCTGGGGACTGAAGCTGCAACCTTCTGAGCTACATCCCTGAAGTCCAGAGCATAGCACATTTGCTGCTTTATCTAGGTGAAACTGAAGAAGGAGCCACTTTTTTAGTATGTGTGGGATCATAGTGCTGACATCACAAGCACCTGCTACTTTTAGTAGTTAAATAAGTCACTGGAATGTTAGCACCTTTTCCCTCTTCACTGAATGTTCCTTTGTTTCCTGGGTGTTCCTATCTGCTGTAATGAGAGAGAGTTCCTAGTAGCACTGTTTTTTGTTTTTCCAGTGGCCACTGGTTACAGGTCAGGGGTGATGGGAAAGGCTTGATGAGCAGCATCAGGCCCACAGACTGGTGATTCACCACCACCACTTTGAGTAGGCTGGAGAGCTGGACAGACTGCCCCTAGCAAATTTCCCTCTGCTGCCCACAGTAAGGAGGCCTGTTGCTGCCTTACAGTTTCCAGAGATGGACAGGTTCAGGTATCTGTCAAGTCTGCTTTGATCACCACCACAAACAACTGGATTAAGGTGGTTTGTACTTTGCCTTTGGTCTTTGCTATCAGTCCATCTGACTTGTTTCCATCAGCTACAGCTCTTGGCCACCCTCATTGGGAGATAGGTGGTAAGGTGAGGGATCTCACCTGGACAGAAATACTTTCTCTGTTCCTGAAGAACACAGCACCATCCAGTACACAAAGCATTCTCTGTCTGCTTTGCCAGGTCCCCTTCCTTCCAGTATCAAACTCTGGACGTCTGATAATTTTCAAACAGAAACTCACACCTGGTCTTGGTGAGAATGCCTAAGCACACCCTAAACACTTGATCCCTGCTGTTTGGGGTGGTAGAGCTGCTGCAGCAGAAAAGTGGCAGGTCAAGCAAAGGGTTAATACCCCCTCTCCCTTGCTATTTCTCTGCTAGAAATCATCCATCAGAGAAACAGACTGTCCAGACTTCTTACAAGTTTTTTGAGCACTGCTGGATAATCAGCAGCCGTCCTGCAGATGCCCAGCTGTGGGTTAAGCCAGAGACGGCCTGCCACTTTGTTCTACCCTCTTTCTTCCTTAACCTTGCAGGACTCTGCACCCAGTTACAAATACTCTCCACTGGCCTCTTTCACTGCTGTGCTGGAATCAACTCTTCACTGAATGTGCAGCTCATGCCCACAGAAAAGTCTATTTAAATTAAATCACGTTGCATGAAAGAGAGAAAAAGAAAGACGAAAATGATCAAAGCTGTGTTTTGAAATATAGCCAGAGATAAGAGCGAGCTAATAAACTGAGGGCCACAAGATTGATCTCCCTGCAGAGTCCTTCATCCCTTTTGCCAGGATATTAGACGCAAAAGCAAAGCAGATGATGGCTTTGCCTTTGCCGCAGGGGCTAGGCTGGGCATTCAGTTATCTCCCCTGTCCTCTCCCAAGCCGAGGTTCGTAATCCCAAGGACCGACTACAAGCCCTGGGTACCTTGCGAGTGCATGGCATCTTTTTATTAGTCCTGTTAAGGAGAGCAGAATAAGCTGGAATAAGAAAGAGCCACTGAGCTAATAAAAAGTAGTGATACTGAAGTGGCCTTTTGATCTGTCCGTAGCGCTTTCCCTGCTTCACAGCATTCCTTAGGCCAGGGAGCCTTTGGACTAAAAAATTAAATGGCTAGATAGGCAAAAGCAAGAGCTACAGCAAGGGAATCTAGCCATTCTCTCCAGGAAGAATTCCAGATGCCTTCCTGGCTCACAGCCACACTTGGGCTGATGGACTTTTCTCCTTCAGCTAAAGATCATGGATTTCCTGTTCTCACCTCCAGCTTTTGCTGCCTTGTCCTGTGTAGATGTGACAAAGTCCATTGATTCAAATTGACCTAAGGGTGCCTAACTACATCAGGCGATTGGTTGGCTGGAGTCTACTGCTGGGCATCTGCTTGGGGTCAATGACATGGTTATTTCTGAGTCCTATTAAAACCATCCAGCCTCTAGACTCCCTCTGGAAGGGTGAGAATTTCAGCATTTAAGAGGTCCAGGAATGATTTACAGTAACAGGTGCCCACAGTAGTAGCAGGGGAACTGTGGCAGATGAACTGTCAGGCCCAGGTACCAGATGGTAAAGAAACAAAGCCCCAAATTTGCTACTTAAGCCAATCTCATGCAATGTTCGCATTTCACACACAATCTGAACTTGTGATCGGGAGGAAGAGGATGGTCAGCAGGAGGAACAGTGGAGGAACAGGATGGGAAGCAGAGTGGCTTCAACCTATCTCTGGTATTTAAGGGTGCAAGTGGACATTGCCTTTGGCAATCCCTTCTTCCCTTGACTTCTTGGTCAGAGGTTTGCATGCTATTGACAGTCATGCTCTTGCAGCTCTGGAGAGGCTTCATTTCTAAATCACCAGTCAGACTTGGGCTGCAATCCTAAACATAATTACTTGAAACTGGATGCAAATTGAAATTAATGAGACTTGCTTCCAAATAAACCTGGTTAGGATAATTCTGTACACGTACTCTCCAGGCCCAGGACTCATCATCGCTGCCTGCCAAGGATTGAGGTATAAGCTCTAAAGATCAGGGACAGTGTCCATGGCTTGGAACACTAATGGGCTAAATTGACATCTTCCTTTAATATTTCTGCCCGACATTTGCTAGCACAAAGTCTTGCATTTTTGTTTTTGCAGCCGATTTAACCATATAATCCGGCGCATAAGAACTCATGCAGCAGATCTGGATCTTCAGGGAAGGGATGGAGGGATGAGGATTGGCAGAAACCAGCCCCTCATTGAAGGAACAGGATAAGGGAGATCCTGGAATCTCCAATTAAGAGATTTCAAGGGTTCAAGGGTTCATTCAATTCCATTTACAGCTTATTCACACACACATCCAGTTCACACCACCAGCACAAGAACAAAGTTTAGGGCACTCTTTGGGCAGATGCATACTGGGCTGAGATGGAGGAGGAGGAGGAGGAGGAGTTTGGATTTGATATCCTGCTTTATCACTACCCGAAGGAGTCTCAAAGCGGCTAACATTCTCCTTTCCCTTCCTCCCCCACAACAAACACTCTGTGAGGTGAGTGGGGCTGAGAGACTTCAGAGAAGTGTGACTGGCCCAAGGTCACCCAGCAGCTGCATGTGGAGGAGCGGAGACGTGAACCCGGCTCCCCAGATTACGAGACTATACCGCTCTTAACCACTACACCACACTGACTCCCTGGAGATCCCTTGGAACATAGGAAGCTGCTTTGTACTGAGCCATAATATTGGCCCACCCATTTCAGCAGCTCCTCAGGGCTGCAGGTAGGAGTCTTTTCCAGCACTACCTGGAGATATCAGGGATTGAACCTGGGACCTACAATATGCAAAGCAAAATGTCATTCTACCACTGCACTCAGTGTTTGCTTTGAAGTGGCTAGAGTTTGTAGAACAGAGTTGCATGTTGCGCACTGGAACAGCAAAACATCCTCCAGCTCTATGTATTGAACATTGTACCTATTCAATAAGCACAGTATCTGTTCTCTCATTATGGGTTTGGTTTACTGTTTTGCTGGCTGACATTTTTAGATAATCAGTAAAACTCTGTCTGTTCCATCATGCCTTCTGATCTTCTGAGGTCTGCTGAATTTACCTAGTGATTGCTCTTTTTAGTTTTTAGTCTTGTTTCATGATTGGTTGCATCATATTGTAATCAGTGTTTTGTGATGTGCTTATTGTGAACTACTTGGCTGTTGTAAGCTGCTTCAAGGTCCTTTGCATAGAAAAGTGGCCTATAAATATAAACAAACCTAATATAAATAACACTGAGAGAACCTGTAGGCTACTGCACTGGTCCAGTTGGCAAGTTGCAGGCCATTGTATTCAGGAACAGGACCTAATGACAATTTTGTCCTTGAGTACTGAATTTTGCATATCAGAATACTTTCGTGGTTTGGGAATGAGCTGTTGCATGACAATAAAATGGTGACAATACAAAACATCCAAATGTGAGAATGTGCTTACTGAGTTGTAAGCAGGTGAGGATTTCTAAGCACAAATTCTAAAAAATACTTTTGGCAAAACATTGCACCAGATTGCTAACTGACCTGATGATAGCATAGTTAGCTCTGCTTGTGAATTTGCTTGTTTTCTCCTATCAAACTACGGAAAGAAAAGTACAGCCCAACACTGAATTCGGGGGGTGGGGGTGGAATTGCAATGGATTCTCTTCTGCCTGATGTGTATCTATCATCCTGCCAAAACTCAACACAATCCAGAGCCTGAGGAAAACCCATCACCATAGAATAAATATGCCATTGAAGGTGTAGATTTGCATGGATGACCATATATCAATGAACCTGCAGCCTGAAACCTGTAGATCTCCTTAGCGACCAAGCTTGCTGGAGGGTTCCAATATTTTAAAGCAGTAAATGGGAAATTCCAATAGCTCTGGTTTCCCTTGTTACTACAAGGCTGTAATGCAAAAGACTGGACCTGAGTAATTCTTAAAAACCACATTATTATTATTTTTTAAATGTACGCTTTGCCTATGCAGATACCTGAACCAGTTCAGATTCTGCATCTGGCAACTTTACTCTTCACAGAGTTGAGGAAAAGGTTGCATTTCTAGCTCTTCATCCCAGGCAACAATCTGAAAATTTGTAATTGTTTTGGAATAAAAGGGAAGTGAGAATCATTGGCGTCAGTAGTAGTAGGCCTGACAAGCTCATGTCTGGCTAACTAGACCCTTGGTGATCTTCAGCAGACCCCCTTTACCACCATTCATGGTCTGCCCTGAAAACCAGCTCCTCTTTCTATAATTTGCAGCTGTCCATCACTAGCCAAGATTTTTGTTATTGCTGAGGAGTGGAGTCATGCTTGCGCTCATTGATTAATCAATAGCCTTAATTGAGTTGCAGCTCTTTAATGGATAGCCCACTGGCTCTTGTTTTTTAATCCCCTTGCACACATTGACCCAAGTCACTCACCTGTAGAAAACTGCTTATGCAGCAGAAGAGGCCATTGGGATCATGAAGGTCGGTCATGGGCTTCAGTCCAAGTTCATAAGCAGAAAGCAAGGCTTGAGCATATTTTCTTTTTCTGAGAGAAGGAATAAAGTCATTTTGGTTTAAAAGGAGGAAGGATAGTGTGGCTGGACAGTTTATCCAACCTCTTTTAAATCCCCACTGAACCCCCCCCTAATTATTTTATAGTGATAGAGTTCTCTTCATCCAGTGAGGATCCTTTAGTGAAAAATGGAGAGAGGTGATTCCTTTGGCTTGGTCCTGAAAGATTCTCATTCTGAACATTAGCTTCTACTGCTGACAATATTGCTTTTCAAGGTCCATTTGTTAGCAAGAGAAATTTGGTGAGGGTTAGAGAAAAGGTCTCACAATTTTAACGAGATGCTCCTTGTACCATCAAAGCCAGACATGGCTTTCACATCCTGATACATTGGAGGACATCAGACTGCATGATTGTGATTTCCAGCCCAGCACTGCTTACCTTGAGGTTGATTAAGGCAACATGACATCAGAGGTTGCCAGCCATGCTATCTCTTAGACACACACACACACACACACACACACACACACACACACCAGTGACCATACAACAGAGACTTTCCCTAGAATCACATCTGCAAGATCTTCAAGCCACGCATCTTTCTTTTCCTTTTGGAGTTCAGGGCACAGCCACTTGCTTCTGTTGCTCTTCCTTTGCAGAACAGGAGCTCTGAATGGGAAGTCCTAATTTCTGAGCATGAAGGGATCTAGGGCTTAACACTGTTTGACACAAGATTCTCCTTTTCTTAGGTCATCACTGCAATTTGCAGGCCTACTCTTCAATGCATTGTGTCACATATTTCACATTATTTCTGATTAGGCTACCATTTATCTGAAGTGACAAAGCATATTTGCATCAGTACATAACCTTGTTCAACACAAATGGCATTAGGGCTAGATCTAATGCTATATTTTCCAATGCGGGCATTGACATTTATGTGAAGGAGGGGGAGTGTTTCACTTCTAGTGTTTGACTTTTTAAATGTGCCATTTCAAAGGAACAGGACATTTTAAAATTACAATCCTCGCCTCGCCTCACCCCACCCCAGCCACTGGGGTTAATATCAGTATAGGAAAATGTTTGATGAAAGATGATCTACAGCTATCTATGCAGCCCCAAAACTTGCTTAGTTACATATCAACAGACATTAGTTTGTGTGTGTTTGTGCATCTGGGCAAATTTAGTTATTTTACTTCTGTGTCATCTGAGACACTTCATTTACAATAAAATATGCAGTGTCTAACTGAAAAGAGCAAACACTTTCTCCATTAATGAGCTGTTATGGACTAGCTCCCCAGGAAACTAATTAATACACCTCTTTGGATACATCTGGCTAACACCTGGCCACTTTTTGTGGAAATGCAATTCCTTGCAATGTGATTCACTCTCCTCCAATACCCCACATGGGACAAACTCCTTTGCTTATAATAAAATATAGGCTGCACTGAAAACTTGGGTCTGCCCACTTGTCCTACTTAGTTCACGTCACCCGAAGTTTGGCTAGTTCTAGCAGTTGCCAAAGGGGCACTCACTGAAGCTCAGAGGTCAGTCAGTGGCCCACCAATGCTCAACACAACATACATTCTTCAGGCAAGTCCAAGGCTGCACACAATCCTCAACCTTCTTAAGCACCTGGTAGGATGAGATGAATGGGAGGAAAGAATGTCCTCCCAATGCATTTATCCTCTCCTACCTTCCTTAACGGGACGCGGGTGGCGCTGTGGGCTAAAGCCTCAGCGCCTAGGGCTTGCCGATCGAAAGGTCGGCGGTTCGAATCCCCGCGGCGGGGTGCGCTCCCGCTGCTCGGTCCCAGCGCCTGCCAACCTAGCAGTTCGAAAGCACCCCCGGGGGCAAGTAGATAAATAGGTACCGCTTACCAGCGGGAAGGTAAACGGCGTTCCGTGTGCGGCTCTGGCTCGCCAGAGCAGCATTGTCACGCTGGCCACGTGACCCGGAAGTGTCTCCGGACAGCGCTGGCCCCCGGCCAATAGATGTGAGATAGGCGCACAAACCCCAGAGTCTGTCAAGACTGGCCCGTTCGGGCAGGGGTACCTTTACCTTTACCTTTACCTTCCTTAACATCTCCACAAAAACAATATCCAGCTCCTTCCTCCATGTTTTTGACCTTCCTGGCCCTTGGCTGACTCACTCCCTTCTTTACCCAACTTTCCCACCAAACCACTAGGTTTGTTACCCTGTTTTTCTTCATTTTCGCCTTGTTTCTGAATCCAATGCCTCCCAAGTCTAACTCTTGCCTTCTTACTTCTTCCTATTTCGATACCTTTCTTCTTAGCTCCACCCTCTAAAGTCTCCTTCTGACGACCTGTTTACTGAACATCCATCCTGATTTGCTTGTGCAAAAGATTATGCGGAGGTTAGCTTCTATCTGGTCGTTATTGAATGTTTCTTCCAATTTGTTTGCGGAGCAGTTTCATGGCAGTAAGCATTCATCCTGATTTACATGCAAATCATTCATATGCCTTTCCCGTTACTTGTTCGTTCATGTATTTCCCATCACTTTTCTAAACACAAGAAGTCAATTTCTTAGATGGTTTGCTTAATCTTGCAATCTTAGCGCACCTTCCCAGCTGCTAGTGTCCTCCAAGGGGGCCACACCAGCCTGGCTTAAGTGCAGTTCAAAGAGGGTGGGGTCCCTTTACCCAGTGAGACATTTCCCCAAGACTTCCAGGTGTTCCCAGTTGCTAGTGGTGGTCTTACTGTGGTGCTGCAGTAGTGCTGCTTCACTCAACTGAGAAACCCAAGACATGCCCACAGCTACCTGAGAAGCCACATCTGCAAAATGCAGGACAACTGGCAGAGTCTTGCCCTTCACAGGTCTTAACTAAGACTCAGATACTGTACTGCATAACCTTTGCACCCATCTGCAGACATTTGCTCAGGGAAGAACAGCTGCATCTTCAGAAGTAACATGAAAAGCAACCCTTGGGGGCTGGGGCTAGAGGAACTTGGGGCTTTGCTCTCAACCTCTGCAGAGCTCAGGAACATATGAAGGGGGGATTCCCATCCCGTTTTGTCATCCCCAACAAAGCAGCCCTGGGTTCTCTCTCATCTGCTCTGTGAGATTTTCTCCCTCTGAGCCAAATGATTTTGTTTGTTTGTCCCGTACCGGTTTGAAGGAGATCCTCCTTAGTGACGGGGCCAGGGGCCAGGACTAATTGGAGAGCTGGCATTTATGGGCTGCTGCCTATTACTAAAGACAGAACTAGATGCCATGGATTAGCCAGGTGCCCTGGAGACCCAGTTGAGCGCTGTGCTGTCTCCACCCCCTCCCCGCTTGGCTGTCATGCCAGTGTTACTGTAATGAGCAGGAGAAGAGAGAGCTGGACTCTTTCGGTGCTTCTCACCCTCCGCATCTCTGATGGGTACGGCTGAGCTGCAGCATCTCCTAGTACACAGTGGTATAATTAGTGCCAGGGGGCAGCCGAGGTGGTCTAGCCCCACTAATGAGTACAGCCTTAGGCCCTTTTCATTTCCTTCCAGAAGATTGGCTTGAATGGGCGACAGCAAGGAAGCAGAGCCTGCTGTATTTAAAATCAAACCACCGTGGAGGGTTTGTGGGCAGGTGCCCCTCGCACAGAAGGAAATACAGGGCTTGGAAGACACCAAAGGCCATCTATCCTAGCCTTTGCCAACCTGGTGCCCTGAATTGCAGCTCCCCTGGGGAGCAGATCTATTCCCACACTCTACAGCGAGGCAGAATTCTGCAAATGTTCCTAACAGGTCTATCCGTATGAGGATGGGCTTGAGGGCTGCCCTGCCTCTTGGCCATTCCTGGGAGGTGGGACTGCACATCAGCAGTGGGTGTGGCCAAGACAATGGCAGCAGATAGCCTGGGGTGTCCACCTGTAGCAGGACCAAATGCTTACGGGCAACTAGACAGGATGTCAAGTGCACCATTGGAAAGCATGCCAGGTTGATTTTTAAATTTAGTAATTTTGCTGGGGCCACACCACAGGTGGTGGTGAGTTTTAACCCTTTCCTCAGCTGTGTTTTCCAAGAAGATCACCCTCTCCCTATACCTCTGTTAGCCTTGGCATGGAGATGGGGAGCTCTCACTGGCACCAGTGGGTCTTTGGGGAGGCTGTGCTATGCCTTTCCACCTACCAGCCTGAGGGAAAGCAGCCAAGGAGTTAGTCAACAATGACATCTGGAGAAAACAAGCCTCCTTCTCTTGTTGCAAAAAAAAAAAAGCTCCTTATTAACTCCAGGTGCATTTAGACATTGTTTTTCATAGTTCTTTAGCCTCTCTGGATTTCTGTATATTTTTACTGTGCATTTCCTCTAAATTGCAGTCCTTCACCCCGTGGCCTCCACTTGGCCTTTTGCTTCTTTTAAACAGTATTATCTCATTTAGTGGCCCAGCATTTCATCTCATTTTCTCTCTGGCTGTTGCATTCCTCCTTGGAGTGTATTTTAAGGAACACTTTCCTGTTACAGCTTCTGAGTTATTTCATTGGCAGTAAATTGACAAGCTTGCAAGCTTTCGCCTAATATCAGAGAACAATGGGACAACCTTTTGTGGTGCTGAAAGCAACATAGCCAGTGCACTAAATCAGTTCAAACAATATATTCTAATCTCAGCAAAGCTTTTACGGTAGTTACATAATTATACAGCAGTTATCCCATCACTGCAGGGGTCCTCATACAATGTTGTAATGAACCTCCCTAAGTCAAGAAGGAAATTGCTTTAACCTCTCTGAGGGTAACACAAACAGCAGAACGGCTGATTGCTTGTTTGCCAATGCTTACTCAGCTCAGGCTAAGAGAAAACAATGTCCAATGAAAAGGAGGGCAAGCCCAGGGTGTAATTTAAAGTCCTTATTCCCCGAGGGCACTGGAGAAACAAAAAATGCACAGAAAACATAGACTAGCCATATGGCAGAAGTCAGTGCCTTAATTAGCAGATAGAAATGGCTGGGGGCAAGTTCTGGGCCTCAATCCTGTTAGCTAAGGAAGCTTGCAGACAGAGCATGCTTTCCTTGGATAGAAACTGTGCCCACCTTTTATTCTGCCTTTCCTTCTCCCTTGTGGTTGGATGGACTGCTAGCTTACATCCTCCATGATGGCAGAAAGCTTACTCCAAAAGGCTAGAAGGTGAAGGTATGGAAACTGCCTGAGTCACTGTTAACCATACACACACACACACACACACACACACACGAGTTGTCTCTGGATAATGCAGAATTAATGGACAACTTCATGGATGGTTGCTGTGTTCTCCTGCTTTTCTCCTTCCTTTTGTTTGCCACATGCTGGGAGCGGGCTTTTAAGTCCAACTTGGCTGCTGTAGCAGCAGCAGCAGCAGCAGGCAAGCAAGCAGACTGTCAAGTGAGAGGGAAGGAATAACAACAGGGAGGAAATGGGTCTATGGGCCAACTGGCAATTGTCCAGGAGCTGAACTGAGCTTGGGTGCTGCCAGTTGCCGACCTCAGCCATAAAGGCTTCCTGCATGGTTAATTAATGAAACAAAGGAAAGCAAACACACACACACACACACACACACACACACACACACACACAACACACTGTGTATGCATATGTGTTGTTTGCAGCTTATTCTGAACAGCTGGAGACTCTTCACCAGTAAACCAGTTACTTCTGTAGCCTTCTCTGTGATTTATGTGCTGAAGCCTAGATAAACTGCATCCTCCTTATTTATATCCCTTTTTGGTGACAGTCGCATAATAATGTTGTAGATATTCACCAAAAAAATTCAAAATACCTGCTTGAAGCAACACCCTGGGTTATTCCCTGCCTCAGGTTATAGAAAGTGACTGTTGTGCATATGGAGTTTCAAGAACATGTGATGCTTTATATGATCTGATGTATGAAATGAATGTGCAAAACTGTGAAATGATGTCTCTGAAATGGAAAATCACTTAATAATTACATGTCTCACACCGTCAAGTTCACTCAGTGAACCCCAAAAAACATAAGGCAGGTGGAGATTAATAATACATATATATATAGAAGTTAAGAGGAAAGCCAGTGAATTGGTGCGTAGAACTAGTATCTGACAAAGTTGTCAACTGTATAAAGAGAGGTTGCTTAAAGTGAGGTGGCTTGGGTAAAATGCTCAGAAACACGTTCCGGAGGGCACTCTGTGCAAGGTGACGTGGAAGAAGCCAAAATGTTTACAGCATGGTACAAAAGACGTGTATGATCTCAAATATGTATTGGGAGGGGCAGGAATTAAATAAAGCTATTTTTTATTAGGAGTTCTATTCAGAACCTGCCTGCTTCCGAGTATCAGATGCTGGGGGGGGGGGAATGACAACAAGGGGGGGCTCTTTATGCTCCACCTGTGAGGTTTCTGAAGACATTTAGCTGGACACTGTGAGAAACAGGATGCCGGACCAGATGGACTTTTGCTTTGATCTAGCAGGGCTTTTTCATGTGTTAAATTATTCTTCTGATTCTAGAGAAAGGAGGGGGATTTGGTTTATGTAAAGAGAGCCAACTGATGGACTGCCTTGCCTTATAGACCAGCTTTTGATGACATAGTGCCATCCAGATGTTTGGGATTACAGCTCCCATCAGCCCCCCCAGGCAGCTGCAGTTGCAGCGGTGCAGTGACATGACAGAGCTACTGAGAGGGCTCTTGCACTCGGATCCTGCTTGCGGTTTTCCCCACAGGCATCTGTGAAAACAGGATGCTGGACTAGAACCAACAGGCTTTCCTTGTGTTCTTTTGACGGGTTCCAGTTCTGCTAGTTGCCTGAGTAAGTGTTAAATCAGAAGCAGAAGATGAACAAGAAAGAGGAGAGGAGAAAGAGGTGCAAAGGTGTGTGTAGGATTTGAGTGGTCTTTGGGCAATTCCATGCTTAGACGGCCATTTTATGCTGGTGCCACAAATCCCCTGGGTTGTGATTTGGACTATCATGAGACTGAAACAGTCCCTGTCTCCTCTATGTCTATCAGGAGCTTGATTCAGCAAACATTAGTTACACTAAATATTCAGTCTAGAAAAACTGAACTTGTTCCCTAAATACAATGCATCCCAAATTTCCAGAGCCCTGAACCTGTACCCCGAGAGACTTGCTCACATATAGTATGTAGCAATAATAATAATAATATAAAAAAGCATCACACTGCCCTACTGCAGACCCCATTTAATCCAGAACAGCAGCAATTGCTTCTGTCTGTGCTGAAGGACGAAAAAGGTGGCCTATACAAAGCCTCAGGCAAAGCAGAAGAACCAGTGCCCCAAAAGTCATTCCTGTCAGTTCTGGGTAATGAAAACAAGGTCTCTGGGATGCAGAAATTCACCAGGGATTTCAATGGATGGTTGGTGTTTGATGTATGAGGCGAGTTAAATTGGTATCAATAAATACTAACCCTGGAATGACGTTCTTTAATTATCAGCGCAGATTATACATCACTTCAAAGCAAACAAACAGCATGCATCGGGCCACAGAGGAGCCGTGTGCAAAATGCAAAGCAGAGGCTGGGCAGAGCAGTGCCGCAGAGCAGCTAAGAATTGCAAAGTGCATGGTTAGGAGGGTGTGTATAATCTTCTTGCAGGGTATTGAGCAAAAAAACCCCACTTAGGTTCAGTCTCTAGATCCATGTGACTGAGATGTCCTTGACTTGGAACAATTATTTGGAAAAAGACCTAAGGGAGTCAAGGGCAGGGTTGTGGGGTAGCAGTTTCTGGCAAGGGTCTGCCTTTTCCCTTCCCTTGTGGGGCCTGGCTTGGCTTGGCTGCTTGAGCTCCGTGGCTCCACCTGTCTTGCTGTGTCTTTCCTTCCTGCGCAAGCTGTGGCCAGAAAGCATGTATTGGTCTACCTTCTGAGCAAGGAGAAGAACTATACAGGTATTAGATGGATTTAAAGGGGGATTAAGCAAATAAACGGAGAACAAAGCCATAAATGATTAGGAGTTGCAGGATCAGAGGCACCATGCCTCTAAATAACAGTTGCCAGGGAACGACAGCAGGAGGGGACTGTTGTGCCCATGTTGTTCTTATGGACTTGTCATAATGCATTTGGTGGACCCAGTGGCGTAGCGTGGGGGGTGCAGGGGGTGCCGGCCGCACCGGGCGCAACATCTGGGGGGTAGGTTTAGGGGGCGCAAATTACTTGCCTTGCCCCGGGTGCTGACAACCCACGCTACGCCACTGGGTGGACCATTGTGGAAAAGCAAGATGCTGGGCTGGATAGGCCTTTGTGACATCCTTCTCATGTTGCTCCTGGAGAACCAGCCAGGACAGAGCAGGTGGAACCTAAGAACATGCATTCTTGGGAAATAGTATCATCCATGTGGGAAGTCTTCAGAAACTGGGAATGATGAACATATATTCCTAGGGCAGCAGCAGGGTGAGAATCTAGGGGTAATGCAATCTAGGGTAGGCCTCCAGTAAAGGTGGTGCACATTGGTGTATGGACAAAGGAAATGAAGTGCCAAAGGAGGTGTTTTTATACAATATGAAAAAATATGCGTCCCGTCCCCGTCCCCGGTCTGGTCGAGAGAAGCCGAGCGATGCGACACGTGTTCTCCGGACACACCAGAATGCAAACGGGGTGGGTGGAGGGGCAAGAGAGCCGGCGCAGAGCCCGCGAACGCCCCCTCGCGGCAAGTCTGCGACCCGCAGGCCCCTGCGCCTGTTTCACACGCGGCGCGAGCGTCCGCGCTCCAGCTCTCCTCCTGCTGCGGCGCCTCTTTCCTCGGAGGCGGAGCAGCCGCGCGCAGCGGGCGCCAAGGGCTTGTTGCCCGGACACCTCCCCTGCCGGCCGGGGGCGTGGGCGCCGCCTCCGCCCCTCCTCTCGCGGCCTTTGCTGGGCGTCACAGGCGCTGCGCTGTCCGCCATGGCTCCGCTGCGCTTCGCTGCCAACCTGGCGTGGCTCTTCCAGGAGAAGCCGACGCTGCCGCAGCGCATAGAGGCGGCTGCGCAGGCCGGCTTCCGAGCGGCGGAGTTGGGCGCCCCTTACGCTTGCAGCGCCGAGGAGCTGCGGGAGGCGGCAGACAAGGCCAGGCTGGAGCTGGTCCTGCTCAACGCCCCGCCAGGTACCCGACCGAGTTGCCCGGGGCTAGAGCCCTTCCCTCGCAGACATAATAC
Organism: Podarcis vaucheri; assembly: GCF_965113315.1. Classification (NCBI taxonomy): domain Eukaryota; kingdom Metazoa; phylum Chordata; class Lepidosauria; order Squamata; family Lacertidae; genus Podarcis; species Podarcis vaucheri. Next base: position 57,279,472 of record NC_138764.1, read on the forward strand.
GGTCTCCCCACCCGGACCCAGCCTTCTCCCATGACCTCCATAGGCACTACTACAACGGGGTCGGCTTTTCACGGAAAGGGTGAAAAGGCAAGCAGGCAGAAGTCAGCAGGTAGAGCTTAATAGTTTCTGAGGCTTTCTGGAAACACTAAATCTCTTTTCTGCCTGCTGCTGTACAGCTTTTACCTTTTTTAAAAAACAAAACACAAAGTTGTAGACCTCACCTGTTACCAGTTGAAACTTGCTACCGGTTCCTGCAGGTGCAAAGTGCATCACCTCTTTACCTCTTTCTCTGTATCAACCTTGGCACCCAAGATAGTGACCAACACCTCCTTCTCACTTCACTGTACACTGGATGTCTCTTTCACAGGCTTGGAGAGAAGATATGGGTCCATTTTCTTGCCCCCCAAGCCCTGCTGCCTCCTAGAATGACCTTTTCCCTTACACTCAAAACAGTGGTTGTTTCAATCAAAGATATTCCTAGTAGAGGTTATAGACTGCCCTTCTGCTTGCCAAAGACCAAGCAAATAAAGCTGTTTGTTCTGTACCTCTCACCTCTTCCTGACCCCAAACATAGGAGCACTTAGTTGACATATAGGACAGCAGGTATCATTTATGGTAGACATCTATTTCCTACTATTGTCCCCTGCAACTGGTGTGTGTGTGTATATACAGTGGTACCTCGGGTTAAGAACTTAATTCGTTCTGGAGGTCTGTTCTTAACCAGAAACTGTTCTTAACCTGAAGCACCACTTTAGCTAATGGGGCCGCCTGCTGCTGCTGCGCCGCTGCTGCACGATTTCTGTTCTCATCCTGAAGCAAAGTTCTTAACCCGAGGTACTATTTCTGGGTTAGCGGAGTCTGTAACCTGAAGCATATGTAACCCAAGGTACATATACATACATACACACACACACATATATATATATATATATATATATACACACACACACACACATATATACACTGGGTAAATTTTACTGCTCTTTCCCCAGGAAACCAAGACGATGACAGGGGCTTAGGGGCAGTGCCTGGCCGCCAGCATGAATTCCGGGAGGCCCTGGCTTTGGCTGTGAAGTACTGCAAGGTCCTGAAATGTCCAAGGTAGTATTTTAAGTAGTTAAGATATATGTATATTGAACACCAGTGTCATCCTTCTGCCATAATACAGGAATGATCAGAATTGCTGTAGTGGTTGTTGTAATTGAGTTATATGTCTCCTCACTATTGCACTTTGAAAGTGAAGTGGTATAATTTAAGTGCCTTTTTCATCACAGACCCATGCAAAAGCAGGCCCTCAAACCCGGAAAGAAAGCAAAGGGCAAGTTATGTGTTTGCCTGTTTTTTTACTTATTTGTCAGCATACCTGCTAGCCATGCTAGAAAGAATTAATTGCTATCTTTTATTGAAATGAAGCATCTTTCCTCATCTTCTCCCTGCTCCCACTCCACTCTGGGGTCTTCTTTGCTAAAGGTGGGAAATGTGCTAAGGAAGCAGGCACAGGATCTAGCTCTGTGTCCATAGTTCCATAGTCTTTTTCTTGCCTTATGCAAGGAAACCATAAATCTTGTAAGAGGCACGAGTTAATGCAGGATTGTTCCACAAAAAGACATCTGATTTACCATAGCTACTGCCCCTGCTGCTGTTGCAAATCTTCCCTTGCTCAGGGTAGTGTCTTCCTGCGTTAAAATTTGCAGCATGCAGCCTTTATTAGGACAGTCTTGTAGTACATAAATATTTTAAAAAGGAGAAGGGCAATTAAAGGCCAAATATGAGCAAAAAGGAAGAGAGTCTTATAGGAAGATAATTTTTGCACAGTCATGTATTATTTCAAGGGAGGGGCTGGTTTTAAGGAGGATTGAAGCAGGGTGGTGTGATGGACAGAAAGTGGAAATTTGACTCCAAAGATAGGGAGGAGGAACAAAACCTAAAGAACAGCAAAAGGCACACAGTTAGCAGCAAGGTGGAATAAGGGGATGCAAGGGAGGAGAGAGATCAAGTGTTGTTGGTGATAACAGTGGAGATCAAGATAAGAACACCTTTTCCATTTTAAAGGCTTTTATTTTCTGAACACAGTGGCATCTTTAGACATGATGCAGCCAGTCTATCACTCTCAAGGCAAACCCATTGGGGGAGGAGCCATAGCTCAGTGATAAGAGCAAATGCATATTCTTGCATTGCAAGGGGTTGGACTAGATGATCCTCAGGGTCTCTTCCAACACTACAATTCTGTGCTTTGCATGCAGAAGGTCTAATGTTCCATCCCGGGCATCTATAGGTAGTGTTGAGAGACACCCGCCTGAAACCCTGGAGAGCCGCTGCAAATCACTGTAGATCAGCCTTTCTCAGCCTTGGGTCCCTAGAACTTGTTGTACTACAACTCCTATCATTCCTAGCCAGCAATGGCCAGTGGTCAAGGACAACGGGAGTTGTAGTTTAATGACTTCTGGAAACCCAAGGTTGGGGAAGGCTGGTGTAGACAGGCTAGTGGTCTGTCTAGCTTAGCATTAGCAATATAATTCCCCATGTTCATCTCAAGCGGGCATGAACTTCTGGATGGGATGTGTAGCAATGTAGTCAACAGAGATTCAAATGAGTAACCACATCAAAGGGATGAACCAACCCAGTCAGCCCCATTTAGGGGCATTACAGAGCATGGAAGTGTTGCTTGCAGTCTCTGCTGTCCAACAGAATGAGACACCTCACCTCTGAGTGCAGAGGGAGAGAAAACATAGGCAGTAAGACACAGGCTAGTAATGAGTGACAGATGTTAGGACATTTCCAAAAGCTCACCGGCAATACCAATTTTGCATGGCGCTTTGCGTTACGCGAAGAAAGCAGAACAAAGTGGTGCAGCTGGCTATTTTTGTGTAAGACCATGCCCTTTTAACTTGGAAAATTAACACCAGTCTGTTTTTTGCAATCATACTTGGCAACACTGTGTGGTATTTTGCTAAACTGTAAAACAGACACACTGAAACCAAGCAGACATAAATTAGCCATAACTAATGCAAGTTCAATTATTTTAGTGGGATCACTCAAAGTATGATTTTAGTATGTAAAGGTAAAGGGACTCCTGACCATTAGGTCCAGTCGTGGCCGACTCTGGGGTTGCGGCGCTCATCTTGCTTTATTGGCCAAGGGAGCCGGTGTACAGCTTCCGGGTCATGTGGCCAGCATGACTAAGCCACTGACTACACATGACTACTAACTATTTTAGATACCACCAATTAGTTAGAAATCCCATTCATCCTCAAGCAACACATGCATGGAAATGGTGAAAGCACATCATCATTCATACCCAACTGATTGTGTGTGTGTCCAGCATGGTGATCAAATACTACTAAGGTTCTGTCAGTCTGCCTACAGTGATTTTGCATATCTGGCCTGTGGGTGCTGTTTGTGAGCTCATAATCTATGCCAAGCTAGGTGAGCTCATGGTAAATAAGAGAGTATAGTTTGTATGATTTTGATACAGACGTTCTTGTCATTCCTATTACATGTCGCAGGTGTTAGCTTATCCCAGCTGAAACCCTGGTGTAGCGATGTGTGTTGATTGCTGAGTGCTGGAGGTGGCTTCGTGGGTCAGTGCATCTCCTCAGGGGGAAATTAAAGCGGGCATGAGACAGCTTTCACTTCAGTAGCATCATATCAGCATCGTGGATGCCTTGAGGGCAGAAAGCCGTCAGCACCGCTGCTTCTGTCCCTCTTCCATCCTGATCCAGCCTTTTGCTTACAGGATCCACATTATGGCCGGGCGAATTCCTTTGGGGGCTAAGAGGGAGGAAGTGTCAGCAGAGATGGAAGCCACCTTCATTGAGAACCTCAGATATGCTGCTGACATCCTGGCTCAGGTAGGGGCTGGGTAGATGCCTGTTAAGCAGCAAGCTGCACTGCTTCATCAGAAGGGTGAGGTGCCTATTCAACAGTGATTCCATTTGGGGGTGAGACAAATGCTCCAGAGAACCCAAGAGGCAAAGTGTTAGCAAGACCTGCTTAAAGGAGCTCCACCCCAGCTATTAGTCAGGCCTGGCAGGAGGGCACACAGGAGTGGTTGGGCACTGGTGGCAGTGGTTAGGAAACTGACCAGTGACAAGAAATAATATAAAAGAGGTGAGCTGCCCAGCAGCAATTTTCCTTCGCTTGCTAGCCTAAGGCACTGAGTGGCTATTTTTCCATTTCCTTGCTCTGGTATTGCAGGAAAAGATCACTGGATTATTGGAGCCTATTAATAGCCGGATTACTGATCCCCGTTACTTCTTGACTACTCCAGAGCAAGGTAGGCCATGGCCTAAGACTCCTCCCTTCTCCACAGACAGGGAATTGTCCTTCTAAAGCGGTGTCTCCCAAACTTGGGTCTCCAGCTGTTTTAGGACTACAACTCCCATCATCCACAGCTAGCAGGTCAGGGACGATGGGAACTGCAGTTCAAAAGCAGCAAGAGCCCCAAGTTTTGGATACACAATTCTAAAGCAAGGGTGGGAAACCTGTGACCCCTCCTAGATGTTGCTGAACATCCCTCACCGCTGGCCACACTGACTGGGGCCAATAGGAGATTGAATACAGCAACATCTGAAGGGCCACAGGTTCTGCACTCATGTTCTAGAAGTTGCTGGATAATGGGCTTTGGGACTGCACGATGACAGGAAATGGAGCAAATTGCTCCCCCACCCCCACCCCCAGAATCAGTTGTGATATTGTGCATCTCCATTTTTATTCAGCTGCTGCCATCTTGAAGAAGGTGGGAAGCCCCAGCCTGAAGCTGCAGCTGGTGAGTGTCACTGAGGAAGACCTGGATTCAGCCATAGAAGTGGGTGTTGGGCTTAGAGATCTTATTACACTGGTTGGTGCAACAAGAGCCCACCAGAGGGATGAGAGAGGCTAAACGGCAGGCATCCCCAACCTACTGCCCTCCAAATCCCCCCCCCCCATTGGCCATTTTGGCTGGGCCTGATGGGAGGCCTAGTGCAGCCTCTTGGAAGGCAGCTAGACTGAGCCTTTTTATGTTTACTCCACAGGACATTTTCCACTGCCAGATCATGGATGGTAACCTGACTCAGAACTTGGAAGAGTACTTCCCAATTATTGGTAAGTCAGGAAAGGTTCAGTTGCTCCCTAGTATGGCTTCAAAACTGGAATGCCTTGCAGGGGATGTTCCAAAGCAAAGGGGCAGATGCTTCTGTAGTGTCAAAATAGTTCCAGTCAGACCCCTATGCCTAGTCCTTCATTTGTCCCTGATGGTTACCTTCTTTCTCTGCAGGACACGTTCAGTTTGCCCAGGTACCAGGACGGCATGAGCCCGACAGCCCTGGCGAATTAAACTTCCCTTACCTCTTCCAGCTGCTGGAGTCAATGAGTTACAGTGGCTTCGTAGGATGCGAGTACAAGCCCAAAGGCAAGTCTGCTTAAATTATCCCAAGGGAATGGGGGGAGATTTTGCTGTGTGAAATGAAGCGTTGTAGCTGGGAAATTTTTAGGCTGCTGATATAACCCACTGTTTCTCTGCTTCACAACTACCAAAACTGGGCAGGGTGGTGGTGCTGAAGAAGTGCAAAATTGCTGTTGCTTTTGGCTTCCCTTACAGAAGGCACATTGAAGGGGCTGGGCTGGCTGCACTCATACTGGAAGAGTCATGGTGTACTGGATAGTGGAAGCTGAGGGGTTAAGTTCAGCAGCTGAAAAACTGGACTAAAGAGCATCAGAGGTGGAGTGCAATCTCCTACATGCCAACTTGGAAAGGCAATGTTCTTTTGTTTGTCTCTCTTCTGGATGCATTTTGCCTCCTAATAAAGCAAAATAGCATTCCTAGGGTCTTGCTCCAACTCAAGTCCTGGAATGGCTAAAGGCTTCACTCTTGTGTCACTTTGTGTTCCTGAACAGATTACATTCCTGCCCGGTCTTTCCAGTAAGAAATATATCCTTTTTTTTTTTAAATTACTCATTGCAGTTATAAGGGTTGACCCACTAAAAAGGAAAGTTCACCTTCCTGGAATCAAAAAGCAATGATGCTGGCATGCCTTTCACAAGAATGGGGACTAGTGTGGTGCAAAGGAAGGGAAGTCCCTGCCTCTTCAGATCTAGCTCTTTAGTACCGGATGAGATTTCCTAGATTTAAAGGGGCATCTTAGCCTCTAGGTTCTATCTGCATGCTGCCGCTTAAATTACTTGCATTCCAGATCTTACACTGCAGCGTATAACCATAGGGAGACACAAGTGGCACAATTCAATCTGAGCCAGAACCAACTTCCTTAGAAAAGAAACTGGCACCATCATGCAAGCCTGGAGTAAGACCCTGGCACCGGTCCCTGCAGTGCATCCTGGCAGACACGCCATTCTGGCAGGCTGGTGGGAACCTACTTCGCTTCGCGCCAGGGATAAACTCAGCAGCTTGTAGGGGAAAAGCTATGACAAAAGATTTTTATTGTTATAATTAATGATCCATTTTATTTAATTTACTGTACATTCACTTCCTATATATATAAAAATTCCCATCATTGTGCAGTTCCCTCTCGCTAAAACCCATCCAGTGAGTCACTCTTAAAAGCGCCAGGCCACGTCAGCAGCTCCACTTGCCTTTGAGCCCTGGCGCCAAAGTGCCCAAGGGAAGGTGGCACATCCGTCCATATATGCCTCATCCTGCAGTTTTTTAGGGAAGGTGCTTACCGCCCCCCCCCTTAAGGCTGTGCTCTGGTCTCCAGAGCGGTCCCCCTCCTTGATTCTGTTCATCTCATCAAAATGTCCTAACGAAGCTCTTACCCAGCCAGCTGTAGCCTCACATCACCCACTACGGTCCCCCATATGTGCTTCTGCCACTTGCGGTGCTCTCTTCGCCCCAGCTGGGCCTGTGCAGCGTGCCCCAGGTGGAAGGAGCCAACCAACACTAGAGCAGCCCAGTCCAGAGATTGAAGCAAGCTGTGTTTATGACCGATTCCAGATGGTGGTACGTGGACACCAGCTGCGGCAAGGGGCTCTCGCTGTTCTGGGGCTGTACTGGGAATGGTTCTCGAAACACCACAGTCAGGCTCTGCAAAGACAGACAGCTGGGTTAACTAATGGCACTAGCAAGGCACGGGGAACTAGCCATCTGCCCATAGGTAAGCAACAAAGCTCACCGATAGGCTTTCCTTAGGCCAAAGACTCCTCTTGGGAAGGCTGTTCAGATAGGATAACTTCAGGACATTTGAGTTAGCAGAGCTAGTTAGATGTTCAAAGCCAAAACAGCAGCCCCAGGGCTCAGAAGTTTTATGTCATCAGTACTGAGTAACCCGGAAGCCCCACTCCTTGCCCCCGCCCCCTTGAACTGCTGAGCTATGAAGAAGAAAGGGTCTTACCGTTTTTCCTGAATGGGAATCAAGGAATACAAGCACAAAACAGTCTGTGAATTTCTGGTTCAGCACGACCTGCAGAGTTGGGGGCAAGAGCGCTGCATCAAGAGAGAATCATCCCCCACATTAAAGAAAGCAAGGCAATAATTGCATTGTTCCCACTGGGAGGGTCAGAACCTTTTTCTGGGGGGGTAGGGCAGATGGGTAGGAAAAAACCAGTGGGCAAGGGGAACAGAAGTCCATAAAGCCTCTTGATCCCACCCACCCACCTCCAAATCCTGGACTGAAACAGCCTTCCAGTAACTAGAGGGCAGCTTCTAATAAGGAAAGAAACCTGAAGGACTGCATTTCAGAATTTCTTTCCATTGTCGAGCCAAGGGGAGCTGGAACTGATGAGTGAGAATGCCAAACCTGACCAAGCAAAATGATCAAAGTTCACTCTTGATTTAACTGACGGGAAAACAGGTTAGCAGCGAGAGGCCCACAGCTGGAGAAAATGATGCTGGAAGGGACTTACCAGGTACTGAGTGCCAGCATCTGCGTTCTGGAAATGGCGGCAGCTCTGGGGGAAGCGGCTCAGCAGCACCTTGATGAGAGACTGGTACCAGGAGACTGTCATGGTGAGGAAGCAACTCTGCCACAAAGAGAGAAACATGAATGTAAGCCACCGGATGTCCACTGAGAGAATAGACTGCTAGATGAGATGGGCTCTGGTCTGGTCCAGCAGGGCTCTTGCGTTCTTTAGCGTCCCATAGCTTGGACCATGCTTGAGTGTTTTCTGCCCGCCACAGTATGTCACAAGTGTGCGTACACCCATACAACATGCACCCCCACTGACTCAACCAGCTCAACTCACCAGCTGGGGATCAATGTCAGCAATTGATTTCCTGTGCACGGCGTCCAGCAGCTCCTCCAACTCGCCGAGGGAGAGCTTGCCCAGCTTGAGCTTGTCAGAGGCCAGCGGCTCGAGCAGGAAGAGCCTCTTCCAGAGGTTGTCTCGGCGGCAGTGGCACTTGGCCAGCTGCACCATGCTGCTGAGCTGCTTCTGGGCAGCAGCCACCTCGGAGGCAAGAAGCGGGAAGAGCGGGGATGTGTAGAAGAGCCCGGGGCCCACCTTGACCTGGGGACCTCCTGCATAGAACTCCCCACTGTCCTCCACCTCCTCCCAGGGCTCCGGCACTTCCTTCCGCTGCCAGCCCCCCTCTGCCGTCTCCCAAGCGGCACGTCCCAGAACTGGCTCCAGCGTGTCCCGTTGCAGGCGTGGCAGCTTTTTGAAACGGCGCATGTCGGCCGTTAGTCGTGGAAACAGCTCCCGTTGGCTTGTCATGATCACGTAGAAGTGCAACCTGGGAGGAAGGGAACAGTTGCCATTGAAGCTCATTGCCTATCTCGCTCACCAACAGCCCCACAGTGTGGCCTCTTGCGGATAGACAGTAATTGTACTGCTCTCCACGTGTCCATTAAGTACCTGGTCAACCCGTGGCCTAGACTGGTTCCCTGCAGCCCAAACTTAAGGCCCTTAAGGTCCACAAATGACAACATTTTGGAGGTCCCAGGTCACAAGGTGGTTAGATTTGTCTTAACTAGGGCTAGGGCCTATTCAGTACTGGCCCCGACTTGGTGGAACGCTCTGTCACTAGAGACTAGGGCCCTGCGGGACTTGACATCTTTCTGCAGGGTCTGCAAGACAGAGCTGTTCCACCTGGCCTTGGTTTGGACTCAGTCTGACCCTTATGTTTCCCTCCCCTTATGGTCTTGATTTATTGGCTACTTTTAAAATGAGGCTGCATTTTAAATTGCATTTTAACCTGTGTTTTAAATTGGTTACCCGCCCCCTATTATGTTTTTACTGTGATTTTATTGGTGTTAGCTGTCCTGAGCCCGGCTCTGGCTGGGGAGGGCAGGGTATAAATAAAATTTTATTATTATTATTATTATTATTATTATTATTAATCACCCAGCAGCCAATAAGCTGCTCAATTCTTCTTTTTTAGCACACTGCATGTTTGAACAGCCAAGGCTGTTCGACCTTGTCAGGCAAGTGGCTCAGGCAAGTGGCTTTCCCCCTGACTTGCAATTTCCCAGTTCATCTCTTACCTTAGCATATGTCGCTCTGACTCACTTTGCTCCTCAAAGGGAGCAGCATTGTGGAACACAAGCATGGAGACATCGAAGTCGTCGTGGTGACGCAACCCTTCCGAATCCTTGTAGGAGCCAGAGCTGTAAGGGAAGAATGCAAGGGGTTCTCTACATGGTCAAGAAAGCAGCTGCAGTCCTTTTGGGCCACAGTGTGGACTGCATTGCAGCGGGTAGTTCAATTGAACCAAAAATAGACCCTATTGTTTCCTACAAGTGAGGGGGGTGGGGGTGTAGAACAGCAGTGTTACACCCGTGACTTGACTCACCACTGTAGAATGATGTGAGAGAGAGTTGGACATACGTGTCAGCTTTTGGGTTCATAGCCCCATTGCCATGTAGTACAGTTTAGGCAAAAATAAAATCAAAGCAATTTAGGAGAGAAAAATCAGTGGCTAGGAATACATCAAAGAGTTTGGAGTTGTAGGATACATTACACATCAGAAAGCCAACAGATGAACCTGATACAAGGACCATTCTGTGTCAAGTTTCTCAGTCCAGGAATATATGCCCCAGAACAGACATCTGCACCTTATACTACCATCCAAGCAGCATAACAAACTTTGTATTTGTGTCTTGTTTATTTTATTATAATCATGTCTGTTTTGCAAACAGATATTGGTAACTGCAGCAGCCTGGTAATGCAGAAAGCTAGTGTTTGAAGCCTCCCCAGTGCTAGAAAAGGTTTGTACACACAAGTATTTTGTGAAAAATGCCCCACATTTGACATTTCCTCCATCTCTGAATGCTCAAGTCTTTTAATGGACTGCTGTGTCTAGTTTCAGAGCAACTGGCATAAAACACCAGCATGTCACAGCTAAGCTGGTAAGAAGGTTGTTCTATCCTGAAAAGCAAATCTAGGAAATCCATGGGCATCCCGTATCAAGGACTAGGCAGCTGGGGAAAGTTGTGGGACCTTGTCCCACCTGTGTGAGATCAAAAAGCTAATGCCACCTGGAAGAGACTGTTTGGTGTTTCAATCAAGAACCTAATACGCAGGTAGGCAAAAGCTAGGCTTACTTGTGCCATACCTGGAAGAAGAAGAAGAAGAAGAAGAAGAAGAAGAAGAAGAAGAAGAGGAGTTTGGATTTGATATCCCGCCTTTCACTCCCTTTAAGGAGTCTCAAAGCGGCTAACATTCTCCTTTCCCTTCCTCCCCCACAACAAACACTCTGTGAGGTGAGTGGGGCTGAGAGACTTCAGAGAAGTGTGACTGGCCCAAGGTCACCCAGCAGCTGCATGTGGAGGAGCGGAGGCGCGAACCCGGTTCCCCAGATTACGAGACGACCGCTCTTAACCACTACACCACACTGGCTCTCTCTGGAGCCAGTGTGGCTGTGTTGTATTCCAAAAGAAGTTGACAAAATTGGATTTCTTTTGAAGAGGATAAAGCACCCTGTGGGAATGGGATTCTGGTGGCAGCCGTTAAAAAATGTGGAACCAAAGAGACAAGGGTCGGTTCAATCCAAGGAAGGAAAACAATAGTCGGTAATCTGAATGCCAAGTTGCTCACATGAGGTTTCTCAAAAAGAATCAGAAATTCTATGTTAGCAAAACACAAACACGGTCTCTAGAGGCAAACGTTTTATCCGTATCCTCTCCTCAACTGTCAGCAGCAGTAAAAATTGGTTGGCGGGCTTGTCCTTGGTTGCTTTTGACTGATTGAGAATCAATGCAAGACTCCGCAATAAGCAAAATTTAGGTAAGTGACTAGGAATAATAATAATGACTAGAGTAAAAAAAAATTAAAAATAAAAAAATTTAGAGAGTTAAGCAGTGTCAGAGAAGTGTGGTCTGTATTTCCAGGCCACCATGCATCTGAAAAAAATAGACTCTAGCCTACAAAAGCTTATTCTATAATAAAGGATGTTAGTTGTGGAGGGCTAAAGAGTTGAGTACAAAATGAAATGCCTTCTTGTAGCACCTGAAATTAAATACTTCCTTTGTAAATCAAATACTGACAGTACCTTATTGGACTTATGCAAATAAAAATCTCTTTTTCCCTAAATCACATAAAACAAATAATTCATTTGCAATAATTCAAAATGCATTTTTGCCAGTCCTGGACCTAGTGGGTTAAGTCCTAGGTAACACAATATAAAGCCTTAGGCAGAACCTGAATTATTTAATCTTTGTGCATTGCCTAGCTATGTTAGGTGCATCCTCATAATCATCATCATCATCATTGCAGAAAGACATAAAAGGTGAGATACCTGGCGGCCTTTTGAATGACGAAGGTGGAAGAAGATGCATGGCACATGAAGTTTAGGGAGTGGGGCTCACAGACAAGTGTCGTAAGTGGCACTGAGACAAGAGATTATCAGAGCAGCCTGGAAATCACTTGCCTGTTCCAGATGGAGACTAGGGCATACTCATTTTGCTCAGGGCTGGGAGTGCCCTTCTTGCCCTCAGCGCTAGTTCCTGGTTTGGCCATGCGCAGTGGTTTCATATGATAGGTGTTGGCGTGGTCAGTTATATAGTTGTACAGCTGGTGTGCTGTAATGGAGCTGGTAGGCAAGGTCAGCGCACCTGTAGGAGAAGCGGAAGGATTACCATATGTTTGCTTATGGCCGTAGGATCGCTTGGTTCTGGGGGACAGAGGTCTATCTGCTCCACAAGACAAACCTGAAATGAGTCCTTCTGGATGCTGTCGTCAGAGATAGTGCAACCATCTTCCAGATGTTTGCCAGCAAACCTTAGCCTCTGCTGGTCAAGGGAAATGCCTGCTTTGTTCCTTTAAATCACTGTTAGTTGTTGGCTACTTATGTCAGCATGCTGTTTTGGGTTTATTTTCCTTTTTGCTGATCTTCTAAAATGATCTTCTAAAATGTTTCCCTTCAACTTCTTGTTTGAGTGCCACTTGCTTTACAGTGTTTTATTAAAATAGCTCTTTAAGCCCACACAGTCGGCTTCTCCCTGGTTCTTAGCTACTGGGTTCCAGAGTTCAAAAGGCCCTTCTGTTGTTAAAAACAGGAAGGGTTTTATAGGTCCTTTAAATTTTTGGCATACTCCTGTGCTCATGTAACCAGGTACTTTCGCGATGTGGAGCCAAGTGTGCTAAAGGAGGGCCAGCAACACTGAGTTTTTATTCTACTAGAGTAAAACCTCCTTCCCACTTGTCTATGTCAGATTGGAAAGCTCATTGTTGTTAGGACCTGACTGGTTTACAGCTTATAAGCAAAGCAAGAGGTCCCAAGACAGAGATGAAGAGGATGACAGGACCTTTGTGACTTCTCGGAATACAGCCATCTACTGGGGCCACAGAACAGGTGCAGTTGGCTGTGCAGAGCTATAGCTGTCTAAAATCTCCTCAAATGCCCCCAGAAGTTCTCACCTTGGAAGATGTGATTGCGTCCAAACTTGGGGATGTCAGGGTGCTGGGCAATGAAGTCTTCCAGAAAGCTGGTGAGGTGATAGCCTTGCCGCAGCGCCATATGGGATCCAAGTAGGTACTGGTGCACGATGCGCAGGTGGAAATCATAACTGAACGAGTGCACATGCATGAGATCACGCACCTTGTCGCACTCCTCCGTGAAGAGCATAGAAAGCTAAGGCGAACAGAGAGAGAAATCAGACCCGAAGCCAGTTGCCTAAGGAAGATGCAGTACTATTGTATGGTGCTGTATAGAGGGGGTTCAGAAAAGTACAGAGAAAAGGAAGTAGTGAGGGAAGTAGCCTGATGTTATCCAACCTAGGCAGCTAGGTCATACCTTACAGAAAACACCAGAGTGCCCCTGTCGCTAGCCACTGAACCCTGGGTGCCCTTTTACCTACGCTGGCCCTTTTGCCCTTTCGCTTCAACCTGCAGGAGAGCTAGCTGGATGAGGACCTTGCCTGGCTACTAAATTGCCTACTGTGCCAATCTCAGATGCAGGTAAAATGGGCACAGTAATACAGCAGTAGCTCATGGGGACTGTGGTTTCCATGTGGGTCCTCCATTTGCTTCTGCTGAAGGTCCTTTCAAAGGGACCCACCAAAGATTCCATCAGTAACACAGGGGTGATCTCCCCTGCCCGGATGAGAAACATCAAAGCTGCAGTGTCTCTGTGATCAGTTTAAATTGTCTCAGCAACCTTTTTCTTAAAAAAAAAAGAAACAAAAAACTTTCTACTCTTAACACTCCTAAAGGGCAAAAAAAAAGTAGAGAAAGGATAGAAATAGGCAAACTAAAAAGTCTGGCAGAACTCTGCCAAAGTCCTTTACCTCTTGGAGTTAGGGAGGTCTGGAACTGCAAGGAGGTTCTCTACCAGAGAGGATAGCAGTGGCAAGTCTGATTTTCACAGCCTTCCCTATTGCAGTGAGCAGGAGAATCAACCCTCCCCCACTATAGGAAAATTGGGGTGCAGCAGCATGTAGTAGGACTGGCTTCTGTAGTTCCTGTCTCAGGAGGACCATGCAGGGCCATGTGTGAGGTGCCACCACCCCTGAAGTTCTACTCAACATATGTGGAAGAAGAGGAACTTTGTGGCTGTGGGAGGTGGAGGCAAAGGCCGTACGCCAATTTCCACAGAAGAGTGGAAAATAAAACGCCCATCTCCGCCATTAGACTTGGAGGTTTCTGAGTACAGAATCATGTGTCTGAGATACAATTAGGATAACTTTAAGCCATCACAGTGGATCTTGCCATCAAATAAATAAGTTGTCTGGCCCTTCTTTAAAGTAGTATATTTAAGGCTTATACGGGTAAAGGTAAAGGACCCTTGGACAGTTAAGTCCAGTCAAAGGCGATTTTGGGCTCTGGGGTTCATCTCACTTTCAGGCCAAGGGAGCCAGTGTTTGTCCACAGACAGCTTTCCGGGTCATGTGGCCAGCGTGACTAAAGTGCTTCTGGCGGAACAGGACACCGTGACGAGTGCCAGAGCGCATGGAAACGCTGTTTACCTTCCCGCTGCAGCGGTACCTATTTATCTACTTGCACTGGTGTGCTTTCGAACTGCTAGGTTGGCAGGAGGTGGGACAGAGCTACGGGAGCTCACCCCTTTGTGCACACCCAGGGTGCTCTGTGGGTGAGTGAGGATTCGAGGCAACTTAGGAGGTGCTGGCTTGGTTTAATTCAGGAGGAAAACATAAATGGGAGCAGATGCCTAAGTAGGCACAAGAAGAAAAATTTGGAAGGATCTGCTTTTTAAAAAGCTGTTTAAGAAGTTTGCGCCAGTGACGTTCCCATAATTGCAAATAAGGCATGTGCATTTTACACAGTTCCATTCCAATTGCCAATTTCAAGCATTTTTGTTTACATTTCGTTCTAATATTTCTATCTGATTTGTCAGAATTCCAGCTTCTCTTTTTTATATAAAAAAAAGAGAAGCAGGCGCTCATTTCCAAAGACTGGAAGAATGAGTTTGTAAAGACTAAGGCAGCATCTCCTAAATGCTTAGACCAAAAAGTGTCCAGTGCTAAAGTGACTTTTAAATATGCTTCAAAAAGTTCACCATTTCCCCTCTCCCACGTGTCCGTGTCCTACGAGCCCCATTCTTCCTCCTCCTCTAACAGTGCTGTTAAGACAGAATAGGGCAACCTGACATGTTTCTCTAAGCAGTTAACTTCTGCTGATGGGCTGGCCTGGTGTATGAAATTTAGGTAATCAAGTAATCCAACGTTCACATAATTTGTTGAGTCTTCTGTGAAGCTGTAGCAAATTTAAGCTGTTTAAGTTGTAGAATTCTGTTTCACAGTTGACTAAAAGCAGATTTAAAGACAGCAGCTTCTATGTGGAAGCCACTGAAAAAAGCATTTTCCCACATTGGTACAGTCAAACCTTGGCTCCCAAACGCCTCTGGTTTTGGAATGTTTCGGCTCCCGAACGCCAAAAACCCAGAAGTAAATGTTCCGGTTTTTGAATATTTTTAAGAAGCCGAACGTCCAATGCAGTTTCCTGCAACCAATCAGAAGCCGTGCCTCAGTTGTCGAACAGTTCGGAAGCTGAACGGGCTTCCGGAATGGATTACGTTCGACAACCAAGGTTTGACTACTTGGACTACTGCAATGTGCTCTACGTGGGGCTACCTTTGAAACTGCACCGGAACTGACCCGGAAACTGCAATTAATTCAGAATGCGGCAGCTAGACTGGTGACTGGGAGTGGCCACCAGGACCACATAACACCAGTCCTGAGAGATCTGCATTGGCTCCCAGTACATTTTCAAGCACAATTCAAAGTGTTGGTGCTGACCTTTAAAGCCCTAAACAGCCTCAATCCTGTATACCTAAAGGAGCATCTCCACCCCCATCGTTCAGTCCGGACACTGAGATCTAGTGCTGAGGGCCTTCTGGCGGTTCCCTCATTGTGAGAAGTGAGGTTACAGGGAACCAGACAGAGGGCCTTCTTGGTAGTGGCGCCCACCCTGTGGAACACTCTCCCTTCAGATGTGAAGGAAATAAGCAGCTATCCTATCTTTTAAAGACATCTGAAGGCAGCCCTGGTTAGGGAAGTTTTTAATATTTAATGCTGTATTGTTTTTAACACTTGATTGGGAGCCGCCCAGGGTGGCTGGGGAAACTCAGCCAGATGGCGGGGCATAAATAATAAATTTTTTATTATTATTATTATTATTATTATTATTATTATTATTATTATTATTATTATTATTATTGACTGTACCTCATGTAGCAGATATCCTTAGCCTCTGTGCTGGCATCTACACTTACAGCATCTACATGCCAGACTTCCACAGCTCAGGTAGTGGCTGCATGTGTCAAGATCTCTTTAAATTTTATAGTAGACAGTTGTTGCTAACATTAGTGCAGGCAGTTCATATACTATAATCTGCTCAGGCTAGAATGTGTCCGGTGTCACTGGAATTCAGGGTGTCGGTGGGTGTCTCCAAACCCCAGACAGAGTGAGGAGATGGCAAGTTATTTTCTGCATTTGAAGGAAGGAATGGAACTCTGTAGGACCAGCTTTCTTCCCCCAACCTCTCACAGTGCCCAGTGCCATGGACTGACACCCCATAATACAGTAAGAGACCCAGCTAAACCAGGAATAGGCATGACCAAACACAAAACAAACCCAGACAAAATGGGAGCGTATCCTCTCATATTCTGGCGTCAGCTCCACCTAGTGAGATAACAGAGGCTGTTTGTAGCTACGAACCTGAGAAGGGTTATTGAGCAGCATGCAAGCAGGAACCAAGATGCTCTCCATTTCAGAAACCAAAGCTATGCCTGCTGCAGAACCACTGCTCAAAAGGTTGCCAGTCCTACCTTGCAGGAAGGGTACAGGCTGGCACTTCTAATCCTCACATATATTCAAGAGTAGGGGAAGCCTCTCTTGCCTGGGTCAAGCATGTCTAGATCTTCAGGAGAAGGCATGCCTTCTGTTACTCAGAGATCCTGCGGGCAACGCCCAAGTCCTGAAGGAAGCTTAAAGCTCAGTGCAGCACAAAAGGATAGTGGCAATCATTGTTTCTCTCTGCTGAGGCACAGCATAAGCAAGCGAACACAATGGGGAAGATTACCAAGCCACAGCCAAGGGAAAATGTGGCCTTATTGAGTCCTCAAGCTCAACTCCTACACCTCCTTCTCAAGGGATTCCATGCATGTGTATTTCAATATTTTCTATATCCATCCAGTTCTGACCTCCAGGGCAAGAGAGTGAACATAGCAATATTACCTGTGAGTTGACAGTCTGCCCCATGGGGATTCGTGAGCACTCCAGTGCGTACTGCTTCACACAGAAATAGCAGCCCTAAGGAGAACGGCACCAGATGAGATATTGGCTTTCATCTGCCCCTAACAACTACATACCGGCATCTACAATGTTAACTACTGCTTTAAAAACTGCTTTAATATACTTAAAAAATACTTTAAAAAGTATTCCTGCTTTCACTCAGGATAGGCTGTCTCAACCTGTATCCCTCCCCCAATGCCCAGTGAGTGTGTGTGTCAGTTGAGTGGTTAGCCATACCTTCAACTTAGACCCACCTCACCCAACTGGCCTATGAGCACTTGTGATGGCCGCTTCCCCTTAAACAAACTGGTCTGGCCTGTTGTGCTTAGCACGGAAGGAAAACCTGTTTCCACTCACCTGGAAAGCTAGCTCCATGAGCACGATTCCCCCAGGCAGAGCTCTCTGCAAGTGGTACGTGGTGACAGGAGGGCTGGCGCTCTGGAAAAGAAGCATTTGCGCTGTAACAAGCTCTGGGACCCTTTGTTGATGCCTAGGGAACATGCTCCACCCCTCTCTCCAATGGCCAAGCCCTCTCTCCCTGCCAGAAGGTCCCCCCAGTCCCCCCAACTCAAAAAGCCATGCTGCTCACCTTTGGGCTCCCCTCCGCCTTTGGCCTGGTGTATGAGAAAGAGGCCCGGCCCTCAATGCCCATTGCTGCCAGAGCTCGGATCCTGCTGGTGCTGCTGAAGAGCAGAAGAGAGACAGGGAGGGGGAAGATTAAAGATCTACAAGGGTGTGCTGGGGGTTAGAAACAGACTGGGATCTGCGAGTGAACACCCCATCACATTTCTTCTACGACACACTTCTCATGGAGCTCCTGCTGATTCTCCCTCCCTCTACGCAAGCATGTCTTCCATAAACTTGTTGCTGCCCAAAGCAGCATTGCCATCATTATTCTTAACCTGATGTCTTACCCACCCTTCAACATAAGGCAGGGGTCAGCAACCTGCGGCCCATGGATCACCACCACCCGCTCGAGGACACCTGCCGCCCACTCGGTCAGCTCCTGTATGCAGTGCTAAACCGGTGCGGAGCAGAGTGGGGACCGTCTTCCACAACGTTGGCTGGCTTCCCATTGGCTGCAGGAAGCTCCTGCAGCCAATGGGAAGCTGCGCACGCCTCCTCCACACCGGAAATAGTGTTCGCACATGTGTGCGCACTCCGGCCCACTGCAGCGTCTGCGGGACCGGGAACCAGCCCGCGCCACAAAAACTTTGCCGACCCCTGCCGTAAAGTGTTGGAGTTACAGCCACCTGAAGGTACAATAACAAAAACTGTTTAGGACGAATTACAGTCGCCACAATAGGTGGATCCATATATTTACTACTACCACTTGTGCCCTTCCAACAATCCCCACTGACCTGCGGGTGGGGGACGGCGGGCGCACCTGCACCACAATGAAGCCCATGCTCTGCAGGTACTGGATGTACTGCTGCAGGAAAGTGTGGCACAGCTCCAGCAGCCAGGCCTCATCCTTGGTCCGACATGGCAGCCCCTCTGCAGAGTCACAGCTGTGGCTGCGGTCCCTACCAGATGCCGTGGAGTCATTTGAGCGGTGTCGCTTCTGAATGGCAAAGGAGTAATGGGAGAATTGGCATTTTCCTCTGAGTAGGCAAGAGAAAAAGTGCCTTAGAGGAAGGGTGGCTAACTGCCTATTCAGGAGGTGGCATGGCCTTCCAAGCACATTTTTCTATCCTATCCCCAAGGCCCCACTGAATTTTGCAGCGAGGCAAAAGTCCTCCCCCCCTCTCCCAAATATCCAGTCATCAGATCAATAATGGGCAGGGAGGGCCTATTCCCCACTTCTCAGATGATGCGCATGTGCATGTGTGTGGGGAACCTTTGAGGTCTCAGGAGGGTTGGGCAGAGTGCATGTAGCTCAGGTGAAAAAAGAGATTAGCCACTCCGGCCTTAGAGTCATATTTGCGCTTTCAGTTTTCATCCAATGCCTTTAAAAAGGAGCTGTGGAAGGGGGAGATTATTGGTTTGCTTCTGTTCTTATTTTTATTATGGATTTTGTGTTTTTCAATATTGTGGTTTCATGTTGTGAACTGCCCTGAGATTTGTGAGTACAGGGCGGTGTACAAATTTAATAATAAATAATCAAACCCATCCCCAGTAATCAGCTTTGATAAAACTTGGGGATACATAGAGAGTAGGGTCCTGCCCCACTCCTAGCCCCCAAAGGCTAGGAGACTCTCAACTCCATCACCTAGGTTCTGCCAACCTCCTTCTAAGCCATGGGAAAGGCCTCTTGTAAGTATCTCCTCAGCTGCCTCTTCCCGGTATAGCCGGGGATAAAATAAATATGGGAGGGAGGAATGACAGCATTATGAAGGACTCTCTCCCCTCTCCCCACCCCACCCCCACTTCACCTTCCCCTCTGGCTTGTTCTGCTGGTCAGCCTGAATCTGTTGCCGGAAGGTGGGATCAAAGAGCAACGGCGTGGCACAATAATGGACCAGGCGGGAGGACTGCTTCAGCGTTTCCAGATCTGCAAGCTGCACAGACACAGACACAGGAGGTTAACTACGACAGGTCTCCAGGCCCATTCCATATGGCCCCAAAGTGTCAACCCTGGCCACGTAAAAACTTTGGGAGATTAAAAAGTGGAGCTGATAGAGTTACACAGTGATCATGAGCTCAGTTCCCCACCGGTATGAAATTTACAGCATGTAATGCCTTAAAGGAAAACATTATGAAAATGATCTATAGGTGGTACATGACCCCAGTCAAGCTTGCAAAAATTTACCATTTGCCTGATAATAAATGATGGAAATGTAAAGAAACTGAAGGTACATTCTTTCACCTTTGGTGGACGTGCCCAAGGATTAAGGCTTTCTGGGAAATGATATATAATGAAATGAAAAAGGTATTTAAATATACCTTCCTTAAGAAACCAGAGGCCTTTCTCCTGGGCATTGTCGGCCAATTGGTGCCAAAGAAAGACAGAACATTCTTTATGTATGCCACAACAGCAGCAAGAATACTCATCGCAAAGTATTGGAAGACACAAGACCTACCCACCTTGGAAGAATGGCAAATGAAGGTGATTGACTATATGGGATTGGCAGAAATGACTGGCAGAATCCGAGACCAGGGAAGAGAGACGGCGGAAGAAGATTGGAAGAAATTCAAGGACTATCTTAAGAAATATTGTAAAATTAATGTGTGCTAGAATGAGGCGGCTTTAAAAATCAAATGGAGTACAGCTGTAAAGATTATGTTAAAAGAAAAGAAAGGCTGACAATTAGATAAAATTAAGGGTGAGGATTTGCTGAACTTAAGACTTAAAATGGGAATGCAGAAAGGGGAGGTATGAGGAGGTCGGTGAAGTAAGCTTTAAGAAAATAAGGTTCTGAAATCATACTTGTTTTTTTTTCTTTTCTTGTTTTTTTGTTTGTGTTTGTGTATTGTTTTGTTTGATATAATTTGTAAAACTTCAATAAATATCTTTTAAAAAAAATAATGATCATGAGCTCAGTTCCCAAGGATTTTGCTCCTGCCCATAGAAAACATATGCAAGCATGGCATTGGCAGCTTGACAACACAGCTCCAATCTTGTGGTATTTAGATGATGTGCCCATTTCTTCATTTCTGAAAGCATTGGGGGGTGGGGTGGGGGCTGTCAATGACTAAGAGCCATGATGGCTCTGCTCTTCCTTCACAGCTGGAGGCAGCGATACTTCCGAATACCAGTTGCCAGAAGCCACGGGAGGGGAGAAGGCTCGTGTGTGCTAATCCTGCTTGCAGACATGCCCTAAGCCTAATGTTTCCTTTGAAGTTCCATATGAAGCAATGCATTCACTTATTAAAACAAAGACCCACCTCATCCCCATTAAGAGAGGCTGCTAAGAGAAACATGCACAGCCCAGTTTCATTTCTCTAGCCTTGTGAGATTTGACACTCACATGCTCACGTCAGCTTATTATGCAAGATGACATCTCTTACCTACCTCAGTCTAGATCACAACATCCCGTGAGCATGATGGTAAGGATAGCGTCTGAGGCACCTTACGTCACCTTCTCAATTTACACTACAAAACAGCTGCTTACATGGTACATATTCTCATCTGTCGGCAATAATGAAAGACCAGAGCGATCATAGAGGGGAATGGCCTTCATGTCATTCCACCTGACCTTTCCTGAACATAGCCAAGAGCGAAGTAGCACAGTGCACAGACAGACTTTCTCAGGGCAGGTACAATTTCCACTGGAATCAGCGGCACTTGTGTACTCCTGCTGTGTCCTCCCCAACACGCAACCCCACCCAACATCCCATAACCTCGGATCAGCTGCTGAAGGTGGGAGGAGGAATTGTGCAGGTGGCTTCCATGTGCGAAGCATTAACAGTGTCTTGGGTTCTGCTTTTTTAAAAGGCGGGTGTTCTAGGTCCTGCAGCTTCATATGATGTTGCCTTTTCCTGGGGAAGAACACCCCATCCCATGCCACCTTCCCTCTCACTGTTTCCCAAGAACAAGCCCCACCCCACCCCAATATTTGGGAAGCAGCGTCAAGGCCCTGGCACCTAAGTGCTGCCCACATCCCAGCCGCTTTCCCACCCCCTTGAAAAACCACAACTCACAGTGATGGGCATGTTGGACTGTGCAGACCGCTGTTGCCACGTCACAAAGAGATTCTCAATTTTCATCTGTTTCTCCAGCTCTGTGGAACAGGAGCAAAGGCTGAGGAGAGCAGGACCAGAGCCCCAGAGCCCTTCCTCAAACAAGACCTCGTTTTCTGGCAAGCTTTCCCTGCAGACAACTCAAGCCACCTCACTGTTTCACATCAGCTCACAGCAGACAGACAGAGAATGACTCTACTCTAAGCCATCCCTTTCCACCCTGTTCGCTCTTACAGCTTGCCACTGCCTTGCTTTTGGCTGCCCTGGTAAACCCCTCATGGGCAAAGACTTGTGCAAAGGTCCTAAGAGCTGTAACAGCCCTTTAGGATACAGCTGCAGGGAGTGCAGTCCTTTGTCCCTGTCCTCCCACTTACCTTTCCGCTCCATGCTCTTGATCTCCAGAAACTGAGCTCCGTGCTGGGCCACACGATCAAGCGTGGCCATTTCTGGGCTATGAAGGGTGGGCTGGTTGACCGAGACGTCTCGGAGGGCCTCGTCGAAGGGCACCATATCCGGAGGGAAGTGCAGAGGCTGCAGGATGCGGGCAGAGCTGCCGAGGCGACCGGGCTCCCTGCCTGCGGGGACGCTAGGGCTCCGGATCAGGAGATCCACATCCAGTGTTGAGTTCAGGAAGGGATTTTGCTCCTGGATAGAGATAATCAATGAGAGCCAGTCGTGGACAGAGCGCCCTGCACACAGGAATGCACAAAGCAGGGCGTACCTGTTTGCTGTCCTCATGCCACGGGGTGTCCATGTAGCAGTAGTGATGGAAGAGCCCAAGCTTCTGGCTGATCAGGCAGTGCACCACATGGGCGCGGGCATTCTGCCACTGCAGCAAGCGGGTGAGGGAGCTGCTCAGGGCACTGCCCTGGTCCACCGACCAGTTGTAGGTATGCAGCACCAGCTGGAGGGGGGAAGGGAAGCAAGGCAAGACCAGACTCAGGCTGCTGATCCAGACTGGGACGCCTCTCAAGCTCTATTATTATTATTATACTTTTCAAGTTTATACATTTGACTGATTTTACAATCATTTTGACATTTCAAAACTTGATTTCCTTCCTCCTCTTCCTGCGGTTCCTTAAATGTATTTTTAATATCTTCTGCATATCCAAATTAACTTAATTTGCTCATTTATTCATCTACTTTAAATATATACTCTTACGAAACTGCAGGTTATTACAATAATCCTGCCAATGTTCTTATCTGTTTACAATTTATCCGTAAATATTCAATAAACCATTTCCATTCTCTTATAAAAAGTTTGTTATCTTGATTTCTTATTCTTCCAGTAAGTTTAGCCATTTCTGCATATTCCATAAGTATTTGTACCTATTCTTCCTTTGCTGGGACTTCTGCTTCTTTCCATTTTTTGGATGACTCCCAAGTTCTAACTGAGCCCAGAGGTTTTGCAGTGGCTGCATCACTAACTCAGCCGATACCCACCTTTTTGTCAATGATCTCCATGAAAAGAAATCTTTGCCGGGGAGCTACATCACAACTCTTCTCTGCAGAGCCAAGCTCGGTGGCCTCAAAACGCTGTAATCCCTTGGTGGCTGAATGAGACAAGACACCACCACAAAGCTGAGTTCAGTTTGCGAGATTCCTGCCTATACGCAAAGATATTAAAAAAACCTGCTGGCCCTTTCTGGCTCCCCACTCTCAACTCACCTTGCTCTGTGCTGCAGTGCCACTGGTGGAAGCTGCGTCCAAGCAGGGCGAAGTGTCGAATGACAGCTGGCCGAGTGCTGGTGCTTGGTGTCAGGGAATGTGGCACAAAGGACGCCCCTTGGGGACCACTGCAGCAGGAGACAAGCAGCTAAGTCAAGGCACAAGAACACCCGTCCTATAGACTCAGTCCCCTCTCCCACATGTAACATTCCTACCCTGCTAAGGAAGCACCCCTAGGCAATTTCCAGTGGCTGCCTCTCAGCTGATCTACCAAGCTACTCTTCAAGGGAGCACACACTTAGCACCTACCTGACTTTTTCAAACACTTTGACAGTGGTGTCATTTGCCAAAGTAGTGACTAGGTTCACTACCTCAAGCATGATGGAGGGGAGCAGGAAGCGGGACACACTTTCCGTGGCACATTGCTGCACTGAGGGACACCCTGCAGAGGGAAATACAAAGTGGGTCATGGGTTTTGCTGCACCAAAGCATTAAAAGTAAATAAATTGGGCCATTTTGTGGCACCATCAGCCTGGTGGTTGCTGTCCTGAGTCAAAATATCCAACAAAGGGGAATGGAGGCAAACCAATCAGCACTCACTGCACCTGCATTCATTCCTGCATCTATTGGAAAGAGGGACGTGTACCCAGAGCTTGCATGAACCTTTCCATGTTCTAGGTAAAAAAGCCCCGAATTCCGTGCTCGGAATAGTATAAGCAGAGAGACAGGGAAGTATGTGGTCAATAAGAAAGGCGCATATGCTCAACAGGGTGCACAAGCCAAAGCCACACCTATTTGCTCTTAATCTGGTTTCTGAGCCTTAACCAATTAACCTCATGTTTGCAAGCTTTTCTCCCCAAGACAGAGGTTAGACATGGGTCGATACCTAATGCTAGACGTCCTCAGAATAGATCCATTTAATCAATGGACTTAAGTGACTTAGTGTACCGCCATTCAATCTAATGGGTCTAACTCCACCACGTATGTCTTAGTTGGGTATCACCCATGGGGCTCTGCTTCCTTTCTAAGAAGCTTGGGATCTCATATTCTTCAGGAAAACAAAATTGAAGGTAGAATCTCTCCATGCTGAGTGAAGGCAGGACTAGCTGAGGCACTGAAGGATTAGGGCACAGACTAAGTACATACCCAGGCGGTTCATGAATGCCATCCAGGACTGGCAGGTCTGGCTGAAAATTGGGTGCAGGACTCCAACATCCCCCTCCTCTAGCTGGCAGGCGCGGCGTCTGCAAAGAGGAGATCCACTGCCAAGGTTAAAATCAAAGGGAAAGAACGAGGACCCTGGGCCAGGCCCCTGGAGTGTGTGAAAGGTTACAGTGCCCAGAAGCCAGCAGCCATAATCCTGCATAATCCGTACTCAGCAGCACCAGCGCTGTCCTCGCAGGGAGGGCCAGCCTTGGGGGTGTGGGAAGGAGTTTTTCTGGGTGTGCAGAAGCACACACAATCCAGTTCATAGATTAAAGGCTGGGTTTTGGACTGAGGCATTTCCCCCTCCCACAAGGTCCCACTGGATTAAGAGGGTGGGGAAAGACTGCCAGGATGCTTGCCTCTGGGCCTGCCCCTGCTCAGAAGCTGCCGCAACACGTTCGTGGCTCGAGGGCTGTTTCACACTCTCGGTCTTGTGGCGGCGGCGGGTTCGGCTCTCTTCAGGCCGCTCCAGCACTATGTCATCCGTGGTCTTGGGGCTCCCTTGCTCTACTGCCTCTGGTTTGCCCTGGGGGGGAAAACAAGGCCGTGAAGACAGAGAAAGAAATGCATGGGGCCTATTTCCCATTTCTCTGGCACAGATGGTTTCAGGCCAGCAAGGATCTGTATTGCACAAGCTGTATTGCACAACTCAGTATTTATATATAGCACTTTATTTTCGCAATAACCCCCCTGAGGTTTGATTCTGGGTCAAAGTGGCCCTCAGCCCCAAGGCGGCTAGGCATCCTAATACATGAACTGCAGTGGGTGGAGACTGTGGCTATCATCTGTAACATGTTTACTAGGGAGTAAGTCACAACAAACACAGTGAAATTTGCTTAAACAGGCACAGGATTGCACTGTGAGACCAGAGGGCTTGCCTGAAGCTCCTTCATGGACCTCATGGCAGAGCAGATCATATTCTTAGCTACTATGCCAGAGCAAAGCCATATATGATCTGACAAGCTCGCCCGGCACGACAAAAAACAGAGATATTGCCAAGCATCTGACAGACTACAATCCATGGCTGGCAAAGTGTGTTTCACTTGGTGGTTGTAAGTTAGTGCAGGTTGGCACTTTCCTGTAACAGTTCTTGAATCCAGAGCTCTTGGTTCTGGGCTCTCTCTTTCTCACCACCCCCAGAGCATACATATCCCACCGCCATCTTCCCTGGACAGAGTCCTTACCCGCATGTCCCAGAAGCTTCGTCTCCCCAACTTGTTGGTGGGTGTGATGGGCTCACCGGCAGCTGCAGTGGGCACAGTGAAATGCGGGGCAGGTGGACACGCTCCACGGCGTCTGCCAGGCGGCGTCAAGCCTTTTGTTTCTGACATTGTCCGCCGCAGGCTTCCAACGCTCCCTGCAAACTCTGGCTCAGCAGATGGATCGACACACAGTGGGTTGGGCAGCACACGGAACTCCATGAGGGCGTCGCAGAGGGCATGGCGCAGAGCACTGCGCAGCCTTTCAGAGAGCTGCAGCAGGCTGATGTTGCCCTTCTCCCAAATGTCCAGGCGCACCAGAGGACAGAGTGCTTTGGAGGAAAAGCCAGCGTCAAGAGGATGTACCTTGGAAAATGCTGGCCTCTTACCAACCAGGCTCCCTAGGCTTCTAGGCAAGCCGACTCAAGCCCAATTACTTTGCCCATCTGATGCCACCGTTCATAGAGAGCAGACAGAAGCCCTGCCTTCTCACCTGGCTGTGCTGTGCCAGGCTCAGCCTGGTGCTTAGTGACAGCTGTCAAGCTCTCGAAATCTGCCTCCTGGAGAAAGGATGTGCTCAGCAATGCGGTGGGTGGTCTCACCCAGCGAGTCAATGAGATGGGATTTCCACGGTCGTCCACAAAGGATAGGGCAATGCATGCAATGCCTGCAGGGGGAAAGTCAAAGGGCCGCTTGAGTCCCAGAGGCCCAGCCCTCCACTAGCATAGAGCTCCTAGGAGACCACAGCCTGAGGGAACTTGTTACAGACACACAGCCATCCTTTGGAATGCAACTCAGGGTGATTAAAAAAAAAAAAAGTAATGTGGAAACAAGTCACAGGTGGGAAGGAGGGGTCGGGGTGGAAGACATGTAGCCAAGGAAGACACCACAATCACGGAGATGGGGAAGAGGCCTGCACTTGCTGGGGATGTGGGTTGCAAGCTGTCATCTGAAGGAAAGGATGCATTCATCACAGGTTCAGCAAAGCCCAACCAGCAAAAGCACCAAGGACGGGACAGGAGACAGATCACATCTCTCTGGGCATCATTTCCTGGTGCAGCAAGCAGCTCAGCCCCTGCACTGCACTCCAGCTTGCACTGCTGTGCAGTGTGATCATGCCGGGAGTCCCTCAGAAAAGTGGGAGGTGGAAGTTCCATGGAAAAAATGAGGGGGCACTGTTTGGGCTCTTCTAACCTGCCTTCTGACTGCTCATGTGCCACATTGATTAAAGCCCAGGGAAGGAGAAAGGGAAAGGCAAGGTTGCACTAGGAATCACACACTGTCTTACTGACATTTTCATGACAACATGCAGAAGGATATCAAGGGTTTAAGGGCTCAGGACCTGGACATCAGCACTGTAGGCTTCTAAATGAAAAACTAACAAGTCACAGGCAGAAGTAGAGAGTCTCCCACTAAGCAGAAGGTGGGCATGACATTGGCAAAGGCACTGTATACCATATCATTTCATTCAGAAGATAGCACCCATAGGTCCCTATCTTCAAGGAGGCTCCCAGCATGCACCCTGTCTCCTGTCAGCTTTGCATGGGGGTCACATGGAAGGAAAAGGAATGCTTGCAGCAATGCCTGCTGGGAAGGGAAGTCTACTCCAGGCTTATGGTAATTGTCCCCACAGATGTAATTCTCCCTGCTCTCAATGAACTTGGCAGCCAGATGAGAACAGAGGGAAAGAAGGAAGGGCGAGCGGCATTAACTGTCTCGCTGCCAATCATATAAACCCAAGACCAGGTGGTTTCTTACATTCAGCTACCTAAATAACTACAGAACAGCCATAGCCTGCAACTAGAAAGCTTGCTAACAAAGACACAAGGGACCAAGTGAGCCAATTCACATGCTACTGAATGAAGCAACTTCCACCTCTAGTACCCTGGGTAAATATGGCACAGGTAAAATGTTCTGCCTGGTCCCCAGTATGAAGATTACTCAGACCAATTATAAGGGTGTTTACTGTGCATCCCCAAATGAGCACCAGGGTCAGTCATCTCAATCTATCCATCAGCTGATGTCCCCAGCTGCAACATCACAGCCTCACGGAGCTCTTCTCCCAGCTCCAAGTTTATGCAAGAGATTTTACTAATCCCAAGGTACAAAATGAGGCACCACAACAAATAATGCTCCATAAATATATCCATCTTTTCTGAAACCCACAAGACCTTTCACTCCCACAACTAAGGAGGCTATGACAGAAGTGAAATTCTCTCTCTCTCTCTCTCTTTCTGAAAGCAAATAGGAAATTTGCAGCCATTTCTATCTGGAATCAGTGTGATTTCTTTAACCTGAGTCTCATCTCCAGTGGGGGGGGGGTCTTCTCGTGGCCAAAGCATATGGGTTAGGAAACTACCCAATGGAAAAGATGTGGGTGGCTACACAGAAGGGGGAAAGTGGGTGATATAGAGCAGAAGCCAGAACAACAGCAGGCACAAGGTCAAAATGAGGATGGGAGCAGCGCTGGAAAAAGTACAGCGGACCACTGGAATCTACAGAAACTACCTTGAAACTGGGAAGGTGGAAACAGGTGCTGCACAAGATCCAGCATGGAACCTACATGACAGAAGAATGTTCAGACACACTTTGAGGTGATGCGTTACCCACACAACCAGACCACAGTGCAGGTGGGAAATGAGGCAAGTGTATGGCACAATGCAGACACACAGACACACAAACTAACAGTACCCCACCACTGGGAGCTCCCAACAGTCCATAGGCTGCCAACTGACGCCCACAGTACCATATGACTCCCCACTTGATGTCTGCCTAGAGCTCATCACTGTGCTCTCACCTAAAAGTCAGTTCATTTTTAGCCCCCCAGGAGATGTTTAATGAGCTCCAATGAGCAGCAGCCACCATGGCTGCACAACTCATAAGGCCTTTGGGGAGTGGAGCTCACTAATTTATGAACTCCTCTCTACCCTACTACTGGCTGGTACAGCAGTGGACAAAACGGAAGCCGGGGGGCCTTAGTTAGCTGACTCACATGGATTAAGCAGCATGTAGATTCAACAGCACCTGGCACCTGGGTAACCTACCTAGGCCAGGCCCACACCCCAGCATGCCACTGTCCTCAGAGAGAGTGCATAGGAGCATTTTCTTCTATAGAAATAGGGGGTACGACAGAGACACTTATTACCTTTGCCACCAGTGCCCTGGCCTCCAGGCTTGTTGTACAGATAGAGATCCAGGTCATGGCTGCTGCTGCTACTCTGGTGGAAATAGTGCTGAAAAGGAAGGCAAGAATAGTTCAATCAGACTATTTCCGGGAGCTGCATTTTCATCAACATGGAGAGCTGCCTTTGAGATCCTGAAGACCAAAAGTGTGGGGTACATCATGTAGGCTCTTAAATGATATACAACTCTTATGGCAGAGAATTTCCCAGCATAGAACACTGTCACAGACATTGGGGTTTTTTCCAGTCCATTAAAGGATACATAGCAGTAGATCACACATAACCATAAAAACAGTCCCTTGTATGACTGGTCCTCAGCGACTGAGATCAAGCTAGGGGTAGAGATGATTGAGGCTTCCGGAAATTCTCATCCTAGTTTGTGCCTCTCATTCTGTTCCAGAACCCAGCATGCCGTGATCTGTTTACACCTCCATGCCTAGCCTTGTTACCCCTGGGGTGCTCGTCATGCCTTTGTCCTTTGCACATATTCCCTTAGTCCTCTACAAGAGACGAACACTGAAGTCACCCCCTGAATAGGCAGCACCAGGCCAGGCACAGGCACCCGTCCTCTCACCTTGAAATGGTTCTCAATGTTGCTGTCTGTGTACTTGGGTGTGTGCAGGAAGATCAGCAGGTTCTGACGCAGGTAGCAGGCTATGGCCGGGAGCCAGGGCAGGCACGAGGGGGGCAGAGTGAACTGCAGCACTTCAGTGGGAGGGCTTCCTGGAGGCTGTATGAACTGCACGGAGAAGGACTTGTCAATGGTCTGATACAGCCTGAGCACATCCAACCCAGAGGCCTGGAGATTTAGCCAAGAAATAAAAGGTGGTCTTGTCCTATTTGAAGCAGGGCCTTTACCTCCACATCAGCAGGGGTGAGCTTGCAGTTCCGCACAAGCATGACTGTGATGATGTCCAGGGTGGCTTCATCTAGGCGCCTGCGTAGAACCTTCACTAGCTCATCTGTGATCTCAGGTCCTAGAGGAGCAGAAGTGTTGCAGTATGCAGCCTTTGTCTCATACAAGATGCTGAGCCCTCTTACGCTTGAGCCACCCCATACCAAACCCAGCATGCTCCATTTTTCAACAGCCCACGCAATCTGGCTACTGTTCCCGAGGGTTACCTTAGCACCTATCTACTCCCTCCTACAATTGCAGCTTTAGTGGTAGAGCAACGGCTTTGCATGCAGAAGGTCCCATGTTCAAACCTGGCATCTCCAGGTAGGGCTAGGAAATACCCCTGTCTGAAACCCTGGAAATCTGCTGCCAGTCAGTGTAGACAATAGATGGACCAAAGTCTGGGATGGTATAAAAAAAGGAAGCTACCTATGTGCCTTTGCAGGTTTCCACCTGCCATTCCTTTTTGCAACTGCTACATTAGTTGTGTTCCAGATCAATGATCTGTGTGTGCTGCACAGTAAACTATGTCACAAGAGAGCAGCCAGGCTTCCCCACTGGCGGCTGTCTGAAGGAAAAGCCCAAAGCAGCAAAACCACAAGGGAAAAGAATGTCAATGGCTTGTTATTAAATTACAGAGGAAACAAAACATTAACACAAGATTCCGGAGAGCTGATGAACTAAAGAATGGGAAGGGAGCAAAAGGCTGCATTTCCCTTTGTTGTTGCAGAAAGGGCTACAATGCAACATATATTTTAAAAATCCTGTTAAGGTGGGCTTTCCCAACTGGGTGATCTCCAGGTGTTTTTTCACTATAATCCCATCAGCCCCAGCCAGCAAAGTAGATGGTAGAAATTGTAGTCCAACGACACAACATTTAGGAGGCACCAGGTTGGAAAAGCACACCTTAAAGGAGACAGAGTTACTAAATCCAACGTTCGTCTGGTCTTTAAACACCTCAGGGGACAGGTAGCTTGACAGCAGCAACAAGATCTCAATAAGCCTCCCGTCTCTGACTTTATGTTGAATGGATGTGCAACTTACCTGCCGGTGCAACTCCATGAACCACCAGCTGGATATGCCTGTCCACTTGGCTCACTGGGCGGGCCGAGTCCACACTGCGGAAAGAGGCTGTCTCCAAAGAGGAGCGAGAGCCCTATCAAAGGAGAACAGAAGGAATTGAGAAGATGGAGCTGCCTCCCAACACTCCTGGAAAGACAGCAGAGAGCACACTGTGTGCAGCCGGCATGCTCGCTCTTGTGCTCTCGGCAGCAAGGGTGCAGGGGTTCCCTGGGAGGAAAAGAGACTCACGCTCAGGTCCTCCATGTATATGGGCTCCTGGCTGCGCGAAAGGGCCAGTGAACGGCATGGAAGGCTCTGGGTTTCAGCTTCCCCACCCTTCCCACTGGAAGTGGTCTCAGAGAGTCTGGAGGAGAGAGTCACAAAGAGGAGAGGGTAAAGCCAAGGGCAATGGACTCAAAGGACATTCCAAAAGGAGATACCAGCAGAGGAGATGAAGACACCACAGGTCAAGGCGGTCCCCTTGCTTGTGGGGTGCCGTATGACAGGATGGCGAACTTACCGTAAATAGAAAACAGACTTGGTTGAGCGCTCCTGGTAAACAAACATATTCTTCCTGTTCACAACTGAGAAAGCATTGAGCACAGAACGCAGAGCCTGGATGGCTGCAGGGGAGAGAGAGATGGCTTACAAGTTGCAAAGTCTGACCCAAATGCACTCCCCACTGCTATCTTCAAAAACCAGCATAGCACACGCCCCTCTTCAATTTTATTTCCCAAATATTAATCCAGCCTAATCCTCATAACTACTGCCCATTCTCAACATACCCACTTTTTGAAAAAAATCACTGCAATTTGGTGGCTGTGATAAATATGTACTAAGGGTATCCAATGGAGAAGTATCAAATCATTGTATGTTTCAAGCTAGGGTGTTCCTTATCAGGGCATATTTGGGAGGGGAAAAAGTCTCTTTATTGTTTCAAACACTTGAGCTTCTTTTAGATCGTAGCTAGCCTGTATTAGGGTTTTATAACAGAGTTAGAACGAGAGCTATTTTTAATACAGTTCATTCCATGATGAAACCTTACCTCAACGCTAGGATCTCTTCTAATAAATTAACTTGCTCAGATTTTTATACTAAAAGCTTCCCTCCCCCCCCCCAAAACAAAGTCACTTCCTGAAAAATTCTCCCACTTGTTACACAAGTTCCCCCTTCTGTGCATTTTATCACCACCGTATTTGTGGCTCCTTCTTCCTGTAAGGAGCCTGTGGCAGAACTTCCTTGTTTGTAGCCTAACTCAAGCCACCCTCCACATCATTTGGCTAATCCAGCCCTCACACCAATCCTAACAAATAATTTGTATCATCAGTGTGCCACAGCTGGGGGCGAAAAGGCACCATGACAAGACAGAACTCATTGCCTAGGAACGGAGAGTCTGGGGATAGCTCCTCACACACCTCCCCAATACCAGAGCTCCCTGCATCCATATACTCACCGCGTGCAACACCCATATTGGGTCCCATCTTGAGTCGTGAATGCACATGGATGGTGGTGCTCCAGACTGCGTCGCAAGCAAAGTGTCCGGGTATGAACTGCATGGTGGCCGCCAGATAGTCATGGGGCTGGTAGCTCTCTTCTCCGGGGTAGTCTGCACAGCGGGAAATGCAATTCAGCAGGGCAGCCCTCTACAGAGTTCTCTGAAAGCCATCTACACAACACAGAGACTTTCCTCCTTCATGTACAGTTGTGCCACAAGATTAAAAGGCAAACACACACACCTCAAGTACCTTTAAACAGGGAACCTACAGAGCTTGCCCTGAAAAGCAGGACGGTGTATCACCACCAAAGTGGCGAAAAAAACGGCAAATGAAAAGGATTCATCAGCTGTCACTTCCCCAAGTACTGCCCTGCCACAACGGGCAGAGTAAGAGAGGAATCTCATCCTGTGGTCTGTAGGAAGCCTGCCTCTGATATAATTAGGGCACAGCCAAACTAGTGGGAAAGCAGAGTCTCTAAGTCAGGTGTGGGGAACCCTTGGCCCTGCAGGGGCTGCTGAACTACAGCTTCCATCAGGCCCAGTTAAGGATGTTGTAAGTTTTGTAAGGCCAAAGGTTTCCTACACCTGCTCTAGGCTCTAAGGCTCAGCACAACGTTATTGTGGATAAGGGTACCGCTTTGCACTCCTACCATCAGGCCCAGTGCGCTGCCGGTAGGTATATGGCGTTTCACTTTTCCAGATATCCTCCTCACTCTCAGCAACGAGCAGGGAATTGCAATTATGACTGTCGTGCAGATCCTGTAGCAGCAGCCGCTGTGGACAAAAAAGGGCCGTAGAGATGGACTTAATGCTTCCTCACAACAGGAGGCCTGGCTGTAGAAGAAACTGGTATCTGCCTTGAAATTCAAGGGCAATATTTGTCTGCACGATTGTAAGCATACCAGAATGTGCTGAAGCTGGTACATCCCAGCTTCCTCATTTAAAATGTCAGCACCTCAGTCCTCATATTTAAGGTGAAAAGATATCTAAAAGTGCATAGATAACACAGGTGTATGAAGTTTCTCTTTAAAGGCTCCATGAGTGGAAAAGATCTGGGTGGTTTTTCCAGCAGCCCAAGCTGTAGCTGTCAAATATTTCATAACATATTGGCTAATGAGTGACTTTGCCAAATTCAACTTTTGGAACTTAGTAGGGAGATATTCCTGCTACCAAGGAGTCAGTGTAGAGAGACCGAATGTGCCAGAGTTACCTGATTAACAAGGCGGCAGATCTCACCAACTTTCTTCACCACTGCACGGTGAAGATGCACACATTCCCCTTCCTCATTCTGCATTGCTTTCACTGCACTCAAGCTGCTGTACAGAAATGAAAAGGGAGACTGCTCAGAAGAACTTTTGAGAGAGCTCCCACAACAATATTCCTCCCACAACAGCAGACGATATGCACAATATATTTTCCTGCTCAATAGTTAATAATGAACTGAACAGAGTCAACAATGAAAAACTGGGTGGAGAAAAAACAGCATTGGCGAGTGCTTAAAAATGTATGAGTACTGGGGGGAGGGATCTATGACTATCATGGCCTGGGCTCTTCGCCCTTTCCCAGCATTAGCACGAAACTGGCAGAGGAACAAGGCCAGCTAGCTACATGTTGGAAAAAGCAAGACAGATTGTACTCGTGAAGTCTGGAGAACTCAGAAGCCAGCTATACAACACAAGGCTAAGATCAGGGGGATTGGGAGAAACTGCATGCAGAGCTTGGGGTAAAAGCCACGGTTGCCATTTTGGGAACCAGAATCCCCGGGGGAGCAGGGCATGGGAAAGGGGACGTTACCGTGTGTGGGAATAGACTTCCACCCGGTCCTGGTGGATTTTGACAATCAGCCAGAAGTCAGGCATGAGAGGGCACTTGGGTTCCAGGTCACTCATTATTGCCTCCTCACATTCGGAATCACTGCTCCCGCCATCATAGCCTAAGAAATGAAAATGCACCACATCTGCTGAGTGGCTCGGCCAATCCATCTTTGACAAGAAGCCAAGGGCAGAGAGAGGCTCATGGTGGTTCCCTTGGAGTCCCATCTCCACACAGTGGATGCACCTGGACCTCAAGGCAAAATAATCCCAGCTGAGCAACTTGTCACTCTGCCATAAACCTGCCTCCACCCAACTGAGAACTGACTTAGCGTCTCTTCCACACAAAAAGATGGCCTGGCTCATCCACTCACCTAGGAGATCGGAATCCATACTGCCCTGGCTCGATACCAGGCTCTGTACCCGACTGGGACGCTGCTTCCCACAGCCTGTAAGGAAAGAGAGGTATTGAGAGACTGCTCTGAGGTCTCCTAGGTCCCCCCAACTCTCTCCTTGCTCTGGGGCCAGATTTCAATCTAAGCACCGGCCTTTCCCCCCCAAACTGTGCATGTACAAGCCCAGGCAACAAGAAACAAACCCAGGAAGAAAAAGGGGATCAGCATGTCACAAAGCGGTTGGCTTCTTTTTTTCACCTCGTCTGCTGCATGGGTTGTTTGATGTAAGAAACAAAGCAAGATTGACTTCATAAAGAAGCCCGACAGCAAGACACATGGCAGCCTTTTAGAGCTTACAATCTCATGAGCCCAACAGCACTAAAGTGGTTTTGATTACAGAAAAATCAATATTGGAGCATAGTTACAAAGAAAGGCACTTTAATGGACACCCCTAAGAGAGGGAGAGACTTTGCTATTACACTCAGGCCTGGGGTGAAAATGCTAACTTGAATAAACAGCCGTTCTCTCGCAAGTGTGAAATGGCATATTTTTGTTCAATCTCAATGCACAATTGAAAACATGAGGGAGCAAATGGTGTATTTAAGTAAAAGGCACCAAAAGGCCTCTCAAGAATGATGAAGTAGGTGAAACCAACACACTCCTTGGAACGAGGAAGGCATTTGCATATTAAAAAGGAGCATGGACAAGTACTTGGCACTTCCCCATGTAATCCTTACATTTCTAATCCTATTTCCACAAAAGGGAGACCTGAAAAGCGTTTTTCCTCTGAAGAGAGGCTGATTGACCTGAACACAACAGAATACTGAAACAAAACCTAACAGAGTGGCAATAAAGCCAGCTTAATGAACTGGTAAGGCAAAGAAGTTCCATTATATGGCGTTAAAAGGCAGTCGCTTAATCGCTTTCAGAGGATCATCATGAGCCAAATTCCACACGAAACCTCGGCAATACTCTTCCGATGTTTCAACAAATATAACCACCTTCCTACAGCTTCCCAGTGCCAGCAGAAGTATGGAGAATCCATCTTGGACTGACAGCACAACTGCAATGACAATCAACTGCAGCCTCAGAGACTGATGGAAGCACTTGTCCCTTGAAGAAGAAGCACCCAGCCAGCCTCCAGGTTCTGAAAAGCTAGGTTCTGAAAAGCCTTTCGGTAACACACACACACACACACACACACACACACACACACACACACATCCCTTTTTAAACGCTAGCAGATTGGGTGTACAATATTATTACAGCTGGCTTTATATATCTAGGATTGAAACATGAAGAGCTTAAGGAAACTGAGTTAGCTTGGCCCCAGGAATTCTTCCTTTTGACCAGTTTCACAGACTGGTTTTACATGGCTTCTTGTTATAGAATGTCCTTTTCCTGAATTTCTGTAATTTCTGCAAATTTTGGACAGCACTAGGAAACCGCAGGATTTTTATAATACTTGTTGAAATTGGAAAGGGGGCAGGGGGCAGCATGAGTAACTTGTTATGCCTATATAACCTAGAGAAGCAGACCTAGAACACCTTGGGTGAGGGCCATGAGCTATTAGGGCAAAATAAGGGTTATGGCCCCCACAACATGCATGCGTATGCATGGAGCACAAAGGATCATTGCCCCAGATACATGAGGGCACTTTCCTTTATTTGCCTCTCCCAAGTATTATTCATCATTATTTATTATATCTATATCCCACCTTTCTCCTAGAAAGGGATTCAAGGTAGCTTACAACATTAAAAATCATTATAAAATGCCGAGTTAATAAAAAAAAAACCCTGACCAGCTAAAACAATAGTTCAAAAGACAAGCACATTTAAAATCAAAATCAAAGTACAGTTTTGTCCAGTGGTCAGCATCATCTGCATCTTAGTTTTCAAAGGCCTGTCTGAATAAGGTCTCAGCCTGTCAGCAGGATAACAAAGAGGGAGCCTCTCTTGGCAGGTAATTCCACAGTGTAGGAGCAGCCACAGATATGTCTCTCTCTGGTGCCATCACCAAGCAGGGTCCTGATGTTGATGGGATCAAGAGAAGGTGCTCACCTGAGGATTCAAACATTGGGCAGGTTCCCATAGAGAGATATGAACTTTCAGGTAGCCTGGGCTCAAGCCATATAGGGTTTTATAGGTCATAACCAGCACTTTGAAACGTGGAATCCTACCAACTATAGCTCAGCTAAACAGAACTGCTTAAAAGAAAGAAGGTTCTTTTTATTGTATGTGGTGGTCTTGTAGTAAGATTAAAGCTTAACTAGGAAATGATGTATAATGAAATGAAAAGGATGTTTAAAATAATAAATTATTATTATATTGGGAAGCTTTTAATGTTTAATAGACTATTGTATTTTAATATTCTGTTGGAAGCTGCCCAAAGTGGTGGGGTATAAATAATAAATTATTATTATTATAAAATAACTTCTGTAAAAAAAAGCCCAGAAGCTTTTCTTTGGGGAATTATAGGGACAGAAGTACCTAAAATGTATAGAAACTTATTCATGTATGCTACTACAGTGGCTAGAATGTTACTCGCCCCAAAATAGAAAGAAGCAGAAGTCCCAGGAAAGGAAGAAAGGATACAAAAACTTATGGAATACGCAGAAATGGTGAAACTTACCAGAAGAATAAGAAATGAAGATAAATTATAAACAGATAAGACCATTGCCAGGATTATTGTACTAACCTGCAGTTTTATAAAAGTATATATTTGAAGTAGATGAATAAATGAGCAAATTCAGTTAATTTGGATAGGCAGAGGATATTAAAAATAAATTTAAGGAACCGCAGAAAGAGGAGGAAGAAAGTCAAGTTTTGAAATGTTAAAATGATTGTTAAAATTAGTGTAATGCACAAAATTAGTGAAATGTATAAACTTGAAAAGTATATTTATTTATTTTAAAAAGGAACTGCTTAGTAAGGTAATATAACGACCTAGTGTTTGTCTAAATCAGCCGTCTATGGCACAATGCCCTCCAGATGTTGTGGATTACAATTTCCTTTGGCCATGTGGGCTGGAGTTATGGGAGTTGAAGTCCAAATCTCCTCGGAGGGCACCAGTTTGGGGCAGGATAAGCTAAAGCAGCCCCACACGGCTGAATTCCCCAGCCCCTGCTCCAAAATTCAGGTGGAGATGCCAGCTCATCTTCCCTACCTGGAGTCACAGAGTCTGCCAGGCTCACTACAGATGGTGTTGCTAAGGGAGATTTCTCACTGTTCCACTTCTCCAAGGAGCACGGCAGAGGCTGCGGCTGGGTCACTGCAGATTCCTCATCCAAGGAGCCACACTCCGAAGTATGGGCATGATCCGGCTGTGGAACTTCATCTGACAACTGCATCACAGCAAATAATAATAATAATAAAAAATTTTATTTATATCCCGCCCTCCCCAGCCGAAGCCGGGCTCAGGGCGGCTAACAACAATAAAATAAGACTACATTCTAAAATCATTTCATTATAAAATTAATTCAAATCAAATTGATGGCAACCATTGGGCTAGAGTTCTGTGAAGATTGCCAAAGGAGGGAGTCAGGCTGTGCCCTGGCCAAAGGCCTGGTGGACCAGCTCTGTCTTGCAGGGCCTGCGGAAAGATGTCAAGTCCCACAGGGCCCTAGTCTCTTGTGACAGAGCATTCCACCAGATCAGAGCCACAGCCGAAAAAGCCCTGGCTCTGGTTGAAGCCAGCCTAACCTCTTTGTGGCAGAGATCACCAGAATGCAATCCATAACATGCCGTTCCCAATAATCACCCTTACCAAACAGCATCAATAATCCATCTAAGAAAAAAAACCCCATGTCTCCAGATCACCCTGTCTACTTACGTCCAGGAATTCTTCTGTCTCCTGCTTGTTCTCACTCGCTGGCCATGCCCAGAGACCATGAGCCTCCTCGGGCGGAGGGGAGCAGGGCAAAGAGCCTTCTGTTTTGATGCTGCTTTCACACCTGCCTCCAGTCATGGTGCTCTCAAGCGTTACTGTGGGGCTAGGCCCATCTTTGGAGGCGTGTAGGCGACTGATGGAAACATAGTAGAAATCACTATCTTCAGCGTTGAGCACGTAGCCTGGTAGGGCTATTCTCTGGAACTCCTGCAACAACAACAAAAAAAAGAAGAACAGGGTGACTGTCTAGAAACAAGCAAAAGGCAGGTGCATGTTTCTTAGGCATAAAGCAAGACAGAATGGCTGAGAATGGAGAAGCATCAAGGTAGCTCGTGTGTGTGTGTGTGTGTGTGTCGCTGGGGGGGCGTGTTGTTTAGGGTTTATGAGCTGAAGGTCAAATGACTGTGGAAAACTGAAGTCATATGGGGGGAAACAAATTTATAAAGATTTATAGACTGCTTAGTCTGAAAACTACAAAAGGGCCACATAGTAAAATCACCACTAAAGACACAGAAAAAATCATAGAATCTTGGAAGGGACCCCAAGGGTCATCAAGTCCAACCCCCTGCATTGCAGGAACCTCAGCTAAAGCATCCATGACAGATGGCCATCCAACCTCTGCTTAAAAATCTCCAAGGAAGGAGAGTCCACTACCTTTTGTGGGAGTCTGTTCCACTGCTGAACAGCTCTTACTGCCAGAAAGTTTTTTTCGAATGTTTAGTCGTAATCTCTTTTCTTGCAATTTGAAGCCATTGGTTTGAGTCCTACCCTCCAGAGCAGGAGAAAACAAGCATGCTCCCTTCTCCATGTGACAGCCCTTAAGATATCTGAAGATGGCTATCATATCTCCTCTCAGTCTCCTCTTTTCTAGGCTAAACATACCCAGCTCCTTCAAGCGCTCCTCATAAGGATTAGCTCCCAGACCCTTGATTGGCTTGCACATGTTCCAGCTTATCAACATCCTTCTTAAATTGTGGTGCCCAAAATTGGACACAGTATTCCAAGTGTGGTCTGGCTAAGGCAGAATAGAGTGGTACTATTACTTCCCTTGATCTGGACACTATACTTCTGTTGATGCAGCCTAGAATAGCATTAGATTTTTTTTTGCTGCTGCTGCATTACACTGTTGACTCATGTTAAGCTCGTGGTCCACCAAGACCCCAAGATCCTTTTCACATGTACTGCTAGTAAGGCCAGGTGTCCCCCATCCTATATTTGTGCATCTGGTTCTTCCTGCCTAAGTGTAGAACCTTACATTTGTCCCTACTGAAATTCATTCTGTTAGCTTGCACCCAGTTCTCCAATCTGTTAAGGTCATTTTTAATTCTGATTCTGTCTTCTGCAGAATTAGCTACCCCTCCCAGTTTGGTGATGAGTTAAACTTTTTAAAATTATTTTTAAAGTATATGGGTTCAGTAGGTTTGCTGAAATAAAAAAGCTTTCACCAGGAATGTACAGCAATATAGACAGGGCGTGAGTCTAATATTAATAGCCAGGAAGTTCCAAAGCATGCTAAAGATTTACATTATGTGACACCTGTGAAAGTGCAAGTTCCACAAATCTAAGTGACCAAGTATGGGGCAGCAAAATTTATTTATAAAGGTATATATATACAGCACCCTCCCATAAAATATCAGAGTGGTGGCTGCTCAAGTAAACTGGCCCCAAGTTAAGTGCTTCATATACCAATAGCTTGAAAGATCACTCACCTCACGAAACTTTTCCAGAGAGCTCTCAGGCCCAAACACAAACTGCAAAGGGACCGTTTCGCAGTGGCAGCTTGGACGGCCTTGAGAACTGTAAACATGGGTAGCCACCCGGCTCAAAGTGCCAGAGGTAATTGTCCGTGAATGGCGCAATGCAGACACAATCTCGTCATCCAAAAGCCAGCGGATCTGTGACAGTAAAGACAGCAGGCAAGGTGGTCTAGATCCTAAGTAAAGTGAAAACCCTGTTGCGGCCTTGCTTTTAGCAAGGTTCACAAGGCTGGTGCTTGGTCAGGCCACAGTGCTGGGTGCTCAGGAGTGGGAGGGATATTAATCTAGTCTCAGAGCAAGTCTCTTTTTCCAAGGGCCAAATAAATGAACTCACCTCTGTCATGGTAGCTTCAACGGCTTGTCTGTGCACTCCAGGAAGATTGGAAAGTGCTGGGTGCCTTGGAAAAAAAAGAATGCAACGGTCAAGGACAATGGCTCACTATTTCTGCACCCAGTATAACAACATGATGGAGAGGATAAATACCCATCGTCCACAGTGGAGGGCAACCTGTCCAAGGTGTGAATAAGCTCCTCATCGGAGCGGAAGGAGGAGGGTCGCCCTGGGGAACGGGTGAAGGAGACGCTACTCTCAGAGGTGTACCTGTAGCGAGGACAGGGAAAGAGTTACCAGGCTCAGCCCTCGCATCTGGCCAAGGCCACATGCACGTTGCAGTTTCCAAACTCCCCTGCCCACACTGCAACCCTGGAGTCCCACCTATTGTGATGCAGATCGTTCACCGTTTCGATTTCCAGGGGGAGGGTCAGAACAAAAATGTCGAGTGTCACACACAGGTCCGAGAGGTCAATGGTGTGCAGCGCCTTGCAGCTCTCAAAGCAGCCCAGTACCTCCCCTAGCAAAAGCAACAGATATTACTTGAGTCAGACAGTGCTACTTTAGCCTTCCTTGCCAAGCGCCCAAGGAGGTTGGGCCTCAGCATATGATCCCTCCCTCCCCAGCACCCACCACTCCTTGCTTGGAGGCTGAAACCAATCTTCCCTTCCGGCAGCCCACCCACCCTAGCCATGCCACCCCTCTTCCCCCCCCCACCTCAAACCCCAGGGCTCATTTCCATTCACCTAGGCAGGTGGGCAGTGAGCGAACAGGCATGGAACTGTGCTGGCTGCGCAGCTTCACGGAGCATGTCATGTGCAAAAAGAGCGGTGGCATGTCCTGTTCCAGCAGCTCTTGCTCTGCCAGAGAGTCTCCCAGCACGCTGAAGGAGTCCTCGTCCTGGTTAACAGTGTTGGAGTCAGAGAGAGAGTCGGCTTCTAGAAATTCGTGGTCCAGCCGTTCCCGATACTCTACTTCCAGTTCGGGGTCACTCTCCGTTCCAATGCCACAGCCGGAAGCATTGCCTACGGGCAAGTTTGAAAAAAGCCAAAGTGCTTTCAAGGAGCGATGGAGCTTTGGTGAAAGGCACCAGGCCTCAAGAATGCTTATCCTGAAAGGGTTAACTACAATCGCACTCACTCTGTGAATAGGGAGAGAGATTGGCGTTGGATGTTACAGGAAGCCCTGCCAGCAGAATCCACAAGAGGCTTGCACTGCTGGCTGGCCAAGTTCCCGAAATGCCTGAAGCTAGACTGAAAAGCCTTGTGCGTTGTAAAATGTGGGAGTCTTTTGTTAGGAATATATCAAGTGGTTTAATTAGAGTATATAAAATAAAGATATATAGAGATATATATTTAGTAATAGTAAACATCAGGAGTGTCAAATTATCACCAAGCATGATTTATGGGCATAAGGAGGCAAAACACTGAGACAAAATATTGGGTAATTACTTGAATATGCACTGATAATATGACTGGGTGGTCAGATATAAGTAAATGGATTGATTTTTATTTTTTTAAGAGAGGTGGTAATGAATATTAGTCCGAGCTTGGATGCGCATTCTCCCATGCAGAAGGCAAAGCTGGCCTTTGTAAATTTCAGTGCAACAGTAAAGGCCTGGCAGTACAACAGGCCGCAAGCAGGACAGCTCAGTGGGTAAGAGTACAAGACTCTGAATTTCAGGGTCGTGGG
The DNA here is from genome assembly GCF_965113315.1 of Podarcis vaucheri. NCBI lineage: Eukaryota > Metazoa > Chordata > Lepidosauria > Squamata > Lacertidae > Podarcis > Podarcis vaucheri. The sequence goes on from NC_138764.1 coordinate 57,321,802, forward strand.
ACATGGGTTCAAACCCCCATGTTGCGCAAAAAGATTCCTGCATTGCAGGGGGTTGGACTACATGACCCTCATGGTCCCTTCCAATTCTATGAAGCATTGTGAAAACCTCCTTCTGGACAATCCTGCACTCTTTTCTGACAACGTCCCCTCTCTTGGTTGCAAGAATGCTGATAAAGACTCAGGCCCAGGCAACGTAAGGTACCTGGGCTCTAGCTGGCTGGCTGCCAAAGAGGACATTGCATGGTCCTCACCATGGACTACGGGACATATTGTGAATGGAGTTCACTTGAGAGTTCTTAAACCTCTTAAATTAGAAACAAGCAATTCTAGGAAAGCTGAAACTATACAGCTAGCTCTATGGACTAGAAATCTATGCAAAATATTTGCAGCTTGGGAGAACTGGGGTGCCTCTTAGCCAAAAGGAGGGACCTAATCTTAGCAATTCCTTCGTCTCAACTATTCCAGAAAGCTCAAAGCTAGGATCCTCCACGCTTCTCTCCCCTGCATTGATAGCAGGGATCTGTAGATGTTGATGGACTCCCAACAAACCTAATGAACACCCCTCGGCCATGGATGCTACACTGTGGGGGCCAGGAATATCTGTATGACCACATACCTGCTCTATGGTTTGCTGAGCTCCAGGGGGAAACAGTGCACTGGTCCTCAAGGACTCTTGCACTCTCCCCAGCACATATGCATACATAAAATTTCCTTAGTCCACTTAAGGGTTTAAAAAACGAAATCCAATATCACTAGATTACAAGTGCCATGGCATCTCCAATCATTACAGCAGTCCTCAGAACAGCAGAGTGAGGAAGAGTTTCCCTTACCTTCATCCGCCGCCAGTTCAGTTTCTGAACTTTCCACGTCTTCACTACCTTTCCTATCTGTATGGTCCCGAGAGGCCTCCTCCTAAAAGAGAGACAAGAAGCCACATGTGCAACGTGCATCAAGTTTGGGTGCCACATCCTTCCAAGTTTGGCTCTTATACAGCCTTCCAGACCCTCTTAAAGGAGCCTCCCAGGGCAAGGAGGCAAAGATACAAGCATATCCCCCTACCTCTTTTTTGGCAGAAGGAGGGCAGTAGAAGTAATAATGAGGATTGGACGGCACTGGCTTGAAATGCAAGCTGCCAATCTCCAAGAACTTTTCCTAGAACGGGAAGAAGGAACAGTGGGAAACATACTTGGGCCATCAAAGCTACCCTCTCACCTCACCCAGAGGAAGCACTTTTCTCCTTACCTGGATGATCCTGTGCAAGTCCGGGTGCTCCTGGCAAGGCTGGCTGCTCTTTAGCACAGAGAGGGGGAACTCTGAACAGCAGCTAGGGTTGGGCTCTTGGGGAGGGCAGGCCGAAACATGGGACTCTGGCTCACTAAAATCCTCCGTCTCAGCACTGCACAGCAGGTTCAAGGAAGAGTGAAGTCAGTCACAAGCAGATCTGTCTACTTGTGCTCCCAATAATGCAACCTTAACTCCCCTGCTCCTCAGTCAGAAGCAGCCTACATGCCTCTATTCCCCCATACATCCTAGGATCCCCAATGGGTCAGAAATACAGTGGTACTTCAGGTTACATACGCTTCAGGTTACAGACTCTGCTAACCCAGAAATAGTACCTTGGGTTAAGAACTTTGCTTCAGGATGAGAACAGAAATCATGCAGCGGCAGCAGAAAGCCCCATTAGATAAAGTGGTGCTTCAGGTTAAAAACAGTTTCAGATTAAGAATGGACCTCTGGAACAAATTAAGTACTTAACCCGAGGTACCACTGTAAAGAGCTATGCACAGGAGCACATAGAACTGCTTCATGTGCAAAAAAAAAAAAAAAAAAAAAAATGGAATTATTGGAGCTGGGTCTGTGAACTGAACCTCAGCAGAAATCTAGGGCCCTGCTCACAGATTCACTCCACAAGTATAGCCAGTTCTGACCATGAACACACGAGCATAAAATACTGTGTTTGAATCAGCTTTGCTCAGCCTTAAGTGTGGCCAATAAATAGTGTATGCTCTTGGTTCACCTGCATGGGCATTCCAATCCTCTCCTCCTGTCAAAATGAATGAACCAACTAACAAAACAAAACAATTACATATATAACCTCTCCCCTAAATGCCCCCTTCAGGCCACACTTTTCAGAGAGCCATTTTATAGCATTTAGAGATGGGAGGAAAATCTCAAAAATCATCTAAATTACAGTTCTATCAAACCTGTCTAAAACTAATTTGATGGAAGTTTAGTCAATTGATTTTTAAAAGAACCTATGTGCTATGAAGGGATTAGGGGAGGATTAATGGATAAACGCCTTAAATGCAGATCAATGTGCATTTATTGATTCAGCCAAATAGAAAGTGTGAGGAAGAATAACTGGCGGAAGGCAGTAATGCAAATAGTGAAGGAAGGTGAGTTGTAGTGCCTGATATGCAATCACTTAAATGTGTTTTAATAAGATGAATAATAAAACTGTGTTTATTGTAATTAAACTTATTCATTGTAACTTTATTGATTTGTTCAGTTTCATATGTAATTTACCAGGAGTTGGAAATATAAAATGTTGAAAGAGTGACTGGGGAAAAGGATGCAGACACTCTTTCCCATTATGCTTGAACTGGGAACCTCTGGTTTAAGGGCTCCCTACAAACCAGGATCTAATCCAATCTTAACTTCTGGGGCAGTGGTGTCCAAACCTTTTTCAAAGGGGGCCAGATTTGATGAAGTGAAGGGCCGTGAGGGCCGACCAAAGTTGCTGACCTTTTAAACTGCCACAGGGTTCGGATTAAACCGACCGGCAGGCCAGATTAGGCCCCCAAAACGGACTTTGGACATGCCTGTTCTAGGGAATCCTTAAAACCACAGTTTTCCAGTTCAGGGCACTTGGAAAAGAGTGGTTTAATAAATCTCTACTGTAGCTAGATGTGCTCAGCCTTCCTACTTATTTATGCAGCCACAAACCAGAAGGCTGGAGTGGCTTGCTGCACCACAAGCCTTTCTAAGAGCTCATAGAGAACATGGGAGTGTAAAGATGGTTTTTGCTTTAATTTTTGTGAGCCGCCTTGCCTTAGGTTCTGGGGAAAAGACAGACAGGCCATCAACCAATCCATCTCACTTGGGGCTTCTCTGGTGAAAGGGGGTGGTGGTGTTAGTTTGTGGCATCTGCTTTCATAGATCATATTCATGGTTGGCATATGGCTTGTCCTTTTCCACAGATTATAAATATCAGTTACACCTGTGGTATTGTGTTCCTATATCGGTTTTATTAATTGTACTGTTTTAAACTGGTGCAGTGCCTCTCCTTTCTCATTCTAGTTCCATTTGGCTGCCCCATTTTCAGTTTGCAAGCCAAACCTTCCTGCTCTCTTCTACTGCACTACAGAGGCACAAATTCCTTCATTTCTACAGGTTTGCTTGAGTTATCTTCTTCATGTGCAGAGGGATGTGGCAGTCAGCCTGGGATCATTTATACCTCGGGTTACAGAATCTCGTTCTCCTACAGAATATATGTCCTTCCTCATTTTTTGCAGTGACATTTACTGCATTTGCTTTTACATGCCACTCAGTGAAAACAACTGGAATAGCTGTTGCCCCTGGGAAAAAAATATGAGATTGCTGTTCAAAGAATCAGTTTTTCTGCACCAAGTTATGACTGTAAGTAATCTTTGCCCTTGATAGGTTAAGGAAATACACAAGGACCATCTGATCTGCATAAACATATCCGCACTATATATTGAGATCATTCAAATGTTAAGAGACTCTGCAATTATTTGCTTATTTTGCATAATTTATTCTATTCCTGCAAGCTATGCAAAGCTTTTAAATGCTGCTCCTTGACTGCTGGAAATTCCACGCAGCCCAACTGTGCCCTGTGAGATTTTATCCTGCACTGTTTACACTTCTTTTTTGCAAGCTCATTTTCCACAGGCAAAAAAAAACCTGAACAAACTTAAAAGCCCTTTTTTTAAATTAAAAAAGGTGGGGAAGGAGGTGAAATTCTTTAAATGATGGAATGAGAGATGCAAATTAATTCCTTGAGTATAGCAATTACAAAAATGCACATGAACTGGGTGACCTGGTAATCTGACTCCTTGCCCAGTTTCAGTCTTGATCCTTATTTGACTGCTTATTTGACTGAAAACAAAAGGCTGGATATTCAATAATTCAACCAAGGCCAATCGACATTATAGACTGACACCTACCCAATTAATTTTATTTATTTATTTTATGTATAGCCCTGCCTTTCTCCAATGCAGCCCACAAGGCTCACAACATAAATTAAAACAGGCACAACTAAAAACATGCAATAAATAGAAATATTTAAAAAATAAATAAGGAACCCTATTAAAAACAGCTCTGAAAAAGCTTAAACCCATCCCTGATCTAAAGTGTCCGCAAGCCCTCTTTGTTGCTTATGTGCATTTGACTTGGTTGTGCTTTTCCCTTCCCCATACAGAGCCTTGCATGGCCCCAGAATCAGAATCCTGCTTGGAACATTACAGAGGGAGAACCATTTTAGTGCGCAGAATGGGACTCTGGCAAACTTCTGACATTTGGGGGCCATGGATGAAGGAACCTATTAGGCTACAACCCACTACATACAAGACCAGCAGAGGGAAGCCCTGCAAGATACAATCTTCTTCCAGCACTGCCAAGGCCACCCCAGAGCTACAATTCATTCTGATCTCTCTATATGGAAGCAGCCATCCCACCTGGAAACAGAGACTAGCACACCCCGCGCTCGGGGGGCCTGCGTCAATTCCCCTTCCAAGTTGGTGGGCAGGTGCTGGTGGCGCTCACAGAAGGATCGCACGTGGTTGCACAGAGTAAGCAGAAAGCTCGTGATGTCTATCTCCTGCAAGAGCTCCTCACAATAATCCATGGCTATGAGCAGATCAGGGCAGCTAATGCTGTGGCCCTGTTGTAGGCTCTGGAACAGCCCTGCAAAAAATCAGAGGATCAGAGAGTTAGCTGGCCCTGCAGATTCACCCAGAAACAGCAACACGGTAAGCAGCAGAAATGATGAACGTGGGGAGGGGGGGGAGCAGAATAACACAGCAGATTTTGCTAGCGGAGGCTGTGGCCCATTTAAATACCACCAAGCTGCCAATCAGGTTCACTCTAAGTATGGGGAATTGCAAGTTTGCCACAGCTGAATGGGCTTCTCCTGGTGTTCCAGAAGGAAGTCAGGCCCAGAGGAGTAACAGAAAAGCCAGCTTCCTTCCACTCTGGAGACAGCAACCCAACCTGGGTATAGCTATCCTTTACCTTTCACATAGCACTGATGGGAATGCTCTTGCAGCAAGGTACAGAAACTCAGCAATTCCTTATGCTTGGCATCTAGCCAGGGAGCGCTGGTGGGGCGCTCCACTGACTGGCTTCTGGAAGACAAAAAATCATCCAATGTTGACCATCTAGATTCTAGGACAAGGCCCACATTCCTCCCTCACCTTAGTTCTCCCTCCAGATCTCACACGCTCCTAAGGCTCTGCCTGCAATACTAGCGCTTGGCCTAATATACACGAGTTTATACATATCCCTGCCCAAACGGCTGGAAACTGAGTAGTGATTGCCTCTGTACAACCTCGAAGGCCAAGATCTGCCCAACAAGTGCAGAGGTGCTCCTGAGCTCACCTGAAAAAGATGTCCCGCAGAGGCTTATCTAGCCTGGGACTGATCATCTGCTCCCGCAACAGCTCCAAGGAGCAGCTGTAGACATAGACAGGGCAGCGGGCTCGGCAGCTCTCACCCAGGTCAAGCTGAGATGTCTGGCGGCTGAAGGAGATACGCCCTTCTCTTCTCGGCACTGCGTCTGGATCTCCCGAGTCCTGGCCAATTTCTGTAGACGGAATACATCTTGGAGGATGAGAAGTAGCCTCAAGCTCACAGCTCAAACAAGAAGGAAATGGTGCTCTTTCTATGCACCTTGACATGGCACACAGCGCACCTTGCATGACTCAGAGCAGAACAGTTGAAATGTGCACCCTTTCCTCTGCCTCAAGGCACTTCAGGTAGTGCTTTACTTCCCCCTGCCATTTTGCAGCAGAAGGGCATGTGCTCTGCCTGCAGAAGGTATTAATTGATTCCCAGTTTTAAAATGATCTTGTGGGCAGGTAGTAGGAAAGACTTTTGCTGGTGACTTGCTAGAGAGCTGCTGGCAGTCACAAGAAACATAGACTGACGTTCACTAGCCTGGTGCCTTGCAGATGTTGTTCGACTACAATCAGCCCCACCCAGCACGTGTAAACATCCCCAATATCCTCTGGGGTGCGGTTGGGTCTTCACCCAACCCACTCCAGCAAGCCTGTGTCAGGGTTCAAGAGAGACTGACATAAACATGAACATCTTCCCAATGATATGCTTGTGTATGGATCTTAAATTATTCAAGTTTGCACCCTTGGCTAAAAGTGTATGATCCTGAACACCTACAACCAGAACCTAATGCAACTTCCATTATCTCCTTCACCTCCCATCTGATTCCAAACACAGGAGACTGCCTGTGGTGCAAGGAAGCCCAAAACAAAGATGGTACCATTGGCTGGTGTAACACTGACAGTTGGAAGCACCCCTGCAGTCTCCAGCTCCTTTTCTCCTTGGGAAAGTGTTGGTTCCTGCTCTTTGGAAGATTTATCTGTCCCCTGAGCCATCAACCTCTGTATGTCTGGAAAAGATGGTAAGAGTTTATTGCACATTATTTGCTGTCATCGCATCTGGCTTCATTCATGGGATATATAGCAACCGACATAGTCAGAACATCGCTTCTGCCGTAATCTTCCTACTGTACCACACAAGAAAGCAATCAGGTGGTTCTCTTAAAGAAAACAAAGCAACAAGCTTCTAGTCCTTAAAGAGTGAGAATTTAAACCTGTGGCAGGATTCAGCATCCCTTGGCACAGCCTACAGTCTACAGAATATTGGAGAGCACCTGTCTCATCTCTGTATGACTTCATTTCTTCACGCAGGTGTCCAATTCCCTTTCTGATATAGTTTGCCTTACCTGGAAATGTGGCTGGTAGGAAGGTGAGGAAAAGATGCTGTGGATTTACCAGCTTGGCATAGCATCGCCACTGGGGGAAGAGGTCCTCAGGTGCTGGTAAGATCTCATCTCTTGACCCCTCTGCATTGTTTGGAGCCTAAGACAGTAAAGTTAAATTGAGCATGGCCATGGCATTTTGACATAGGAACCCTGCTCCTCACCCAGATTTAACAAGCAAAGTGTGTTGACACACATTTTTGGTAGCAAAGGTAGATAACTCTCTCGTCAGTCATTCACATAGCCCTTTAGATACAAAAACATAATGACTGATTGAGACAGAACTGTTACAACTCAGTCAAGCTACTGGAGCGGATTCAGTTGCCTACTCACTGTTGCCCATGTGCACTGAGATCACCCCAAGAAAGATCTCCTTCAGAAGAGAATAGCAGAAGGAACCTCTCAAGTTCAGGGGGCTCTCTGGGGTCCTTGGCAGTTTGATACAGAGGTCAAGGGGATGCTGTACCTGTTGTGTAACTGCAGAGGTAGTCCTGTCTTTGCTGCCAACAGAATGGTAGGTGTGGGCTGGATCCCGACGTTCAGGGAGCACAGAGGCCTTGGGAGGCTCTGTTGAGAGGGACGTAAAATGGTCAGAAGCCATCAGGGGAATGGAGAAAGGCAAAAACAGCTGCATGCATGTCCTCTTACCTTGGACCACTGGGAGCATAAATGGGGTTGGGTGGCCATCTCTGTCCCGCTGCAGCACCTGCTCCATGAAGCTTATATGATCTGTGCCAGATAGCATGATCTCCCTGTCGCTGAGGTCATGCTGGAGGCAGCCATGGAAGAGGCTGAGGAGAATTTCATTGGGCAAGAAGGAAGAGTCCTTTGCGATCCCATCATCCTCTATTATAGGTGGAAAACCAAAAATTCGAGGAAACCGATTTTTCTGTTGCCCCAGCCTAGCACACCCACCCACTGCGCATGCAGGTCTGACAGCTTCGTGGGACTAAGTCAGACAAGAGCACCCAACCTCCCTGGCCCAGCTTAAAGCAATAGGAATGGGGTTTGGAAGGCGTTCCAGTGATTCAAAACGAAGATCCCTTCCTACTGCTTCATTACATCTCATGTTCAATGGCAGATATGGCAAGAAGTCCCCGCCACCCAATAATCTTTATTAGTTTTCTGGTTGCATACTCCATATACACATAATGTGTTGCATTTTACATTTATACTTGCTCCTAAGCGCTGACTTCCCTCCTTTCTTCTTCTGGTTTTTTATATAATTTTTAATATAATTTTCATATAATTTTATCACATTATTTCCATCCATTTTGCATATTGTTATTCATTTTCCAGATTTGTCCATAGTATATCCATAAACAAATAAATCCTCCTGTTTATACAATTCTTGTTGTATGTCTGTATTCATTTACAACTACTGTTATATTAATCTCCTTATACATTTTGCTTATTATTATTTTCATTATCCATCACTTTCCTTAATCTTTCCCATTATGAGGTTTATTTCCAATTCTACTGGTTTCACTATTTCATCTTATTTTTCTTATATACAAGTTTTTTTAAAAAAGAGGGACCAGGTCTCCTGCACCATCTGACTGGAAGACACATACAGGCAACAACAATTTTGCATGCATTCAAAGCATGCACGACCATGCATGCATGCATCACTGTGATCCCGGAGGCGGCAGGAAAAGGAGGCAGAATAGGGCAAGGGCGGGGGCATAACAGGGCAGGCTTAGATGTGCTCTGTCATCATGCGCAATGACCTAGAATGCAACCCCCACACAAACTGGGGGTTGCCTATATATAAGTGCATATACTTATACATATTATTATGTTGTGTTATACAAATATGTAAAAAATGTACATACTGATGATTGTAAGGAAAATACCCTCAAAGTGGTTTACAAACCTAGAAGTGTAGACGGTGGTAATTCAGAAGAAAGGCACACATAGCCTGCATTGCCCAGAGGCACTCTTGGTTAACGCGCTTTGGCTATTCTGGAGACAAGCAGCACTGAGCCCCGGCCATGCCTTTTCCGCAGGAGAAATGTGCAAAAGTTTCAGGCCTAAGTTGACTTACCTCCTGTCAGCATCAGGAAGGACATTTCAATCTGCTGACACTTTGGCAATAGCTTCATGAGGTCAAACTGGAATGGAATTTCATGTACCCGGGAGCCGCTTCCAGCACCACAACCTACAGCAAAAAGCAGGAGTATAACCTCTGTCAAGCCACAGGAACAGCCCCATCTCAAAATGCCCAGAAAGCACATGCTAGGAGAATCACCTTCGGCAGTAGTGGGCCTTGGATCACATGCTGGGAAGACCCAGTCCTTGTTCTGGCACAGCTGGCTGATATACTCAAAGGCAAGCATGGTATGGATGCACATTAGATCTCGAGGGTAAAGCTGGAAGAGGGATCTGAAGTAAGATGCAGGGCTTGGCAACACAAAGACTTTACCATTTCAGAAATACCACTCCGTTAAGACACAGAGATGCCAAGGATAAACTTGAACCATGTATACAAATCTTCTCCATATATACTCCAATGGGAGTAAAATTCATGTTCAGATAATTATTTGATGAGAAAAATCCTAGTGGGGGAAAAAGCAACTCCTCCCCAAGGAGGAGAAGGTAGTGTTTTCACAACAAACAATAATGGTGGCTGGGCAGATCATCATGACAGAGGCTCCTCACCTATAAAGCATTTGGACAGCTCCCATTCTGGCCCCCAAGACCAAAAGCCAGGAAATACCAGCTGTCAGTCATGGTCGCTGCAAGGCAATGGTCCCAGAGGTTGCCTTCCCTTTCCCTCACCCTCACCACCAAAGGAACGTACCGCTTTGGGAATTTTCTGGTAAGACAGGCCATGTAAGTGTCGCCAGCTGTCTGATTCACTATTCACACAGCCACTTTGTGGCTCCACCCAACACTCTGTAACAAGGTTCAGTTCCATGTCCACCTCAATAGCTTCCACCTCTGTATCATTGTCATCATCTGTGGAGAAACTGGAGAGCAAGCGAAACATTGTAAGCATGGCTTGGGCATCAGTGAGTGCTCCTCACATTTCCTTGGCTTCTGCTTATTATTTGCCTGAATCCCCATAGGAATGAATTGTCCAGGGACTAGTCTTTCCCATCATCTGATGAGAATACCTGGCCAGGCCACTGAGCATAAGCAAAGTCATCATTTAGCCTGTCTTGTGATGCTACTAGCCACAATGGCTGTGATCTGCTTCCAGTGCCAGACATGGTATGTCACTGAGTACCTGTTGCAGAGAACCACAAGTGGGGTGGGCACTACTGCCCTTGTGTGCCTTCCCATAGGCATCTGGTTGGTCACCATAAGAACAGAATGGCTTTTGGCCTGATCCCTCAGAGCTCTTATGTTCTTAAGGGGCATAAATGGGCCTTGGGCCTTTGTGGAAAGGAAACTAGGCTGAACTAGGCTGTGCGAAGGGCTGACAAAGTTTTTCTTCCTAGGTAGCCGAAAGGGAGCTTTACACCCAGATGGAATAATTTTTAACGTTAAGGATAGATGCATGGAGTCTACACTTCTCAGAATGCCTCATCAAGGTAAATGCCTCACAAGTTTCCCAGCTCTCTCTGGATCCTAGACTAAAGGTAAAGGGACCCCTGACCATTAGGTCCAGTCATGACCGACTCTGGGCTTGCGGCGCTCATCTCGCTTTATTGGCTGAGGGAGCTGGTGTGCTGCTTCCGGGTCATGTGGCCAGCATGACCAAGCTGCATCTGGCGAACCAGAGCAGCGCACGGAAATGCCATTTACCTTCCTGCCAGAGCGGTACCTATTTATCTACTTGCACTTTGACATGCTTTTGAACTGCTAGGTTGGCAGGAGCAGGGACCGAGCAACGGGAGCTCACCCCGTTGCGGGGATTCGAACCGCCAACCTTCTGATTGGCAAGTCCTGGGCTCTGTGGTTTAACCCACAGTGCCACCCGCGTCCCGGATCCTAGACTAGGCACCCACAAAAAGGAGGCCACTTCCACATTCTTTGGCTTGGCATCAGGGCCATGAAAACAAGTATGCCTCAAATATTTTTAAAGCCTACGTAGCCTTGGAGCGATGAGGTATTAATACAAGAAATACCACACCAAGGGAACACTCAGTGGTTTGGCACATCCGCTTTCTACTTGTTGTGCAGCTGTTACGCATTCCTCTTAGTCTGTTCAGCTGACTTCCACCCCCACATTTTTGCTAGACAATTATAAGGCATGGAGTGCTGTGCAAAGGGAAACTGAGGCAAGCTAATCAACTTCCAGTTACGACACAGCCAGTGATTCTTTCCCCTGGTTCTTTACATGTACTTTGGAGAACTCTGGGTTCTGGACAAGCACTGCCAATAAAGGCCTTGGAAGAGCTGGCTTCCAGCCCAGATAGACTGGGGCAGTGTTCACACATACATACAGTACTTATTTTGACGGGCACAATCTGGGGTGCCAGCAAGGTACTTAGCAGAGAAAGTCTTTGAGCTCTCACAACGTGATGCTAGCAACCTGTCTGGGCAGGAAGGACACCGGAAGCCCCCTTGCCACTGTAAGCAGCGGCAGACCAGAAGCAAGGGGTAATGTTTGATATTTGGCAGTTTAATCCACAACCCCAACGTTTCCTGGGGACCCTCCAGCTGCACCCAGAAGTCCCTGTTCCTGCAAGCTGCCTGTAGTGGCAGGTCTTCTTTTATGACCCCAGGCCCCAGGGTTGGCGATCCCTTACCCTCACCTGTCTTTGGTTGAAGTGGAATGTGGAGGGAACAGCACATATTGGACAATGGAGCTGTGCTTCTCACTGCCGCTCTCTCTTGAGGAGTCACTCTGTGGAAGAACAATCTGCGTGAGCCTATCCTGCTGCTGCATCACCTCTCTCCTAAGGCACGTCTGAGGCTAGGAGAGAAGCAGCCAAGCAGTACAACTTGCCAACATCTGGCCCAGCCCGCACACAATCTGGGCTCAATGTTTCTTTTGGTGTTGGCTTTCCATGGAGGAGGGGGCTAGACAGAACAGAACTGGGAGGATGTTCATCAGGCAAATCTTATCAGGAGAACTCCCTGCCCCTCCCTGGGCTGTAACATTGGGAAACTTCTCATTCGCTTCCTCAGAGGCCATGGGAGGAGCATCAGCCGGATGCCATTTCCACCTGCTGACCTTCTTTATTATGGGTGGACTAGCCTTTTGGGGGCTGAGGGCCATGGAATCATGTTTTAATGACACGTTTGGGGGGCCCTCAAGCACCATGAAAATCTCAGGGGTGGGTGGGCCAGATGTGGCCTGCAGGTCACGGGGCAGCCACCCTTGTAAACAGGACCAACAGGAAAACTCCTGAGAGAATGGCACACAAAATAGGTTTCGACACGTCAGGGTCAGGGAGTTAACGCAAGTGCATTAGGCCTGGCCACAGGTGTCTCTGCACCCACCCCGTGCCACCCACAGATTGAGATCAGCCCTTACTGGGATCACGATGATGTGGCAACACTGGAGGCAAGAGGAAGGGTATCAAACCAAAGGGGAAGAGCAAACCGTGTTTACCTTCATGGGCAACTCCAGCACCATACTGATAATTCCATCGCCACTGGACGCAAAATGAAAACCCTCGGACAGACGAACCCTGCACATCCCAGAGGAAAACTATGGCAGGTTACCAGGTTCTTACAACACCCTCACCTGTGTATGCCTCACACTCCAACCCTTCGTAGTCTCTCTCAAAGTAATGCAACCCCCCCCCATCATCAAGAGCTCAGTCACACCCATCTATCCGACACTGGCAGAAATAACCTAAGTAGGACAACTATCCTTCTCCTCCGCAGCTCTTTGGGTGGGCTCAGATTCAGGCTTTGCAATGAAATGGGCACTTACTCTGTGAGAGTGGACAGCAGTTGAGCCACGGCTGTGATGGGCACTGTGGGTACCAGCCCTGACTGCACACACCAGATCCAGCGCTGGTGGTAGAAGTAGCGAGACAAGGAAGCCAGGGTGGAGGAAGCTGTGCGGTTGGCCACCATGGTGAGAGGGCCGGACATAGGGGGATTCTCCAGAGGCAGGAGGCATGGAACACGATAGTCAGAGGGCAACTTCTCATATCTAGGAAGTGGAGAGAGAAGTGAACATGACTACAGCTGTGAGGCTGTCGCGTTCGTACTGGCCCCATGGATAACACTTTTGAGACGCCAGTGAGTCATCTCTGCGCCTTCTCAGCCTGAAGTCCACCACACAAGCCCACCCCAGTGTGCAGAAAAAAAGGCTTGTGTACACAATGGCAAAGACATCACAAAAGAACACACCATATATTAAGAGAATTTCCTGCAGGCACAAAATTTCCATTTTAATTAAGGAATTTATGTAGGCTTATTGGAGGGGCATATAATCAGCAGTGCTTCTTAAATTCCACAAAGAATTGGAGTTTTTTTAAAAGTAAAAACAAATTAAAAACCACAGATTGCATAACACAGGAGAGGGCAGGCATGTATATAGGACTGTGGAACCTGTAGGAAAAGGATTGGCAAATATGGGAAAGCAGAAGTGGTGGGGTTTTTTGAAGAAGGATTGAAAATAAGCCCAGAAGCCTAATCCGATGAGCCTTTCATGCTCAACTTCCATTAAACATTTCAGCTTTCCCACCAAAAATTAATTGTCTAGGGAGGAAAAATCTTTTTAAAGTGAAAACATTCCCAAAATTACAAAGCATACTCTGCTTTGTTTACCACACCTGCCTGCAACCTTTGCAGCCCCTAAGCAGGAAGGGTGTCAAATTCGCACAGCCCAAGCCGGTTAGTCACCCTCTCTCATAATGTTAAAGAATCCAGGGTTCTCCACCAAGCCTGAAGGGCGAGAGATTCAGTACCTTTACACACAACTGACAATTAAGTTACATAATCTGCTGCCACATAATGTGGGACTGGACACAAAATTGGTTGGCTTCAAAAGACAATTAGGTAAATTAAAGGAGGATAACAGCCAGTGGCGTAGCGTGGGTTGTCAGCACCCGGGGCAAGGCAAGTAATTTGCGCCCCTAACCCGTGGATTTGCGCCCCCTAACCCGTGGATTTGCGCCCCCTAACCCTAACCCCCAGGTGTTGCGCCCGGTGCGGCCGGCCCCCCCCCCCGCACCCCCCACGCTACGCCACTGATAACAGCTATTTAGTATTAAACCACAGGATCAGAGGCAGCATGCCTCTGCATAGCGGCTGCTGGGCCACAACAGTGAGAGCACTGATGTCCTCATACCCTGCTTGTGCTTCTCCCTGTAGGCGCTAGGCGGGTCCCTGTGGGAAATAGCTTGCTGACCTAGACCAACAAATAGTTAACATGGTGTCCTCCAGAGGTTTTGGACTACAACTTCAATGACTCCTGACCATTGGGCATACTGACTGAGGGAAGGGGTGATGGGAGCTGTAGCCCCAAACACCAGGTTAGCTACCCTTGAAGGCTTTTGGGGTCCAGTCCAACTTCTGATACTTACAACCTCCCCAGTGGCCAAATCATATGCCAGGGTCTGCCTGTTCCAGGCCTACTGAAGTTCTAAGGTACCGAATGTTCTGCATGTCCTGTCCCTGTTACCTAATCAGGAGCTTCTCCAGAGGCTTGTGCAGCACAATAAGGCAAGGCCTGTCCGAGAGGGTTGGCTGGGCCCCAGGCACAGGAGGAGATTTCGATGGGGAGCTGCTGCCCAGGGCCTTCCGCTTCACTTTTGGCGTTGCCTCTTTGCTCTGGACTCTGTGGGGGAAGCGCAGCTGAAGGATACGATCTCTTAATTCTTCTACTATCTGTTGGGAGAGAAGTAGATGGGCACAAACACTGGAGCAGAACGTTTGCCTGCCCCTTACATACGAACAGCTGCTGTTGTGGAACCTCATAGCTCCTTGGGCCCTGCTGTTCTCTCTGTAGAAGCTGCAACTCTGGCTCCAAAATCCCCCAGGCGTACTGGTCTGTCTCTGTCAGCAATGTTACCTGATGTCCCAAAAACTAAGACATCAGCCCCACGAGGGAATTCCCCATGGAAGCCTCCTTACTTAAAGCAGCCCAGAAGGAGACTACAGCTTGCCTCTTAGATGTCCATCAAGACCTGGATCAGTTCCAGAAATACCATATGACTAGGCAATTTTAGACAAGTTTGCTGCATTACTGGAGGAGAGTGGGAGGGATGGGCCCTCCAGCTAGCTTTGCCCACCAACCACAATATTATTTAGGCCTAGAAACAAGGCTTCTAGTCTATGAAGCCCAAGGAGGACTTCAGATGCTGTTGAATGTACAGGAGAACATATTGCTGCTTGGTAGTGCTGAAGGATTTACTCCCCCCCCCCAAAAAAAAATACCCACTGAACCGATTCTTGCTGTGTAAATGCATTTTCCTGCAGTTTTGCTAAATGCTTACTATGACCCAAGGAAATCCAGTACTCACTTTGTTCCTGATCTTAGCAAGCGTCCCAATGGGGAACCCCAGACGAAGGACCATGCAGGGAGCTTTGGAAATGATCCGCACCACATAGAATGAAAAAGGAGGCTGATCCTCAGAACTGCAGAATGGAGAACAACAAACAGCAGGTGGAACAAGCATCAACACAAGCACTGACAACTTTTTCTACCTTAACCTCCAATCTAAGGTGCTCACCTTATACAATGTCTCATCCCCAGCTGCCCCACCCCTTTATTAAGTGCCTTACCTGCGCATGAGCTTGACGTAGGAGTAGCCTTCCACAAGCACAAAGCTACTCCAGTCACGCAGCAAGGAAGTCAGCGCCGAGTGCGAGATGCGGCACTGAATAGTGCTGTAGCGGCCGTTGTTGCCTGGGGTGTGCAAATGCTTTGGGACTGGCCTGGGAAGTACATCAAAGGGTTACTACTCATGGTCCAGGATAGACTGCTGGTTCCTCATCCTTCTACTCTTGGGCAAAACACACATGTGAGAGCTCTCCCTCAGCCATGTGGATGCTATCGGTAAGAACAAGCAAAACCACAAGCTAAGCCACCTGTGGGTGTTAGCAAGATTTGCACTGTGGCTGGAGTACTTCAGCTATCTCTATGCATGCTCCCCCAACCATGAGACACCCAGCAACCCAGCGTGCACATACATGTCATGCTCCAAGAGGATTACGATGCGGTGCATGTGCAGCCACCTCTGCCAGAAGTTGGCATCCATAGACAGAATGGGCTTCCAATAGGCTGCAAACTGCGAGTGGCAGGAGTCCGAGCTGCTGTGCTGCAACGACAGTACCTAAAAGGGAGGGAAATAGTACTCTGTTGGTGCCTTTCCCTTTGGTTCTACAGTGGAGTGCGGCACATTCTGCCCCCCAAAGCCGTCATGCTAGGTGGTTAAGCACAAGGTTGGTCAAATTATGCCATTCCCCTGAAACAGTTCAAAATCATCTTCATCAGAAGTTACAGACACCAAGGACAAACTCACAAATTGCTGCCATCGCAGTGCCTGGGCGCCATAATGAAACTACCTCCCTCTCCTCCCCCCAAATCTGCCTTAAGGGTTCCTTCAACTCTCTGGAGCAGATCTGGGGAGGGCACAGGGCATATTGCAGAGAGGAGAGGGGGAAGGCGCATTCAGTTAACTGTAATCCTTGTGCTGATGGAAATAGTTAGTAGTATACCACCCAAAATTTCCTACTGAGAGAATATCTAGCACCCCATTTGTTTTTAACCAGCAATGAAAAAAGCAGCTCTGAGTGTTCACCTAAGACAGACCCCATGAGGGCCTGACATTATATATGCAATGGTCAAAATGAACTGCAACATGCTAGATTGTCAATGCATGGTGCAGGAAATCAACAAGTGTACTTACTCAATGAAAATGCTACATATAAACAGAACAATAAGTGCTAAGAATGGGCTGCGAGGTAAAACCTATAGGGGAAGCTGGAAGAGAGGGCATGTGGAGACAGATGGCTAGCATTAATATGAGAGATGAACAACGGCTCAGAAACTCAAGACAGCTGCCTTGAGGCCTCAAGAAGATCAAATAAAGATTAGCTTGCACTGCTTAATCAGGACGCCTTTACTCGTCTGTGGTCTTGGCATCCTGACTGAACTTGTTTTTGGCCATTACATTGGGGCAGATCCAAAGGGGCTTGTGCCTCAGAGGCACATGTCTGACCTGATCTATGGGGTTCTTAATTTGACAGAGATTAGTCAACACCAAGAGACATAGGTAGTGTTAGTCTCCTAAGGTGTGTTCAAGGAAATGGACAGGATATAGCAGCCCTTTCAGCTGACTAAGTTAACTTTGGAACTCTGTTTTTGAATCACAAGTGGCAATGAGGGGGAGCAGCCTGGATTCTCCTTTCTTCTACCTCTGCAGAGCCACTCGACAGGAATGCCCCCTTTCGCCATTGCTGTTTATGGTTATGGAAACTCTGACTAATTTTAACATGCAACAATAACGACGTGGAAGGCCTAGGTGTAAATGGCAGAGAGCATGTACTCAGCCTGTTTGCGGACAATAGCCTCCTTTTTCTGAAAGATCCGATCAAAGTCTGACCTGAGATCCAAACAGTCTTGGACCCCTTTCACTCTGCAACTGGTCTTGAAGTGAACTGTGGTAAGTATGTTATGTTATGTATAGGCATACCGCTAGCTAATCAACTACAAAGCACTTGCAGTTTTACTTTGCAGCTCAGGTGCCTAAAGTATCTGGGGACAGTGATCCTCTTAACTGCTTCAGCAACTCAAAAGGAAAAATTATTACTCACTAGTGAAAGATGTCAAAACCGACTTACACAGATGGAGCTCTCAATCTCACCTAGTTAGAGAGAATCTCAGCAGTAAAAGCATCTTTGTCACCTTGATTCTTGTTCTTATTCCACATGCTCCCCCCCCCCCAATCTGGTTGGATGATGGAGTGATTAGACAATGGCAAAAGTTGCTTAGTGGCTTTATTAAGGGAAGGCAGAGGCCCCTAATGAGCAAAATCATTACGTATCAAACAAGGAATGGGGTGGAAGGGGGTCCCAAACCTTCAGTTTTATTATGAATCATGCCAGCTCCGATGTAGGAGTGCAAATATCCAGAGTGTGGGGTCAGGTGGGATTACCATGAGGAATTATAACAAATATAGAGTAAGCCATCTGTGTCAGCAATGAAAGCATTGCGTTGACTGGGTTTAAACTATTTTGATATGATTCTTGATCAATCCACACCTCTGCATCCCTGTTCCATTTCTCTTTCTTCACAAGTCACTTACACAGCCCAGTTGCTTCACCAGGCAGGCTCCTGGGTCATCAAAGACAGTGGGCAGCTTCTTTGATGTAGCTTTTCTGATATGTTAATCTTAGGATGTTAATCTTAGGGCCAGGAAACAGATCTCACATAAAGGTGATAATGAGCGCTGTCCTCCTGGCCATCCTTTTTATCATGTATATTGCTTGTTTATCACCTCTGGGGTTGCGAAATGCTCTCCTTTGTAGTTCTGTTCTTTGTTTACCCCAGAAATATGTGTGCTTAATTAGTTTTAGTAGTTTAACTTTGTTCCCACATGGGGTTTGTGGAAATGCTCAGAAGAAATCTGATTGGTTCTTACGAAGATGCTCTTTTGTGAATAAAACGACCTGGGCCAGGGGCTGGAGGGAGAGAGCGACAGAGACTATTATACGCACCCTTCCCAGAGTCTTGCTGGTTCAAGCCTCTGTGTGTATTCTTATTAATGAGAGTTCAATCCTTCCTTTTCTTTGTGAACGCCTCACTCCGACAATTATCTTATTTAGTAAATGACAATCTGGATGTAGCATTGGTTCTGACTGAAATTCGTCCAGATTGCCCCAAGGGCAGAGACATACCCTTCCCAAAAACTGTCCTTGGCAAAGAGGAAAGCAATAGCCAATCCACTGAGTGACCCTGAAAATGTGGAAGAAATGGGCTTTGTTTTTGACTCCCGCTCCACCCATTTACCTTTGTTACCCCTTCTTGTTTCACCTGTTTTTCAGATAAAGATAAACCAATTCAAAGGATGGGACGATAAAGGTCTGTATAGAACAGCTGTTCTTTTCACCAAAGATCAAACATTAAATGGGAAGTAGCTTTGCACCATGCTGGGACATCTTAGTTACAACTGAAATCAACTTCTCCGAGGTCCATATCTTGGTATGACGTTAAAGTGCTCAGGGGAAGTCCCTAGAGGTCTGACATTATTTGAAAATCACTGCCTTAATGATGGCCAAGACATCAAGTGTTTGATATCTGTGTTGCATACAGGATTTTGCTTCCCAAATTATGTGGCACAACTAAGGGCCTATGCAGAGCTTGGGAGGTGGACCCGAAATCAAGGGAAATGTCTGGAATGCTGTGTGGTCAAAGACGTCACTGAAGTTTGTGTCTGCAAAGTTAAGAGAGACCACACTGGAGCTAATATACAGGTGGACGTTATCCTGGTTAAACTGGGTTGCATGAATAACACTGTGTCTATGCTGTACTGGGAAGGGATGCGGTAAAACTGGTGCAATGTTTCATTTGTGGTGATCTTGACCTGTGGTACTACTCCAAGAAATCACGGATATTCTTAACCAGAGCTTTTCCTGACCCAGGACTTGCCCTTATTTCAGTTTTCTCTTTCACTATGCAAGGCTGGTAGGGCAAAGGTATGCTTAATTGCATTAGCTGAAAAATTGACAAAACGTCATTGTGTGTTGTGAGGCAAAATAAAGAGAGATAATTTTGTATGTGCATGGGGTCTGTTTTTGCATTATCTGGTGGGTCAAGGTGTACCTGCAAGACCCCGGATCCTCACAAAACTTTTTGGTTAGACCTATTACTCAGACATCTGTTATTTGGAGGTTTGGCAAATGTGTTGCACTGAGAGTTCTTACACAGATCTGCATTCCTCTATATTACACATTTATTTTGCAGTTAGAAGTGATCATGCATGCTAGGTTGAAGCTCTGGTTTCGTTATACAGTGGTGCCTCGCAAGACGAATGCCTCGCAAGACAAAAAACTCGCTAGACGAAAGGGTTTTTTGAGCTGCTTCGCAAGATGATTTTCCCTATGGGCTTGCTTCGCAAGACGGAAACGTCTTGCAAGTTTGTTTCCTTTTTCTTAACACCGTTAATACAGTTGCGACTTGACTTCAAGGAGCAACTCATAGAACGCGGTGTGGTAGCCTTTTTTGAGGTTTTTAAAGACTTTGGTGATTTTTGAAGCTTTTCCAAAACTTTCCCGACACCGTGCTTCGCAAGATGAAAAAAATCGCAAGACGACAAAACTTGCGGAACGAATTAATTTCGTCTTGCGAGGCACCACTGTATATTTTTACAATTTTTTACCTCTTATTTGTATACAATTGATCTGGGCTTACTGTATAAAAAATTAAGAAAATGAGCATCTAAAAACAAACAAACAGAAATTAGCTGCAAAGTTATTGCAAATAATAAGGTTAAAAGGATTGTGAGGAATAGAGTTTATCTTTTGGAATTTTCCCTATCACAGTAGCCAAATACAAAGGCTACAGAGAACAGCACATCAAGCAGCACAGTAAGGGACAGGCAAACAAGAACTGTACAGTGGTACCTCGCAAGACGAATGCCTCGCAAGACAAAAAACTCGCTAGACGAAAGGTTTTTCCGTTTGCGATTTGCCTCGCAAGACGAATTTCCCTATGGGCTTGCTTCGCAAGACGAAAACGTCTTGCGACTTTGTTAAACCGTTAAAACCGTGCTTCGCAAGACGAAAAATTCGCTAGACGGCAAAACTTGCGGAACGAATTAATTTCGTCTTGCGAGGCACCACTGTATTATTTACCTAGTCAACCGATGGTTTCCAGAATATTTGTTTGGTATTTGAATTCAGATTAGATACTCCTTCTGCAAGGTTTTGATGGATTAACCTACGCCTGCAACTGTCATTTTAATAAAGTCTACAGCAGGGGTCGGCAAGCTTTTCTTGCCTCGGCCTGGTGACAATCGCACAGCAGGCCAAAAGGCAGGGGAGCATGTGCCCGTATGAGTGCAGACAGGCTATTTCCAGTGCACATCCGGGTCAGAGGAGCACCGGAAATAGCGTGTGCGCACGCGTAGGAGGCCCCTGTGCATGCGCACAAGCTGTTTCCGGTGCTCTTCCGACCCAGAAGTGGGTCCCCAAACCGCGCCGGTAAGAGCAGGGGAGTGGTGGTCGCCGCGGGCTGGATAAACGAGGGTTTCAGGCCTTATCCGGCCCCCGGCCAGATTTTGGTGACCCCTGGTCTACTGCTTGCAACCTGCTGTTGCATAAGAAGCAATGACTCTATATAGTCAAGAACCTACACACACACACACACCATCTTTAATTGATGGTCTTAAAAAATGCACATCTATACAGGTTGACTTGGGATAACTCAGAAGGGAATACCTAAGAAACTGTATGACTAGACACAGTAGAACTGAACAGGTTCATGCAGTACCCTACCAAAGAGATACAACATAATTGAAATACAATACTGCAGAACATCATCCACCCCTGAAAGTAGGATGAACAAAATACCCGTACTTCCCTCTCCCCCTCGACATGCAAATCAGCATAAGGCAGTCAACTCTAAGAGCTCGGCAGGCAGGCAGCTAAATTAGATATAAGAGCTGTGCCTCTATTATCTCAGTCAAGGATCAGAGACAGCAAACAACATACCGGTGTTGTGGATCCTGGAGGAATGTAGAAGAGAGGCACTCCATTTCTAGTGCTTTCAGGGATTGTGAAGTGTTCTGGCACACTGTCAAACGACTGTAGGTGAACCAGCATCTGATCTGTTTGGTTGATGCTGAAAAGACAACATCACCCCCACCAGTGACATTTACATTACACCAGTGCATTGTCAATGCTGATCTACCAGAGACAATTACCATCTCCTATTCATACTTTCCTTACAAGCAGCGATAACTCTTTTGCTCATGAAATTGTCTTCTGTGCCCAGCCACTGTCCAGCACCAGAGGTGGAAAACAATAAGTTTAAGAGGAGCAGTGGAAGCACTGCTTCTTAAGAGTGAATACACAGCTTCAAAGAAGATGATACATACTGCCCATGATGCCTTTGGGAAGGAAATATGGAGGGCCACCACCCCAGTAACGGGGCAGGCGCCAGCAGACTTACCTTTGCAAAGTGTTCCAGAAGCGGCGTATCACAGTTGTGCGGTACAGGCTGGTGATAGGTTTCCGCATGGTGCAGCTGATGTCGTGCAAAATGTCATAGCTGCCCTCCATAGTCACTTCCACCCATGTACTACGTTTAGAAGGGTCCAAGGGCCATGGGGCCACTGCCAAGTATTCAATTCTCATATTGTGCTTCCACAACAGGACTAACTTCACTTCTAGATGAGTTCCACCTATATGCATGCAGTAAGATTGTGAGAATGGGTTATAGTCAGCGTCCCATCTTGCCCCCACCCCCACTGCACTACGCCTTGAGATGGATGTGCATGCATCATTTCTCAAAGAGGCACAGATTCAGGACCTTTAACAGAGCCGACTAAGAACAGGAACACACAATTAAAGTGCTTTTCCGTGAAAGATAACATGGTCAATAATTTTACTTGGCTCATTCACCCCAGATGATAGCAACTATCTCGTTTTTAAACCCATGGGCCACGGACCACATAGGGAGAGTATAATGTTTATTATTTCAACAGACTAACAATCCCAGTGCATTTGAGACAAATTGCATGTTTCTGAATCTAACACAGAAACATCCACTTATCTGCTGTGCATGCTTGAATTTCTTATTCATGCAGCTACATTTGGCAGCAAGTATTCCCTTGAAGAATACTTGGCCTCACAGCACAAAATGTGCTGGGACTCTGGAAAAAGAAGTTTCTGTGCACTGCGTGGCCTCCGTTGCATCAGGTTTCTGGTCTCTTTTCTAGCTTTCTACTTTTTATTCACACACTAACAGCCAAAAAAGCTCCATTGTGTCCATATACATAATATATTAGTCAAAATATGGCATGGCACAAGATTTGATGATGAAAAACTCAGCTCCTTGCCCCTTTTTCCTTTTCTTTTAAAAAAAGATATATTTAGCTTCTATGGAGACAATATCTTTTTCTTAACAGAACCCCCCCCCCCAAAAAAAAAAACACCTAGAAAATGGGATTAAGAAAGGGATAGCGAATCTGCAGCCACCCAGATGTTGTTCTATTACAACTCCTATCACCCTTGACCACTGGGGCTGATGGGATCTGGAGTCTACGGTCATCTGTAGGGCCTCAGGTTCCCACAGCAGCTTTAAGCTGAGTACAATGTGGGAGGGATGGGGAGAAGATATATACAGTTCCATCATGCTTACAAGATTTTGCACACCGATGGTGTGTTAAACTGGCCCATAGTCCATGAGTGCCCAATATTTATGCTGATTTATATGAAGTTCTTGGATACATGGATAGACAAACAGAGCTAGAATGTGAACCTGAGGTCACCACATTCAGACCCAATACTACATCCGTCCCACCACACTCGCTCTTAGGAGGCAGTAAGAAGACCCCTGATGGTACATGGTGGGCTTGAGCTATATTCTGGATAAGGGATGGGGAACATTTCAATCCAAGGGCCACATTACCTTCAGGGCAGCTTTCCAGGGATCACACACTAGTCGTGGGTGGGGGACAGAAGCAAAAGCAGCAAATGCGAATTTTACCTTTGTACAGGAGGATAGTTCCTACACACATTCGTACACCCCTGCCCTATCCTTCATCCCAGTAAGCAGGAGGCATAATCAGAGTCCAAGGACACATTCCAGACAGGCAAAACTCAAAAAACACTCAGCTGTGCAATGCAAGGCTATCGAGGGATGTGGCCAGAGGAAAGCCCTGAGGGCCAAACTGAGGGGATTGGAGGACTCCGTTTGGCCCCCAGAACCTGCTCTGGGTAATGTCCGAGTGGGCATCAGATGAACACTGGCCACACTTCATAAAGCAGAGTAAGATTACTGGAAGTCACCTTTTGTGACGTTGACCTCGCGGATACTATAACCCTCTCGCAGCCGGACAGAGATGATACTGATAAGATCAGCATGTACTTCCTTCTCCGTATGCTTCTTCCGCCTCATAGCCAAGGCAGGGTTGCTGCTTGCGGAAACAAGGTGTTCATTGAACAGCCTGTGCTGGGACACTGCAACGACAGTAGACAATTATGCCAGTTATTCCCACCCTTAACAGAAGGTCCCAAGGTACTTTGCAAGGGCCTCCAGCAGCTACTAGGAAGAGTCAACCACACAACTGAAATGCTAAGGCTAGAAGTCTAGGATGGAGACAAACTGTACTTGGTAGGATGCTTAAAATAACATGCTTAGAATTGACCACACTTTTCTTCTTTAAAAGGAGCAGAATGGAGAAGCCCTGAACTACTCCTGAAATGCAGACCTCTTCAGCATCAGCTGAACCTTAGGATAGTTAGTGGAGGGCCTGCCAACAATTTGGTCACCAACAGATTGTCATCTAATAATTTATCAGAAGCGGGTGTTCCCTGTGACAGCACTGACTCTCTGGATTTCCCTCCCAGTGTGGCAGGCACCACATTTGATGAGCTTCAAATGAAGATTCATCTGTTCTGACAAGCTTTACTCAACCCTCAAGATGTTTTTAAAAGTGTGCTGCTACATTTCTGCTTTACTAAGATTTCACTATATTATATGGTGCTGTTGCATTTTAGATGTGATACGTCTATGGTGTGTGTGTGTAATATATAAAATAATATATTAAATACTAAGTGGTATATAAATGCATGAAACTGAAAAAAGGTCTATGAAACAAAACCGTGCTGTTTTGTTTGGTTTTGTTCAGCTCTAGGCCAACTGTTTTTTAAAAATGTGGCAAAGAATAGCTGAGAGCTTCCACAGTCCTGCTTATTCATCCTTCAATCTCATGCAAAATCCATCACACCCACTATCTTGCAAAGGTGGTCCACTATGCATTTACACATTTCAGACATGTTCAAGGTTCTTTGGCCTTTCGAACTAGTGAAGACAGGGTAGGTAAGATGGGGAGTATTTCTGAATTCCATGCAGAATAAGCTCACCACAGTAATACTCAGGGTTCAGCGATTCCCCGCTGCGCAGAAAGGAGTACAGCAGAAAAGCTTTGTGGTAGACATTTAGGTCCAAACTAGAAGGCTCCACCTCAGGACATGTGGAGAGGTATGTACCAAACGTTGCCATGGCAATGAACTTCATGAGCTCCACATTGGGAACGTGACCAAAACTGCAATCATAAGAGTAGACTCCACCCACCTGGGGAAAGAAAATCACATGACGCTTTTCCCTTGAAACAGCTCCTGCCACCTATATTGTAATGAACTCAATTTCATCCCATCCTGCCGAAGTGTATGCCAAACTGCTGGGTGCACAATTGCAAAAAAATAATTCTACAGCTTCAACCCATGCAATTATTTCACTTTGTGCTCCAGAAGTGAAGACGACAGCATGTTCTTGTTTGCAACACACAAAGCAATTTTCTCATCAAGCCCATTTCACATTAGTCTACATATACGCAATCATCCTGTCTCCCAAGCTACAGGAAGAGGATTGGCTTTATATGTGACAATGGGCATTGCAACTCCTAGCTCCTTCTGTAGGTATTTCTTCTTGCTTTTAGACCAAGGCCTGAAAAGTAAGGTACTATAGGCCCCTGCTTAGTTGATACCTTGGAGCAATGATCCAGGATGTTGGGCATGAGAATAGAATTTTAACTGTCTAGCACAGCGGGTGGTGCTGTGGTTTAAACCACAGCCTCCTGGGCTTGCCGATCAGAAGGTTGGCGGTTCGAATCCCCATGACGGGGTGAGCTCCCATTGCTCGAGCCCAGCTCCTGCCAGCCTAGCTGTTCAAAAGCACAGCAAAAAAGTGCAAGTAGATAAAAAGGTACCACTCCGGCGGGAAGGTAAAAGGTGTTGAAGCTTCATGGACACACCTGCAAAGTTATCTGGGGTGTCTGTGCAGGTCTAAACCTTGATGCAAAATAGCTGTCAGGTCACTGCCCCAATCTATTCTTAATCCCCCCCCCCTGCTGTAAGCAAACAGAAATCCCTCTGCTCAGTGCTCCCCCCCCCCCCCCGGGGATACTCAAGGGTACACAGGCCCAGCGCCTCTTTTTTCCTTGCTAAAAAGTGTGGCACTTACTGTAACAACTTCACAGTGATTACTGGCACCTATTTTTCTAGGGGGGGGAAGCACTGGTCTCCCCATGTTCTACCATATATTGGGTAAAATTAACAGCATATTAAAAAATCAAGGGTTGACAAAAAAAAACCTGTTTTCTTACTGAGGCTTTTCTTTTCAGTAGCTAGGTGTGCAATCCTATACATGCCTGCTCAAAAGCAAGCCCGATATACAGTATTTCGAACGGGATGTACTTTTAGGCAAGTGCAGGGCTGCAACTGGGACTTAATCCTAGGTAAGGATTATAGAATTGTACGCAACTATAGAATTTCAGCCTCAGCTACCACACAATTGTGTACCACAAAAATCCACCTGGAATAAGTGTTTCCGCCAGATTCCTAGGCAGCATTACTAGAAGTCCCAGTTCACCTCCCAGCAGGCATTGGGAAAGCAGGTAAATCCAGAAATGCAAGAGGAAACTGTTGCCAAGAGTTATGTGGCAAAGGTGGAGATTTCTGGAATGCTGGGCACCACAGGCAACAGCCTTGTTTTCCCCTGAAGGCTGGCTGGGTTAGCTCTGATCACAGTGCATGCACAGTAAAGAACTAATGTGCCTGTCACCAGCACACTTCCACAGTACCTGAACAAAGGAACAAGCCACAGTCCCACTGCGCAGTTGGTTGAGCAGAGTCTCACAGACTGCTACATCTGGGACACTGGTGACACCATCTGTGATCACGATAATCCCTGCAAACAAACAAATATTAGCAGTAGATGGGAGAGGGCAGGCATTCTAAAAGGAATCTAAGAGTTAAATCCCAAGAGAGACATACAATTGATGGATAGGGGTTAGAGAATGGCTACTTTAATTCTAGAGGAGGCATGCAGTAGCTTCCTCAGATTTACAAGATTCATTCTCTCTGTGTGTGTATATATCTATATATCTATATCTATATCTATATATTTAACTATATATCTATATCTATATATAGATCTATATCTATATATAGATCTATATAATCATTCCAAGAAAGACCCAGAAAATGCATATGTGACAATTCTGAAAAAAGAAAGGAGAAGTTCTACCTTTCCCCAGGTAGACTGAAAGCTGTAAGAAAAGTTTTGCTACGTTGTTCAGATAGCACTTAGGGAGCAGCCTGAGGCAAGACAATCAAGCGGTAAAGTCCGCTGTAGTGGGAACAACCTTGACTTTCAGAGAAAGAAAGGCCAAGACTCAAAACCTCTTGATCACCTTTTCAGTCTTGTATACTCTTGGGCAGAGCCAGGCTAAGGCTCCTCTCAGCTCCCTTGGGTCATTCACACATAACAGATGGCTTTGAAACTTCCGCAACTCCCCCCCCCCCATGCTTTCCCTAGCAATCCCACCTTCAGGAAGACCTTTAAACTAACCTGCACTGGAGTTGGATGGCAGCAGCTGAAGTGCCAGAATCCCCTGCCGAATCATAGTGACAAGTCCGACGTCAGCAGTGACCATAGAGACGCCCAGTTTCCTCCCGGAGGGCTCCTGGGGGTCACAAAGACGTTCCTGGTTAAGGGAGGACAGGTCCACCTGCAACAAGACAAGTTCTTATGAGCTAAAACTGTGAGCCTCCCCTTCACTCACCTGCAAGTGCCCAAAGGCCTCTCCTCCAAGTAAAGCCCATTTCCCCCTGCTCTCCACACACCTAGGCTCAACAAGTGCCTCTTGCACATCTGGTAGACTCCAAAATCAGGTTTATAAAGTGAATGGGAAAGAATTTTCAGGACCACCTTTGCTTAGCATCGTATGAAGTGACATTCCCTGGTGTTCTGATCCACAGCCCCCAAAACAGAGGGGAGTTTGGTCTATACCAAAGTGTGCCTGAGGTAGTTGTAGGGAGAAGCAAGTTTTTAATCAAATCATTCAAGTCTTCCTTCACAGAGGGATTGTTTGAGCAACCTCTGACAGCCCCAACCTGTATTGTTAGTATCCACAGTTACTTTCAGGTTTCTTTATTGCAAGATTTATGCAGGGAAACAATAGCATCAGCAAAAACCTGAAAACCCATCCCAGCACACATGACAGCCCTCAGACAGACACACAAGCTTTTTCATTTGGGAAATCATAGAATCATCTACTTTCGCCGGTTGCTGGTGTCAGCACATGCTTCAACAATTTCAGGCACAGCCTCTGCCTGAGGCCAACAAGCCCACATCCCATCCTACTAAGTTTCAGTTATGTTGATCCTGTGCTTAGAAAGAGCTAACTCTGCTTTCAAAGCAATTGCTCCAGAAGCCACAGGGGAAGCTACCTCTCTATACAACAACTTGTAAGCCAGCTCCAAAAATGAGGGTGGATAGAGGTGTTGAATCTGTCTGCAGCACAGAAAAATGAAAGGACAGTTAAGTCATGTGCTCATGGAGAAGATTCAAGGTACCTTTAATAAAAAAAAATTGTGGTTGCTCTCAGGATCTTATTAAAAATCCCTTCTTGCTTTTTAATTCCTCTTCACACACATGCAGCTAAATCATTTGTTTCAGGTGCAGTGCTGTGCCCGCCAAACAAAACTCTTCTCCGAACAGGCTCATTCTAATTCTCAACAGGAACTTGAAGAACTTTCCTATTCTCCAGCCAACAATTTGATCTCACAGTAATCTAGTCAGCATTTCTATGGAACGTCTCTGATGAGCATGTGTCTTGCTCCTAACAGGAAGCAATTTTTGCTGCAATGGCATTCAATTATGTAAAATATAGTTACAGATAGGTAGCCGTGTTGGTCTGCCATAGTCAAAATAAAAAAAATCCTTCCAGTAGCACCTTAAAGACCAACTAAGTTAGTTCTTGGTATGAGCTTTCGTGTGCATGCACACTTCTTCAGAAAATATAGTGCCTAAGCTGCAAGGGAAAGTGAGGGCGACACCACCACTTTCCCAGGTATCTCCAAACTTTATGCTTATACAGGGCAGGGCAGTCATTTGGTTGGTTATGGGGATGCAATAATCACCTACGTGTGACCAAGCAGGGAAGCAGTTGTAAACTGGAAGAGAGTTACTGTTACATAGCATTTACAAAGTACTTTTAAACGTGTTTAAACCCTTTTCCACATGTTATGGTTGTGGTGGTTGTGGTGGTTGCTGCTTATTAAATTTCTCTACATGCCTTCCTCTGAAGATTACAGGGCAGTTTACAATGCCATCTTCAGTTTCCTTAGCGCCATCCTGTAAGGTAGGCTTCTATTATTGCAATAACATAGGCTGAAAGATGGCAGCCTGTATAAAAGGCACCTAGTTAGTTCATGGCTAGGGTGAGATTTGCATCATGTATACTAGCAAGCAAGTTAGTTCGTAACCCTTCTTTTTCAGCTACTCACTTAGTCATAAATGACAAATACATATGCATTTAACATTCTCAGAAAAGCTGCTAGTAAATACAAGAAACAAATAAGTACCATACTTTTCTGTGTATAAGACTAGGGTTTTTTACTCAAAAATAATGTTTAAAAACAGGGCTCGTCTTATACACGGGCAGCGCATTGTGGGGCCTGGTGATTGGTTGCAGCCCCCCAAATAGGGGGCGTCTTATACATGGAAAAGTATGGTAACACCTATCTGCAAGGCTGCACAAGAATCCTACACAAAGGGCATTTTCCTTAAAAAAGAAAAGAAGAAGAAAGAACCCACTCTCTCTATGGAAATAACTGGTTCGGGTCTTTCATCATTTATGCAAGTCCCAGCCAGAACAGCCAATGGCATACATCCAGAGTGTACCATGCTGGCTACTCTTGGGATGGGTGGCTTCATAGACTGGATGAGCAAATAATACAAAAACTCCCACTCATTCCAAGCAGCAGAAAGTAGTCTTCTCACCTGAGTTTTGGGCTCATACTGCTGCTGGAGCATCTCAGCCACTTTGTTCTCAAAGGTGCACAGCCGTGTATAAACCTGCTGCAGGAAGGTCTCTGTTTTGGTCTCATCCAGCAGACAACCTTGGAATAGTACCTGGGCCAGAGACAATGGAAATCCTTATTTGTTCCAATTAAAGTACTCTGCTGCATACTGAGGCAAGTGATACACCATCAAAACCTCAGAAAATCTGAACAGTGGATTGCAACAATTCACCAGCAAGCAGTTGTTGGTTTTGTTGTTGTTCTTTTTTAAAAAGGTGAAATTCTACAAATTCTACAAATGATGTTTGGAGCCAGAAATGCGCAAAATTTTATGGAGATAAAAGCTTCCTGCAAAAGCTGCTGTGGCATATAGGCAAATTTCAACTAGGTTTCCCAGGACAAATCAGTAAATTACATCTCCTGGAGATAATTTCCAGCTCAAAATTCATCAAGATAAACTATCTACGACATTGTATATTATGCTAGCAAATCAGTTTTCAAGAATTGTTCCTTTAAATATAACACTGCAGGTGGGACCTGCCATGAAACGTTGCAGTGTGGAATGTTCTTGTTCAGTGTTCCAGCAAGCCAGTCACGCTGTATTCCAGGATACTTTTTTTGATTCCCCCTGCTACCTATTTTCCTTCTTCCACATCCCCAACTCAGTCAATTCACATTCCCTGGCAACTAAGCATGTTGAGTCCTCAGGCTGCTTGAGAGGTCTGCCTTGTTGGGGGGTTTTCTGAAAGATTTATTTATTTTTTATTGCTACTTCTGCAAGTATTGAGTTATCCTCAAATCTGCTTGTGTGTGGATGCTGTTGCTGCTGCTTTAGATACACAAGCAAGGGCACTCATGCCTGAACACAGGAGAAAGGTAGAACGATGTAGATGTATATTTTGCGCCTCTCTTCCCTCTCCTTAAAATAGCCATGGGAGTCAACCTGATGTCTGAACTTGAAATACATGGCTATGTCCTGAAAATGAACGCCAATTTTCATTCAAATATCCCCGTCTTCAAACAAGCCATTGTGTTGCAACTTCTCTCCTCTGGCTGGCTGGCTGCCTGCCTTAGAAATTGGGTTCATCATGTTTCAGAATTTCAAAATAGCATGTACATTTTACAACCTAATTTTCCCAAGGTTCGTTTTGGTGTTTCAACATTCAGCAGAGTTACCAGGTGACAGATATGGGAAATGAAACCGAAGACTTTCCTTTGCTCGTCGAAGACTTCCACATTTTTGCAGTTTCTCACTTTTGCTACTTTGCACCATGCCAGGAACCTACTTTCTGTGCCAGCGGAATTAAGCACTAGGTATGTTAACAACCTCAAGGAATCTTTTAAAAGAACACTTTTATTCTACCCCTAAAGCACTGCATGACTAAGTTAGAAGATGTGCCAGAAATAATATAACCCAGGAATCCAAGCCAGCTATCAGAGTCTCACCTCTCCTATTGCCTGCCACCTCATTCTCTTCTATAGACAAGAGAAGTGGAGAATCATGGGCAGAGAACTATCACAGTAGTATGGGTAGCCTATTCTTTGATTCACAGACAATCTGATAAGTTGGCAAGACCAGTGCAGCATGCTAGGATCACTCCCACTTTGACCCTTACTCTTGTTTCGTGACACGAGTTTAAAAATCAAACTGCCTGACTTGGTTGCAACAAGGCAGAAACTGGTAAGAACTGGCTATAAGTACAGAGGTTACTTCAAGTTTCCTGATAAACCAGGCATCAACATCAAATATATCACATGGGCATTCTGGGATGTTTTTACCTTTTAACTTCTTGAACCTTGCCCTTTTTTTAGAAGGTTGAGAGAAACCCCTCCTTGCTCTTCTTGATTCCCCAACATCACAAAACCCCTCCCCCTCTTCTATACAAACCTACAAGACCCAAAATCCTAGAGCAAGGGCAAATGTTGGCCCCTTACAGTAATACCCATTTCTCCTAACTACTGGATGCTCTGCATCTCATTGCAGCACTTGATGAAACAGCTTAGGTAAAGGATTCTGTTGTCTTCTTGTGCTTCTAGGAGCAGGGCTTGCGATCCCACCAAAACAGCTGAGTATCATCCTAAAAGGCAAAGATTCTGGAACCGAGCTTCTGGTCCAGGCTTACAAACACACGCACAGAGCTGCAGGAATTATCATCTGAGCACTGGATATGTAACTGAATCTCTGTTCTGTCTTCTGGATTTCTATATCAAATGGGTGTGCTTTCACCCCATCCTTTTTTAAAATATTTTGTTAATAATATATTAACTTTTCCTTTGAAAGAACTTATTTTTTGTCTTTAAGGTTACAAATGCATATGGGGTATTATATCAAATACACCCGAGATTTAATCTTTATAAGCTGCACTGCATTAATAAATTCAAAATTGAGTATCTTTTCCACCCCCCTGTAACTAATAAAAGCTTTGCTATTTCAACCTGATTCCTTGTTGTGGGTGAGAATCTTTGGATTTCAAGAACCTTAAGACGCATTCTCAGGACTGTGCGCAGTCAACCCATACAGAGTTTCTTAGAGACACTTGGAACAATTGTGCTTCCCCCACTGAGCAAGGCAGCCAACAAACTAGGGTTGTCTCTCCAGTCTCCCTGAACCTAACTAGACAAAGAAGGGCAGCCACATATAATGTGTTGCAAGACTGATATTGTAAGCTTCATTCATGCAACTGTTTCATTTGCCTATAAAATGTAGGAACTATTCCTTAGATGAAAGCAAGTATGCAGTGTTCTGCTGCTATATGCAACTTTCTCCCAACCAGGGTGGATCTGATTTAAATCAAGATTTAAATCACTAGTCAGTAAGACTTGATTTAAATAATTTTTTTACAGAAAGACATTCTTGCTGGTATAATCTTAATATTTAAAACCAGATGAAGATTTCATTTTTGGAATAATAAATTTTCAGAACTTTTACAGTTATATCAAAAATTACTGATTTGGTTATACTATTAGTAATACATAGACAGAAAATTAGGAAATTACTGCAAGGTTTAATAAGTTAACTGCTTATATTTGGACAACTTTTCTTCTGTACTTTATTGGAAAGAGAAAAATAACCATTTCCTTAATAACAATTTAAACAATTTATTTAACTAAAAAATAACATTATACCATATGTATCCGTGTTTGTTAACTGATGTGGTTAAACAATAATTTAAAAAAAAAGACTTAGACTGAGTTTTAGCACACATGAAAAACTTAAAACAAATCCTTATTTCCTGATGAATAGCCTTTGTACTATAATGTAACTTAAATAGAAAACTATATTTGGAAAGATTTTTCCTCCAAAAGCATTTTATTTTAAAAATCCGATTTAAAAAATAAATAAATCCGATTAAAATTTTAAAAAATCTGAATATATATAATAGATATAATAGATAATATATTGATTTTCTATCCACCCTGCTCCCAACCTAGTGTACTTCTGGAACTAGAATTGGGCTAGGAAAAAATGACACAACGTGGTGGTGTGGTAAAGCAGAGGGAGGGGTTCACTCCATGCTCTTTTTCATTTAAATAGCAACCTCCTCCCATTCTGTTTCATAGGTGAACATGGAGGGCTGACCTATTGTAGCTAGTTTTCCATTTGTTTTCTGACAGTGAATGCTGGTTTGTTGCAGAATTGGTGCTCCCATGGATTCATGGGGTTGTTGAAAGAACAGTGGAGCACTAAGTCTGTAATGTGAGCGGTTCTTGTTCACTCTTTCCTGGCACAGAAGGAAAACACTGGGGGAAAATCCTCCAATCTAATGGCAGTCAGGAAGGGAAGGGGGGAAAGGAGTTAAGTCTTTATTGGTCTTATCTTTTGGTTATTATTGCGGAATATAAATTTTATACTGTGAACTACTTTGGAAAAACTGGCACCTGCGTTTTGTATGTAAATAAATGAGGAAGCCAAATAAATTATCAGGCACCATGCAAATGAAAGATCACTGAACGGGATGAAGAAGTAGCTCTATTACTAAAAAGAAAAGTCATTAATATTGGTTTGCTATTCTGGCATTCTGCAAACACAGGACTATGCATATACTCACAGAACAACTTTTGACACCTACGCGCCAAAAAAATTGCAGCACCCCAAGATTTTGCTTTCACTGTCTGCCTTAGGCTCCTAAAATTAGCAATAAGTATATATACAACCTGATACATAAATCAAACAAATCAAGGAAAGAAGTGAGAGTAAATATATATTCTAAATCATAGACAGCTATCCTGGTAGCTAGAGGGTGAAGCAGGAAGAGCAAACACACAAACACCATTAATCATGAATATACGAGTAAGAAACTGTTGATAATAATTTCCAAGTAATGAATGTATGAATACTAACAATTTACTAAATGCTGTGGA
The DNA here is from genome assembly GCF_965113315.1 of Podarcis vaucheri. Taxonomy (NCBI): domain Eukaryota; kingdom Metazoa; phylum Chordata; class Lepidosauria; order Squamata; family Lacertidae; genus Podarcis; species Podarcis vaucheri. Next base: position 57,356,075 of record NC_138764.1, read on the forward strand.
TGTGGACAAAAATGCTGTTTATAATGACTGAACCACTTACAATTGCCACCCAGCTCTAATAAGAGCCGCCAGGAGTACGAGAGGCAAAGTCCAACTACACTCAGCACCTCACAATAACCAGAGTTAAGCATATTCAAGCTTTGCGATTGTGCACACAGAATTTCACAAATCAATCGTGTGCACAGAATCCAGCAACTTGAAAATCTCCATATTCGTTTTAAAAGGCAGGTTTCCCCCCGACCTTATAGCTGTGAAAAATAAGCTTGAAAATGTGCGGGCCATTCTGGGAGATCTCAGTATGTAAAGGAGAGGCTACAAAGGATTTCTAGTGGTTAGGGGACAACACTCCTGAGTAACTCCTTATGCCCCTTATGACTGGCAGAAGCAGAACAGGTTGTAGTGGTTAGAGTGTTGGACTAGGACCTGGGAGACCAAATTCCCTCTCAGTGAGGAAGCTCACTGAGTGACCTTGGTCCAGTCACTCTCTTACCCGAACCTACTTCATTGGGCTGTTGTGAGAATAACATGGGGAAGGGGGAAACCATGTGTGCCACCACCTTTGAGGAAAGGTGGGATAGAAAATGAATAAGAAATAAATTTAAAAGGCTATGCAAAATATGACAAAACATGTGATCCTGTTCAATTCGCATAGTATATACAGGGTTCATAAAAGCATTGCCAATTTTGACATTTTTTAAAAAAAGATGTGCATGGTATAAGATAAAGAGTTAACCAATCTGTAACTCCAGTACCACTGTAATTCAGTAGGAATGCACTGCTCAACACAGGTAAAGCTTATCAACAATGGGATTTTTGTCTGTTTGCTGCAGAAATGCACCTTTGTAGAAAGAGCAGCCTTACCCATGCCGTAGGACATAATGTGACATTGAAAACAGATTTTGCAATGGAATGGGCGTGGGATTAAATGAGAAGACACAGAACTAATCTAATCCTTAGCAAACCAATCTCATTTACAGAACATGATGACTTAATTTAAAAAGGTTTGCCAACAGGAGGACACTTGCTTAGAGCTCCTGATATTCTTCCACCCTAGTGTGTTAATTTATGTCACAGGAGAGTCTGGCTCAAATGTTCAATTGTTTAGACATGTAATGAAACCTCTCATTATCAGCAGTCTCTCATGTTAACAGCCTCGTGAAACACAAGACATAATAACTACCTGGTGTGTCTGCAGACCAATGATGGAAGAATATACTTGGATGGTGATGAAGATCTCAGGTTGGTAGATAATGTCCGAGCCTGGGATCCGAAAAGGCTTTAACAACCCCACTAAACACCGGGACAGGGCATAGAACACTTCATCGAAAATTATCTCCCCTGTAGAGTCATCCTGAAGAAGAAAAATGACATAGTATCAAGCTTCTACTGAAGTTGTGCCAGAGACAGGAGTTTCCAGCTAACTAACTACCGGCCAGTTGCTAATCTCCCTTTCCTAGGCAAGGTTCTGGAGTGAGTGGTCACAGACCAGATCCAGGCACTTTTGGAAGAAACTGGTTTTCTGGATCCATTTCAGTTGGGGTCTAGGCTTGCTTTTGGCACAAAAACTGACCTCTTTCAAGAGAGAGACAAGGGAAACATGTCCCTGTTAATTGTTCTCGACCTCTCAGCGGCTTTTGATACCATCAACCATGGTATCCTTCTGGAGCAACTCTCTGAACTAGGGGTGGGTGGCACCGCTTTGCAGTGGTTCCAGTCCTACTTGGATAGTCATTCCCAGAGGGTATTACTTGGGGAATGCTTTTCATCTCCATTGAACCTTCAACGTGGGGTTCCGCAGGGTTCAATCCTATCCCCTATGTTGTTTAACATCTACATGAAACTGCCAGGTGGGGTTATCTGGAGGTTCCGAGTATGTTGTCAGCAGTATGCTGATGACACTCAGCTATATTTCTCCTTTACATCTGCAGGTGAGGCAGTGGAAGTGCTGGATCAGTGTCTTGTCTCAGTAATTGCCTGGATGAGAGCCAACAAACTGAAGCTCAATCCCGATCAGACTGAGGGCACTGTTAGTGGGTGGTTCCCTAGACCAGATGGCTGGGAGGTCACCTGCTCTCGATGTGGTTATACTTGCTCTGAAGGAGCTGGTTCGTAGCTTGGGGTACCCCTGGATCCTTTGCTGTCACTGGAGCCTCAGGTGGCCTCAGTAGCCCGGAGTGCCTTCCATCGGCTTTGGATGGTGGCTCAGCTACGCCCCTATCTGGACAGGGATAGCTTAACTACTGTTGTCTATGCTCTGGTAACTTCAAGGTTAGATTACTGCAATGCGTTATACACAGGGCCACCTCTGAAGACGGTTCGGAAACTTCAGCTAGTGCAGAATTCAGCGGCCGGGTTGCTCACCGGAGCAAGACGGTTTGAGCATATCACACCGATCCTGGTCCGACTGCACTGGCTACCAATTAGTTTCTGGGCCCAATTCAAAGTGCTGGTTCTGACCCATATAGCCTTTAACGGCTCAGGACCGCAATACCTCAAGGACCACCTGAGATCATCTTCTGAGACTTTCCTTTGTGTGCCTTCTCCATGAGAGGGTGGCAACACAAGAACGGGGCCTTCTCTACAGTGGCTCCCCATCTGTGGAATGCTCTCCCCAGGGAAGTCCACCTAGTGCCTTCATTATACATCTTTAGGTGCCTGGCAAAAATGTTCCTTTTTAGCCAGGCCTTTGGTTGATCTGATTTACATCCTATGCCCTTTGGGGGGGGGGCTATTGGGTTGTTGTTTTTATTTTTATTATGCATTTTGTGGTTTTATATCATAATTTTATTCTGTGAATCGCCCTGAGACCCCCAGGTATAGGGCAGTATATAAATTCAATAAATAATAATAGGAGCATTCCATATGTAATATTCTGGAGACACTTATATAAGTGAATATATGAAGTGCTCTCTCTACTGGGAATAAGTCAAGATACCCAGCAGACAAAACTCCTGTATGAGGAGTTTTCTATTTTCCATCAAGATAGGAAAATAGAGCCTGGGAGACTCTTCTCCAAGACAAAGATATGCTATCGCTGACAAGACAAGCTTTAATGAAGAAGCACTTCTAGGGCAAGGAAGAGGGAAAAGGATGACAGAAACACTCAGGGAACACGGGATGAGGAACTAGTACACTTACCACAATCCCCGTAGAAGGGCTCAAATCCAATTCAATCACAAAACGGTACTGGCGCGCAAGGAAAGTGACTTGTGTAGAAGGCACTAGGAGATATGGCCTGGGTTGAACAGGCTCGTCAGGTTGCCAGCTATTTGGAAGAATGCTGAGAATATCCAACTCATTATCTGAATGCACCTTCAAAAAGAAAAAAAATGGGAGGGGGGAATGGAGGCAGGACACAACCAAAGGGTAAAGCTCAGTTATAGATGCATCTTCCTTCTCAGATGCTCATCAGCTTTCCTACTTTGACTGGCCTAAGAGGTCATCATTCAGAAGTAAACTTTACGTGCAGCTTGCTTACCAGTTCAGATTCAGGCACTGCCCAGATCACCTGATGCAAACGACTGAGAAACCAAGCCAGACGCACGTTGCGTGAAATTCGATAATCCTTTTTCATCAAGAGAAAGACCTGCCCGGCCTCCTCTACCTGCAAGCAACAAAAAAGAACTATAATCTCACATCTTGATTATTTCGTAAGAAACTCACCTGTTGTCTCAAATTGTTCTTTGTCATTATACCGCCAGAACAGGATGGCAAAGATTATATCACTCAACAATTGCCTTAAGATGCTGCATGAGCCCAAAGAGCAAGATGTACAAAAAAATAATAATGGTATATTTTATTTATTATTATTTTTTATTTTAGCTATAGAAACATACATCACCCACTCATAAAATATCAAGGCAGTGTACAACAGTGCATACAAATACAATAAAACATAAAATTGCATAAAGCAATACAAAATAATCATTACAATGACTGGCAAATCTTGGAGGCAGTGGCATAGCATGAGCAGCCACACGGCATTGCTCCAGGTGCAAAACTGTTAGGGGCACAAAAATTCAACACCTGGTGCTGCCTCAATACAGCTGCGTGCTTCCATCACTGGGGTCTGTTGAAAACGGCTTCTCCATGCGAACCAGGAATTGATCTCTCATTTTCTTATCTATGTGGCTGTGATCTCCTGGGTGATGCAGACACCCACCCCTCCATTTGGCCCTGGGCACTGGCAATCCACGCTATGCTTGGGGGTAGTGAAAATTAAACAGATGAATGTCAGCACAAAATGTCTTCAAGAGATGTTCCAAAATTACCAGATTCCTGCCAAATCTCTGCAGAAGAGCATTATTACTATTATTATTATTAAGAGCATTTGTACTCCTGATCTTCCACCAAAAGGCTCCCAGAGTGACTTACATACAATCCATTAAAACAAGACTGTCCCTACCTGCAGAGTTACAAACTGGAAAAGCCACAACACACTAGGAAGAAGGGGCAGGGAGGAAAGAGGAAAATAAGGTTCCTAGTAAATTAAGGGAGAGGTTCTTCAGCCCTGCCCTGAATTATTGGGACACTCACATGCACTACTTTAAGAGGCACTACTGTTCTGCAACCAGACAAGGGACACTTTATGAGACCTCCTCATGACAGGTGGGAATCACCCCAGATTGTGAGGAGAGGAGCAGGAGCAGCCTAGGGACTATTTTGCTGCTTGGCAAGGAGGCTGCCGGAGCCCCCACCCAGAACTGTCCAGTTCCCAAGAGACATGACGTCCCAAAAGGCCCACCCACCCCTGCCAACCCTCTCTCCATAGAATGAGACTCATGGCTAGGATTCCTGGCTTCTGGTTGAAGCCAGGTGGGTTTCTGAGACACAGGAGACAACAAACAGCTGTTCTCTGAATGATATCAGTGATCAGGCTGGAATATAAGGGTCCAGGTGGTCCTTAAGTTGTCATAGGCTTTGTATTTCATCACAATAATATTGACGTTAGCCCATTTAGCACACGGGCAGCCATTGCAGATGTTTCAGCAGAGGTGTCACATGGGGTCTGCCATCTAGTAGCTGCATTCTGCATTAGCTGAAACTTCTGGACCAAGCAGAAAGTCAGTCCCACACAAAGTGCACTGCAATGCTGAGGTTGCCAATGCATGGACTACAAAAGCCAAGCTAACCTGATTCAGATACGGCTGTATCTAGCATACAAATGAAGCCAGCGAAAGGAACTCCTAACCATAGAAGTCACTTGCACCTCGTATATTTAGAGAAATACCCCCATGCTACATACTTGTACTTTCAGAACAGGCAATTAGCAATGTGAACTACCCACAGAGATTTTATCTTTCCAGAATTCAAACTCAGTTTATTGGCCCTCATTCAGTCCACCACTGCACTCTGGTACTGGTTCAGGGATTGAACAGCCACTCCCAATTCAGATGTTATGAAGAAACAGAGCTGTGTGTGATAAGTATACAGTCATACCTTGGTTTTTGAACAGCCTAGTTCTTGAATGGTTTGGCTCCCGAACGATTGAAACCCAGAAGTGACTGTTCGTTTTTGAACGTTCTTTTGGAAGCCGAACATCCAACAGGGCTTCCACAGCAGGAGCTTCCTGCAGCCAATCAGAAGCCATGATTTGGAAGTCGAACGGATTCCGTTCGACTTCCAAGGTACAACTGTACTGGTGAAACCATGCTCCAAAACTCTTAATGGCCACTCCATGTATGTGTTAATTAGCAGTGGGACAAAACAGTGCCCTACAGAACCATGTAGCACAAGAACTAGGAAGAAATATCCACTACTATTTGACAGGAGCTGCCACTGTGCAATTTACAATGTGATTCTAGGAGGGTTTAGTTAGTAGTCCACTGGCAGATTGCTAAAATTAAAGCTTACATTTTCAACAAAATTAGAGAAAGAATACGACCTGACATTCTTTTATGGAAAATTCCAGTACTATGTGAGAATTCCACATGGACATATATGATAATATTTTCAAGATTTTGTAATTGTAATCAATTGCTTTATTATTTCTCTTTCTCAACAGCTGGTTAAGAGTATGTTAAATCACTTGAATTAGTACTGAAGTCTGTGTGGTATGTTCAGTATACAATGTTGTAAATGATTTATTTCTCTTTAATCCTAAAAAAAAAGCTGTAACTACTTCAGTTGAATTTACTCTTAAATTTGTGTGCAAATGCATTACTATCTAACTATCTAACTATCTGGCATGTGGGCCCTTTAAGAGAAACAGCTATGACTGGGGAGGCCTGGAGAGCTGACTCAGGTGTGGCCTGGCTGGAAAAGTTTGTTACTAATCTGTGCAGGCTTTCAGGGCTCTTCAAGAATAAGTTTGCTATGCCATTAACTAACTGAGTTTGTAATGCATTTCTACATAAACTACAGAGGACAAAACACATAGGATTACAGCATGAGAGTTTTTTGGAACTAGAAAGGTTTCATATTTTTACAGCCAACAGGAGATCCAATGAATATATAATATTGCCTACTTTATATTTCTTACATTAATATCAACTTCCCTTGGAATACCTGGTCACTGTTAGAGATAGGAAGAGCAAAAATGGCCAGTTATTCTTATTCAAAAAGCCTGTTTTTCCCTTAATGGCAAATCAAGGCTGCTATCCTTAGACATATGCTCTATTTACCTATTAGGCCTTAATTCTGAGCAAGCATCTGCTCTGTAGACAAGTGGAGGAGTAGCAAGACGACTTGAACATGCTACCACATGTGCACTAATAGTACCAAAAAAGTACCAGGGCTGCATGTGGGTAGGTGATGCAGTAACAACAATGGGCATGCAGAGTCCAGCACATCTCCCTACGTCTAAACATTTCCTTTGCCAGAAGCATTTGGCTCTGTTGTTCTCTAAAGGCACCTCTCCGTAGCAAAGGGACCCCCTACTTGCAGCACCCTCGACTGCAAAACTGTTGGTCAAAGTAGGGATGAGCTTTTGATCGAATACACGTGTTCTCATGAAATCTCTTTCAGGTTAGGTGCAATATACAGCCAGACACTTATCCAACACTACTTTACCATGTTGTTTTTTTCTGTGTTACTGGGTTTGTTTGTTTTTAAATCACAGGCTGTTTGACGGTTTTGCTTTTGTGACTGCAACGTTAAGTTGCGACTTGTTTCATTCACGGCTTGTTTGTAAACTGTCCTGTGGAACATTTGGTGAAGGGCGGGCTGCAAGCGCAAAACAGATACATAAACACATAGTAAACCAGATCTAGGAGTGGCAGTGAGCCGTTATAGGGCTGTGCCCCGTGTCTGTACGCAATGCAATACGCTCCCTTGCATCCACGCGCTCACTCCACCGACACACATACACAGCGCCCCGGGGCAGGGACTTCCCTTTGCATCCCCGCAAAGCCTCTCGCCCCCTTCGCAGCCCTTGCCTAGGAAGCTCGAGCCTTCTCAGGCAAGAGAGCGAGCGCGTGCCGCTGCACACGGCCCGGCCCCCCCCGCGCTCCCCAGCCCCGCTCGCACAGGAAAGCCAGGCGCGCTACCTCTGCTTCGGGTCTCTCCGAGGCCGCCATGGCCAGCACTTTCCAACTCCGTGACCTCCGACCTCGTGACGCACCAACCCGGAAGAGGAAGCAGCGCGCGCGTGAATAAGCCGCCGTCCGCGGGAGGTTTTCTTTATATCGCGGTCTCCGGTCTCCGTCACTATGCAGGTGAAATAAGCGGGCGGGGTTAGTGGGTCGGCGGCGCGGGGGCCTTTGGGGACCGCATCTTTCTTGGGAACTGGCTAGTTCTAGCCTAGTAGTCTAGCTGAGGAACATCTCCCTCCCTTAGTTTACCTTGTTTTCCTCTTCCTTCCCTGCCCCCTTTCCCTTGTCTCCCCCCCCCCCCATTTTGTAAGCCTGTGGGTAGGGACTGGCTTGTTTTAATGCATTGCCTTTTTGGCTGAAGAGCGGGGGGGGGGTTACAAATGCTCTTTTCACAATAATAATAGTGAGAATGCTCTTCTGCAGAGATTGGGCAGGCGTAGCAAGCCCTTTTCAGCCCAAGGGCCCTGTTTCCTTTTGCTGGCCTCGCGGGGGGGGGGGGGGGCGTGCTAGTGGCGGGTGAGGAAATGGATGTGATTCTTAACTGTGTGCATACTAGAAGCTGCGTGCTAGCCGGACGAAAGTCGGAGTTTCTGCACACGTACCTCGTGTGTCCTCCATCCAGGCAAGCAAGAAGCATTACAGTGGTGCCTCGCAAGACGAAATTAATTCGTTCCGCAAGTCTCTTCGTCTTGCGGTTTTTTCGTCTTGCGATGCACGGTTTCCCATAGGAATGCATTGAAAATCAATCAATGCGTTCCTAGGGAAACCGCCTTCAGACCAGGTCCGGGGACAGTCTGTCCCCGGACCTCTTCTGAAGGCTGGGGGGGGGGACATGGGCTTTTCTTTCCACCCCCAGCATTTAAAAAAACCCCGGGACAGCGGAGGACTTCTCCGCTGTCCGGGCGATCTTAAAATGCTGGCGGGCGGCATTTTAAAATCGCCCCGGACAGCGGAGGACTTCTCCGCTGTCCGGGGCGATTTAAAAGCCCCTGGGAAGGCAGGCAGGGGGGACAAAGACTTTTGCCCCCCGCCTGCCTTCAAAAGGTGTCCCCGCTGCGGCGGGAGGTGTCCCCTGCCCCCCCGCCCGGCTTCGGAGCACCGGGAGAAGCCATCTCCCCGCAGCCCCTTGCTGCAAAAGACGTCGGGGGAAGCGGGGAAGCGAAGCGCTTCGCTTCCCGCTTCCCCCGGACCTCTTTTGAAGCAAGGGGCTGCAGGGAGATCGCTATCTCCCCGCAGCCCCTTGCTTCAAAAGAGAAGACCCGCTGTCCCCGGGGCAAGCTTCGTTTTGCGAAGCAAGCCCATAGGGAAATTCGTCTTGCGAGGGAACTCGAAAACGAAAAAACCTTTCGTTTTGCGAGTTTTTCGTCTCGCGAGGCGTTCGTCTTGCGGGGTACCACTGTATTGGGAGTTCATTGACTGGTTGCGGGCATGGGGGCAGGGTTGCTGAGGGGTGCGTGGCCCAAGGGTAGGTTGGAAGGCTAGGCATGGTCGCGGTGCCCGAGGTGACCCACCCCTCCTCTGGGGAAAGCAGCTGCAAAGGTGAATAGGGTTCTTGCATTTTTATAACTTAATAGGTGTGCAAGGTATCTCAGTAAGTTGCATGCAACCCTTTCGTGAAGACGTTCTTGCCTTCAAAAGCAAGAACGTACATGTATAGATGAATTCTTAACAGTAGAAGAGGTAAAGTGGATGCAGCGTATTATGAAGAGATTGGGAAAAGTTGAAATTCTCTTCTGTGCAAGTTTTTTAAAAGTGTTGGAGCCTTGCTGTCTTTTACAACTGATTCGTCTTTAGCTAACAGACTATCTGCCTACTTAAGCTTCAGATAGCAACACTTTAACATGAAAGTTGCATTAAAATGTGCTAAGGATTGGCGTGCTAAATTGGTGGAGTGGTATTCGCAGTTGCAATAGGACTCTTGGGTGGATTTAAATGGCATCTTTAAAAGCTAATTACAGTTCAGCCATAATGTAAAATATGTTGGTGTATCTTTGCTTCTTCCTGTAGGAGCTGAGATTTTCCTCATAATTAGTTGCATGCCCTAACTCACTAATTCATCTTAAAATTATTCATATCTTTCATTTATATCCCAACTTCCCTGATATAACCATGGTTAGTGTGAACCCTGGTATAGATAGAAGACCAATAGTGTCTAGCAGTAAAAAGGAAAAGGGGGCAATCATAGGATATGGGGAGAAAAGACAGAGGAGAATATGAACTCAAAGGGAATGGAGATCTCTTAATCATGGTAAGGAGATAAATAAATGTTACACGTTCCTTGGATCCCAGAGCCTATTAGTCAAAGTATTAGTAATAATAGCAGTTTTATTATTTATACCCCGTCCATCTGGCTGTGTTTCCCCAGCCACTCTGGGTGGCTTACAGCACATTAAAAATGGTAAAACATTACACATTAAAAAAATTCCTGATACAGGGTTGCCTTCAGATGTCTTCTAAAAGTCAGATAGTTGTTTATTTCCTTGACATCTAATGCAGGAGATCTTGGGGTCCTCACTAGGCCCCAGTGGTGGAGGTGATTCTGTTAGATTGCAAACCACTTGAAAGAGTCTCCTCCTGCTGTTTTCTGCAGATGCAATAGAGGCGGTAAAGAAGGTCCTCTTCACCATTGCTATCTCCACTTGGTAGGCTCAACGTTGAGCTCCAACCCATGTCTGGTCCGATCCAGAATGCATTTTCCACCAAAACTAGAGTAACCATGGGGTGTTCTTTCTGTCCTCTGGCTCTATCCTTAAGGCTTAATGCATCTTAGAATTTGAAACCAGAATTGAAAGGCCAGAAAAAAATATGGGCAGTATCCAACACTACAGTTCTCCTGGCACAATATACTTTCACAAGCACAACAGAGCTTCCTTTCCCACTCCTGCCACTTCCACCCCCTGTGCATCCTCAAAACCATCTGGAGCAGATTTTGGGGGTGTATGGGAGAGGAGAAGAAATGGAAATTGCATTGCATCAGTGAAACATTTGTTTCACAACATTGGATATAACTGTTTTTAAATTTTCACAAATAATAGAAAAGATCAAAAGTCCTCCCTCCCTCCAGTCATCCACAGTTAATCTTCCATTACTTATGAGCCATATGAAATATGTTGTCATTCTCTGTAATCAGTTAGTTCTTCTGGAATCTTCACGTGTCCTTTCCATGTGCTAAAAGAATTACATGATTATATCAAACTGGATTCTGCCTTGAGCCATGCACAAGCCGTACTCTTTAGAGAAGGAACACCACACACAGTTGGCAATAAAGTTGTTTTATTCAAGTGAAGACATAATTTATTTCCAGCTTTTCTACAGTTTCCAAATTTGCATAGATTGCTGTATTTTTCCATGTATAAGACACCCCCTATTTTTGGGGACTCCAAATTAAGAAAACACCCTTCAGCACTACCCGTGTATAAGATTTCCCAATTTTAAACCTATTTTTTTTGGTAAAAAAAACCCTAGTCTTATATACAGAAAAATACAGTATATAGAACTACAGGCTTATTTCTGATGTTTATGTCATAAAATGTATATGAGTGGTAGTAAAAAAAAAATTTGCAGATAAAGTTGCTCAGATTCGGGAAGAGGTAGACTCCACTGTGGGAGCAGTGCCGGGGTGGGAGAGTGCTAGAGTCCTGTCTAGTCAAGTTGTGTGGGATCAATTCCAATCTGTTACCTCCGAGGATGTGGACAGGCTGCTTGGACGAGTGAAACCAACCACCTCTCTCCTTGATCCTAGCCCATGCTGGCTTATAAAAGCTAGTTGGGAAGGGCTGGGCGATGGGCTTTGCGGGGTGGTGAATGCTTCTCTCTGTGAGGGAGTCTTCCCAGACCTGCTGAAATAGGCGGTTATCAAACCGCTTCTTAAAAAAACCATCTTTGGTTAAGAACTGTGCGTCACAATGAGAACAAAAAATCGCATGGCGGCAGTGGGAGGCCCCATTAGGTAAAGTGGTACCTCAGGTTAAGAACAGTTTCAGGTTAAGAACGGACCTCCAGAACAAATTAAGTTCTTAACCCGAGGTACCACTGTATTGTAGTCATGATGCCATAACAAGAAAGGCAAGTAGCTCCAGCAGCATTATCACAACCCCCTGCTAATTTTAACAGATAACACAACACACTGTGCCAAGAGTGGAATATCTAGATCCCCCCCCCTTGGAATATCTCTGAGATTTGTGGGTATCTGGGTACAGAAGAACTGTCTAGAGCAGGCATGGCCAAACTTGGCCCTCCAGCTGTTTTGGGACTACAACTCCCATCATCCCTAGCTAACAGGACCAGTGGTCAGGGATGATGGGAACTGTAGTCCCAAAACAGCTGGAGGGCCAAGTTTGGCCATGCCTGGTCTAGAGGGATACTGCCCCATGACAAGATGGGAGACTTGAAATGCCTTCTTGTTCGGACTTCCACTTGAGGCGCCATGGAAGATGACTGAAAATTCCACCGCTCTGGCTCTCATCGGGTAATTAGAGGCTGAGATAGGAGTAATCAGCCTCCCAAAATCTTCCCGGGGGTACGGGAAGACACAGTCTCATCCGCGGATGCCCAACAAACTAGCCCCAAATTCGGAAGGAAGGAGGGGCTGGGGGCACTGGATGGAAAGTCCCCAAGAGAGTCTGGCTCTCCTGGATGCTGTCTCTGTGAGCAAATCAAGTTCCATTTCTTAAGATGAAAAATTGGATTTAAGTTTTGGACATGCTTCGAGTGAGGAGGGAGGAATTACTCTGCTAATTAACCCAGCCACTGAGGTGCCAAAAAAGACGGAGTAGAAGAAGGACTAACATTTAAGTTTGTATGTTGGAATGGAACAAAAAGGGGGGGAGCCTCTCTTATTACTGTATTTTGCTTTATTATATTATTTGGCAAAAACAAACAAACCCAGAAGAACCATTTACATTAACTATAACAAGCAAGATTGGAAAGTTTTGTATTTGTTGATATAATATGGCTCTAAAAATATAAACTGTGTGGAAATAATAATTAAGGCTTTCGATCTTTGACTTGCTTGGAAGAGGATAAAAGATTCTCCAATGTGTGGACATCAGGCAGAAGCAGAATCTCATTAGCCGCTGGAGAGATGTTTAAAAAACTTGGACCGTTTCCTGGAATCTATGTGGGAGTTGTGTTGCACTTGAAATCCGCCATGATTGGAAGTCAAGACTGGGCTGCAGAATTACAAATAGTCAAAGGGGGAGGTGATAGTAAGTCAGTTAAAATTAAAAAACATTTGAAGAAATAAAAGAGTTATTGATGGATTGGTTGCAATATCATTAGGTAAATGATGTGTTTAAGGAGGATAAAAAGAAAAACGGTTTCAGTTAAAGGGATGATGATACAATGGGCTAAAGATTTTGGATATAATATTCAGTTAGAATCTTGGGAAAGATTGTGGAAGGAAGGTGTTAATTTTACTGCATGCAATGCACTTAAAGAAAATGTTATGAAAATGATGTATAGATGGTATTTACCATCACTGGGGCCTGGTAGGGACCCCGAGATCTCCTGCAATGCTTTTGCAAAGTTTTTTGCAGATAAAGTCGCTCAGATTCGGAAGGAGGTAGACTCCACCGTGGGAGCAGGACCGGGGCGGGAGAGTGCTAGAGTCCTGTATAGTCATGTTACATGGGATGAATTCCAATCTGTTACCTCCGAGGATGTGGACAGGCTGCTTGGACGAGTGAAACTGACCACCTGTCTCCTTGATCCTTGCCCACCCTGGCTAATAAAAGTGAGCCGGGAAGGGCTGGGCGATGGGCTCTGTGGGGTGGTGAAAGCTTTCCTCTGTGGGGGAGCCTTCCCAGACCCACTGAAAGAGGTGATCATTAAACCGCTTCTTAAAGAAACATCTTTGAACCCAGCCAATATGACCAACTATCGCCCAGTCTCAAATCTACCATTCTTGGCCAAGCTGATTGAGCGAGTGGTTGCTGAACAACTCCAAGCACGCCTGGAGGATGCGGACCATTTGGATCCCTTCCAAGGCCTCACCATGGGACTGAAACTGCCTTGGTCGCACTGGGTGATTATCTCCAGTGGGCTAGGGACAAAGGTGAAAGCTGTTTCCTAGTTCTGCTGGATCTCTCAGTGGCCTTTGACACCATTGATCATAATATCCTTCTGGACCGTCTAGAGGGGCTGGGAGCTGGGGGCACTGTTATACAGTGGTTCCGCTCCTTCTTCCTGGGCCGTGTTCAAAAAGTGGGGGGGGTGAGTGTTCAGACCCCTGGGCTCTCACTTATGGGATGCCTCAGGGTTCTGTCCTCTCCCCCATGCTTTTCAGCATCTACATGCAGCCGTTGGGAGAGATCATCAGGGGGGTTGAGCTGGGTGTTCATCCGTATGCGGATGATACCCAGTTCTACCTCTCTTTCAAATCAGAACCAGTGAAGGCGGTGAAGGTCCTGTGTGAGTGTCTGGAGGCGGTTGGAAGATGGATGGCAGCTAACAGATTGAAGTTGAATCCTGACAAGACAGAAGTACTTTTTTGGGGGAAAGGAGATGGGTGGGTGTGGAAGACTTCCTGGTCCTAAATGGGGTAATTGTGCCCATGAAGCACCAGGTGCGCAGCCTGGGAGTCATTCTGGACTCACATCTGTCCATGGAGGCGCTGGTCAATTCTGTGTCCAGGGCAGCTCTTTATCAGCTCCACCTGGTACGCAGGCTGATACCCTACCTGCCCACAGACTGTCTCGCCAGAGTGGTGCATGCTCTAGTTATCTCTCGCTTGGACTACTGCAATGCACTCTGTGTGGGGCTACCTTTGAAGGTGATCTGGAAATTGCAACTAATCCAGAATGCGGCAGCTAGACTGGTGACTGAGAGCGGCCGCCAAGACCATATAACACCGGTCTTGAAAGACCTACACTGGCTCCTAGTACATTTCCGAGCACAATTCAAAGTGTTGGTGCTGACCTTTAAAGCTCTAAACAGCCTCGGTCCAGTATACCTGAAGGAGTGTCTCCACCTCCATCGTTCTGCCCGGACACTGAGGTCCAGCGCCGAGGGCCTTCTAGCGGTTCCCTTGCTGCGAGAAGCCAAGTTACAGGGAACCAGGCAGAGGGCCTTCTCGATAGTGGCACCCGCCCTGTGGAACGCCCTACCACCAGATGTCAAAGAGAAAAATAACTACCAAACTTTCAGAAGACATTTGAAGGCAGCCCTGTTTAGGGAAGCTTTTAATGTTTAATTTGTTGTTGTTGTATTTTAGTGTTTTGTTGGAAGCCACCCAAAGTGGGATTCATTTTATTATTATTAGTTTTATTATTATTATTATATTTTAGAGCTATCTTTGAGAGAGGATTCTGTGTTTTCTTTTTCTTTCTCTGTTGTTGTTTAGATTAGTTTCTTCTATCTTATTTATTATGAAGAAGCTTTGGTAAAATCTTACGGAGGTGGTGGAAATCGATATAGAATCTCATGAGACCTCATAGCTTCTCTCTCCATTTTGGAAATTGCCTTTATTCCTACCATTTCTTCTCTACAACTTTATAGTTCAAAAGATTTTTTTTCTAGATGGAATGTTCCAGACTTCATTGGGTCCTTATTTTTTTCTATCCTATTCACCTTCCTAGTATAAAGTAAAATCACATGTTCCTGCTTACAATTAAGTGTCTGGAGGAAATGTGTACATTGCTAATTGTTGTGAAAAGTATTGGCCTAATTTCAAAGGGCATGTTTTGTGATATACCGTATTTACTCAAATCTAATGCTCACCTTTTCTAGCCAAATTATGTTGCGAAAATTAAGGTGTGCATTAGATTCGATGGCACATTTACATTCGCCAGCAAATACTTTTTTTGTTTTGTTTCAAGGTTTCTGAAATTTGAGGTGCACGTTACATTTGATGGTGCATTAGACTCGAGTAAATACGGTATACTAGGCAACTGTGAACTTGGTAGTAAGCATTGTGACATCAGAAAATTTACTACACTACCAAGTACTTACAACACCACTGTCTTACAGAGAACAATTTCTTCCAGCATAACTACATGCAATTCCTGCTTCTGGAATGTTTATCCAAAATTTCACTTATCTGAACACACAGAATTATACCCAAACCTTTCATCATGAATGGCTGATTCAGATATGATGGATGTCAAAACTGTGGTTAAAACAAATCTTGACTCCTTTGAAATGTTGGCTTTGCAAGGCAGAAAGCATGTGCTACTGGAATGTGACCTGTATTTTAAAGAACAGTGGTACCTCGGGTTACAGACGCTTCAGGTTACAGACTCCGCTAACCCAGAAATAGTACCTCGGGTTAAGAACTTTGCTTCAGGATGAGAACAGAAATCGTGCTCTGGCGGCGCGGCAGCAGTGGGAGGCCCCATTAGCTAAAGTGGTGCTTCAGGTCAAGAACAGTTTCAGGTTAAGTATGGACCTCCGGAACAAGTTAAGTACTTAACCTGAGGTACCACTGTAGTATCATGTAGTTTAAACCCTTTATATCTATCCCATCACTCAGCTTCCCTTGTTTTCATAACAGTGCTTGAGACACACCATGACAGCTAAGTAATTTTTTGCTTGTTGAAGGCGTCTAATTTGGATCAAAGGCACAACCCTACACTAGGAAAGGTGGGGAACAACCCTATAAATCAGGAACGGTCAGAACCTGACTGTCAGGGAACTGACATCAGAGGCACGGGAGAAGGAGAGGGTCTCTGATTCTGCAGGAGAAGGTCCCAGCGCTAGGGGGAGACTCAGCTGGGAAGAAGGGGAAGAGAATGAGTGTAACACCAGGGATCCAGGAGAGCAACGGGACAGGGAGGTGCAGGGGCTCCAGGACTCTTCGTTGGAAGTTAGTGAGGAGAGCCCAAGCACCCCGCTGCCCACGCCCACCCTGCGCAGGAGACTTCCGCGCAGTGAGAGGCGGAGACGATTGGGCGTCAAACAACTCTTATGTTGGCAACGCTTTAAGAAACGCCCAGAGACAGATTCTACGAGTGACTAAGGGCAGCCACGCTGAGATGGGCTGTGCAGTCCGGAGGGTTTAACCAGGCAATCCAATGCTCAAACGGGGCAGGATTACGCACGAGTAACTCCCAATCACTACACTGACCTACCGTACAAACTTTGATTTGTGCAACTGTCCTCCTTTCAACCATCTGATACAGCTATTAATGATCGTATACCAGAGCAACATAGGTTACAAATAAAAGTAATCAGTGCAAGATTACCTCCCCAGATAATCTTTCAAAGATATTTCATCAGTGCAAACAAGCTTATTGGGAATGCTATTGACATACTTGCACCAAGTATGATGTAGCAAGAGGGATACCCAGTGTTTGCATCCACCAGCAAGGAACAATGCAGACAGTGTTTGAACAGCACCCAAAGGGAACCCTGAAAAGAGGAAATGTTGGGGAAATATCTGTGGCCAATATTTAAGAGTTGCTTCTCTTAAGAGTGAATACAACATCATGGCAGAGATCCAGAAATTCATCAGCTCCTTGCCCGATGCAAGTCTATTATGTTTGTGCACATATCTTTAAGCCCATAGGGTTAAAACAGAGGCACCCAAAAATAAGGAGCAAACACAAGTGAAATACAAGGAAGGTCATGCACCAGGCACCATGTCTTAAACCTCTGGACTCAGCTGAATCAGAATATCATCATTGCTATCTAGCACGACTTCAGTCTAGCAAGTTTTCTTTTAACACTCTTTACTCTTGCCACGCATTTGTCAAATGCTTTGTCAGAGACAACAATCTTTCAATACTAAAAATAATTATAATAATTACTATGTTCACTACAGTGGTACCTTGGGTTAAGTACTTAATTTGTTCCAGAGGTCTGTTCTTAACCTGAAACTGTTCTTAACCTGAAGCACCACTTTAGCTAATGGGGCCTCCCGCTGCTGCCGCGCTGCCGGAGCACGATTTCTGTTCTCATCCTGAAGCAAACTTCTTAACCCGAGGTACTATTTCTGGGTTAGCGCAGTCTGTAACCTGAAGCGTATGTAACCTGAGGTACCACTGTATATGAAAGCCAAAAGTGGCCCTGTAAACTGAACACTCATTACAGGTAATTAGAAAATTGATTATTAATCTATCCTTTCCAGAGAGAGGAGAAGCAGCTTGAACTATCTCTTGAGGCTCTCATCAGTCAAGTGGCTGACCTGAAGAATTCCCTAGTCGGTTTCATTTACAAGCTGGAAAATGAATATGACCGACTTACCTGGTAAGAGGCTTTGAAGAAAGTTGTGTGGCTACTCTTGGTTATTGGTGGGAGCAGTCATTGCAGCATCTACAGTGGTGCCTCGCAAGACGAAATTAATCCGTTCCGCGAGTCTCTTCGTCTTGCGGTTTTTTCGTCTTGCAAAGCACGGCTATTAGCAGCTTAGCGGCTATTAACGGCTTTAAGAAAAAGGAAACAAACTCACAAGAACTCAAGCCCATAGGGAAATTCGTCTTGCGGAACGACTCAAAAAACGGAAAACTCTTTCGTCTTGCAAGGCATTCGTCTTGCGAGGTACCACTGTATTTCTTTTTTGATCTTGGAAAACACACACACACACACACACACACACATATATATATATATTATTAGTTTTCCATTTAGCGATATAGAATTACATTATTATCTACATTACCTCTCTGGCTCTCTAGAGCCTATCGACTTCCTTCCCTCCCACCTCATGGCTTTCAAAATTAACTTTTCTATCATAGCATTTTATACGTTTTTCAATTCTAATTACAGTAAACTCATTACAAAATATCTCAAAATTTAAATAAATATAAAAAAGGGGAAAAATTCTCTTTACAAATCTTCAGACAGCCCTAGTAGTGATGTTAATTGCTTACAATGATCTTTCACGTATCGTATAAATTTACTCCAGTCCAGTTCCGCAAAGTCCATCATTTTCATCTGCTACTCTTCTTTCGTTGGTACTTCATGTTGTTTCCATTTAGGGGCTAAAATAATTCTTGCTGCTGTTGTTGCATACATAAACAGCCTTTTATCTTCTATTGGTATATCTTCACCCACTATACCCAATAAAAAGGCTTCTGGTTTTTTAACAAAAGTATTTTTAAACATTTTCTTTAACTCATATATCATTTCCTAAAAAGCCTTTACCTCTTTACAAGTCCACCACATATTGTAACAGATATCTTCCTTTTCTTTGCATTTCCAACACTCATTAGTTCTTGTCCTATACATTTTAGCAAGTTCTGATGGTGTTAAATTATTATTATTATTATTAATACCCCGCCCATCTGGCTGAGTTTCCCCAGCCACTCTGGGTGGCTCCCAATTGAGTGTTTAAAACAATACAGCATTAAATATTTAAAATTTCCCTAAACAGGGCTGCCTTCAGATGTTTTTTAAAAATAGGATAGCTGCTTATTTTTTTGACATCTGATGGGAGGGCGTTCCACAGGGCGGGTGCCACTACCAAAAAGGCCCTCTCTCTGGTTCCCTGTGACCTCAGTTCTCGCAATGAGGGAACCGCCAGAAGGCCCTCGGTGCTGGATCTCCGTGTCCGGGCTGAACAATGGAGGTGGAGACGCTCCTTCAGGTATACAGGACCGAGGCCATTTAGGGCTTTAAAGGTCAGCACCAACACTTTGAAGTGTGCTCGGAAACATACTGGGAGCCAATACAAATCCTTCAGGACTGGTGTTATGTGGTCCTGGCAGCCTCTCCCAGTCACCAGTCTAGCTGCCGCATTCTGGATTAATTGCAGTTTCCGAGTCACGTTCTGTGCTGGGCCCGGGGGTTAACCCAAGCAACGTGGTCCAGGTCCGGTCCCGAATCCAAGGGATTCCATGAGGAGTCAGTCCAACAGGGCCGGGGTCCTGGGGCGGGGTCTGGCAGCCTTTTATCTCTGACGGGGTAACGGCCAGTCCTGATCCCCCAGTGACTCACCTCCCTGTTTCGCTCAACGGCGATCACTCCTGCAATTACTCAGGTCTCTCCTTCTCTCAGACCTGAGTCTCTGCAGCTCGGGAGATGTTTGTGGGTTACTAGACCCAGAGGCCGCCTCAGCCTCTCCTGACCCAACTGGTAGTGGAGCAGCTGCACGTGATTGCCCAGCAGAGGGCAACGAGGTAATCCCCGCATCTGGAGCCAGGGCAGGCTCAGGTCCCTGACTCAGCTCAGCTGGTGCTTGTTGCAAGGGAACCTGTGCAGACTGAGGCTCTTCAGAATCAGGCCCCAGACTTGGTTCAGATGCTGCCTGAGGCAGAGGATCTAGTGCGGACCGACACTCCTCCGGTTCCGAGCCCGAGTCCTAGGCCATCACACCTTCAAAGGTAGCCCCATGTAGAGTGCATTGCAGTAGTCCAAGCGGGAGATAACTAGAGCATGCACCACTCTGGCAAGACAGTCCGTGGGCAGGTAGGGTCTCAGCCTGCTTACCAGATGAAGCTGGTAGACAGCCGCCCTGGACACAGAATTAACCTGTGAGTCCAAAGCTGTGAGTCCAGAATGACTCCCAGGCTGCGCACCTTGTCCTTCAGGGGCACAGTTACCCCATTCAGGACCAGGGAGTCCCCCCACCTGCCTGCCCCCTGTCCCCCAAAACAGCACTTCTGTCTTATCAGGGTTCAACCTCAATCTGTTAGCCGCCATTCATCCTCCAACCGCCTCCAGGTACTCACACAGGACATTCACTGCCTTCACTGGTCCTGATTTAAAAGATAGGTAGAGCTGGGTATTAGCCACATATTGATGAACACCCAACCCAAACCCCCTGATGATCTCTCCCAATGGCTGCATGTAGATGCTGAAAAGCATGGGGGAGAAGACAGAACCCTGAGGCACCCCACAAGTGAGAGCCCAGGGGTCTGAACACTCATCCCCCAAAACCACTTTTTGGACACGGCCCAGGAGGAAGGAGCGGAACCACTGTATAATAGTGCTTCCAGCTCCCAGCCCCTCCAGACAGTCCAGAAGGATATTATGGTCAATGATGTCAAAGGCCGCTGAGAGATCCAGCAGAACTAGGAAACAGCTTTCACCTTTGTCCCTAGCCCACTGGAGATAATCACCCAGTGCGACCAAGGCAGTTTCAGTCCCATGGTGAGGCCTTGGAAGGGATCCAAATGGTCCGCATCCTCCAGGCGTGCTTGGAGTTGTTCAGCAACCACTCGCTCAATCAGCTTGGCCAAGAATGGTAGATTTGAGACTGGGCGATAGTTGGTCATATTGGCTGGGTTCAAAGATGTTTTTTTAAGAAGCGGTTTAATGATCACCTCTTTCAGTGGGTCTGGGAAGGCTCCCTCACAGAGGGAAGCTTTCACCACCCCACAGAGCCCATCGCCCAGCCCTTCCCGGCTCACTTTTATTAGCCAGGGTGGGCAAGGATCAAGGAGACAGGTGGTCAGTTTCACTCGTCCAAGCAGCCTGTCCACATCCTCGGAGGTAACAGATTGGAATTCATCCCATGTAACATGACTATACAGGACTCTAGCACTCTCCCGCCCCGGTCCTGCTCCCACGGTGGAGTCTACCTCCTTCTGAATCTGAGCGACTTTATCTGCAAAAAACTTTGCAAAAGCATTGCTGAAACCGTTTTTCTTTTTATCCTTCTTAAACACATCATTTACCTGATGATATTGCAACCAATCCATCAATAACTCTTTTATTTCTTCAAATGTTTTTTAATTTTAACTGACTTACTATCTCTGTCAATAAATCTCTATGCATGGCCCACTCTCCTTTCATATTAAACTTTTTCACCATTATTCCTTCTATTGGAGAGAGCCACCAAGTGGTTTTACGTTCCAATAAATTTTTATATCTATTCCACACCTCATAAATTGATTTTCTTATTGTGTGGTTCAGAAATCCTTTATGCACTTTTACTTTGTCATACCATAAATATGTGTGTCATCCATATCTGTTGTCATAGCCCTCCAAATCTAAAAGATCTGTCTAACAAAATCCAATTCCTCAACCAACACAGACAGGACACTTAACAATATTTTCTCAAGTCTGGCAGGGAGAAACCACCTCTTTCTTTTGTATCTGTTAGAATTTTGTATTTAATTCATGGTTGTTTCCCCTGCCAGATAAATTTTGATAATACTTTTTGCCATTCTTTGAAGTGCCCCACCCTGAACAAAATATTATTCATAACATCCTTTAAGGGTGACATCAGTTGTTCACACAGTTTTTTGTTGTATTTTACAGTGAGTCCATCCAGTCCTGGTGCTTTACCTATTTTTAATTGTTTTATTGCTGATTGTACTTCCATTATTGTTATTGGTATATTCAATTGGTCTTTTTTATTTTTCAGAATCTTCAGTAATTTGTTCTGTTTCAAATAGTTTTCTATTTTTTTCTATATTTTCTTTTCCAGCTTTATATAATTCTTTATAAAATCTTAGGAGATTTTTCCTGATCTCTTTCGGGTTTTCTATTATTTTATCTTCTATTTTTAGCTTATTAATAGTATTGTTTCCTTTTCAGTTGCCAAGCTAATAATTTTCCAGGTTTATTGGCAAATTCAGAATTCCTCTGCCGTAGCATTTTTATTTTCCATTCGATTTCTTGATTAATTAATATTGAAAATTGGGTTTGCAGCATCTTAATATTTTGTTTTATTTGTGTACTTCTTGGTTTCTTGATTCATTGCTTTTCATTTTCAATTATATGCTTTAATATGTCATTTTCTCTTACAGTTTTCTGAAGGCTATTTTGTTGTATGAAGAAACCTCTCATTACTACTTTGCTTGCATTCCATACCATATCTATTCTGTCTCTTTATTCAAATTAAATTCAAAATACTCTTGGTAAAGTCTCTTGTGCCCTTTGCATAATCTTCTGATCATCTAGTAATCGTTCATTCCTTCTCCATGTAAGCTATGATTCATCTCTTCTCTTTAATTTCATTACAATCGGATTATGATCCCACAGTCATTGCAGCATCTCTGTTAGCTTTGTCAGTTTGTTGGAGCATCCCTTGTCAAATGTGGTAACCCTGTGCATGCTTACCTGGGAGAAATCTAATTGAACCCAATAGTGCTTGTTTCTGAGTAATTATGTGTATATCCAGACTGTTAAACAGGTATGAAGCAGTTTTCTTTCATCCAGCTTTGCTTGTGGTACCCTGTTGAAGACTGTGTGAAATCCCTATAGTTCTGTTTGATGTGATATTTTCCATAAATATAGGATGAGAGCAACTTTTTTCTTTCTAAAAAGTACAGGGAAATGTCTGTGCGTCTTATGGAGCGAATGCGTGGTCCCTGGAGCCAAATTGCCCAGGGGCGAAAAGCAGATCATGCTTTTTTGTGTGTGAAAGAGGGAAGTGGGTGTTGAAACAAAGCCGCTGATCGGCAAGCGATCGGGAGGGAGATAAGGCTGCTGGTAAAGGAGGCTGCCTGGGAGGGGGGAGGTAAAAGCCCATGGATCCTCAGGATTTTTGCATTGGGTCACCCCAAATTCACCATCAGATCACATAGCACGTCCATGGCTACAGCCTGCACCAAAAAAACCATGCACCCACTATTGAGTGGGGCCGCAATGGCGCAAAAACGTGGTTACAAAGCACGGATCCACATGGATCCTCAGGATTTTTGCATTGGGCTACCCCAAACTCACCGTCAAATCACATGTCTGTGGCCACAGCATGAACCACAAAAATCATAGATCTGCTGTTTCGTTCAGAATATTTTTTCTCGTTTTCCTCCTCTAAAAACTAGGTGCGTCTTATGGCCAGGTGCATCTTATGGAGCGAAAAATACGGTGCTTTGTTCAGAATTCATTAGGATTTGGCTAATATCCTGGAACAAGAATGCATTTTTCCCCTTTTTAAAAATTCGTTTTTATTAAGTTTTCCACTTGAACAATCCAATCAAATCACATTAAATATTCCAAATTATACATATACATATCAAATAGTCTGAATATTCTACCAAATTATGTATTTTTAATAGGACTTCCGATGTTTCAAGTTTGGAGGGTTCTGATCATCTCATACTTCTACTACTTTTCATAGTCATTTCCGATGGTTCCTCTTAATTCTTTCTGTTGTTGACCTTCATTCTTTCACAGCCTCTGAATTGTTCCCACAAGCAAGTTAAAACAAACAATGATATGTTTCTGTGTGGATTTTATGTCTATGATTCCCCTCTATAAGTTTGCAGCATCTCCTCGCACGCTGGTGTTTCTGCTGAATCAATCCGAAAGTCTTTTCACTGCTGGCAGCCACCATCTTCACTCAGTTCCAATAAAATCAAATCTAAGTGTTTGCTTTTCCCAGACCGGTTGCATCAAACATTAGCCTTTCCAGGGAAGATTTACCAAATCAAACTGGAAACACAAGTATAATGACATATTAAAGGCTCACCTCCCCCTTTGACTATTTGTAATTCTGCAGCCCAATCTTGACTTCCAATCATGGCAGATTTCAAGTGCAACACAACTCCCACATAGATTCCAGGAAACGGTCCAAGTTTTTTAAACATCTCTCCAGAGGCTAATGAGATTCTGCTTCTGCCTGATGTCCACACATTGGAGAATCTTTTATCCTCTTCCAAGCAAGTCAAAGGTCGAAAGCCTTAATTATATAGTATTATTATTTCCACACAGTTTATATTTTTAGAGCCATATTATATCAACAAATACAAAACTTTCCAATCTTGCTTGTTATAGTTAATGTAAATGGTTCTTCTGGGGTGTTTTTGCCAAATAATATAATAAAGCAAAACACAATAATAAGAGAGGCTCCCCCCCTTTTTGTTCCATTCCAACATACAAACTTAAATGTTAGTCCTTCTTCCACTCAAGTCTTTTTTGGCACCTCAGTGGCTGGGTTAATTAGCAGAGTAATTCCTCCCTCCTCACTCGAAGCATGTCCAAAACTTAAATCCAATTTTTCATCTTAAGAAATGGAACTTGATTTGCTCACAGAGACAGCATCCAGGAGAGCCAGACTCTCTTGGGGACTTTCCATCCAGTGGCCCCAGCCCCTCCTTCCTTCCGAATTTGGGGCTAGTTTGTTGGGCATCCGCGGATGAGACTGTGTCTTCCCGTACCCCCGGAAAGATTTTGGGAGGCTGATTACTCTCATCTCAGCCTCTAATTACCCGATGAGAGCCGGAGCGATGGAATTGTCAGTCATCTTCCATGGCGCCTCAAGTGGAAGTCCGAACAAGAAGGCATTTCAAGTCTCCCATCTTGTCATGGGGCAGAATCCCTCTAGACCAGGCATGGCCAAACTTGGCCCTCCAGCTGTTTTGGGACTACAGTTCCCATCATCCCTGACCACTGGTCCTGTTAGCTAGGGATGATGGGAGTTGTAGTCCCAAAACAGCTGGAGGGCCAAGTTTGGCCATGCCTGCTCTAGACATTTCTTCTGTACCCAGATACCCACAAATCTCAGAGATATTCCGGGGGGGGGGGATCTAGATATTCCACTCTTGGCACAGTGTGTTGTGTTATCTGTTAAAATTAGCAGGGGGTTGTGATAATGCTGCTGGAGCTACTTGCCTTTCTTGTTATGGCATCATGACTACAATACAGTGGTACCTCGGGTTAAGAACTTAATTTGTTCTGGAGGTCCGTTCTTAACCTGAAACTGTTCTTAACCTGAGGTACCACTTTACCTAATGGGGCCTCCCGCTGCCGCCATGCGATTTTTGTTCTCATTGTGAAGCAAAGTTCTTAACCCGAGGTACTATTTCTGGGTTAGCGGAGTCTGTAACCTGAAGCGTCTGTAACCCGAGGTACCACTGTACAGCCAGTATGACATAGTGGTAAGAGTGTTGGACTAAGACCTGGGAGACTGGGGTTCTAGTCCCAAATCAGCCATGAAGCTCACTAAACTACCTTGCAGATTTATTGTGAAGACAAAATGGGGCAGGGGGTGGGAACCATGAATGCCACTTTGAGCTCCTTGGAAAAAAGCGGGATATAAATGTAATAAAACAATTCAACAGTGAAGATTTGAACTTCCCACAGCCAGAAGTAGGGATGCTCTATATGTGTGCCTCATGTCCTTTTCATTTTCCCATCTCTGCCTCAGGCCCTCAGTGTTAGACAGCTTCGCTCTGCTCTCAGGTCAGCTGAATACTCTGAATAAAGTCCTTAAACATGAGAAGACTCCACTGCTGCGCAATCAGGTCATAATTCCACTAGTGCTGTCTCCAGATCGTGATGAGGAGATCATGGTAAGGATTTGGCTGATTATTACAATCTATTTTATAGCTACAAGTCATTTCTTGGCTCCAGTGCTGGTGAAAAAGTTGAGTGACAGGTTGGTTAAATGAGAATAGTAGCACCTTCAATACTTAAGTATTATAAATGGCAGAGCACGTAATGGATTGGACTAGATTGCTCACGTTCCAGTTTTTCTTTGGGGGAGTTTTAAAAATGGCATCTCCTACCTGTAGGCTGAAGTGGTACACTTCATTACATCACTTCACTTTGCTGCAAATGTTGACTAAGCCAGAAACCAATGAGAAAAGAAGATCTTTAGGAAAGCAAGGATGTAACAAATTGAGCTTCAGTTCCTTCATGCTCTATTCTATGTTGGTCTCTATCTCCTCCCTTTGCTGATTTCTGCCACAGCCTCATACCTTGCCAACCTTGATACTGGAAGAATCTTTTAGATAGGACTTTGTGTATACTGTACACCAAACACGAGGGTGTCGTGCCTCTGCAGTCTAGAAAGGAAGGATGTCCCATCTTAGCTTATGGGGCAACTAAATTGCCACAATGGGACATTTGCTCTTCTCCTCACCCATGCTGCCCGCAGAACCGGCGAGGGTGGGAGGAAAAAGGGAGGGCCTTCTGTTACGCAAAGAGAAACACTTGTGCTGACAGAACATTATCCTTAGCTCTACACTGATTACAACCCCTGGATTCCAGAGGCTTGAGTTTGACATTCCTAGGTCATGTCTTAAACAATGTTGCTCAATCAGTTCTCCACAAACTAGTGTTACGCAGCGCGTGTCTTCAGATAAACATGAAGAACAGAGTTTGAAGTTTCTCACAGAATACACATTCATTTTATTTTTGCCCTGCTTTTCAGAAAATATTGCCACCAAAGCAGTTTACAGTTCAAATCCACAGAGCGATAAAATTATACCCTTTATATTTTATACGTGGCAGTCTGTTCTGGCTCCTGTTGGCTGGTGATACAGTCCCAATTTTAGACTCTTCCTTCATAGATAGTCAGAAGGAGCTACAAAGGTACTCAGCTGCTAGCTGATGGTAAAGATGCCAACACAGAGAAGTACAGTGGTGCCTCACAAGACGAAATTAATTCGTTCCGTGAGTTTTTTCGTCTTGCGGTTTTTTTCATCTTGCGAAGCAACGGTGTCGGAAAAGTTTTGGAAAAGCTTCAAAAATCACCAAAGTCTTCAAAAACCTCAGAAAAGGCTACCACACCGCGTGCTATGAGTTGCTTCTCGAAGTCAAGTCGCAACTGTATTAACGGTTTTAAGAAAAAGGAAACAAACTTGCAAGACGTTTCCGTCTTGCGAAGCAAGCCCATAGGGAAAATCGTCTTGCGAAGCAACTCGTTTTGTGAGTTTTCCGTCTTGTGAGGCATTCGTCTCGCGAGGTACCACTGTAACTGTTTCTGCTCACCTTCATTGATTAAACTTTTTATGCATTCGTAATTTAATTGCTAGAATCCTGCTGGCGGGTATCCTGGGCCTAAATTCCCAGGAACAACTGGGTCTCTGTAACCTACACCAGGTCTGTAGGGCCAACTTCGTATTCTGTAGCTTTGCGGCAAAGTATGACTTTGATCACTGATGGTCTGGATGTTCCAGCGGCAGACAGAAGGCCGAGTGCCAGTGTTCAGCCATGAGGTTGTGCCTGATCACCTGAGAACCAAGCCTGATCCTGAAGTAGAGGAGCAAGAGAAGCAGCTGAGCACAGACGCGGCTCGCATTGGTACCGATGCGGCACTGGTAAGGGTTTCAGCTGCTTAAGTATACTCAACTCCTAGGTTTTTGTTGTTAAATATCTCTTGCTGAATATTTATATGTAGGAATCCTGTGGTCTTTCGCATCTCTCTCTACCACCATGTTCTCACATTTAATATTCTGCATCAGAGTTGCAAGTGACCCCAAACGTTCACTTCACCCCCTACAGTGCAGCACTCACAGCTTAAAGAAGCCGTGACAGATGGCAATCCAACCTCTGTTATAATGAAGGAGAGACCACCATTTTCTGAGGTAGTCTTTTCCATGGCTTAACAGCTCTATCAGAAAGTTCTTCCTAATTTTTTGTCAGAATCTCCTTTCTTGTAACTTGAACCTATTGGATGCAGTATTTCATGTGGGGGTGGGGGGTCTCAGCAGGGCAGAACAGAGTGATATTATTACTTCCCTTGATCTGAACACTATACTTTTGTTGGTGCAGCCTAGAATTGCATTGGTTGGGGGTTTTTTTGTTTTGTTTTTTGCTACTGCATCAAGCTGTTAACTCATGTTGAGCTTGTAGTCTACTAAGACCCCTAGATCCTTTTCACATGTGCTGCTGTCAAGTCTGTTGTCCCCCATCCTATATTTGTGTGTCTGATTATTCCTGCCTAAGTGCAGAGCCTTACATTTGTCCCTACTGAAATTCATTTTGTTAGTTTTCTATTGTAAATGGCCCTGTGATTCTTGGAGGAAGGATGGTATAGGAATAGCAGCAGCAGCAGTAACAGTAGGAGTTGTTTGGGCTCAGTTCTCCAACCCATTAAGGTCTTCTTAAATCCTGATTCTGTCTTCTGAAGTATTAGCTACCCTTCCCAGTTTGATGTCTTCTGCAAATTTGATTAGCAGACCCTCAATTCCAAGTCACTTATAAAGATGTTGACAACACTGGGCTCAGGACAGAATCCTGCAGCACCTCACTGGTCAGTCCCTGTCCCCCCCGGAAAATGAAGAACAATTAGTGAGCACTCTTTGGGTTTGGTCAATCAACCAGCTACAAATCCACCTAGCAATAACATCATCTAGGCCACATTTTACCAGCTTCTCCACCAGAATATAATGGGAGGTTTTGTTGAAAGTCAAAATTCTGCAGATTTTATCTATATTTTTGATAATTTTATTAAGTGCACCTTTAAAAGTTGGTTTATTAATATTTTTAATAAATCTTTTATACCATTTTATGTAAAATACTCAAATAGTTTTTTTATTGAGCAGTCTATTAAAGGTTGTAATTTTTTTTAAAGCCAACACAAATTCCTTGACATGTTTTACTGTGCAAATCTTATCATTACAGAAACAGATCCAAAGCTTAAACAAAATGTGCTCGAACTTATTGGAGAAAATCAACAAAGAAGACCGAGAGTCTGAGAGTGGAGGTATGGCACTGGAGAAGCAGGAGGGACAGCAGAGGTGTTAGAGGGGGTTCACAGTCCAGTAGCCCTAGAAACAGAAATAGTAGAATAACAGCAGCCAAGATTAGCATAATGGTATTAAGACTGTGCTCTATAAATTTTCCTTCGTTGTGCAGGTTTACGGCAGAACAAGCAGACATTCAACCCTGCTGATACCAATGCACTAGTTGCAGCTGTGGCCTTTGGAAAGGGTCTGTCAAACAGACGCCCACCCGGTGTATCAGGGCCTGTACAGTCCGGTCAGCCAGGTGCCAACCCCATCATAGCAGGTGCTTCTGCTATGCAGCAGGTACAAATGTCTGGAGCATCAAGCCAGCCACAGTCCATGCTTGGAGGAGTGCAGATGACACAAGCAGGGCAGCCAGGTAAATAAAAGCATTCAGTCATATTGGAGTGTCTCAAGTGCAAAAGGAGAGGAAGTGGAATGTACAGGTGTAGCGAATGGGGAGCTATGCTGAGACGAGGAATCGGTGCCTGGGGGAATTTAAATGCATATACAGTGGTACCTCAGGTTAAGTACTTAATTCATTCCAGAGGTCTGTTCTTTTTTTAATATATATAATTTTTATTAAATTTTCCATTTAACAATCCAATCATATCACATTAATTATTCCAAATTATACCAATACATATCATTAAGTCCAAATATTTTGCCAAATTTTAAATTTTTGTTGGGGGTTCCCATGCTTCAAGTTCAGTAAGGGTCCAGTCATCTCATATTTCTGCTGCTTTTGGTGTTCACAAGTCCCATCTTCCGATCTTCTTGTTGTTATCGTTTTTCTTTTTAATCACCTCTTGAGTTGTTTCCACAAGCGAGTTGAAGCAAGCATCATTATGTTTCTGTGTGAACTTTGTAAGGCTCTCCCTTTCTTTTCTTTTTAAAGCTGGTAAGTCTTTTATTTGCAGTAAATCATCACACGCTGATCCAAAAGTCCTGCTCGGGCGGCAGGCGCCATTTTTGTCAGTTCCGATGAAATAAATTCTAAGCGTCTGCTCATTAATTTTCGCAGACCAGTTGCACCATAAATCAGTCTTTCCAGGGGAGAAATCAAACTTGCAATCCAAATATCAAAGCAGTGGCTCGCCTCCCCCTTTGACAGTTAATCTCGCAACATAGTCTAACTCATAATGGCGGATCCCGATTAAAAACTGTGTCACAGGAGAGCCTTTCATTTTTCTTTCCAGATCTTCCGAAAAACAAAGCTTAGTAATAACCTTTAGTTATTATTTTTATTTCCACACAGTTTATTTTCTAATCTCACTTGCTGTCAGTCGTGTGACGGTTCTTCTAGGGGAGGGGTTGTTAGGTAATATCATAATAAAAAGAAGAAGCTTCCCCCCCCTTTCCGTTCCGTTTCAACATACCGACATAGGTGTTATTCTTTGATGTTATCTTCTGTGCAGTCCATTCCATCACTCTTAACTTCTCAGTGGCAGGCTTAATTAGCAGCTGATAAACCCTTTTCTTCGCTCGAAG
Organism: Podarcis vaucheri; assembly: GCF_965113315.1. Classification (NCBI taxonomy): domain Eukaryota; kingdom Metazoa; phylum Chordata; class Lepidosauria; order Squamata; family Lacertidae; genus Podarcis; species Podarcis vaucheri. Next base: position 57,386,382 of record NC_138764.1, read on the forward strand.
CATGTGCAATTACTTTTATATGGAAGATTTTAACTTAAGTAATGCAACTAGCGTCGCTCTCAGAAGCAGCGTCTGGGAGATCCAGAGCTCACTCGAGGTCTTTCTGTCCAGTGCCCTCACCTCCTCCTTCTTTTGAACTTGGGGGTGATTTATGGGCAACCGCGGACAAGGCTGCATCTTCCCTTCCCTGGGAAGAATTTCGGGAGGCTGATTTACTGCCATATCAGCCTCTTAATTACCTCATGTGAGCTGGAGAGATGGTATTGTCGGCCATCTTCCAAGGCGCCCCTAGTGGCCCCTCTCCCTAGCGGCCCCCCATTCTTAACCTGAAACTGTTCTTAACCTGAAGCACCACTTTAGCTAATGGGGCCTCCTGCTGCTTTGAACCCTTTCTTTCATTTTGTCCAATTCTGCATAGTCCATTATTTTCGTCTGCCATTCTTCTTTCGTCAGAATTTCTTCATGTTTCCATTTCTGGGCTAACAATACTCTTGCCACATTTGTTGCATATAAAAACAATTTAACATCTTGCCTATTAATGTCCTGACCTATAATACCAAGTAAAAATGCTTCTGGTTTTTTAAAAAATGTATATTTCAACATCTTTTTCATCTCATTATATATCATTTCCCAGAAGTTCTTTCCTTTTTTACATTCCCACCACATATGATAAAATGTTCCTTCTTTTTCTTTACATTTCCAACATTTATTATTTGTCTTGTACATTTTAGCTAATTTCCCTGGTGTAATATACCGGCTATACATCATTTTCATCATAATCTCTTTCAAAGCATTCCAGGCTGTAAATTTTATCCTTTCATTCCACAAACTTTCCCATTCTTCAAGCTGTATATTATATCCACAGTCTTTTGCCCAATGTATCATCTTTCAAATGCCATCCCAACAGTATTTTATACATTTTAGATACTATTTTACATTCATTGTTTAATATTTCTATTTCAAATTTTGATTTTTTTATCATTAAATCCTTTTTCTTTAAAATCTGTTTATACATTTCATTGACTTGGCAATAGTGCAACCAATCATTCACATAGTCTCTAACCTCCTCATAAGGTTTCATTTTCCATTTATTTCCATTTCCCCCCAACAATTTCTCATAGGTAACCCAGTTTTTATTCATATTTATCTTTTTCACACTCATTGCTTCCAATGGAGATAACCACCACGGTGTTTTACGTTCTGATAAATTTTTATACCTATCCCATACTTCATATAAAGATCTTCGAAATATAAGATTACCAAATCCTTTATGGATTTTTGTTTTGTTATAGCATAAATATGCATGCCAACCAAATCTATTATCATAACCTTCTAAATCCAACAAATCTGTATTTTTTAGCAACATCCATTCCTTTAACCAACAGAGGCAAACCACCCCATAATACAACTGGGACAGCCCATAATATCTTGTGCTGTATTCACCACCGTCTGTAGACACTTCCTATCAGTTGATGTCAAACCAGCGTACCACACTGTGATGCAGTGTGAAAGGACACTTTCTATTGTTGACCGGTAGAAGGAGATCATCAAATGTTGATTGACATCGTTCTTTTGCATTACTCTGAGGCGATGGAATCTCTGTTGGGTTTTCTTAAACACCTGGGTTGTATTTATTTTCCAAGTAAGGTCTTCACTGAGATAAACTAGGAATTTAAAGGAAGAGACTCTCTCCACACAGCCCTCCCCAATGTACAGCGGGGCTAGTTCTCCTCTCTTCCTCTGAAAGTCCAACACCATCTCCTTTGTTTTGCTGATATTAAGGTGCAAGTTGTTCCCTAGACACCATGTAGATATTTTTTGGACCTCCCCTCTATACGCTGATTCGTCTCAGCTGTTATTAAACCCATTATGGTGGTATCATCTGCAAACTTAATAACTGCAGTAGACGGGTCAGATGATATACAATTGTACGTATACAATGAATACAGGTAGGGACTTAGCACACATCCCTGTAGTGTGCCCGTGCTGATTTTTAAGGAATTAGATGTTACATGTCCAATCCTCACTGTTTGTGTCCGATCTTTCAAAAAGTATTTAATCCAGTCACAGATGGTAGGAGAAAGGTTCATGTCAGCCAGCTTTTTAATGAGGATGTCCAGAAGGATTACATTACACACACTCTGGGGGTGGGGATGAAGGGGCAGGTATGATAACCTATATACATATGATTATTTTCAAAGAATTGAGCTCTTAAATGGAGCATGCTGTTGCAGAGGAATTTTGCATTGTGCAAGGCTACCATTGGTTTCTATACCAGTTCCCACTGCATTCCAGTTGCTAGGGAACAGCAGCAGGAGAAGACTGTTGAGCTTATTTTCTCCTTTGGGCTTCTCAAGAAATAGATGTTTGGCCACTTTGGGAAACAGGATGCTGGACTAGATCAGCCTTTGGTCTGATCCAGCAAGGCTCTTCTTATGTTTTTATCGATCAAAACAAGATTTTCACACGGTGAATATGGGGAGGGAATGCAGAAGTGGAAAAAATTAAACAGTGAGAGAGGCTATACCTCCCCTAGAAAGTGTGTGCAAAGAAGATTCTGACATGAACCCCAGGGAAGAAGTGGGGGAAATGTTCCCACTTATATGTTCATCACTCCTAAAATGTAGACTGTTCTAACACATTGCTAAGCCCAGCTGCTTTCCTCTCTCCAGGTAAAATGCCCAGCAGCATAAAAACCAATATCAAATCAGCTTCAATGCATCCCTACCAAAGGTGAGTAGGAAATATTCTGGCATGTTGCTGCTTCTGGACATCCTTTCAGACTTCAGCTCACTCTCAAAAGCAAGATTACTGACTAAAGTTCTGTCTCCTGAGATAATTACCTTCTTATTGAGATAATTTATTTACATGGCTGCATTTATCACTTGGGACTCAGAAGTGTTCAGTGTGTTCATACAGAATGGCATAGGCATTCCTTTGCGAAGAACACATCTGTTGATGAGCCAGACCTGGATGAGGAGCTGATCTTGACTCTTTTCTACACATATAAATATGAAGCCTGATTGTCTTGGAGTGTGCTTTTGTGATTAGAATTGGATGGTGGAGGAGGAGTAGACATGCAAGATGTACTCTTTATGGTTTTTTGTTTAATAAAGATCAGATGTTCTGCTTTGTGTATTCATTTACATATTTATTTAAACTATTACCTCTTGCTCTTGAGCTGAAAGTGCTCCTAGACCAGTTTACAGATCTTTTTTCTTTCTTTAAAAAAGAAGATATTTTTTGCCCTCAAGTGTCAGGGAACTGACATCGGAGCCAGAGGCGGAGGCAAGGCTCTCAAGCGATGCTGGAGAAGGGCCCAGCAGGGAGAGAGGCAGCTCATCAGCTGGGGAAGGAAATCAGCGTAACACCAGGGATAAAGGGGGGCAGATGGGGGTATCGGCGAGGGGGCTCCAAGACTTCCGCGCAGGGAGAGTAGGAGGAGACTTGGGGTCAAACAGCTTTTATGCTGGAAAAGGTTTAAGAAATGCCCACTGACGGATTCTGCTAGCGACTGAGGCAGCCACGAAGTGAAGGGCTGTCCAGACAGAAAGGTTTAACCAGGCAACATAGCCAGGAGTGGCGGCAACTTACGCACGAGCAACCCCTATATTCATTACATCAAGCTTACAATCTGACAACATGACACAAAGGTAAAAAGGTAGCGTATTTTTCGCCCTATGGGATTCACTTTTCCCCCTCCGAAAATGAAGGGGAAATGTGTGTGCGTCCAATGGGGCGAATGCAGGCTTTCGCTGAAGCCTGGAGAGCAAGAGGGGTCGTGCACACCGACCCCTCTAGCTCTCCAGGCTTCAGGAAGCTATCTGCAAGCCTGCGGAACTCCGAAGGCTTGCGGATAGCTGCCTGCAGCCCGAAGCCCGGGGAGCGCGGCACTGTGCACCCCGGGCTTAGGGCAGCTATCCGCAAGCCTGCAGAGCCCGAAGCCCGGGGTGCGCAGCAGGCTACAGCGCTGCGCTCCTCGGGCTTCGGATAGCAGCAAGCTCCGGGAACGATGGCGAGGTTGAGCGCAACCTTGCCTTCGCTCCCGGACCCCCAGCCCTGAGGCTAAAAATGAAGCCAAGACAGCGAGCGGGATACATCCCGCTCACTGTCATGGCTTCTTTGCTCTTTGGGGCTTGGGGGGGGGGAAATATTTTTTTTCCTTTATTTCCCTCCCCCCCAAAAAAATAAGTGCGCCCTATCGGCCGGTGCACCCTATAGGGCAAAAAATACGGTATGTAGGGAGAAAGCAAACTCAGGAGTCATTTTTAAAAAGCCACAGTTGTTATAATAGCCAGCTGGGATGGAAATAATTCAAGTAGTTTGAGAGAAATGCTACTGCTAGGTGGCAGACTAGGTGGCAGAAGAACCAAAGGCAGCTGGTTTTTCAGTAGAGCAGACTGAATAGCTTTGCTTTCCTTCTCTCTGCTGCAACCAGATGGAATGGATGGTAATCCTGCATTTGTTCCTAGGTCTGGTCATGGTAAACACTGTGGATTTGTCTTTGTATTTTCCGTAGATCGCCTAAGTCCAGTAACACTGGATCAAGCTATTATCTAGTTTGATGTCTGCAGATGTATTGATCCTTGGCCACTGATAAGATAAAGCCAAATATTCAGTGTCTTCCACAGGGAGGATGCAAGAAACTTGGCGTTAGAAATCACTGTAATGCAGAGAGCAGCCCATCTGACTCAAAGGAACTGTACTATTCTTCACTGCAAGGGAAGTTTAAAATATCACAGGTGTGTGGAAAAATGCTTCTTTGGCCTTCATGAATTCTTTGCAGTGCATTGGTGCAGTGCAGTCTGCCCATGGTTTACTTCCATTCAATTCCCACCAATGTACCAGATGCAGTCTCCTGCATTCCTTTCACTAGTGGCTAACTTTTCCAAAGTATCAGCCATCTGATAGAAACTATTTGGGTCCATAATATACATAAAAGGTAAAGGGACCCCTGACCATTAGGTCCAGTCGTGGCCGACTCTGGGGTTGCGGCGCTCATCTCGCTTTATTGGCTGAGGGAGCCGGCCTACAGCTTCCGGGTCATGTGGCCAGCATGACTAAGCCGCTTCTGGCGAGCCAGAGCAGCACACGGAAACACGGTTTACCTTCCCGCCGGAGCGGTATCTATTTATCTACTTGCATTTTGACGTGCTTTCGAACTGCTAGGTTGGCAGGAGAAGGGACCCAGCAACGGGAGCTCACCCCGTCGCAGGGATTCGAACCGCCTACCTTCTGATTAGCAAGCCCTAGGCTCTGTGGTTTAACCCACAGCGCCACCCGCGTCCCAATAATATACATAGCTGTGTACAAAAATGATTCCCAAACTCCCCCCACGCCAGACCACTTGAAAATTGCTGAGGTCTTGCTGGATCACTTAATGATTTTTCTGCCTATTGTAACAATTGTAATGCACTGTGCTAGATGCTATATTTTTCATTATATTTGTATTGCTTCTTTTGTTTCTTATATAGAGGCGTTTTCCCACTTGAGCGTCATTAGCACGCACATTCCCATTGACACATGCACTGCAAACGGCAACTGAAGGGGGTGGGGGAATCCCCACTTGTGCTTGTCATAGAATGGAACCCTCTTATAAATGGGGATTTCCCCCATTATACATTTTTATTGTATTGCAATTTGAATTATTTGAACTTAAAAGCAATAAAAATACAAATCACAATTAATATGAATATTTATTGCACTGGATGTGTCCACCCCGATTTTCAGTCACAAATTCACAAACACAAAGCAGACTACCAGAATGCTTTCAGATCACACAGTTTGGGAACACCAGGTGTAGATAATCCAACTTGCTTATTTCATTCCAGTTACTGAACTTTGGTTTTGTGGTTGTGGGTTTTGAGAGCCCCGGTACACAACTCTTTAATGTGCGGTACCGCAACTTTTCGGGTGGCTGCAAGGGCAAATGGCTGCAAACTATGTGGATTACCTGTTTTTTCTGACACCTTGCTGTGATACATGTTTCCATTATAACATGGTGCTATCCAGTGAAGCTCTCAGGTAAAAGTTCCAGAAGTAGGTCTATCCAAAGTCTACCCAAAAGAACATTGGCCACTGCTTTCAGGGAAGAGAGGAGCTGCAGGACAGATGCAATATTTCAAAGAGTTTTCTATAAACATTTCTTAGCTGTTGGTCCTTGCTTGCTAACTTCAGCACAGTTTTCTACATCTGTAGTCTCCCAAGAGGCTTGGTACTTTCATAGAAGAAACACCCCAATGATCTATTCTACCACTCATGGTGCATAAAGATGCACACTGCTAGAGTGACGATCCCATCCCTGTAGAGCAGGGGTGTGCAACTTTTGTCAGCCCTCATTTGCTTTTAGGCAATTGGCAGAACAAAGTGTGAATTTTTCCCTTGTACAATAGGCTAGTTTCTACATGCATGCACTCGCCCACACCCACATCCATCTTCCATTCAGGCAAGCAAGAAACATAAATCAGAATTCAAGGACACATTGTAGCCATGCAACAGTACTCAAGGAAGGTGCTAAGCAGGTCCACTGAGGGAGGGGCTAGGGCCGAGGAGCAGGTGTAGGCTGGGAAGAGTCCTTAGGACCAGACACAGGGGCATGGAAGGCCACATTTGGTCACTGGCCTGAGGTTACCCATCCCTATAGTAGAGAATATTTTGCAATATTGGGGGAGGGGTTGAATAATGTTTTCATTTATTTTGAAAAAATAATTGTTGCAACACTAAACAACAGATAGCATGGCAAACCTGAAATTTTATCAAGACAAGTTATGTAATTAGGTGTAATTTGATTACCCTAAAAGATAATGCCACATTTTCCTACCCATGTTGGGTGGATTGCTGCCACAGTCTGAGCAATTTATGTAATCAACAAATTATTATTATTTTATGATGTTAGCCACTCTCGGCCAGGGAAGACAGGATACAAAAAAAATATTATTATTATCATCCACCTTATACCTGGAGGTCTCTGGGCAGTTCACAGAACAAAATCAAAATATAAAACACCAAAATATATCATCAAAATAAAAACAATAACCGCCCTCCGAAAAACACATTTTAAAATGGCATAGGATGTCAATCAAATCAACCAAAGGCCTGGTTAAAAAGGAATGTTTTTGCCTGGCGCCTAAAGGTGTATAATGAAGGCGCCAGGTGAACTTCCCTAGTTCATTCCACAGACAGAGCCACAGCAGAGAAGGCCCATTCTCATGTTGCCACCCTCCAGACCTCTTGAGGATGAGGCACATGAAGGAGGGCCTCAGAGGATCATCTCGGGGTCCGGGTAGATTCATATGGAAAGAAGCGGTCCTTGAGGTATTGTGGTCCTGAGCTGTTTAAGGCTTTGTAGGTCAAAACCAGCATTTTTAATTGGGCCCGGAAACTAATTGCTAGCTACAAAGACTTGCCATATGTGATTAAAAGGAATAGAGACTGTGTTTGCCCTTTGCTGCTCTGACTGACATGATAGTTTCTCAGCCAATGCTATTGGACCAAACACTCGTACACCAAGAATCAAATGTTCAACCCAACATCAGCTTTCCAATATGCAGTCATCTCCATATGGGCAGCTATCTGTAGAAAGCCTAACAGATCATCATTAGGGTAATCTTGAGCAGGTGGCATCTTAAGGCCAAGTAATAATAATAATAATTTATTATTTATACCCCGCCCATCTGGCTGGGCTTCCGCAGCCACTCTGGGCAGCTTGCAACAAAATATTAAAATATAGTAATGCATCAAACATTAAAAGCTTCCCTAAACAGGGCTGCCTTCAGATGTCTTCTAAAAGTAGTGCTAATGCAGGAGACATTTCAATTGTTATCTATCAAGCTTCGTTCTTTGAGAACAGCACTTCAGAAAGCTTTGATGTTACAAAACCACCACATATGGAAATATGTATCTTTGAAAGCACACCCACTCCAACAATTAGGATTGACTTCTGTAGATATTTGGGGTAGCCTCACTGGTGTATAGTGCCACCTATGCAGACGTTTATAAACTGAAGAAACTATGCCTTTAGAGAATGGAGAGAGGTTGACAAAGATGTGCTCTACCGCTATTAGGTTCCTGCTTGCTGGAGTGGAAATATCTGGGTTTAACATGAATCTTAACAGCTGATTGAAATGGTACCACAAACCATTTAAGGTGTGCTATGTCACGTGTGAATTTTTTTTGTAGAGGAATACTGTTTGCATAGGGACGCGGGTGGCGCTGTGGGTAAAACCTCAGTGCCTAGGACTTGCTGATCGTAAGGTCGGCGGTTCGAATCCCCGCGGTGGGGTGAGCTCCCTTCGTTCGGTCCCAGCTCCTGCCCACCTAGCAGTTCGAAAGCACCCCTAAGTGCAAGTAGATAAATAGGTACCGCTTTCTAGCGGGAAGGTAAACGGCGTTTCCGTGTGCTGCGCTGGTGCTGGCTCGCCGGAGCAGCTTCGTCACGCTGGCCACGTGACGCGGAAGTGTCTCCAGACAGCGCTGGCCCCCGGCCTCTTAAGTGAGATGGGCGCACAACCCTAGAGTCGGACACGACTGGCCCGTACGGGCAGGGGTACCTTTACCTTTACCGTTTGCATAAAAGTCTTGCAATCTATAAAGGCCCACCTGTTACCAACCATTCTGCAACAATTCTTTTTAATGCTTATTGTCTCCTTGTATTGTGCCTCTTAACCATTGCCCATAAATCTCTCAGAAAAGTTTGCACCTTACGTTATTCTGAAACTATCACCAGAGGTACTGCAGATCACACATGGCTCTTTAGTGGCCATTGGACTTTTGCCTACCTCCTTATCTAGTCAGTGTCTTCCATTCTAAAGGGTATTATGACAATACTAGAGCTAGTGTTAGTATTTTGGAGAATTTCAGGTTTATAATACACCATTTTCCTGCACTAAGAATTACTTGGTCTTGATATGAGACGTACTAACTTTTTCTTATTTTGTGCAGACTTTTTGTCTCAGACTGGACACTGTTCCTCCACTCCATGTGTGCCGCCATCAAGACATGCTGCTATTTCAGTGCTTTCACAATGTAGCAATATGAATGCTTCCCAGTGCACAAACTGAGTGTAAAGTTACGGTGGTCCAGGGAGTGCAAAGATCAGAGAGAAGCCAATGTAGCTTTATTAGGAATTAGAGCCTAAGATGACAGGGTTGTGTTAAGTATAGGTCTGCTTTGTTTACATGTCACAGATCTCCCAGATTAGTTGTAGGTATTCTGGCTTTACCAGCCTTGCAGAATGTTTTGAAACATTTGAATGCCAATGTCCATAGGATTAATTGAGTAAACTTCATGTACTTGGCTTTCATAACGCCCTCATCCAAAGCTCCTAATTGGAAGAAACGATCACCATAAATCCTGTTGTCATTTGCCAAGGCTCTTAAATAACAAAACATACTGTACAGCGGAGCTGCATATTTCAGACAGGGGTGGAATAATGAGAAAAACCTAAGAAATATGAGTGGATTAAAAAAGGTAAAGGTACCCCTGCCCGTACGGGCCAGTCGTGTCCGACTCTAGGGTTGTGCGCCCATCTCACTTAAGAGGCCGAGGGCCAGTGCTGTCCGGAGACACTTCCGGGTCACATGGCCAGTGTGACGAAGCTGCTCTGGCGAGCCTGCACCAGCGCAGCACACGGAAACGCCGTTTACCTTCCCGCTAGAAAGCGGTACCTATTTATCTACTTGCACTTAGGGGTGCTTTCGAACTGCTAGGTGGTCAGGAGCTGGGACCGAAAGACGGGAGCTCCCCCCGCCGGGGGGATTCGAACCGCCGACCATGCGATCGGCAAGCCCTAGGCACTGAGGTTTTACCCACATGAGTGGATTAGGATTAGTTAAAAGGAACAAACGCCTGAAGACAGATGAAAAAGAAACTTCTGTTATAGATAATTTTATGCAGAGGTGATCCTGTTTGCTGCATTTTGAAGTAAAGACCACTCTGTTCTAATTTTGGAGTCTCTGTGATCTAAAAGGCCATAATACTGGTCTTCATTTGTTTACTTTTTAATGCAAATATATAATTTTGAAGCAAATAGCTGACTACAGTATAAGACATCTATTCTGAGTGGTCCTAGTTCAGTTAGAAGTCAGCTAACCTTACATCTACAATTACTATTTATTCTCATGATGAACTACTTCACACATGTCAGCATTTAGTAACACTGAGATCCTTTCACTGTTATTAAAACCTTTTGCTTCAGTGAGTTAAATGATTGTATACCAGCTTCAGATTTCTTTGTTATGAATTTCTTCCTGTGAATCATTAATTACTACACTAAGAATACAGATATCTTTGCTTGTCTGGCTGCTTAAGGTTTTATTTAAATGGGCTGGGGGTGGAGAAAGCAGCATCAATTTCAACATAAAACCGTAAGATACCACACTATTTCAATTTGTGAACATTTACTTTATTTCTATATTTTCCCTATAATCCCTTCAAAACTGTTATTGATTTAGGAAAATATTTTTTCTCCTTGTCTCTGAAGTTCCTATGACCCAATCCACATATGTAACTGGCGTAACAGGGACTTACACCAATGTGGCAGAGTTGGAAGGTGGTTTTGCAGATCTGTTCTGAGTTATCTCTGTTGAACAGCTGAAAAATAATAGACAACTGTTGTGGAAGTGAAGGAGTGCCAAGCTAAATGTCCAGTAGCAAACCTGGAGTGGGAAATCTGGGTTGCAGGGTGCAAGGGGAAGCACTATGTGCAGCACATAAGTGGTCATGAGGGTTTTTAAAAATACTTTTCCCATTTGCTGCTTTCACTTCAACCCTCACTCCCCAGTTGCTTTTCCCCTTGGGGAGTAAAATTAACCTAGAGTTTGAAATATCTTAGTAGTACTAAATTGCAGCAATGGTACTGAGCAATTGTGGATTCTACGTTAGTTTGCTATTTCCTTCTGTTTATTTGAAGACCACATTTAATCTGCACCTTTGTTGTAGCATTTCTAAACACTCTCTACAGCTTGCATGGACCTTGCGACTCCACAATTGATCTTTGTCATTTCCTTCTGCCTATAAGTCCTCTTTCTGGTGTATTACTGATGTGTCTGTCTGAATCTCTCTGTGTGTCTTGCTGTAGTGGAAGCAGTGATGTCATTCCCTGTTGTTTTTGATGAACAGGTGCAGGACATCACTGTACTGGGCTCTGTGGAAATATAATTAAGGGCAGGATTTTACTAAAATAGCCTGCAGGGGTGCCATGGAACAGCCTGGGCAAGGGGTTAGGATACTAACAAGTGTGAGACCGGCGACAAAATATTGCAGTTAATCCCTACTCTATAAAAGGAGGGCCCCTCTTCAGGGAACCAACCAGCCAGAAAAAGGAGACTGGTAGGGGATGGTTTTAGGAGCGAGGAAATGAAAAGGGCTCTCTCCAGCCTGCCCACCCCTGATTTTCAATGTGGTGCCCAGATCTGGGATCATGAAAGAAAGCCTAAACTAAAAAGAAGAATATGACACACATGGACTTGGCATGTAGGTCTTTGACTGCCTGCTGGGGCAAGCTTGCCTAGGTTTAAGCAGAGTACAATTCATGATCCTGGCTAGATGGCTACCCCTTTGATTGAAAAGATACCAGAGCAGTGTTCCCAATGCCACACAGTGAGCCAGTGACAAAGAGGAAGATTTTTTAAGATCTCCTGGTGTGCTTGTTTTTGTTTTTAAGGTAAGACAAGGAGTAATTGGCTTACTGGGAAGGAAAATGTGCAGGCAATATTCTACCCAATCAAAGAATAGGCCTGTTGAAATTAATGGTGTCAACAGAGTCATGTACACTAATTTCCATTAGTCTACTCTGAGTAGAACTAACATTGCATAAACCTTTTGTCTCAACGTATTTAAAAAGGGTTTTATTTGAATAAAATGGAAAATAGGCAGTATTGGCACTTGTCTCGTATAAATCTTCCTATTTTATTTTCTCCCACTCTTCACATTTACTCATATCTCTTTATTGCCATATCCTTAAATCTTCTAAATGTCCATACTTCACCCTCTTAGTATGGGTGCTATTGCCAATGTGCTAGGTGTCAAAACTTTTCAATGCTTGTCCCATATATTTAAGCCCACATTAACAATGTAATTTTCCCCATTGCACCATTTTCCCTGTTCTATTTAGGCACTCATGTCTACTTATATTTGTTTGCACTGTCTGATTTCCATTGCTCTAAAATACTTTCATCACCCATGTTTCATAATATATTTCCAAGCAAGCAATTTCCAGTTCTCTTTTCTTACAAATTTCTCTTCCTATTTTATTCACGCTTGCCTTCCTACCCAACCAAATGAACTTTGCTATCACTTTTTGCCTTTAATGTTTGACCAGCAGTAACTGGGTGGAATACCTGCTGCTCTTTGTAAAAGTGGCTTTTCCCTGTCACCTTCATCTGTGCATGGTAGGAATTCATCTTCATTTTGGAGTCTGAGGCCAACACCTCCCTTGTTTTCTGCACACCTTATACTTAAGCCTGACACTGCAACTAGTTGTTGAAGGGGAAGGATTGTTTTTCCAATACGGTTTCTACATGTTGCGAGGAATAAAAGGGGAGAAGACATTTGCAGCAGCCATACTTTAAAGCATGGGTTCCTTCTTGCTTATCTGAAGGAGGTGCCTTATCCTTGCATCCCCAGATGTTGGAGTTGAACCAAAATTCCTATGAGGGATTTAGATCTGGAATCCTGAGGAAGGCTATTGGTACGGATTCTGAGAAGATGAATATTAGCAATATACCAATATTTGTTATTCTCCTTGGGTGTTTGTACAAATGATTGCCTTTTAGTGCCTAAGTACTGGTGGAGTTAAGTCCAGTTATAGCAGAGTAATGTTATGCTAGCATAAGTTTGATGCTATACCTCCATGGATCCCTAATGCCAGTATATCTTCACGTTCTGTTGCCACAAATAGATAGAAAATCTCCTCCTGTTTGCATAACGGAGGAAAGGATTGTAGTACTATTAACTGCAAGCAATTTTAGCTCAATTAGAGCAAATGTGTTGGAAAAACTTGAACAAAGGAGCAGTGTCCAGGCAATAATTATTTTATTGGCATCTTTGTGTTGTTTTGATCCACTGATATTTCCCCTCCCCCCTTTTAGCTAAATAGATCATTGCACAGCGAGGGAAGTACATTAAAAAATAACAATACCGCTGTATTCTACTGGAATCCTAGGAGAGATTTCAAGTGTGATTGTTATACTTCCAAAAGTGTTATGCCTCTTTACTCCTGCTCCAGCTGAAGTCCCATAAATTGTCTACCAGCTTGCTTCTACCATATGTGCAGCTTTAAAGCGACTCCCAGGAATCGGACAGCCACTGACCTGTGTGTTAAACAGAACCAATAAATAAACTGCATAGAATAATTATTTAAAACATGCAAAAATAAATTGCATTAAGGAGAATTGTCAGCATAAGAATAGAAACCAAACGGCAACAACTGCAGATCAGAATTAATATATGATAAACAAAACCCTGCAGGAATAAATGAGCCAAGCGAAGCTGAAGCCAATTAGATCTTCCCTGAGAGGGCTGTTCTGTAATCAAGGTACCATTAAAGAAAAGATACAGGTATCCCTTGTGCCCACTCTTAAATCTAATGCCAGTGGACACAGAGCAGGGCCTGTAATATTGAATTTAAGGCTCAAATTGGGGAGAAAGTGCTTAAGGTCTTCTTACCACAGACAAGGGCTTTAAAAGTGTTAAGTTGTGGGTGAACATATCAGACGACACAGCGATTCTTCCAAAGCAGCTCTTTATTTGTAAGCTGGAACAGAACTGAACAGCAAACAGCTCAACCAGCCTGCTTTTATAGGCAGCCGGCTATCAACATTGTAGCAACAACAACCCAGGGTTTCCCACCTAAAGTGGACCTGAATGAAAACTATATACACAATACCCCTGGTGGCCAGGGTGAAAACCTCAATACATAACAAGGACCAGTACTTTGAATTTAGGCCAGAAACGAATTTGGCAGCCAAATAGACAACGTAATGCTGTGGTTTTAAAATCAGAACTATAGGCACCAGTTAAAACCTTTAGAACCAGCTTAAATGTCCAATTGCCATGGCTGGCAGCCTCACAAAGCATACACTATAATAATCTAATCAGACACCTAAACTATTGCCAGGGCCAGCACAAAACATTTTGTAACCAGAAACTGGCCCGGCCATGTTTCCGCCTCCTTACTGTTGCTTTCTGCCTTCTTTCTCATTGCCACTTCCTACCACCTGCCTGCTGTGATAAGCACTGGGACCATGTTTCTCCCTTTCTCCCTCCTAGCCAGCTGCCCACATCTCCCTGCTTACAAAGCAGCAGTGGCCTGGGCACTAGCTCCCTACGTTGCTCTGGAAGAGGGACTAGATTTGTCAGTAGTGACTGAGGGGCAAAGAGGGAGGGAGAAGCAACAGCAGGTGGGCAGGAAGGAGCAACTGGTGAATTGACATTGGGCGGGTGGCAGGTCCTGTGCACAGTTAAAGAGATCACAAATCTAGTAGATATTCAGGATAACCTCACCAGTGTAAAGTGCCACCTATGCAGAAGTTTTAATGAGGATTCCCTGATTTTTGCAGAAAGCTATCTCAATGGTCTCTTGGACCACAAAGCCATCCGTATTTCATTTGGTATATGCACTTCTAGGTCCATCTCCCTTGGCATTTTGGGGTACAAAGGATTGCCGTATTCTAGGTTTATTAAAGCTTTAAAAATCAAGGAAGGTATGCCCTTAGAGAATGGAAAGAGGTTAGCAAAACGTGTGCTTGCCTGAGTGGAAGTATCTGGGTTTAACAAGAAACTTAACATCATCATCATCATCATTTATTATTTATATCCTGCCCATCTGTCTGGGTTTCCCCAGCCACTCTGGGCAGCTTCCAACAGAATATTAAAAATAGAATCAAACATTAAAAACTTCCCTAAACAGGGCTGCCTTCAGATGTCTTCTAAAAGACAGGTATGGTAGTTGTTTATTTCCTTGACATCTGATGGGAGGGCATTCCACAGGGCAGGTGCCACCACTGAGAAGGCCCTCTGCCTGATTGAAATGGTACCATGACCATTTAAGATTTGGTATATCACCTATGAATTGTTCTTTTCGTAGAGGAATACCATTTGCATAAAAGTCTATAAAAGCCTGTCTGTTTCCAGCCATTCCAATCTAAGCATTTCCTCGCTTCATTAAAAGATGGATAGTAGCAAAGAGATATCAGAGCAGCCATTTTTTTAAACTTTGTTTTCCAAATATTCAGTGCGGTGCATAGGAAAGGATTTGCAATGGTATGGGTTTTAGCAAGTGAAGAGGGTAGAAAAGGACATGCTTTACATACTGGATCCAAAATTTCTATATCCACCCATTGTTTACCATATTATCTGTGGATCAATGACATCAAATCCTTTAGTTGAAAGGCATTGTAATAAGTTTGACGGTGTAGGATTCCAACCCCACCAGTTGGAACACTTCCAGATATAATTCTGTAGCCTAGTCATGCTCCCCTCCCTTTGTGTATGAGCTTGATTATTAAGCACTGCCACATTTTGAATTATTTGGTTGTAATGATAATTGGCAGCACTTGAAATATAAACAACAATTTTGGAAGGATAGATAGCAATCTTTACAGCAGCTATGTGACCTGAACATGATAAATACAGGTATTTCCAAGATCTATGATCCCATTGTACCTGTAAAAGTAAATGTGTGAAGTTTACTTCCTTTGCTGACAGATTTTTAGTTATGGGCACTCTATCTGCCTTGAGACAGATTTTACAACTGGTCTGTTTTGAGTGATTGATTGATTGATTGATTGATCAGAGTGAGAAATACCCATATACATTATTTCTGATTTGGATTCATTGGTTTTGAATCTGGCCACTTTACCATACTTTCTTAGTTCTTCCATTATTACAGGCATTGCAGCTTTTACTGAATGGTATTGTTGAAAGGAAACAGCGAGGCCCAGCTTCTGTTCTCTTGGTGCCTTGACCTGAGCATCGTCCTTTCTGGAGCTTTAGGATTTAGATACGCCTTAGCTGCTAGTTCCAGGTCAATGTTTTGCCACATCTTTATTTCAAAATGACTACAAAGGAAGTAATCCTGCATACTGCTGCCTCCGTAATTTGAAGCATTGCGCTCTTGTATTGAGTAAGACATCACATACTTTTTTGTGGTTTCACAACTGGTTCTACGGCATGTGACATAGTTACTTTAACAAACATGTTTTGGGTGGTACCTTTTCCCCCTCATTGTTTTTACACAGAATAAATTTCTTACCTTGGCTCGATCTGCATGTTTCGAAAGCTGCATGAAATAACTGGTATAATGTAATGGTTGAATGGGGGCTATAGGGTGGGATATTTCCAGCTTTCCTTTCATTTTTATTTTCTTCTCATTTATAGCCTATTCCAAAAATCACCCACACAATTAACATCAATCTATACAAGAATTCAGTCAAATCACAAATTAAAGAACACTTTGAATTGATCATAGCGGCTAACTAGTAACCAGCATAGTTCCTAGAGAACAAATGTTATATCATCTCATAGCCAAGTGCCAGCCAGCAGTCTCAGCGATGCACCCTAGACCAATTGCAGTTTATGAATACTCTTCAAATAAAGCCCTATGTGGGACACATCGTGGTAGGCCAACATTTGAGTTCACCAGTACTTGGGTCACAGACTCCAGGTTCTTGTTTCCAGAGGTTGCAGCTTGCGTAGAAGGGCAAGTCTGAGGAAAGCATTCCTGGCCACAGATATCACCTGTGCATCTGTGCACAGTCCGGTCGAAGAATACCCCCAAGACGCAGGCGTGATCTTTCAGGGGAGAAATGGGGAACCTGCCACTCTCAAGATGTTATTAGAATGTAACTGAACTGTCTCACCTGCATAGACAGCGGTCAGGCATGATGGGTGTTTTAGTCCACAACATCTGGAGGACCACAGGTTCCCTACCCCTCTTTTAGGAGGTATGCGACTCATAAATCTCAACACAGCCCCAAACTAACTAAATCATTTCCTCTCAGACGCCTAGCTGAATTATGAGAACAGCAGTACTGGTGTATATTTGGTGTGTGTGTGTGTGTGTGTGTGTGTGTGTGTGTGTGTGTGTGTGTGTGTATATATATATATATATATATATATATATATATATATATATGCAGGTTTTGGTGTCTTCGGGTGTCTTCCCGTGTAAGAGTCGGGGTGTCTGTGCGACGTTTCGACGAGGTCTCACTCGTCATCTTCAGGCTGGTGCTTTCGGCTTCTTGTTACTACTCGTCATCTTCAGGCTGGTGCTTTCGGCTTCTTGTTACTGGAACAGAGCTTCCTGTACCCGTGAAAATCTACGAAAGCATATATATATATATATATATGCTTTCGTAGATTTTCACGGGTACAGGAATGCAGGTTTTGGTGTCTTCGGGTGTCTTCCCGTGTAAGAGTCGGGGTGTCTGGGCGACGTTTCGACGAGGTCTCACTCGTCATCTTCAGGCTGGTGCTTTCGGCTTCTTGTTACTGGAACAGAGCTCTTCACCAGCCTGAAGATGACGAGTGAGACCTCGTCGAAACGTCGCCCAGACACCCCGACTCTTACACGGGAAGACACCCGAAGACACCAAAACCTGCATATATATATATATATATATATATATATATATATATATATATATATTTGCTTTCGTAGATTTTCACGGGTACAGGAATGCAGGTTTTGGTGTCTTCGGGTGTCTTCCCGTGTAAGAGTCGGGGTGTCTGTGCGACGTTTCGACGAGGTCTCACTCGTCATCTTCAGGCTGGTGCTTTCGGCTTCTTGTTACTGGAACAGAGCAGAATCTGGTGTTTGAGTTCCTATAAATACTGTTGAGGGGTGTGGTGTATAGCCTCCAACGTTCTGGGCAGAGAGGAAGTTCCTAGATTAGTGTGCCTCTTCTTCTTTTGTTCCTTAATTACTTGAGGGATATCTTGAGTGATTTCATGAGTGATATTCTGAATACCACTGGGTGGGTCATTAAGTGTAGATTAGTTGCTAAAGCTTTTGTGTCTTGACCTCTTGAGCTTGTGAAGAGTTTTTCTGAGAAGATGGCTGTGCTGCATTTAGTTGTGCTCTGGCTTGGCTTCGTGTATAGGGGCGAGCTGTGGTTTTGTGCCTTGTGCCAGCCAGATCTGTGTAGGGATTGCAGGGGGGTGCAGCATCCGGAGGTGCCAATATAGTTTGGCTACTGGATGGAGTCTGTAATATGTCTGTGGAGAGGGTCTGGGTTTGGGTCTGGTGTGGTTGATTGGTGACGGCGTTCTGTGTGCCTCTGGTTCTGGTGTCGGTTTTTGTGGGGAGGGCTAATTTCCAGATGTCTGGCAGGCGGGACGTGTCGACACGTCCCGCCTGCCAGACATCTGGAAATTAGCCCTCCCCACAAAAACCGACACCAGAACCAGAGGCACACAGAACGCCGTCACCAATCAACCACACCAGACCCAAACCCAGACCCTCTCCACAGACATATTACAGACTCCATCCAGTAGCCAAACTATATTGGCACCTCCGGATGCTGCACCCCCCTGCAATCCCTACACAGATCTGGCTGGCACAAGGCACAAAACCACAGCTCGCCCCTATACACGAAGCCAAGCCAGAGCACAACTAAATGCAGCACAGCCATCTTCTCAGAAAAACTCTTCACAAGCTCAAGAGGTCAAGACACAAAAGCTTTAGCAACTAATCTACACTTAATGACCCACCCAGTGGTATTCAGAATATCACTCATGAAATCACTCAAGATATCCCTCAAGTAATTAAGGAACAAAAGAAGAAGAGGCACACTAATCTAGGAACTTCCTCTCTGCCCAGAACGTTGGAGGCTATACACCACACCCCTCAACAGTATTTATAGGAACTCAAACACCAGATTCTGCTCTGTTCCAGTAACAAGAAGCCGAAAGCACCAGCCTGAAGATGACGAGTGAGACCTCGTCGAAACGTCGCACAGACACCCCGACTCTTACACGGGAAGACACCCGAAGACACCAAAACCTGCATATATATATATATATATATATATATATATCTTTTAAATTCAAAATTAAAATAAAACATATTATTCAGAAACATAGCATCCTTATTCCCCCCCCCATTTTTCCTCCCTCCCCCCACCCTCCCACACAACCCATCCCCCAGCTTCCCTCTGTTCCAGTCTTTGATTTCTCTAATAATGCTGTTTTCTGCATGTTACACAGTTGTATAGATCCTCAAACTATTTAACTGATTATTATCAAGAAAAAGTTTGTGAATGTTTATTCAAAGCCAGCCAAGGAGTCCAGTTCAGTTTGTCGCTCCTTCAAATACTTTGTAAAGGGTTCCCTTTATCCTTGTCTCGTAGCTTATATGTCAGTTTTGCCAGTTCTGCATAGTCCATCAATTTTTCTTGCCATGATTCTTTAGTTGGGGTTTCTTCAGTCTTCCATCCTTGTGCTATTAGATAATTGGTAGGTATATAAATGCTAATACAGTTGTACCTTGGTTCTCGAACGGAATCCGTTCTGGAACTGTGTTCAACTTCCGAAAACGTTCAAAAACCAAGGCGTGGCTTCCAATTGGCTTCCTACACTCAATCAGAAGCTGCGTAAGCTGCGTTGGATGTTTGGCTTCCAAAAAAAGTTCGCAAACTGGAACACGGCATTTGGGAGCCAAAACGTTTGAAGCACAAGGCATTCGAAAACCAAGGTACTACTACATATTTGGCAGCTGGCTCTGCTATTGCTATCACAGTTCCCACAGGCCAAGCACTAACTATCTTGTTGCCTTTTTGCTTTTTGGATTTGTGTCCATCAGAGTGGTGATGCCATACTTCACAATAATGCCATAGCAATAAACAATAGCAGTCACTTCCTAAGCACCCCCAGCCACTGACAGAGCTACAGGCAACTCTGTGTGAGAGCAGAAAACGAGGGCAAAGCTTGATTTCACAAAGAAACAGCCAGTATATTGTGTAACCAGAAAAATCACTGCTAGGACAATGCTCCTTCTGTGCTTCCAAGCTACCCTCCAAATCAGGAGCCTTTTCAGTTCCAGGTCTAAGAGCAGCAAAAATACAAACCCCTTTCTCTTCATGATTTGCCCCAGAAGGCAGTGCTCAGATCTTCCTACTTTTACTTTTCTCAAAGACAGTATCACAAACAGCACCAGATTTAGGGTGGTGCAGGCAGTTCCTATGCACAGGGCGCCAAGCTAAGGGGGCGCAAATTAATAATACCGAGAAGATCCATAAAAAAGCAACTGTACCATTGTACAGTTACTGTGAAATTAAGAAATATTTGGTGGGGTGGGGCGGGTTTCCTTGCTCAGGGCACTATATTACCAAAGTCCACTCCTGTCACAAGTCAGCAGTAAAGAATGCTGTAACATATGATAGTCCATGACTTGTAAAATTTGATAAATGCTTCAAGTCTCTTTCTAAGCTGGAACACTACAGAAATCACACCTGCCTCGGAGAGATGGATAATATTGAATTGTTCACTGTCACGGCAAGTGTGCCCATGGACTAGAGCTCTAACCCAACTTATTCCTGTTGGATCTTCTTGTAAGTGTGTGCATCAGTGGTGGCAAATGCAAAGTGAAACCCCCCAGTGACACCTCCAGACACATTCTGAGCCCTGCTTTGACCTCCAGTTCTTCTCCTTTGTCCCCCAAGCCTCAAGAATGAAGGTGGCAGCAGACCCAGAGGGAAGTCCACATTCACCTTAGGAGCACCTGTTTAGCTGTCATAAGGCTTTATTACTTCTGATATAGGCCTTCATTGCATCTCATAAGGTTGCCAGGGTGACCTCAGGAGTTCTTTATGATGAATTTCAAGTTGGAGCTTGTCAAGAGCTATTTGGTTTTGTACTAATGCTCCAGGAGTGTTAGCACATAGTAATTCCATGGTGAAAGATCAAGAATGGGTCACCATGGGTGACATTAAAGGAGTGAATGTCTTTGCCCATTCTTTCCAGACCTTGAGCTCCGAAAGGGATTTGAGAAATTATCTAGAGATAGTATAGATAATTTTTGGAATGGTTAGCCTCAGCAATTCCCTGCCCATTTAACGTTCAATTGTTATCCAGAACACTTTTTAAAGAATTAAACAGAAGGGGGGGGGGGGTATGTGCGTGGTATAGATTGGCCACATCACAATATCATTTCAAAATGGTTACTGCCACGCCTCCCTGTGCTGTAGGCCTGTACAATGGGTGGCAAAGTAGCTGAGGCTTCCTATTTAGATGAATAAATGAATAAATATCATTGTTGGCTATTGCTTGAGTCATTTTTATGATAATTTCAAGGAGGCATAGCAGTAGCATCACTTTAACTCTGGCAAAACGGCCAAGCCAAGATAATGTGAGCTTGCTCCACTTTTTAATTTTAGATAAAGCTGATAAAATAATTATTTTGCTTCATAATGTGTAGAAGCAACACGGCTGCTGTTGCTGCTTTGCGAGTGCTGGGAGGACCGCTCCCTCTCCTGCCAACTCCATCCGGCCTAGGGGGGCGGGGCCTGCACTACCACTACAGTTTAGAGGACAGAGCAGCTACCGGCAGCAATGGACAAAATAGTTTTAAATGTTTTAATTGCTTTTAATTTGCAGCACCTTAAGTGGGGGTTGTTGTTTTTTATAATATTATATTATTTCATTATCTGCTGCAAATGTTAAAGATGTTTATATATATTTTAAGGTGTTTAAAGGTGCTTTTATTGTTTACTTTGTTGTACCACCGTGAATGGTGGTTTTTATCTATGTATTTTTGTTTGTTCTGTCTTGTTTTGTTTTTTGGGTTGAACATTCAGTGGGGTGGGGATTGGTTTTGTTTGGGCATAATTGTTTTTGGTTGTTTTGTTTATTATTTTGTAAATGGAGGTTAGTATGAGGCCTGGGAGGGGCGAGGGAGGGGCGAGGGAGGAGAGCGAGGGAGGTATGGCGGTGGGGGCAGATGTTATAGGCGAAGGGGATCGAGATACGGATATGCTCGTACCCCTTCCAATCTGCACCCCATCCCGAGAGACGAGGGTAGGGTGAGCAAGGATTACTCACCTCCTTCACTGGTGTTGTGCAATGCCAGGTCTATAGGCAACAAAACCGCTACCCTGCGTGATTTCTTTATCTCGCAGGGAGTCGACCTGGCTTGTGTGACGGAGACCTGGGTGCGCGAAGGGGTAACTGTTACCTTACGAGAGATGGCGCCCCCGGGTTTCTCCGTCCTCCACCAGTCACGGACTGTGGGCCGGGGGGGAGGGGTGGCAGTATTAATCCGGGAAGATTGTTCTTTCAGGGCTCTACCATCGCCATCGATCCCCGGCATTGAATGTGTTGGCCTAGTGTGGGGCTCCGAGGAGAGCTTGGCTGTCTGGCTGGTGTACCGGCCACCTAGCGCACCAGCAGCCACCCTGTCAGGCCTGCTGGAGGCGGTGGCCGGCTGGGCCTTGGAGTTCCCTAACCTATTGGTATTGGGAGACTTCAACTTCCATGCTGATGCCACTCCCTCCTCACAGGCTCTGGACCTGGTGTCTTCCATGGCGACACTAGGGCTCTCCCAGTTTGTTTCGGGCCCCACACATCAAGCAGGCCACACGCTGGATTTGATCTTTGGCGCCGGTATAGATGTGATCATGTGTCCTTCAATGAAGGTGCCATGGTCTGATCACTACACTCTGAAAGCCAGGATTGACTTTCCACCCCCACCCTGCTTAGGTGGCGAGCCGATTTGGGCTCGCCCGCAGAGGCTGATGGACCCGGATAGATTCCGTCAAGCCTTGCGGGACCTTACTCCCCCTGGCGACTCATTGACTGAGCTTGTTGAGGGCTGGAATACCCAGCTCCTGGCAGCCATCGATGAGATCGCACCTAAGCGCCCTCTGCGACCCCGCAGAAACCGGGCTCCCTGGTTTACCGAGGAGCTTCGGAGAATGAAGCGGGACCTCAGACGGCTAGAGCGAGTATGGCGGGGTGCCCGTGACGGAGCCTCAAGAACATCTTATAGGGTTTTTATGAAAACCTATGAGATGGCAGTGAAGGCCGCTAAGAAATCTTACTTCTCGGCCTCCATTGCATCCGCTAGCTCTCGCCCGGCACAATTATTTAATATAATTCGGTCTTTAACGTCCCTTGAAGGACAGCCAAATTTAAACAACAATTTGACACACAGCTGTGAGGCATTTGCGAGCTTTTTTGCGGAGAAGGTCCTGTTGCTCCGCCATGACCTCCCTGCCAATTTGGATACAATAAAGGAACTGGAGGCCCCTCGACTGTCCTCGGGTCCAGTATTGGACCACTTTGACCGGATATCTCCAGCCGATGTGGACAGATTCCTCCAAGCTGGAAAGCCCACCACCTGTCCTCTTGACCCGTGCCCGTCCTGGCTGATTAGAGCGTGTCCAGACGAGGTGCGGGGCCCCCTGGGGGATATCATCAATTTGTCCCTTGGCACCGGGATATTCCCAGGGGAACTGAAGGAGGCGGTGGTGCGTCCGCTCTTAAAGAAAACATCATTAGATCCCTCAGATCTATCCAATTACCGCCCGGTCTCTAATCTTCCATTCCTGGGTAAGGTGATTGAGAGAGCGGTTGCTGAACAGCTTGGTAGGTTTCTGGATGAAACATCGGCTTTGGATCCATTCCAGTCCGGCTTCCGCGCTGGTCATGGGACCGAGACGGCTCTGGTCGCCCTAACAGATGATCTCCGCAGGCAGCTGGATCGAGGCGGGTCGGGGCTGCTGATTCTTCTAGATTTGTCAGCAGCCTTTGACATGGTCGATCACGAACTCCTGGACCACCGCCTTGCCGACGTGGGGATCCAGGGCACAGTCCTTCAATGGCTGCGCTCGTTTCTCTCTGGTCGGGGACAGAGGGTGGCGCTTGGGGGGGAATTGTCATCACGCCACTCCTTGGTGTGTGGAGTGCCTCAGGGTGCAATTCTCTCCCCAATGCTTTTTAACATCTTTATGCGCCCCCTCGCCCAGCTTGTCAGGAATTTTGGGCTGGGTTGCCATCAGTATGCCGATGACACCCAACTCTATCTGTTGATGGATGGCCATCCTGACTCGGCCCCAGATACACTGACCAGATGTCTGGAAGCTGTGGCTGGATGGTTACGTGGGAGCCGGTTGAAGTTAAATCCTTCGAAGACGGAGGTCCTCTGGCTGGGGCGGGACGATATGGGATTGAGGGGGCAACTCCCATCTCTTGCGGGGGTGCAATTAGTGCCAGCACCGGCCGTTAAGAGTTTGGGTGTAATCTTCGATACCTCCCTCTCTATGGAGGCGCAGATTACAGCTATAACAAAGGCGGCATTTTTTCATCTCCGCCAAGCTAAGCAGTTGGCCCCTTATCTCTCTCGTCCTGACCTAGCCACTGTGATCCATGCGACGGTCACCTCCAGACTGGATTATTGTAACTCGCTCTACGTGGGGCTGCCCTTGAGACTGACCCAGAAACTCCAGCGGGTGCAGAATGCCGCGGCGAGACTCCTTATGGGGTCTTCGCTGCGAGAGCACATTCATCCAGTATTATACCAGCTGCACTGGCTCCCGGTGGAGTACAGGATCAGGTTTAAGGTGCTGGTTTTAACCTTTAAAGCCCTATACGGCCTAGGACCCTCGTACCTACGGGACCGCCTCTCCTGGTATGTCCCACAGAGAAACCTACGGTCAGCAAATAATAACATCCTCAAGGTCCCAGGCCTCAGAGAGGTTAGGCTGGCCTCAACTAGAGCCAGGGCCTTCTCGGCTGCGGCTCCAACCTGGTGGAATGCTCTGTCACAAGAGACTAGGGCCCTGCGGGACCTGACATCTTTCCGCAGGGCCTGCAAGACAGAGTTGTTCCGCCAGGCCTTTGGTCAGGGCGCAGCCTGACCCCCTCCTCTGGCAACCTGCACAAAATCTTGCTTAATCGGTTGCCATCAATTTGATTTTAACTAATTTTATAATGAAATATTTTTAGAATGTATGATTATTTGATTGTTTATTTGATTGTTGTTAGCCGCCCTGAGCCCGGCTTCGGCTGGGGAGGGCGGGATATAAATAAAATTTATTATTATTTATTATTATTATTTATTATTGATCAAACCATTTTGAGTGACCATCAACTTCAATAGGTAACCCTATATATAGATTATTCCTGCTTCTTGTGGAACTGTGGTGTAGGAGTGAAAATTCTGCCTGCCCCAGGCAAAGATCTTGAAGAAATGTTTGGCAATGTTCCTAATTTTTGCACTGAGGAGAGAGGTCAATGAGAATTAACAGGGACACATTTTCCCTATCTCCCAGCAGAGGTAATCATACTGTATGACCAAAGCAGTTTCTGTGCCAAAACCAGGCCTAAACCCTCAGTTGAAGATCAAGTGAGGTCAAGGTCAAGAAGGTCAAGAACATCAGTTTCTTCCAAGAGCACCTGGATCTGGTCTGTGACCACCCACACATGGCCTTGCCCAACAAGCTGGTAATTACTTAGATTTTCTGGATGGAGGGAGGGTGTATTATGAAACAAAATGTTCAGGTACTCTTTTAAACAGCTACTTAAGAAGTTTTTTTGGGGGGAAAGTGTGTAGGGGAAGCATGGAAATCCATCTCAGCCATGGCCATTAACTAAAGTGAGTCCACTCAGGGTGAAAGTTAGCTAAATGCAACCCATTATTATTTATTGGGGAGGTTCCATTTCAGAGGTGTCCTCTTTATTATCACCTATTCCTCCTGCCTGGACTACAGCAGGGATTGCTCCCAATTTGCTTGGGGGCAGGGAGACCATAGTGCAAAGGCAGAGACATCACACTAGTCTGGGCTAATATTGATGAATTACTACTCTCGTGAGTTAAAAAAAAAAGTTTGTGTTTTTTCTTGTAGTTATGTTCTTTTCTATACCATAAAAAGAGCAAAGCAAACAAACAAAAAAAACCAAACCAAGAAACTTTCCAGCCATCAGAAATTATGTCTGTTTACTGGTGACCATGGGCTAGCTATAGTAATTCAAAATTATTTCTAGATTCAGTTATCTTTTATTTTTAGTTGTAATCTATAGCAGCACACAAGCAATAGACAACATAATAACCAATACTTTTTTCAAACTTTTATTGTAAGCGACAACAGAATTGAATAGATTTTCTTTATTTGAACCATTTTATGTTCCTGAAGCTTTTCTTTTTCTATTCTTTTGGAGGTGGCAGCCATTTTGTGTTAGGCAACACCCCCTGGCAGCAGCCATTTTGTGACTGGCATTGTTGACATCTTTTTCAAATTCCATGTGTGCCCCCAGATCCCAAAAAGGTTGGTGACAGTGATAAATGAGAATATGTTTTTAGTTTTCAGTTCTTGTCCATAATGTCAGAATATACGTGACAGAGGAGATAGCATCCTGAATTGTGTCAGTGTGAAAGCTGGTTAGTTTAATCCTGCTCTTGTGCAAACCAGACCCTGGGACTGTGTCCGAGTGTAGGAGTCAATTCTGTTGTTCCCTGGATTTATGACAGAGACTGGCAGTTTACTCACATGGTTTTTATTTACTTTTTAAAATGTGTTTATTATTATTTGCATTTTCAAAAACAGGAACAGAGAGCATATTTAACCTCTCTCCCCCTCTCCTCCCCCTGTCCCACTTACAACTTTGTATACTCACTTGGTGTTTCGTTGAGATTGCCTTCAGAATAAATAGTGAGTGAATATAAATAATCATTTACCAAGTAGTACCAGTGTGGACATTATCACTGGTTGTTTGTACTGTCCTGCCAAGTAGTGAGTTATATCAATCACTTGTTCGATATCTTATCAGTTTCAGAAGTATGGTACGGTTATCTTCACCATTTAGCAGGACAATGTATCTTTATTGTTAGATCTGCTTTATGCCTACTTGCTTGTGGTTAATATGGGGTGGTAGTGGAGGATAGTCAATATTTTCATCATATAAGTTGGAAGATGAGTTCAATCTTCAAAATTTATAACTATGCATTGTTTACCTTACAGGGTGAGAGTGATCAGCCAAGTGCCCCACTTACTGTGGCTTTTGGTGCAGCAAATGCTGACAACGTGATGCATAAATGATGTTTCAACTTTAACATTCAAAAGGGAACCCATGTGTGGGATCTCTTTTATTTATTCATTCATTTTATTAAATTTGGAAACCGCCCTTCCTTCAAAGATCACAGGGCGGTTCACCACATAAAAATACAAAATATTTGTTTTCGGAACAGTTCAAAGTACTAATTACCTTTAAAGTCCTAAGTGGCTTAGGACCAGGTTACTTGGAGAACCATCTTCTCCAATATAAACCTGCCCATATATTAAGTTCTTCTGGAGATGATCTTCTCTGCATCCCACCATCTTAGGTAAATTTCTTAGGAATGTGCTAAGGGTTGTCTTCCTGGAGGCCTATTTAAACCCCTCTAATGGCTTTTCACTAGTATACATTGTTCTTCTGGCAGGACTTTGACCTAATCAGCTGATTATTTTTCACTCTGCTGCATGATTGTTTTTGGTCTTTAGCTCACATTTGGCCAACCTGCAGGCCGTATGCAGCCCTGGCTGCTTTCTGTGCGGTCTATCAAGCAGTGTAGAGGCAACGTTTTTTCGACACTGGGAGTGCAGTTAAATCCTCCACTCCCCAGAGTTCCCAATGTAGGCAAAATTGTTCTTTCACGTAGATGTGAATGAATGGTTCCCAATATATAACTGCATGTGGCCCTCAAGGCCAAAAAGATTGTCTACTCCTTTTTGTTTATTTTAGCTGGATAATGGTTTTACCTTTTCCTTTTATACTCCAATATGTGATCTTATTTTGTTGTAATATTAGTTCTATTGTTGTGCTATCATGCTTTAATTATAAGGAGGCTCTGCAAGTTTCTATTTCTATGGTGTTCCTATTAACAATATTGAATGGAGGATTCAAACATCATTGGGCCCGTAAAGAGATGAGTGCAAAGAAAGGGAATTTGCAATCAAGTTGTGTATTTTCAGCAACTGCAGAGTCAACTATGTTTTTAAACTGAACATTAAAAAGGTAAAGGAACCCCTGACCATTAGGTCCAGTCGTGGTCGACTCTGGGGTTGCGGCGCTCATCCCACTTTATTGCCCGAGGGAGCCGGCGTACAGCTTCCGGGTCATGTGGCCAGCATGACTAAGCCGCTTCTGGCGAATCAGAGCAGTGCACAGAAACGGCGTTTACCTTCCCGCCGGAACGGTACCTATTTATCTACTTGTACTTTGTTGTGCTTTCGAACTGCTAGGTTGGCAGGAACAGGGACCCAGCAACAGGAGCTCACCCCGTCGCAGGGATTCGAACCGCCGACCTTCTGATCGGCAAGTCCTAAGCTCTGTTTAACCCACAGCGCCACCTGCGACCCAAACTGAACATTACCTGTCAACATATACTTCATGTGGGAGCTGGAACTTGCATCTGTAAACGTTAGACACAGGCTGTTTGATTCTTTTTCCTGTGCCTCTAACTGGCCAAATTATTGAAGTAAGTTTTGTGGAATCTACTGGACGTTTCCTCTGTAGATTTACAGTTGATATGTGTGAAAGGGTCTTTTCCACTGCAAATATCCAGCTGGTAGGACTCTCTGCCCAATGAGATCTGACTGGCCCTTCTCCTTGATATTATTCTTTGAAGATGTTTTTGTTCTTGCAGGTTTTTCACTTTGCCAATAAATGGTTTGTGCCTGGGTATATTTGGGGCGAAGACAGGAGTGCCTGGCGTGCTCTAGTCCATGGGGTCACGAAGAGTCAGACACGACTAAACAACAACAAATATTTGGTGCAGTGCTACTGTTTTTCACTTGGTTGAATCATCAAACTTATTCTTAAAGTATGAATGTTGACTGCCCTGGACATTCTTTAGAGATGGAAAGGTGGGATAAAAAACTTTAACAGTTAAAATGATGAAAATGTTGCTTAAAAAAAAAACCCCCAGGAGTTGTTAGCAAGCTCCATCCAGATCATGGCTGATCAGAGGGGGTCCTACGGACTTTGAGCTCAACAGGGCTCCTCAGATTTAGACCCTTGATGATTTTTAGGCATTTTAAAAAGTTTCATAACTTGTATCACGTTTTGTTATGATGTGCCACAAAACATCTCATCTAGAAAAGTGTTACTGATTAATAATAATAATAAATCAAATCGTGTCGCTTCTTGGGGGGGGGGGTGTTTGCCTTCTTTTGTTTTCCTCATGTTTTATTTTTTTACGAAGGCTTAGGAGATAGCTGGGGCCTCTCATTTTAGTGGGAGTAAATGTTGCCAAAGAAAGCTTCTCTACCGGGAGAAGACCACGGCCTGGTGGCCGGGCGGGGCGGGGGTAATCGCTCCTCTTTTGCTGCCCTGCTCTAAGAGTCCTCCGTTTCCTTCCTGATATTTATTTTTAAAAAAACAACCAAAAAAACGAGTCACTTGAGTTAGTAGCGTGCGTCACACCTAGCGTAGCTCTCGCCCCAAGGAAGCGAGTAGGACTCCAGGACCTTGAAGCGGGTGCAGCGGGTGCAGGAGGAGCAGCCCTGCCAGCAGCGCTCAGTAGTTCTGCAACAAGTGCACTAAGCACGCTCTGGCCCTCGGGGAGCGCCTGCAGCCAAATCCGAGGGCGAGAGTGAGGCCTCAAAGTCCTCTCCCTCCCTCCCTCCAACCAACCACCTCCGCCCTCCAGCTTGGCGGCCTCTCCACCCGGCGAGCGCGCCTTCCTACGGGGCGAGCAAGACGACTGGCTCCTCCTCAGTGAGGTAGCTTGTAGTCAGCGCCGCTCTGCCAATCACCGGCAGCGGAGCGCTCGGGGCGGCCCCCTTTAACTCTGGGGTGACTCCGAAGCGGGTCTTCAGAGGAGGAAATAGTAGCCGTGCAAGCAGCTCTCAGGGACGCGCCGGTTCTCTCCTCGTCATCAGGCGGGTGAGTCGTCGGGCCGCTCTCCGACGGAGGCTGAGGGAGGGCGCTGAGGGGGCATCTCCCGAGTCCCGAAGGGGCCGGGGACCGGTGTCCGGCTTCACGCGCTTCTGCCTTCCTCCGTTGCCTGCCAGCCAGCCACGCCCTGTTTGCTCGGGCCCCGGCGCTTCGCCTGCCAGGCGTCGGGACGGCAGAGAGCCGCGCCCGGCAGCCCTTTTCTCTGCGGTTTCGCAGAGCCGACAGGGAAAGCGGCTTCCTTCCTTTTGGTTAGCGGCGCCTGACAGAGGCAACTTTTGACAGGAGTAACTCCTGGGCCTCAAGAGAGGCAGGAGCGCCGCTTGCTTAGCTCCCCCGGCCGTGGGCCAAGGAAGCTTCCCTCCCGCCTTTCCCCAGAGACAGCAGCGCCTGCCTTCGGGGTGGAACGAGGAAGGGAAATAATTTTCCCCAGGAGCGGCCGCCAAGCCTCAGCGGCGAGAGGGATGTAAGCGCTGCAGGGTAGTTTCGAGGGGCTCCGCGCTCGTTCTTGCGGAAGGCTAAACCTTGGGGTCGGTTGCTGTGGTAGAGGCCAAAAGGAGGCCTTTAGGTCGCCTCCAGGTTTGAGCGAGGCTTCGGATGCCTCTGAAGGGTGAGGTTTTAGCTTACCTAAAAAGCACAGGAACTGTAGTACAGGGTGAAAGTGGCAAGGCAAGTTACCGTAATGTGGGAATCGAGACTTCTGTTTGGGGTTTCTGTAGCTGAGTTTTGCTAATCTCTGTCACTTCTGCTTCTTCTCTCTTAAACATTTGCCTATCCTTTTAGCATTCATGCTTTGTCGTCAAATTTGGTTCCAGAGATGATGGAACTAGTTGCACCTGCAAGAATGAAATTAAGCTGATTCTGTAAGAGAAACCAGTTGCGCCACAAATCCATCCCCTCTTGTGATCCTGTTGCACAAACTACTATGTAGCTAATTACATAAATTGGGGATGGAAATAAGAATAAGGTGTAGGTAGAGCAGTTTACAGCCCTCATTCACTTAGGAGAGGAAGATAAGTGATGGGTATAACTTGTGAGCGTACCCTTCCCTTCCCCTTACTTCCAATGGAGTAGTTTTCTAGTTACCCTATACAGCCTCCACCCAAACCTTGTTCCAAAGAAGTAAGCGTAACAGGATTAAATAAGCATTTACAGTATTTGTGTTTATACAGCAAAAAATTGCATTCTGAAGATCTTTCAAACCCAGGAGATTACTAACTGCTTTTAGTTACTTTTCGTAGATCTGACAAGCCACACCACAGGCGCACAGTGTGATGTCACTCAATAGCTTGGTGCCTTGGATGCCATCTTGGGGAGGTGATCATCTGATGAAATTGGTGCTTCAAAGATTAGGTGCCAGCATCAACCTTCTAAGAATCTTGGCAATTGTGATTTTTAACATGTATTCTATGGTATTCAAAATCATGACTTTTTTTTTTAAAAAAAGAATCAAACTTATTTTTAGGCATAACAGTTCTTCTTGCCTTGTAGCTTAAAAATGTTCCTGCTGTGTCCTGCAACACCTGAGATCTTGTGTCTTACTCTCTTACATCATTCCCTGTAACTATTATTTAAAACACAATGGAAAGCAGTTAGTGGATGCCTTGTAGTAAGTAGAGAAATAGTTGACTGCTTAACCCTGGCTCTGGTAGCTCTTTTCCTGCTCAGTTAGTGCATGCCAAGTAGCATCTGCTCCAAAACAGGCCCTATACTTGCAAAATAGGAATACTGAAGATGTCTTCTTCTTTGGTGACCACTTGTAGCTGAGTAAGATTGTCTTCCATGAACACAGTCTTACAGTGAGTCTGTAAGTGACTGGAGGAAAATTCCGGATCCACACGTCCTTCCACAATGGGGACATAGGTTTCCGGGTGGGAGGCAATCGTGGTGAGGGTTTGCCAAATTTGCCTTCCTCTTAGCTTGTTTCTCGGTTTTGCCCTGAGTTTGTGCTTCTTCAAAGTTCGTGACACCCTTGGTAAAGGCTGTTCTTCAACTGGAGAACTCGCAGACCAGTGTTTCCCAGTTATTAGTGCTTATGCTACATTTTTAAAGATTTGCATTGAGGTCTTTAAACCTCTGAAGATGAGAGAAGACAGCAGTGGTTTTGTGTGTGTGTGTGTGTGCGCGCGCACGCACGCACACACACACGCACACGCTAAAGATCTCCATTCCACTTAAATGCACAGTTAAATAAATGGTCGTCCCCTGTTAAACCCTTCCAGAGTGTCACAGGGTATAGGCCTTAGATCTTCTGGCAAGGAAAGGCCACAAGTTAATAGGAACATAGGTCCATCTAGTTCACTACACTGACTGACAATGGCTTTTCAGGGCTTCAATCCTACTTGGAGATTTCAGGAATTGGACCTGAGACATTTTGCATGCAAAATGTATGCTCTGCTGAGCAAGCCCTTTCCTCTTACATCTGCAGGGGAAGGCTGATGGCTTCTTCAGTGGCTACCAAGCAGCTGGAGGCATTTAAAAGCACCAGACAGGTGCTTTTTGATAATAATTTTTTTTTGATAAAGATGTGCGAGACAACATGTTGCATCTAGTTTAGAAGAATGCATGCAAGCTCCCTGATCTGCTTACATGTGAAACTCTTGTTAGATTGGAGTTGAATTTCAAAAGCAAGCTTTGCGATTGCGTATCTTAAAATATTTTATCCTAGCATACACTGTAAAAATACAGTATGTACTTGAATCTAATGCTCAGCTTCATTGGCCAAATTATGTATGTTGCGAAAATTAAGGTGTGTATTAGATTAGATGACTCATTTACATTTGCCAGCAAGTACTTTTTATGATTTCAAGGTTCTGAAAAATGAGGCGCGTATTAGATTCGATGGTGCATTAGATCCGAGTAAATACGGTATAACCCCTGCCTGGTGTTGGAGACCCTGTATACTCATTGGAAGAGAAAGGTGTCATCATTAGGCCACCCTCTTCACCATGTCTTGCTCCCATCCAGGAGAGCTCCTGAGCCCTGCTAGGATGTCTGTTCTCTCCCTGTCTGGTGGAGCTTTGATTTTTTGGGAAGGGAAGTAGCTCCCTGGCAGAGTAGCTGCTTCCAGATGGTTCCAAGTTCAGTCCAGGTAGGGCTAGAGGTGTCACCCTCCTTGCCTGAAACTGGAGAGCCATTGCTGCCTGTCAGTGTTGACACTCCTGAGCTAGATGGATCAATGTGTCTGACTCAGTAGAGCTCATCCTATATATAAGGCATTAGGCAGCTTTCTGTGTCGCTATTTAAACCAGCCTTTAATTTGAAGCCATGAGAACCAGAATCTTGCATTATTTTTAAGGGAGGGGCCATAGCTCAGTGGGAGAGCATCTGCTTTGCATGCAGAAGGTCCCAGATTCAACCTCTGGCAGCATCTCCAGGTAGACCCCTATCTGAAACCTTGAGGAGCTGCTGCCAGTCAGTGTAGACAGTACTGAGCTAGATGGACCAGTAGTCTGACTCAGGAGGGAGCATCCTATGTATTTTTTCCTTCTAATCCTCCAAAACCTCCTAGCAGTCCCCCCCCCCTTTAATTGTTTCATAAAATGCATGCACACTGGCTGGTAAACTTAGTGGCCTGCAGCAATTCTGAGGCATCCACTTGCTTGCTACCCAGGACACCTTTACTCAAGACACTGATTTAGGTGGGCACCCTAGATTGTTTCATGGACACATTTGAACAATGTGCTGTATGAATGAGACAGGTGGGTGCAGCATCAACACTTACTAATTTTATTGATTTATAGCCCACCTTTTCCTCTGAGGAGCTCAAGGTGGTATGCATAGTCCTCCTTTTAACTCTCACAAAACCCTGCAGGGTTGGTTAGGCTAAGAGATGGTGACTCGCCCAATGGTGCCCAGTGAAGTGAGTAGAGATTTGAACCACTCGGGTGGAGTTGGCATGCAAATCAGTTGCTCAATACCACTGACCTACAGCCCTTCCCAACACCTCTGGGAGGCTGTTGGTGGGAGAAGAGCTTACTTCAAACCCTACCTGTGAGCCCAAACTCTGTTCCTGCAACACAAGGGGTTGGACCAGAACAGGCATAGGCAAACTCGGCCCTCCAGATGCTTTGGGACTACAACTCCCATCATCCCTGACCACTGGTCCTGTTAGCTAGGGATAATGGGAGTTGTAGTCCCAAAGCATCTGGAGGGCCAAGTTTGCCTATGCCTGGATTAGATGACGCTTGGTGTACCTTCCAACTCTTCAGTTATATGATTCTAGGTTTGTTTCTGGCTGTGTAGGGTTAAAATGCTGCCGTGGCATTGGCAACCTCCAGGAAACCTATGGGTGAGACCAGAGATAAATGCCACATCAGCTCCAAAGACTTGGTCAGATCTTGCATATTTAGAATAGAAATTATGTAAAGTTAGAACTACAGTGGATCCTCCGGATACAAATTTAATTCGTTCTGGAGGTCCATTCACACCCCGAAAACACGCGCAGCGCAATTGTGTGCTTGTGTGCGAGGCACGCGGAGTGCTTCTGCGCATACATGCGAGGTGAAACCCGGAAGTATACACTTCTGGGTTTGCTGCGTTCATAACCCGAAAGTTACGTTACCCAAAGGTAACGTAACCTGAGGGTCCACTGTACTATGTAGATAATAATTATTTATGTAAAGCATTCTTATATTGCATTTTAGTAATAAAAAAAGACTCCCTGGATAGTAGTTTAGAAGTGACAAAACAGTCTCTGCCCTCAGACTTACAATCTAAAAGAAACTAGGAGGGAGCAGCAAAAATTTAAAAATTGGGCAGTGTTTCTTAGTTACAGAATTCTTGTACAGTGGTGCCTCGCAAGACGAAATTAATTCGTTCCGCAAGTTTTTTCTTCTTGCGAGTTTTTCGTCTTGTGAAGCACGGTTTCCCATAGGAATGCATTGAAAATCAATCCCAGGGCGATTTTAAAATGCTGGCGGGCGGCAGCGAAGCCTCCGCTGTCCCGGGGCGATTTTAAAATGCTGGCGGGCAGCAGCGAAGCCTCCGCTGTCCTGGGGCAATTTTAAAATGTTGGCGGGCGGCAGCGAAGGCTTCACTGCCGCCCGCCAGCATTTTAAGATCGCCCGAGACAGCGGAGAAGTCTCCGCTGTCCCGGGAAGGCCGGGGGGGGGGGGGAGCAAAGACTTCTCCGCTGTCTCGGGCGATCTGTCTCGGGTCCAGGACCTCTTCTGAAGGCCGGCGGTGGGTGAAAGTCTTTGCTCCCAACCGCCAGCATTTTAAAAGAGGTCCCCGGAGATTTCCTTCTTCTTGCGAAGCAAGCCCATAGGGAAATTCTCTTGCGGAACGACTCAAAAACGGAAAACTCTTTCGTCTTGCGAGTTTTTCGTTTTGCGAGGCGTTCGTCTTGCGAGGCACCACTGTAATAACCTGCCAGAATTTAAAGACTTAAAGGAGCACCTCTTCCCAGTTTGTCAAGAAAAATGAAAATGTGATTATATCAGTAACTGCACCAGGCCAATTAGAGACAATATGTCTAAATCCAAAGTGCAGTAATATAAACCCTACCATTGACTTTATTATGACTTGCTGTATATTTATAAATGTCACACTGAATATGCTATCTCTTTTGGGTTACTAGACTTTCTGCCACTCACCCTGATTCACAATAGAACACAGCTAGCTACATAGCTAGGCTGGTTTGGTGTTGCATGTATGGTATAGGTTTTATCTCTACATGTCTGTAGCAGCTTCCTTCCAGACGTGGCGATTCTTTCCTTATTGGCTTTCTGCCTTGCCTGTCTTCAGTGTTCTAGGTGAGTGCATGGAATGTACTTGTGGGGAATGCTGCTGTTACTGGCACACTGCCATGCTGGACCAACACCTTACAGTAGTACCTTGGGTTACAAACATCTCGGGTTACAAACACTTTGGGTTACAGACTCCGTTAACCCGGAAGTAGTACATCGGGTTAAGAACTTTACCTTAGGATCAGAACAGAAATCGTGCAGTGGCAGCGGGAGGCCCCATTAGCTAAAGTGGTACCTCAGGTTAAGAACGGTTTCAGGTTAAGAATGGACCTCCAGAACGAATTAAGTTCATAATTAGAGGTACCACTGTACTTGGGTCAGAGAAGCGTAACTCCAATTCTGTGGAAAGAGCTGCACTGGATTTAGAGTAGTGCATGTAGTTCCCCTGCACAAGGCACCAAGCCAAGGGGGGCACAGTATAATATTAATAGCAATACATTTATTTATATGGGTATTTAACTGAGAAGATTCATTAAAAAAGCAACTGTACCAGAAGGAATTATTGTGAAAATATGAAATATGGGGCAGGGTGTGTGTGTGACCAAATTTTGTCCTTGCTCAGGGCGCCATATTAACAAATTTTGCTGCTGGGAAGAGAAGTTAAATCAAAATCAAGCTTGCATTTAAAATAATAGGTATCAATCTAACTTGGCCGCCACCATTTGCTGTCCCCACCCTACCTGCAGTCTCTGGTGAAACTGATTAAATTGAGGCTGGGTGGGTAAAATTATGTATATAAAATTAAAGTAGCATGTCATGAGTCTATCTCATATATTAGTTTCACCTTTTAAGTTGAATTACTGAAATAAATGAACTTTTCCACAATATTCTAATTTTCCGAGTTCACCTGTATATAGTGGTGGTGCAGTTAGATCAGGGATAATGGGAGCTGTAGTCCTAAAACATCTGGAGGGCCAAGTTTGCCTATGCCTGACTTAGGTGCTCATTTGATTTTGAAATACCTCCCCCCTCCCACCGTGGCAATGGACTTGGAGAGAAAGTAGTGGGCAGCTGAAGCTTTCCCACCCTTCTGTGGCACCTGACATCACCATCTGGAGGTGAATGCCTGGGGAATCATTGGATCTGGACTTCGCACACTATTTCACACACTAATACCCCCCCCCCCCCTTTAGAATTCTATCAGTTACATTTTATCTGCACAATCGGAATGAGTTTCTGGAACCAAATGCTTTTTCTGTGCAGCCTGAGCAGAAGCAGTCACCATTAAAAAAAAGAACTTGGAATAGGCCAATATATGTGGACTGTCCCTGGATCAAGCGACTTTTCTTTACGAACCAATCACAGTCCATTGTTTGAAAGATAAGACTTTAGAGCCTCTTGCCCCAAAATGGCAACTAGACATTCCATTTTGGCAGTTGCAAGCTTGGTTTAAGGAGCCATTTGGCACCTAGCTTATATATCTTTAGTTTTTAACACTGGCTGAAACAAATAGTAAATGGTTCATATAACATGAATATGATTTACAGATTCTAGCATCTTTTTAGAAACTAATTTATGCATGTAAAGTATACTATAAAGTCATGAAATGAGCTACATATGCAATAGAAAGGTATGAATGAATAAGGAGGAAAGGAGCCAGAGTTGCTCCTGTAGTGCCATTTGGTCTAGGGCCAGTCTTGCTACTGCCCATGTCTGCATTGCTATCTAGAAGAAACATAACATGACTGGGGACACTAGGAAGCAGGACTCGAAAATATATTTTCTCTGTGCTAGTGTAAAATTTATTGATGGCTGGGATTTTTCTCTCTCCAGTCTGCTATTAGGCTTGCCATATTTTGAAGATCAAAAAAGGGGACACATTACTGACTTCTACTTTTAACTATCGATCGCTATGATGGCTCTCATTTTACATACCCATAAAAGAGTATGTGTCCTGGAAAAAGAGGACATATGGCAATCTTAATATGCGGCTTTGGGGCCTGGTTACCATGATCATGCATTCTCATCAAGCAGACTCATGGATGATTCATGTTACAAGATCACCCCATCAGAGGCTATCCCTGAGTCATGGGCCTACTTTATTTCACCTGGAGGTCTATAATGAGTTTGACTTTGGATGTGTGTTAACTTTCATCTGCCTACAGTATTCTAGCTAGTCTGTTTCCTACTGCAGCACTGGAGGACCTCAGATTCCCCATCCCTTCCATAATGGATATTTGTGTATGGAGGGAAAGAGGCATGTTTTGTGGCATTTGCCTGTTCTCGCTCCTTATCTGAAACATTATTAAGTAGAGAGGCTTATTTACGTACAGCTTGGCTCTCAAGACTATAAGAGTTTGAACTGCTCAGCAGCAGTTAGTTTCTCTGAATAATTTTGCCTTAGGGCAGGCAAGATCTCTGTCTAAACCAAGCCTGGATTATCACCCGGGAAACGCATGTGACTTTAATTATTGACATTGTCCATGAGTTCTAGCTGGGAGGAGGAGAGAGAGTATAGTTACAAGTGGCTGCCATATCAAGGTGGAGAACTAGTGGAGGTACCGTAGTGATCTAGGACTCTTGAGGTGAAAGCAACCTTGATCGGCTTCTGCTGGTAGAGCCAATGCTACTTATTCCTGTTTGTGCTTGGGAATTCCCCCTGATAATTGATGAGAACAATAACTTTCCTTTAGGTATGACCTTGCAACTTTTCACTGAGTTGGAGAGTACAAAATAATAGTATCCTATTCCTAAAAGGCTGTGAATACTAGCCAAAATTATAATGACCAGGCTGGAGAGGGAAAGTCATGCCTGAAAATGGTGAAGGAGAAATGCATGGCGTGACCCAGGAGTGCTGAATGGTGGCCTCCATTGGAAGTAATTTTGATTTATTTAGTAAATATATCAATTTTAATTTTAGTTCAAGATTCCCATAGGATATGTTACATTTTGAGGTTAGGATGACCTCCTGAGCCTTGGGATGTAAATCTGTTGGAGGTTTTTCAGAGTAATAAGAAGATTGGGAGAGTTGTATGAGAAATTGGGGTCTGGAAAGTCTTCAGTAAATGCATTTCTGTCTCCTTCGTAAATAAATTTTTGTAGGCTTGGTTCCTGAGTGTGTCTATCTGGGAACCACTAATATGAGCCAGATAGCTGCTTAAGGAGGTGTATATTTCCAATGTCATAAGGTTTGTCTGCCTCCTTTGGTGTACATAGTGGGGAGCCATGTCTTGCTAATAAGTACAGTAGACCCTTGGGTTATGTTACTCTTGAGCAACATAAACTTTGGGTTGCGAAAGCGGCAAATCTGGAAGTATTTTTCCGGGTTTCGCCGCTCACGCATGTGCAGAAGTGCTCTGTCGCACTGCGCGTGTGCGCAGAAGCAGCACCTCTGGATATGGATTTTTCGGGGTGCGCACGGACCCCCGGAACAAATTAAATTCATATCCAGAGGGTCCACTGTAGTGGCATGTTAAATCTCAAAGGGGCATGGGGCTTGAATAGACAACTGAGCCACACATACTCCTGCCTTGCAACCTTCAGGCCTCCCAAATGGCCACTGCAATTATCTTTTGACCTTAAAGTATTTTTGTAGTTTACTATGGCTGTCTGGACCTCTTGTGGCCCCTTTCTATAGCCTGTTTGGATTTTTAACACAGCCTGCAACACGTTAGAGAACTAAGGGAAGTCTCTTAAGGGCTTATTCTAAGAAATGCCTTGCTATTAAACAGAGGTATCAGCCTTTGGGATATATGATTGGGCTTGTTCAATGGCAGATGTGTGTTTAGTGACCAGATTGATCATTAGGATTTATAGGAGTAATATGTGGGCTTTTGACAACTCTCTGTGTCAGTGTTGCTTTTCCAGGGCTGCCTTTTCCCTATTGCTCTGGATATTTGTGCAGCCCCTTGGCAGGCCAATCATAGGAACATTCCAGTTCCCTCCCCCATCTCTGCATCAATATGCTATTGAGAGATTCCTCCCTGCTCCCATGTGGGTGGCAGTACCAGGCACAACACTTCTATACAAGACACTAATGTGGGTGCAGGGCTTTGTGTTGTTGGCTATGGAACGTCTGTGGGTTGGAGATGCAACAAAGCTATGGGCCTGACGGGATGTATCAGAGGGTTGCGAGGCCCCTGTTTGCAGAGGTGGGTGGAGCTGGAATCCACATATGAAAATTTGCAGCAGCACAAGTGGAGACACAAATGAACTTAATCCCAATGTGTGTGTCTACTTAATCTTTGTGGATTCCCACTGGGAAGCACATGGTGGATATAATTCCTGTTGAATTATAGCCATGATCCCTTGCATTTGTAGTCACAGCTCAGAGGGATGATTCCCATCCTCCTTGATGGTGTGCTGACCCTTGCTCTTTGATCATCTCACTTGCTTTGTTTTTTTGAGAGTAGGAGGATTTTTTACTGAGTAGGAGGATTATCTCAACTGAAGCACTTCTCTCCCCCAGGCCCTGGTTGGGATTCTGTTTTAAGACCCCTCACAGCAACCTGCCAGAATGCAGTTGGGGCGGATTCCTACCTTGGCTGTCCTTCCAGTCTGACCTGATAACTTGGTTATGTAGTGGACTGAGGTGGATGGTACTTGGACAATACAATATGGCCATATTTTGTATGGTAACGGGCTTCTGAGATTTTTGCAGTCTCCCCTGCATTTCACCATTTACTCAAGGGATAAGGAAGACTGTGCTGTATTTTCTGTCTGACTATACAAAACAGCTGCTCTTAAGGCTACAGTGGGGCTGGGCTGCTGCTGTGTGAGCGGGTGCCGAGCTGAATTCACTCCTTCTCCCAAACAGGCTGAGCAGGTTGGGCCAATATAGGATAGAGGAAAAACAGCAATTCCTGCATCATCTTTGTGCGTTGCTGATTTGGCAAGCCAGTAGCCTTGGTGCTATGCTTAGGACCTGCCAGACTTGGGACTTAACCTTCAATCATACGATCATCAAGGCATAGGAGAACCTAGCTATTTTAACATATTAATGAGCAGTGCCCATTTCATCAAGGAGAGAAAGTTAAAAGGTACTTCAGGGTCTCTTCATTCACTGCTGAGATATAAGCAGTGTTTGGTTCCTCCTCTTGAAAGCTTTCCATTCTGACTGGTAATTAAAAAAACTAAGAAGTGGTGCTTGAATTTTTCGTCTCTTCTCTTCTAGTCTCTTTTCCTTTATTTATTTATTTATTAAATTAATATACCACCCTTCTTCAGAGAATCACAGGGCAGTTTACAATATAAAAACAGAAAAATATGTAACATAGTAACAAACAAAAACAATAACCCTGCCCCCATAGTTTAAAAGGCCTTATACAGTGGATGCTCGGGTTGCAAAAGTGATCCGAGCGGGATGCACGTTCGCAACCTGCAGCGTCTGCAACCCACAGTGGCATGTCTGCGCATGCACAGGTTGCAATTTGGTGCTTCTGCGCATCTGCAAAGCACGATTTAGCACTTCTGCGCATGTGCGACTGCTGAAACCTGGAAGTAACCCACTCCAGTACTTCTGGGTTTCGGCGGTCCGTAACCCGAAAAAGCGCAACCTGAAGCGTCTGTAACCTGAGGTATGACTGTATAATTTAATTAGTCAAAGAATTGGGAGAAGAGGAATGCTTTCCCCTGGGAGAATATTCCACGGATGGGAGAGTCACTGCAGAAAAGGTCTATGTTGCCTCCCTCCGGACCTCTCATGGAGTAGGCACACAAAGGAGGGCCCTGAATTATGATCTCAGGGTCTGGGTGAGTTCATATGGAGAGAGGCAGTCGTAGAGGCATTGATGTCCTGAACCATTTAAGACTTTATACTGTAGGTCAAAACCAGCACTTTCAAACTCACTGGAAACTGGGCCTGGAAACTCACTGGCAGCCTGTGCAGTCATGCCAGGATTGGCGTAATATGTTCAAATCATCCTGCCCTGGGTGAGCCTTTAGTGTCACAACTTCTTTTGGATTGTATGCCTGGGGGCAGAGTCTGCCTTATCACTGTCATATGCAAGCCTCTGTTGAGAGAGGAATGCTTTAAATGATTATAGTTTGGAATGCTGTGCCTGGGTAGTTGTTGTGACCTCCTGTCTCTGGGAAATACAATACAGTGCTACCTTGAGTTACAGACGCTTCAGGTTACAGACTCCGCTAACCCAGAAATAGTACCTCAGATTAAGAATTTTGCTTCAGGATGAGAACAGAAATTGTGCAGGGGTGGCGCAGCAGCAGCGGGAGGCCCCATTAGCTAAAGTGGTACCTCAGGTTAAGAACAGTTTCAGGTTAAGAACGGACCTCCAGAACGAATTAAGTTCTTAACCCGAGGTACCACTGTACTGAGAGGTGTGCTTCAGGTGCTGAGAGGAATGCTTAGATTGCCTAGGCAAGAGTCATATTCTACAATAGTCAGGACCTTTTTGCTCTGTGAACTTCCTGGTTCTCATAAAGGTGGTTGTGCTGAATTGTAACCATGTAGATGATGTGTAAGGGTAATATATTCAGAAATGCCCCTTAAGCACCTCTGCAACTCCTTGTCCATCCTCTCTGGCTACGTTTTCCAGCTATTAGAGTATCTTCTCACCTATCATGTTGGAGATTGGAAAGAGCAACTACCAATATCAGGCATGGTTTGCTTACCACAATTCTTCTACCTGTGCTGCAATTAAGGGCTTTTCTTTCATCTTCCTGGTTGATTTCCCAATTTAAGGGGAGTGAAGGATAGAATCTGTGGCTTATTGGGATGTGTTTCTCTTACCTCTGGGCTTTTCCTGCTTACTAGCTCTCAGCTTCTGCAAGGAACAATGGGTCAGCTACCTCAGAATGTTGTTATCCCTAATTCTCTTGCTATGCCTGTTGTATGATGGGTTTTTGTGCACTTTAGTACTATTTCCCTCTTCCTGCACTAGCAGCCAGTGTCTGAGGCTTACTCTTGGTAAACCTAGTAAGATTATGGGGATTAGCTAGGTTTTACCAGGCATGTGTTAGGCCTTCGTAGCACCTTTCAAACTTGGGTCAGTTGGCAAAGTGGGAGAGAGACATATTTTTCAGGAACTGATTAGAGTTTTTCTTAATTTATTGACCCCGCTTATGAGGCTTGTCAGTATCTTTTGGGCTTCCTGCAGCACTTGCTTCTTGCCCCCTGAGTCTTTGGTTGGACTATTTGTATAGGATTGAAGAAGCAAAAGATACCGAACCCTAGCTGCTTGAACATCTGTGGGTGTAACTTGGAAACTATAGGAAAATATGGCTAGAGATGATTAATCAAATCTAGCGTCATTCAATCATTTTATATTTGACTAAACAAACAAATAAATTATTATGATCCCCTTGTAAACATGAGTGTTCCTGGTTGGCTACTGCCCTTCCTGGGTTAACTTTTCCATTTATTCTGCTTATAAGCTTGACTTCTTCATACACTGATTCTGTTAGGCAGGGTGGGGAGTCCATGGTGGAAAAACTATTGCCTTTAATTCCCTGACAGCTTACTACGAACACTGTGGAAAGTGGGGTGGGAGGAGCTCTTGATTTCTTTTCTCTCCCTATTGACTTCAATGGGAGAAGCTGAGGTAACTCTGGCTTTACATCAGGGAAATGAGAAGGCCTGGGATTCGGTGTCTGAAGTCTCTCCACAACTCCCCCCCACCCCCTAATTTCTGACCTT
This sequence comes from Podarcis vaucheri, assembly GCF_965113315.1. Taxonomy (NCBI): domain Eukaryota; kingdom Metazoa; phylum Chordata; class Lepidosauria; order Squamata; family Lacertidae; genus Podarcis; species Podarcis vaucheri. The sequence goes on from NC_138764.1 coordinate 57,429,594, forward strand.
CCTACTGCTGGAATGGTAGTGGAGCTGTGCCACACTACACTGGTGAGGAACCTCCCCCTCTGTCTGCAGACCTCCTTTGCAATAGAGAAGGAAGTCTTTACAATTATTGTTAATTTAATCAGTCTTAACTATTCATATATCTTTCTAACAATAAATTGTTCACTTGGTTTATGGGTATTTTTCCAAGCTTTGACAGTAATAATCCTGCAGTGATTATGATATGTAGAATCTGGATTTTGTATGGTTATAGGGGTCTAATAAGCAGATCAGAGGGTCTAATGGAATTTCAAGCGGCAAACATTCAACCTTTCTTTTCCTCTTTGGTGGGGGTACATCAAAGTGAAGAGTGAGCCTGAAGTTCTAATGAAAACCTTTAAAAATCTCTAGGTGCTATTGCTGTTTGATAATCCTACATTTGTTTCTTTTATTCTTTATTCACTTTTATTTTAAATTGTTCTTTGAACTCTCCAATTTGCAGTCCCTTGTATGATGCAGGCAACTGACCTTATGCCATGGACAGTTGTTCTTGGCAATCACCTTCCTTTTTTCATACAATCAGTTGTACTACTTTCAACTTTTTAGAGCTTCTGTAGTTGGACCATTAAACTTTCCTTGCTGTCTTTGAACCTACTCCAGACTTTAGGGGCAACAAGCTTTGTGTGTGCATATGTGTTAGTGGACCTGAATTGAAATAACAGATGTGATCTTCTGCAACCTGATACATGGGTTTTGCTGAGGCTGCGCTGTTGGCCATGCAAATATCCTGTAGCCATCTTGGGGTGCAGGAATCAAGCATCTTTTACATGGGGCCAGAAGCAAGAGGATGTTCTGTGAATCGGCACAACAAGCCAATTCCTTAAAATCTTTTAAAAGCTGGGCAAGTAGGGCTTCTATGACAGAACTGGCCTTCACCATTTGAGTCTAGTTGGCATGTGTGTTGCTTTCCTAATCTATGACTTCAGAGAAGGTTTGTTCTGTACCTGCTGGTGAAAGAACATTTTGAAAAAGGTGTTTCCTTTTTCTTGGGTAATCCAGGGCTGCCTATCATTTTGCACCGAGTGGGGGGAGGTGCATTGTGCTGCAGTTCATGCAGAGCATTATTGGGGATGTTCTTGTGACTTGTACAGCATGTGCTTGGAGTGATTCTAAACTACAATTGTAGGATGGGGAAGAGTGGCTGTTATAGAGAGATGCTTGTGCCTGATTAAACAGTTTATTCCTATATCTGTACAGTGGTGCCCCGCAAGATGAATGCCTCACAAGACGGAAAACCCACTAGACGAAAGGGTTTTCCGTTTTTGAGCTGCTTCGCAAGACAATTTTCCCTATGGGCTTGCTTTGCAAGACGAAAACGTCTTGCAAGTGTTCCGATTTTTCCCCGCTCCCCCCTTTTACTAAGCCGCTAATAGCCTTTTAGCCGCTAAGCCACTAATCCTTTAATAGCCTCTAAGCCTTTAATAGCGCTAAGCCGCTAATAGGGTTGCTTCGCAAGACGAAAAAACCGCTAGACGAAGAGACTCGCGGAACGGATTAATTTCGTCTTGCGAGGCACCACTGTATAGGCATGCATTTTGCTGCAAATGCTTTTTGTGCAGAGCTCAGATGGGCAAGAGGCACAGAATTCCCAAAATCATACAGCCTAATAGCAAGAAGTGTTTAGGATCATGTGATCTCTCATTTTTCAGCTCTGTAGCTGGTCATATGAGGAGGGCCAAGTTGGCAGTTGGAAGATTCTGAGAGGAAGTGATTGGGTTGCTTACTTCATTAAAATAGTTGACAGTTCTGTGCAGGATGGGGAGCAGTGCTGTAGAAGCATTGTATGACTGGGCCTGCAGATAATTCAAGTACTATTGGTGTGACTCACTCTTTCTTTCTTGCGCAGAACAGCTGAACTACTGTTGCCATGGACTCACTGGTGAACATGTATCAAGACTTCATAAAGAAAGCAGGTGAGTTTGGCTTACTCAGCCAAAGTGACTCACTGGGGCCTCAAGAAGAGAAGTAGTCAACTTTCTGGCTGCTTTACAGATGCTACCTCCCCTGCCCCAGGTGTAACAAAAGCTTGAGGGTCCCGGTGTGACACTTAACTTATCCTGCCCTAGAGGCATAGGGCTGCTGATAAAATAACAGAGGGAGTGTTGTTGGGCACAGTGCATACCTCTGAACAGTTCACTTTTCCCTTCAGACCCACGGATTTCTTCATATCCACTTATGGGCTCACCTTTTCCTATGACGGGCATCTTGCTGGGTTATATCTACTTTGTACTGTCATTGGGGCCACGCATCATGGCCAACCGGAAACCTCTGAACCTCAGGAAGTTCATGATTGTCTATAACTCCTCCATGGTAGCTCTGTCGCTCTACATAGTCTATGAGGTAAGCATCTCCTAGATAGATTAGCTATAGCTTCCATTGGTGGGATGTTGCTGTTACTGCTTGTGGTGCATCCCCAGTGTCTGTTTCAAACTCCTTCCTACCCTGGCATATGTAAAGCTTTATGGGGTTAAGAGGTTTTGGGGTGGGATGCACCTAATGGATCCTGACAACGGAAACCACTTGTGCAATGGGGCTTTGGTCTGGTTACATTAAGGTGTTAATGTTCATGCAGGGTGTGGTTTTTTTTATGAGGCTGCTAATTTCCATGAATAAACTCTTTCACTCTTCTTATCAGGAATTGTTCACATGATGACCTAGAAGTGTAGCAAGGCTATGCTTAACAGACAATGTACAAGTTTCTGCTAGCTGTAATTTACTTAAATATACCAGCTGGCCATAATCATGCAACAGTTGTCTAGTGTCTCCATTGTAGCCTTTTATACAGAATGGTACATACATGTGAATTGGGAATTGCACAACCCCTTCCCAGTAAATATGTTTTCTCTGTCAGTGTTTATGTGATGGAGTGCATCATGCTTACTGGTATTCCATTTTCTTAAAGCTGGCAGGGGTAGCATTACCTGCTCAGGTCAATAGTCAGGAGAATTATCTTAAGAAGTGCCTCTTCTTTAAAAATGTTAAGTTACAAATTAAGTCTATTGGACTTGCATTGTAGCAGCTAGATGTACAAGGGCATTGCTGGACAAAACTACATACATAAGCTGATTTTTAAAACTATAAATATGGGGAGATAAAGTGTGTGTATATATAAGTCAGTATGCAGAATTACATGAGAGTTAGTTATTTACAACACCACCTAACCAAGTGGGGATTATTGAAGAAGCAGAGCTAGCACCCCATCCACCTAATTGTTGAGCATGGTGGCTGCAACAGAAGTTGGGGTAGGATATTGTGGCAGCATGGAGTTGGTGCAGCAATCAGACCCAGATTGGGCCCAGTGCTGTTAGCACATGATAGGAGCAGGGCTGTCTCAGCCCCATCCCTGCAAAGCCTTGTTTGGGTGCTTTCTGTAGACTGCTGCCAGCAGCCCTTCTGCCTGCCCATTCAGTGGGCAGAAAGAGGAACGCCATGTCAGCAGTGACACTGGTGTTACTCTGCAGGTGGTGGCTTATGGAGGCTGGCAGCCCTGGATGAAGGGACACCTCTCCAGTATGTATGTGTGTGCGTGCACACACACACACACAACACAGCGCAAAAGGGATTTGGATTGCTGTGACAGCTGAAAATTCCACAGGGTTTTGTTTCAATGGTTGCTCATAGAAGTGCCTAGAAGAGAGATTTGCATGGCAGAGAAGCTGTATGACATGTACCTTGTACAACTTTCCATTTCAGCACTAGCTTGGTAGCCATTGGTGACCTAGGAATTCTATGCAGATTAATGAATGGACTGCTGGTTTGCTTGATTTGTGGTGGCTGCTAAGGAAGGAAAGCTTGTCCCTCAGCTTTGTCTGTCCTCCTCCAGCCTGTTCGATAGCAAGCTACTTTATTTTATTTATTTTAATTTAATTTTCCTGCTAATAGGATAATTGCCTGCATTTTAATGTTGACCATAGAGAAGAAGCTTCTCTTTCTCTTCAGTGAGCATGGAAACATGGCTGATTAGCCTCTTATAAAACTAGTAACACAAATTTTAGGCTTGTAATTTTTGTGGGTATGCTTACAAAGCTGAGCTGGTGAATGTAGTATCATTGAGAAATATCTGAATGGTGGCTCCTTGTTGCAGTTCCTTATGTCAGGCTGGTTGACTGGTTACACTTGGAGGTGTGACCCTGTGGACCAATCCCAGAGCCCCATGGCCCTTCGGGTAAGTTCTTTCATTCTTTCAACCCCATATCTTGTCTCACATTCCCCCATGTGTGAGAGTGTTGTTGTTGTTGTTTTTAATGTAGGCACAAGCTTGGCAAATGTTGCAATTCTGTGGTGGGATTGCTCCAAGAGGAGATATGGGGGTTCAGAAGGAAGAAAAAATGAGGGTAGAAAAGTAGGGTGGAGCTTTATGTTTTGATGACTAGGATTTCTGACATTGCTCTTTCTTGGTAGATGGTCCATGTAGCCTGGGTCTTCATCTTCTCCAAGTACATTGAACTGCTTGACACAGTAAGTGCTTGTTTTTTGAGGCCTACAGTATCTTGTTTGGAGCAGAAATGGGTATGGCTACACATTTGTATTGGCCTTAACAACACTTACTGGATGTGGTCAGACATTCCTACTTATTCTGACATGGATCATTTGTGCAAATTAATGGTGACTAACCTTTATATTTTACTAACACAAGTAGGTATTTCATTGGGGTAGGGTGGTTTTTGTTCATTTTCTCTTACAGTATGTACAGTTGATATTTATTAGCTCACTGAAGATGATTGGATTGTTACTATTTGGAGTCTGCAATGGTGCTTCCTCTCTTTTATACATTCTGGAGTAATGGCCCACTGGCCAAAATGAAAAGCCCGTCTCTCTCTTATCTCTTGCTTCCAGGTAATCTTCATACTAAGAAAGAAGAATGAACAGGTGACCTTCCTGCATGTGTTCCACCATTCAGTGCTTCCCTGGAGCTGGTGGTGGGGTGCCAAATTTGGCCCAGGTGAGATTTAGGGAAGGCATGTATTCATTCTCTCTCTCTCTCTCTCTCTCTCTCTCTCTCTCTCTCTCTGTGTGTGTGTGTGTGTGTGTGTGTAAATTTTATTAACATTTAATTGATTTTTAATGGGCCTAGCTATGCTTTTAGCTGTTTCTATTTTATCTGTAAGCCACCTTGAGTCTCTGCATGGTGAAAGATGATGGTGATGTATTGTTAACTTTTGGAATAAAGTACAGAGCTTTTAGAATGGTAAAGGTTAATATTGTATAATTTTTATATCAAGGATTCTCAACTTTTGGGGCCTGGGGGCTCATTTGGAAATCTAAATTTGTTGTGGGCACTTCAAAATAGCATTTCACAGAATACTAACTGGAAATGCTTAGGAACCCTCCCCCAACCCCCCAAAGACAACAATAACAAACATTTCTGACTTCTTTTACTCTGACTATTACCACCATATTTGTGGTCCCTGATGTTCCAGAAGAATTCCTTTCTGGTCTTGCTTATATTTATGTAGGACTTGGTCATATCTCAGCTCTTCCTTTACCATTTGAATTTAATCTTTTTCTTATTTGTTGGCCTGCAGGAGGAATGGGCTCATTTCATGCTTTAGTGAACTCGATAGTACATGTGGTGATGTACTTTTACTATGCGCTGTCAGCTGCAGGGCCTGCTTATCAAAAGTACCTGTGGTGGAAGAAGCACATCACTGCCATTCAACTGGTGAGTAGGAAAGGGAAAGGACCAGGCCACTCATGCCAACAACTCCCAGCTTTGGATGGTACAACCAGCCTGGGACATTGGTCTGACTTATTTCCTTTCTCTTGGCAAGAGCTACAGGAACTTATTTAGCAATTGTTTCCTGTGCTAGACTTTCTGTGTTTTCCCTCTCCCAGCTTGAACTACCTGTCCCTAGGTCTGTCTATTTCCTCCCGTGGGTAGGGGAAGGGGATATAGCTGCCTTCTTTACTCCATAACTTTCTCTTGCCTCCACTCACAGTTGCAGTTTGTGCTCGTCTCCATCCACATCTCCCAGTACTACTTCATGCCCAGCTGTGACTACCAGTACCCAATCTTCATCCACCTCATCTGGATTTACGGCGTTATCTTCTTCTTCCTCTTCTCCAACTTCTGGTACCATTCGTACACCAGAGGCAAGCGTCTCCCCAAGGTCATGACACAACCTCAGCAGAATGGCTTTCATGAGAATGGTGCCATTTCTAACGGCAAAGCCAAAGCCAACTAGGAGGTGGGTGGGATCAAGGTGTCTCGGACCAACCGAACCCATGTCTGGGCCCATTAGCAAGACCAAGTGCCTAAAGACTGTTGTCTTGCAGTTCCAAGCCACCTTCCCAACTGCTCTGTATCCCTCACACCTGGCCTTCAGCTGTCCCAGGGGAGAGAGGCTGCTTGGGCTGTTGGTGCTGGTTTTAGCCTAAGGTATTCAAAGTGCCTGTGTCTGCCCTGGGCTGGGCTCCCTCCAGAGCTGGACCAAAGCAGAACTCTGCCAGATGGGACACACCTTTCCATTTAGTTATATGTACTCCATGTGATCCAGGTGGGAATTTTGTTCCTCTGCTTTCCCTAAGTTTGTGTTGCCCCCTGTTCATTCTCTTTACCCCATTGGAGCCCTGCCATTCATACTTGAATGTGAGTGGTCCCTTGTTGCTGTGGGTCTGACTCCCCCAGAGAGATCTATTCCTGCTCTGTATGCAGGTGGGGTGCTATAGGCCTAGGGCTTCATTCTTGCTGCCTTGGCTGGCCTCAGTGTTCACCCCTCCACATAACTCCCCAGTTTTTGGTTGCTCTGATCCCACAACCTTAGCAATAACTCTGGGCTCTTGCTCCCCATGGGTTGATGACCACAGATACTTTTGCTGCACTGAAGCCCAGGGAGAAGGACCTTTTTCCAGCTTGCATGCTGTTGCTGTGTGCCTTTTTATTATTATTATTACCTGATCTGCTCCAAGGGGCAGACACTCCCTGTATTCTAAGCCTTGGGGAGGACTCAGGAGAGGTGCCTCCCTTCTACCTGAGTTTCTCACTTGTATTCACAGAAATAAATGGACAGAAAGAGAGTAGTGATTCATGTTCTTGATTTCAAGGCTTTGGACCCATGACTGGTCAGGCTTGGGTGAGAAGAACAAACATTTCCATGGGCCATATTGACTATAAAACAGATGTTGACATTCAGTTCCAATGAGGTGCTCCCCTTCAGTTACCTTGTGCCTTAGTTGGGGTTAGTTTAAGGAGTGGGTATAACTGAAAAATTCAGATCAAAAACCTATGAAGTATTGTAGTGGCCACGTTCTGGCTTGCCCAGTGTAGTGTCATGCCTCAGATGCCTTCTGCTAGAGGACCACGACTTGAGCAAAGCTAACTTTGCTCAAAGCTTTTGTGCATTTGTTTCTTAGGCTCCTTTCTTTTCTCCCTGCCAGGCTGAATGCTTATTCTCCTTTCCTTACATGGAAAGTTTTAGGCCAGCTGCCTTTCTGTTTTTTACTGATTTATGTTCTTGCCCAAGCTCCAGCTGCTGCGAAATATCCTGTGCCTAAAGAAGCCCTATTCGTTGGTGCTATTTGCCTGTAGCCTGAAAAGTGGCGCTGCTGTTGCTACTGTGTGTCACACCCAAAATAGGCCTGTGTTAGAACTGCCCAACAATGGCAGATCTTTGATCTGTGCAGTATCCTATAGATAGTGCTAAATGTGGCTACAAGTGTTGCTGGATAGAATAATCCAAGGCATGGCAGAATGCATATTTTGTTGGAATAAATCTTGCAGAGTGACTTGGTTACGTAGGTGTCTCTCTCTACCTCAGTGCTAGGGCTAGACTAACACATAACCTGGATTATGTGCCATAAGCAATGCTAGATGTACTACTACAGCTTTTACCACCAGCTATTTTAGCCAGTTTTCAGATAGGATGGTCCTGTTTTAAAAACTTTTAAGCAAAGTTTATTGTTAGATTAAATTACAAGGTTTTGTAACACTTAAATCTCTCCACTGCTGATCCCTTGCTGTGTCCTGCCTCCTTCCTTCAGTGCATGTGTGAGAAACTTTCAACTAATGCTTATGACAGCATTCTACATTTACACCACTGTTCTGAATTAGTATTTTATTATGATGCAAGGGAATTTAGGGATATACTACTCAGCAATAGTAAAAGATGCTTATTCTACTATGCATGCCTGTTATTGCTGTTCTTTTGCTGTGGTTTAACACCTGGTTACTAATAATGCAGGAGTAATGAAATGAAGGAGGGACACGGGTGGCGCTGTGGGTTAAACCACAGAGCCTACGGCTTGCTGAGCAGAAGGTCGGCGGTTCGAATCCCCGCGATGGGGTGAGCTCCCGTTGCTTGGTCCCTGCTCCTGCCAGCCTAGCAGTTCAAAAGCATGCAGTGCAAGTAGATAAATAGGTACCGCTCCAGCGGAAAGGTAAACACCATTTCTGTGTGCTGCTCTGGTTCGCCAGAAGCAGCTTAGTCATGCTGGCCACATGACCTGGAAGCTGTACGCTGGCTCCCTCAGCCAGTAAAGCGAGATGAGCACCGCAACCCCAGAGTCGTCCATGACTACACCTAACGGTCAGGGGTCCCTTTACTTTAATGAAATGAAGATGGGACAGTGTATTCCAAATGAGACTTTACCTGTATGGCTTTCTATTGGAACTGTTTGGCCTTGCCCAGTCTATTCGCAAATATGGGATAATGAGCTCCGTGGTCTTATGATTAAAAACTATAGGCTGTTCTCATGTGCTCGCTACTGAACAGGCAACAGCATTTACTGCTCAACATATGTATCCTATCTTGACGCAAGTGCTCACAGCAGCTTACTGAAATTTGACAAGTGTAAACATTTTGGATAGTATGTCTTCTTGTTAATAGTCCTTATGGAAGCACCATGCTTCTGTAGTTGTTTTAGAACAGCCACTCCAAACTTTAGTAGTTGCTTCAAGTCTTGTTTAGGATCAGAAACAAAGCACTAGTTTTATATAACAACTGTTTCGTTTGCAAAAAGTCTTCCTCTTAGTGAAGTTAAAGAAAACATCCTCAGTTTTAACTGCAGCCCCAATTTGGCCAGATGAGTTTAACTGGAAGGCAGCAGTACAGCTGAACCAACAATTATTTGATGTTGCCTTTTATCTAGAACATTTAAGTTCTACTAACCACAGCAGCCTGTGTGGCTCAGACTTTCTACCAAGCCAGAACTTGGAACACAAGTTCTGACTTAAGGCTGCCCATTCCAGGGCATAACAGCAACAGACGCTACTCCTGTACTATTCCTTCATTACAGGTAACGAGTTCTCCATGACAAAGAGCATCTGTAGGGGTCAATGTGGTTACCTATTTTAATTAGTCAATAATATGCACAAGCCCTAGTTTTCATATCTCAGAAACAGAACAAGAGACTGCTGTCCATCCCAATTTAGATAAGGCCGCAGAAGCAAATTCCCGTTTCTGATGTTAGCTTCTCTTACCATCTGAAGTTGTGACAGAGAGCCATTCTGTATTTCATGGAATCATTGGCAGAAGGAACCTTTTGAGATAATCTACAGATTTCAAATACTATATACCTCCTAAAATACAACAGGAAGTTTAGTTGCAGATATCCTGCAAGTGTTCCTGCTTGTAGGTAGGCTATGGCAGCAAGTCCTATTTAAAAAGAACTGTGTGTAGCTGATGTGTATAGGATCACACTGTGAGGGGGCACCTAAATTAGCTTTTAAAGTATAAGAAGCTACCCAGTTGTGACGATTTTAATCAAACCATTATCTACACCAGTGATTTCCAATTAGCCAAGTACTGCAGATCCCTTGTTTTTCAAAAGCCAAGTCATGGACCCCCTACCATTGAAAATTTTGATATCTCTGGTAGTTTTTGTTACGCGAATGGAGCTGCGGACCCTCATATCATCCACAAGCCACCAATTGTGAACCACTGATATACACTGACCAGCAGTGGCTCTCTGTGGTTTCAGACAGGCCCTAGCTAGAGATGGCAGGAGTTGAACCCAGCACCAGTGCATGCAAAACAGATTCTCTACCATAGAGCTGGAACCCATCCTCTGGATTTAATCATTATCTCATCTGTTTATATGCTGGAAGTGACAGGTTACATGTATTAAAATATGCTGTAAAGAGAGATGCACAAGGACTTTAAAACTTCATGGATGCATCTACTTCCTTGGTCTATAGTTGGGGATGGGGGAAAATTGTAAAGGGAATGAGGCAGACAGAAACATTCCTCACTGACAGGGCCTGCCTGCACAGCTCAGTTCCTGGTAGTAAACTGCCTTCCACTAATTCAGCTACAGCTTTTTCACAGTAAAATACAGGCATTCTTAGTTACTATCATCCCAGGCCCAGAAGCACAACCTCCTTCCAATACCCAATCCTATAAAGTGCACAACAAAGGTAGCCCGTTGCCCTCCCTACTTTCTGATATTGATTCTAGCTAAGTGGCCCATGTTTCCTATCTTCAGCTATGTGCACATATCAAACAGTTTATACTTCCTGCTACTCTATTAAATAGTTTTAAGCTTTTGGGTGTGGGTGGGGAATCTAAAGAGATGGTGGTTGAATCCAATAGGATTCAATCACCAAGTATTATATAGCGCTATGTATACATTTCACCATACACTGTTTATCCTCAAATCTTACAAAGTTTGAGTACACAGCAGCAAGGATCCTTTTTTAATTGATAAGAACAGTATTTGTATGGGAGAAAGAATATATACTGCAAGCATTTGAACAAGAATACAATCTAGAAACCAGATTATCAGAGTAGCTTGATCCAACTATTCTGCCACAATAAGGTCTTACAGCCCCCATAAGTGCTTTTGTAGCCACTTCTTAGCCCTATAAGGAATTAAACAGCCCTTGGTAGAAAGTGCATGTTGTATCACTGTCAGTAGCCCAGCTACTGATGGGCACCTTAGCTACACCCAAGATGATAATTGCTCATGACTATTTCCATACACCTTGATGCACAGTACTAGATACCTTATCATTTGTTTACTTCAAAACATTAAAAGCCTCATTTTCACCACACCTCATACTTTGTGTATCTGTTGTCTGTATAGGCTAGGGCTGCATATTCTCTTGGGAAACATCAGAAACACTAGATTTAAGATAAGCACTCTGGTCTTCCATCAGTAGTTTATTTGGTTTATTACAAATGATACAGGCCAGATAGCCAGCAACAATTAAATCCACTTTGATATATCAGTCTGTTGCTTTTATCCTATCCTAGATATCAACCCCATGCACCAACCCCATTTCTTAAGTGAGAGTGAAATATTTATTAAATTGTTTAAAATTCTGTACACAAAGCAATAGGTTAGAGAGTGGGCTCAGCGGATGCCTTGATGGATAATGCTACTCTTGGTGCTGCTGTCTTTCTCCTTCTTACGGGCTGGGTCCAGCTCAAAACACCGCCAGAGCCTCAGTGTTTCATCTGCTGCTGCTGATGCCACTGTGGACCCATCTGGACTCATAGTCAGGCTTAGCACTCTAGCTGTGTGACCTGGGGAATATTAAAAACAAAGGTATGCCATTTCCAGCAGACAAGTGGAAGGAACAATGCATGTGTGGCTGTTTCCATTATATGAAGGCAGCAATACCCACAAATTAGAAGTTGGCTAAATCTGGTACTTCAGCCATTTCCATACCATCTATCTGAACTCACCTTTTAACTCTGTGACCTTGGACATGGATGGGTATTTCCATACCACGAGCTGGTTCTGGGCAAAGCCATGACCAGACACAAGTTCTTTGTAGTTTGTAGACCAAAGTACTGCACACACCTGTCAGACATAAAACAGTGAGTACCAAGAGCCCAAATACATGCTCATGTATAAATTGAAGAGACTGAGCATCAGCTTAGTATCCAATGCTGAACTGCTCTTTATTTTCCATTGAGAATACTAGGTGAACCTACCTGAGACTGTGCATCCACTGTATTGAGGCAGGTACCCGAGCACACACTCCAGATCCTTATATGCCGGTCACTTGTTCCACCTCCTGTTGCCAGCACATTGGACTGCCATGGACTCCAAGCTACAGCCTAGAAGAAAGGTGTCTTAGGTTAATCTTCCCTATTGCCAGCAACATGCCAAGTGCCTCCTACATAAAGAACTACTTACCTTAACAGCTCCTTGATGCTGCGTGAAAGTCTGCACAGGCTGAAATGATCCACTATCCCCTTGGATGCTTGGCCAGACATTTACCAGGTTATCATTTCCTCCACTGGCCAGATAGCGACCATCAGGTGACCACTTGAGCCCACACACTTCTTGCGTATGGCCAGCAAGTGTTGCCACATGGTGCTCTGCCACACGAACATCATGATGATGAATGTGACCGGTCCGTGACCCACTGTTAAGAGAGGCCTAAGATTTAGTATATAAACCCAAACAAGTGCTAAGGACAACCAATATCACCTCTTAGGAAAGAAAAAAAAGTTCCAGAGAAGGCGGTTTTGCTGTACTGCTGTTATATTTATATCCTGCCTTTCCCCCCAGAACCAGGCCTCAAGCATGAATAAAGACAATAAAGTGATACACGCATAAAAGATAATAAATGGAAATTAAACAATAATATTAAACTACATAAACATATTTTTTTTTAAACTAGTAGAAACAACAATACTATTAAAAGCCCTTTCCTAAAAAACAGTCAGTTCTCAGAAGCCTACTGGAGTAAAAGTCTTCACCTGCCAGCAGAAGGACAAGGAGGGAGCCAGGTCTGGCCTCTCTAGGAAGGGGGCTCCAAAGTCTGCAAGCAGCCATCAAGAAGCCCCCCCCCCCCCCCGCACCACCACCAAGCATGCTTGTGAGGGTGGCGTGACAGAAGGGCCTCCCTCAAAGATCTCAGAGCATAGCCAGGTTTGTATAGAAGAATACAGTCCTGCAGATAGGCTGAGCCTAAGCAAGTAATGCTCTCATGAATCCCTTTGTCTGGGATTTGGGCCATACCTGGATAGAATGTGGCTGTTCCAGCTCAGGGAGCTCACACGGGATGAGTGACTGACCATGTTTCGTAGACGCTTCTTCTGCTGGATGTCCCATAACTAGAATCACCACAGACAATAATTAGTGCAACCATCTGGCTAAACTCGAGTATTGCCAGGGGGGTTGGAAATGGAGAAGAGTATATACCAAGACAAGCCCACTTTGCCGAAACCATTTAAAATCAATTGGAGAAATGCAACCAAGCCATAGCCCTCGAAGTCATGCCTCAAGGAGGCTCAGTCATGCCTCAACCACGAACATACCCACACTTCAGTAGTTCCCACAACCTGCCGGGTACCTGCTGGTAGCTCGTGGCCCCAAAGAGTAACCACATAACACAGATTTCTGCATTGCAGGGGGTTGGACTAGATGACCCTTGGGTCCCTCCCAACTCTTAAGATTCTATGAACTTCTGGTACAGATCATGAGTATCTCTGTAAACCATGCCCCTTGGCAAGTAGTCAACAATGCTTAATCAAGTCATTAAAGAGGCATAACCCCTACCTGAACCTCTGCGTTACTTGTGCCAATTGCAAGGTAGTTTCCCTCTTTGATCCAAGACACGGAGGAGATGTAGTCATCTGGGTGTTCCATCTGCATGAGCTGGATTATTTCTCGGGACTCGTAGTTCCACAGATACACTGTTTTATCCAGAGCCACAGCCAGGAAGTTGAGGGCGCTCCAGTCGATGAGGTTCAGATCTAAAACAATAGATGAATCGCCACTAGCCCCTTCTTCCTCTGCACACCTCCCCACCCCCCATTGTAAGGCCTGACATGGCTCTGATTCCTCTAACAACCCCTCCCTCTCCACCCACAGTAGCCAAGGCAAATGCCACATGGAGGCATAAGTCTTCTGCAACATGTTACATCATTGCAGAACCGACAGGGATCCTATAAAATACAAGCACTGTAGCTACTTACAGTAGTCGTTGCGGATGTCTGGGGCGTCCAGAATCCGGTCTGACATGGAGGCTATATATCTACCATTCTTCCGAGAGGAGCCTGGTGTGTTCTTCTGGCTGTAGAGCACTTTGAGATTGTTCTGGTATCCTGGGGTGGGGAAGAGTGACCATGATTACGCAGCCCAAACCAAAGTCAACCATGTATTTGCTTCCACTGTAGTTGACATAGATCTAGTTTCAACTCATTTACCCCAGCTGCTGATAGGCCTAATAAGTCTTCTAACACATCTGGGTTTTCAGCTAATTCTGTCAAAATGCAAAGCAACTGCAGTAGGCCACCACCACACCATGAACAGATCAAACCATCTGCAAGAGAAGCTTCCTCCTCACAGGCACTGCACTTGAGGTATGCTGCTCTTTCAAGCTAAGGGTGCAACCCTTTGCATACATATGTAGGAGAGAGCTCCACTGAGGAAAATGGAACCTCCAAATAAACATGTACAAGAGCGCACTGCATCAACCCTAATTCAAGAAAGGACTTCCCTGCTGCTGTTTCATGTGAAAGACTATGGGTTCTGGTTGGTGACCCGAACCAGCACAATCCTAATAGCTTGAACAAAATGCAAGCAAACCACCTTGTTTTACTAGCATAATACAGAATTACACAAGTGGCAGCCTATAAACCGGAGTCACTGCTAGGCTGCAGACTGGCAATACTACTTTCCTACCACTCAGGAAGGCATAATTGCCTTGAACAATTCTCACTCTGAAGTCACAGCATAGCAGGGCGAGGGTGCCATCCGCATGAACTAGATTATCAGGAAGCACCACCATAGCATAATAAAATAGTAATAATAATAATAATTTTTTATTTATATCCCACCCATCTGGCTGGGTTTCCTCAGCTACTCTGGGCGGCTCCCAACAGAACATTAAAAACACAATAAAACATCAAACATTAAAAACTTCCCTAAACAGGGTTGCCTTCAGATGTCTTCTAAAAGTCAGATGGTTGTTTATTTCCTTGACATCTGGTGGGAGGGCTTTCCACGGGATGGGCGCCACCACCAAGAAGGCCCTGGGAGCTGAATCTCAGTGTCCGGGCAGAATGATGGCAGTGGAGACGCTCCTTTAGGTATACTGGGCCAAAGCCATTTAGGGCACCCCTTTAGAATCCTTGCTATTTCTACCATCTAAAAAGACCCTGATGTTGGGAAAGTGAGGGCAGGCACAAGGAGAAGGGGACAACAGAGGACGAGATGGTTGGACAGTGTTCTCGAAGCTACTAAAATGAGTTTGACCAAACTGCAGGAGGCAATGGAAGACAGGAGTGTCTGGCGTGCTCTGGTTCATGGGGTCACGAAGAGTCGGACACGACTAAGCAACAAAAATACCTTAAAGTGTCTTTCACCCACAAGGAAAGCATCTGGTCCTACCTTCAGGGGCATTCTGAGGCTTTCCACTCAGTCGCAGGATTTTTGCCTCTTCTACATCAAAGCCATTCAGGTTCATTGCCCAGGCCTTCTGATGCTCCTTGGGTTGGAAAAGCAGTCCCATTAAAAAAATAAAAATGAATTAGTAGTCTGTCATACAACAGGAATGGAAAACTTATTATCCCTCCAGATGTTGCTGATCTCAAATTCCCATCAGCCCTAGCCACATGCCATGCTGGCAGGGACTTATGGGAGTTTTGAGTCCCATAACATCTGGAAGGCCAAAGGTTCCCAGCTCCCTTGCTCTTACAGTATAGGCAGCTAAGCAATTATATGCCTGCAGGCTGACATGAGCAACAAGAGCCAAATCAGAGCTGGAAGGTTTGTATGGCATATATATGTATGCAAATATAACAACATCTTACCTCATCGTCACCCACACAAGCCAATATACTGTAAAGCAGGAAGCAGGTGAAGATTTGTCAATCTTCTGTAATTTTATCCACTAAACACCACCATCCTAAGATTGGAGAGTAAAGGGCAGCATTTCCATCCACCTTCACTGGCACTGGAGGGGAGGATGAGGAGAAATGCTACCTTTTACCTAAAAACTCTGATCTTTGATGTGATGCTTAACACTAAGATTGGATATACAATCTCTCTGCATGAACTTAAGAGATCCTATCTAAAGAGCTAGCAGAGGTGCAAGCATACATGTGTGCTACCTGCCTGTGACAAGGGAGAGAAGAGGCACATGCATCTTGTGGAATTTGTTTGGTTTGCCCTTCCTACTGCTAGAAAGCAACCCCTGGAAATGTGGGCAAGTTCAAATCCAATCTTTAGGCTGAAATAGGCTCTCCTGCCCTGTATCACATAGCTTGAGTTATTTACTTAGCTACCCATAAATGACAGCCTAGGATTGTGTACTGGTCATCTTGATTTTGTAGCTAATAAGAGCAAAATGGCCTGTATAATGGCTGGGTTTCAGAAATCTAGCATGTATTATATTATCACATGTCTCATTAAGCAGCTGACTCTTTACAGCTACTAACCTACTGTCAGGAAGCCTTCTTGGCCAATTATTAGGTGTCAATATCTCCCTGCACCATTTCTATATGGCTTGCACGAGGAACAGTTGTTCTTTAATATCACAAACTCACCTTCTTGGTGGGGGTATCATCAGAAGACTCCTCTTTTGTCAAGAGGAAGCTGGCCACATCCATTTGCATAGCGCTGCGATTAGGAATGTATCTGTCCCCTCCAGTTTTGTTTGGAGTGTTTTGTGCTTTAGAACCAGACTTGCCTACAAGATGGAGAAACAGCAAAAAATCTATTGCCTCTATTGATAGATAAGATTTGATTAATAGAAAGGAGTACTTCTGTGACTATTCCACAGTGCGATCAAGGGATGTAGTGGATCTGCCACTCCCAAGATCTAGTTGGGAGAAAACCACAAGACAAGCTGACATATGCTAGGTCAACCCATAGCCTCAAACATTAAGATGTGTCCTCACCCTCATAAGATACAGTGGTACCTCGCAAGACGAATGCCTCGCAAGACGAAAGAGTTTTCCGTTTTTTGAGTCGTTCCGCAAGACGAATTTCCCTATGGGCTTGCTTTGCAAGACGAAACATCTTGCGAGTTTGTTTCCTTTTTCTTAAAGCCGCTAAGCCGCTAATAGCCGTGCTTCGCAAGACGAAAAAACCGCAAGATGAAGAGACTCGCGGAATGGATTAATTTCGTCTTGCGAGGCACCACTGTACAACAGGAGTCTTACCTGGTGTCTTGGAGGGGGTCTTGCTTGTGCTGTGAGGTCTGTTAGCTGGCTTCATGGGTGAAGGAGCTGTAGCATCTGGGGTATGTCCAGAGCTGGCGGCAGCAGCCTCCTTGGCTTTGCGCTGCCATCGGGCAGGAGGGACATTGGGAATAGGGGCATCTAGCTTCAACAGCCCGTGCAAGTCACTCTCAAACAGGAACTGTGCCATGTGAATAGGGCGCTGTGTGGATAAAGCCAGAAAGGGGACGTAAAACAAGTTAGCAGCTGCAAACAAAAGGCCAACAGAGACCATGCAATACACATGTGCAGTAGGGTTGGGTGAGCACACGTGTTATTCCCCATTCCCAGTCAGTTTGGCCCAGCCCTAAGCTAGCAAGTCTAAATTTGGATCAGAAGGAGGCTCACACGTTTGAATGCTCCTCTATACAGAAAGCTGCGTTTTTCAAGAAGGGCCATATTGCACCCCCTTCCCATCAAAATTTACTTTTCTAAATGCAAAGGAACTCCCCGACTCTGCGCCCCATGCAACAGCATCGACCCATGGGAGCCTCCACCTGAAGTCTGAAGTACAACAGCCCAGACACAGGTTCTGCATCTAAGTGGGGAAACGACGTAGCAACAAGGAAGTTTCTTCGTACTTTACGACCCCCGGAGGTTTCCTGAAAGGGTGCACCGCTTTTATAAGATGACTTGCGACCCCAGCCGTTTTCAACAGCAGCACTAAAAAGAGTGGCAGGGGTACCTTCTTTCTATCTCGTCGTGGTCTACTGCACCGCCCAACCACCCAGCCCGCCGGCCCCCGGAAGCTCCCCGTGCAGGGTGGGCAGCCCCACCCGGGCCACGCGCGGAGATGGGGGGGCAGGAAAAAGCCCTACAGGCGGCGAGGAGATCGAGGGAAGCCAGGCGGGTGCGGAGAAGCTCCAGGGGCCACAGCAGCGACACCGCGAGCCGCCTGGAGGCAAATAAACCGGACTCACCTTTTTTCCCGATCTGGAGGAAACTCTGCCGAGCCCTTCCGCCATTCACGATTTAAATTCGCCTCTCCGAGCAGCGATTGGCCGTTTCGAACGCGCCGGCCGCCGGGAAGCCGAGGCCAACGGGCAGCCTTCGTCTCTCTCATTGGCTCTCCGACGGCGAGGAGGCGGGGCTCCGCTAGGGCAGGTCTCTGAGAAGGAGCCGTGAGGCTCCATGGATAAAGCAGGGGCGTTTCGCTTCCCATGATGCCTAGCGGCAGCGGGGGAGTGGGGAGAGAAGAGGGCAACGGGGTTGCCATGGTGCCGGACACCACAATAACGTTCCAAAATTCCAACCGAGTCCTGGAACCGCACGTCCGCTACGGCTCATTCGCGAGAGGGCCGCTGAATGTTTCGCGCGTGCGCATCTCCCGCCGAGGCATCCCGGGCGGGTGCGCGTGGTGCGGTCAGAGTTCTCCGAAGACGCTGCTTCCCCTGCTGAGGACTCTGAGCCACGTGGTGGAATTCGTAGGGTGTATCCTGCCCAACTCTCCAATTTATATAGGGCCTTTGGTCGTCTCGTCTTTCCCCCAGGAAAAAAAAATGCAACAGGAGAAAGCGGCCTTGTATTGACTCAGGCCGTTGGGCCACCTTGCACAGTACAGTGGTACCTCGGGTTAAGAACTCAATTCGTTCTGGAGTTCTGTTCTTAACCTGAAGCACCACTTTAGCTAATGGGGCCTCCCACTGCTGCTGCACCACCGCCGTGCAATTTCTGTTCTCATGCTGAAGCAAAGTTCTTAACCTGAGGTACTATTTCTGGGTTAGTGGAGTCTGTAACCTGAAGCGTATGTAACCCAAGGTACCACTGTACTGGTCTACACTACTGGCAGCGGCTCCTCAGAGTTTGAGGACAAAGTGTTTTCCCAGCCCAATGTGAATTCGCAACGATTGAACCAGGGACCTCTTGCATGCATAGCATGTGCTCTACCACAGGAACACTTCCTGAGAGCCAGGGGTGACAACTTGACTAAAATATTGTGGGGGGCTCAGGTAAGCCCTAATTGATCACATGATGCAGCACATGCCCACCATTTGAATGGCAATGCCCATCAACTTGGGAGGAGCGCAAAGGGACCTCAGCGCCTAGGAGTTGGCTCCTGTGCTGAGAGTTCACTACTTAAGAGATCCTCAGGACAGGCTCCAACTTTCAACAGGGAATGCCTACAGTGCCACCCCTCAAATTCTGAGTTGCACCACCTATTAAGACAAAGCTGCAAGGATAGTAGCAGAGCTTAGCCAAGATTTTCAAGTCCTGGCACTTATAAATCCGTCTGCTCCTTATCTCCCCTGTAGCAGTGAGGGTTAAATGCTGCATTTGATCTCTAGTACAAGATGTGCTTGACTTCTGACCTTCAAATGTCATCAAGTAACTACTAGACTCTAGTAACTAGAGGGTTCTATACCTGTGGAATAAAAACAACAAAGACTGCTGTGCTTTCAGCTCTGGCCTGGGAACCCAACTCTGGCATCACACCTCAAAAAAACCAGTCTTGTCCCCAACCTTGAGTAGACTGGGGAAGATTGCAGGCTGCCTTGTTGAGGAAGATCTGAATAACCAGTTGTGCAATGCATGCTGTGATCCACAAATTGCTTAAATCCAGCTGTTTGCATTTAAACTAACAGGCCTGTTGATTTTAACAGTAGACAGACCTGAAGTGCAAGAAAGTCAGTTTGAGCATTAGTGGTATGGTTAATTGCTGGGAATAAATGTAAGCTCTTCTGCTTTGCACTAAATTAGCCTCTATGGTTGGAAGTGGGATAATATTGGCCAGGATAGATTGCTCCTAGAATGTTAGGCTTGACACAAACAGACCAATGCTTTTTAAGGTGTTGTGCGGTGCAAGGCTGGTTATTTTCAGTGTACGCAATTTGTAATCTCATGAAGTAAACCTCTTCAGAGCCAATGGGATTTTATTCTTTATACAGAATAAAATCCCATTACACAATTCTTTACACAGACTGAACAAAGCAATATACAGGGAAGAACAATGAAGAACAAGGTAGTATATACATGTGTCTGAAGGCGAAATGCTAAGCTCAGCCACACCCTTACATTTTAAGAGGCGTTTGAGCAATGAGTCCCTTTGGAAAGCCCTGTGTGTTATGTTTCAAAACCATCCCATCCTGAATACTCTTGCAAAAACTCCACCTCCTACATATTTCTGTGGCTTTGCAGTGAGGGGACCACAGTGAGTGTGCTTTTACAAAAGTTGCACTACTAAACATTATTCTATGCACTAATACCTGGTCACAATGCAAATGCCAGTAATTATAGTGATTCCCCTGTTGTAGGAGAGTTGTGGCTCGTGATGTAAAATGAAGTCAAAGGCAGAATAGATTAAGTTGATTTTTACAGTGTGGCCTATCAACATGATGTGAGTTACCACATTAAGACTAAGTAGCCACAGATTATATGCATTTCTATGCTCACCACGTATTGCTGTGATTGGGTCTCATAAACGGGATAACATCCCATGCAACGGCCAGTTACTTCTCCATGTTGTGGAAAGTCCTAAATGGCTTTTTGTAGCTATCTCTGGCTCTCATGCTATAAAAATCAAATGGGTAAATCAGTAGGGTGTAGTTTCTTAGGAATTGCACTGCATTTGGAAATATATATGATGGGCCTTGAGTACCAGTTGCCATGTGGGTATATCTCCCAATCAGGTTTTACTCTTATCCCTCAACCTAATGCAATCAGCTGCTAAGGACAGGAAACAGATTCAATGTGCAGGAATTGGCAAAATGCCTTCCCTGCAGCAGCTGAGAATATCTTCTGCAAAAATCTACAGAACCACATCATTTCTTGTTGCCACCCTCTAATGAGCATGTACAGTCAGCCCACAAGCAGGTAAGACTGGTTTGATATGTGTGTGGCAGACACAGACTCGTCCCCAGAAGTTTCCCATCTTCTTTCCTCTTTTGTGTCAGGAGCCAAAAGTGGTGTGCTGAACAAGGTGAAGATACTTAGCTGGACCTTCAGTTGTGAAGTTATGTGTAGATCATGTTCCAAGGGCAGTGAGAGCGTGTCATGTCCATCATCAGTGTCACCAAAATACTCATTTTCATTATTATTCCCTTGGGGATTGCTAGGACTTGGCACCATGTAGTACAAGTGTGAAGAAGCCTTGGTGTCCCTTTCTGTCTGGTGCAGTTGAGTACTATCTAGGAGAGGGCTACTGCTACGCATTTCCAGGGGTATCTCAGACAGGACTTCCAGCAGGCAAGTCAAAGGCGTGTCCTCTAAAGTTTTGTTGCAGAAGAAAGCATTCACCTGGAAGATGGGAAGGAAGCAGCATCAGAAACACAAAAATGTCCCTGGGCTTTACCCTCTCCAATCTACAGTGTGGAGGTAAATGTGTACATGCATACTTATCTCTGTGTACATGTTAACACTCCTATTAAAAACTTAATACCTGGGGGCACATATTTGCCATCCCAACTTCAGACAGAAAATCTCCCTGGGGAGAGGATAGCTGACAGAAGCAACATTAGCATGAGGTTTTGTTATGGGAATTAATACAATTCTGCTGGAAACTACTGTATAAGAAATAGGGCAGAGAGAAATGTCAGTTTCATGGTTCTGTATAGCCCTCTTTGTCACTGTTAGATACCCTATTTTGGTGTATTCTGAGTGGCCATGTTAAAACGACTCTTAATGCTGCTTCAGACAAAGTATGCTGTCTCTTAAACTTCCACTATGACAACATTTACAAATCACAATTCAGGGTTTATAAATCTATGCATCAAGGAAAAGAATAATTAGAGTTATGAAACTTATGTCTGATGTTTTCATGTCAGTACTAAAGCCTTGCAAGCTTGAAGCAGTTTCCCATCAAAACAACACTGGAAGACAGTAAGGCAGCTATACTGTTCACCACCTTTAAAAATGATTACTCTGGTCTCCTATCCTATCCACCAACAACATTGGTGTTGGTGCCTGTATAGAAGAGGAAGGCCTCACCTGGTGCTTTCCATTGTCCTCAAGGAATCCATCCAGGACATGGTGAAGGTCTGGGATGGGCGGCCAGAGCTTTTGTTTCAGACTGCTTAACAAGGAACAGTGAGCATGTGAAATTCAGTGAACCCAGCTGATCTCAATAGAAGCAAATCTGCCTCTATCACAGCCCCATCCCAAAGTGTGGTTTTTTTGTTTTGGTCTTACACAGGGGTCAGCAACCTTTTTCAGCCGTGGGCTGGTCCACCATCCCTCAGACCATGTGGTGGGCCGGACTATATTGGGGGGAGGGGGATGAACGAATTTCTATGCCCCATAAATAACCCAGAGATGCATTTTAAATAAAAGCACACATTCTACTCATAAGCATGTTGATTCCCAGACCATCCGCAGCCCAGATTGCGAAGGCGATTGGGCCACATTCGCCCCCCAGGCCTTAGGTTGCCTACCCCTGGTCTTACATCTACCCTAACCCACCCCAACCCTGAGCAATTAAACTTGAAAGAACCCTACTATTGTAGCTAATAGTAACCTAATCATGGCACCACCGGTGGGGTGAGGTGAGCTTTCAATGTTGAGGGTGATAGCTGGGGAGGGGAGTTAATTCTCCCCAGCTTTAAACCTCCTCCCCCAGTAGAACCTCCTCTGCAATTAGGTTTGAACAAAGTCTCCTACTAGACTAGAGCTAATAGAGGGCTTTTTTCATGCCTAATTGCATCGGGAGGGACATTTTGCAAATAGGAATGGAAAAAGTCCTCTCTTGGCTCCAATAGGAGACTTTGCTCAAACCTAATTGTTGCAGGATATGTGTATGTGAGTGAACTTCTTGGATGCATGTGTACAAACTTCCTTTCCAGCTGCACTCTAGGGAGATATCTCTGATGTGGGAGGCAGGGGAGCAAAAATGGTTTTTTCCAAGCCTAATTACTGGTGAAGGTGGGAGTGTGTGTGTTTACTATACATTCATGTGCATGGTTGTGATTATTGTCTGTGCATGGTGTCCATAACAGTTTCTCCAATTTGCGACTAGCTCCCAAAATAAAACTAAGTATTGAAGGTGAAAGCTAGATGATGTAAATTTACCTGTGAATGGACAGGAAGATGCAGCCCAGCCCCAATACAAGCCCTGCACAGAGCAACAGAGCAGGTGTCACATTTAAGATGGTTGAACCTAGGGAAGAGACAAAGGGTGAAGCTGTGTTACCAAACTATGCCAGCTCTTTTCTAAATGCCCATTTGGGCCCTGGGGGATGCAGAGGTACACATAACCCTAAACGTTTTGTGAATTTAAGTTTGGCCTCTTTGAGGGGCAGTATTTCAATATGAGTAGGAAAATGAGAGTACCCCTAAACATTTCTTTTTAGAAAAAAGCACTGCCTGTATCCAACCCTACATTTCTATTTGTAGTGTCTTACCTGAACCAGGTGGGACATCAGTGCACACATGTTCTGACCACACACTCCAGTTCCCTTGGAACTTCTGTCCATCTGGCTGAGCACGCAGCTGAAGGCAGCAGTGGCCCCCGGTTGCCAGATGAATTTCACTGCTGTTTGAGTACTGCACCTGCAGAGTCTGCCCAGAGAATGGCCCCATTAGGTGTGCTTAGCTGGTTAGATTCACATCTAGAACCTAGAGCAGAAGCCTTGATGCTGTTGTGCTATCTGGGTCAGAGCTGTGAGACTGCTTTTGCTCTGTATTTGCTAGTCCTCAAGCATCACTCATCTGATCCCAGTACAAACTTCTAACATGGGTCTCTTTCTCACACTCACTCCCCCACTTTGTGAAAGGCCTTGTTTGTGTTGAAAAACTGGAGGATGTAGCATCTTTAAGTCCCTTTGTTTAAACTTTTCCCATCTGGCTGATTGCCTTGAATTCATAAGCCAGATATGGCAGTATGGCATGTGACACTGCCCTTGAAGATGGTCCGCAAATTGCAACTAGTGCAAAAAAAAGAAGAAGAAAAAGAGCAGCATCTCTTGGTTTTATCATGAACTTGCCAGAAATCCTGCTGCCAGAAGACAGCTCTACAAGAGTTGAGGGCAATTGTATCAGAAAGTTCACAGACCTCATTGGAGAAGCCTGGCATGTTGATCAAAGGCTTTTTAAGGACAAAATGGAGCAGTGGAATTATAAAAGATAATTGACCTGGGTTGCTTCCAGACAACCTGTTTATTTAGCATTCTCTCTGAATTGTTTACAGCAGGTATCTTCAACCTTTTCAGACTCAGGATCAACTTTTAACCCCAAAATGCATTTGAGAACCCATTTCTTAATCTTTTGCCATATATTTGCATAGTGGGAGTGCTCTTGTTGTGACCCACCTTAGATCAGTCCATTGTCAACTAGAGCAGCCTTTTTCAACCTTGGGTCCCCAGATGTTCTTGAACTACAACTCCCCTCATCCCTGACCACTGGCCACACTGGCTAGGAATCATAGGAATTGTAGTTCAACATCTTTGAGAACATTGAGAAAGGCTGAACCGCAGGGTCCTGACCTACCAGTTGAAGATCAGTGATTTACATGGAGGTTAGATGATATTAGCTATTTATTGAATATTCATCCCAATTTGTTTGCAGAGAGGTCAGATGACACTGTATCAAACAACTGTTAGCCCACACTTTCCAGCACATTACTGCATCACTTTTGTTATTGTAAAAGTCTGGTTTTGACAAGTGTGTTGCACAAGAGCGCCAAATTCACTTGAACTGTGCAACTTGATTTTGCCAGTATGTGATTGCATCTCACCCCAAAACACTGAACAGTCTGGAGGAACTGAGTGAAAGACCAGGGGCACCATAGACTGGAAGGTGGAAGTTTGGGCCCTGTTGGGTGAGGCAGGATCAGGTGAGCTCCTTGATATATAATTGGCTACTTCAGAAGAACTGGGTCAGAACCCCATAGCCACTGTAGCTGAGCTGCAAAAATAACATGTTCTATAAAAGCTGTTTTATAGCCTTAGCTCTTTTCTGTGGTCTCACATGCCTCAGGACATGTATAAACAGAGATCAGTTTGGTGACTGAACATTCCAACAATGACACACACCCCTTCAGCTTGTGCTTGTCTCCTAGAGACCAATGTGATTGCTGGGGATGGAGCATAATTCATGCTGTTGACACTGATTCATTGCATTCCACTGAACTCATTACATTTTGTCTATAGCTTAAAAATGAGGAGCCCAGCACTGTACACAATAATCCAGATGAGGTCCTGGTGCAAAATAAAGTGGAGCTATTGCTTCTCATTTTGGAAACTATGGCTCTGTTCATGCAGCCTACAACTGGATTAGCCTTTCTTTCCTTTCCTTTTCAGAGCTGCTGCCAGGGAGTGTTTCCTGGGAAAAGCTATGTGTTTTTAATCAAAGGCACTTCCTTTATGTTTCCAGTTGTGCTCTAGTACTGAAAGGGGAAAAAAGGGTATCTAATGAAATTGATGTGTGGTCCTAATACTCTCATGCATTCCTCATACATTTTTATATTACCTTCCATTTTGAGATTTCTTGCACTGCATACTGTATCTGATACACCATATGTCCAGCTAATTCTTCCAGTGGTGGTGCCCACTCCAGCTTTAGCACACCTCTATCTACAGTCACTTGCAGGATGCTTGGCGGAGCAGTGAGTACTGTAATCAGAGGGAGAGAGATGGCTGGTCAAGTCTGCTCAGTTTGCAGAAGCAGCAGAGGCCTAATGCAGTGCAAACAGCACTATACACCGCCTGATGCTCCTGCTCTTCAGGACAGTTTGCTACCCCCAAAATGCAGACTGACAGCAGCCATGGTGCCGTGGCCCAGACATGTTGGAGATTCTTACCAACATGGTGCAGTTGGAATGGCTCTTTCAAGTAGTTGACTTCTTGCTGTCCCTGGCTGAGAATCACCAGGACGGAGATATAACTTGTGTTGCTAGGCTGGAAGGTGCATGATGTCTGGTTATGGCGGTCAGAGTGGGGCTTAATCTCCTCCTCTTTCCCCTCACACTTCTGCCAGGTTTGTATTCTGGAAACCAAGAGTGAGGATGGAGTCAGCTATATCAACAGAAGCTATGTCCACACAGAGGCATTATCTTGCAAACAGGTCATTTGAAGCTCATTTTTTCTTTTTGCATGTATGGTTGGCTCACAAATGCCCGCACACTCCAGTTTCTTCCCAGTCAATAGATTCATTGCTATTTTGGTGCTTGCTGTATGCATTAATGGGCAGAGCCTGATGAAAAATACCCAGGATTGTTTTTTGTCCCTCCTCTCAATCATTCTTCCTCCTCTGCCTCCACTACCTTTTTACTTCTTACACAGGTACTTGCGCACACATCTTTAAAAAAGAAAGTCCCTGGACATGTGCAAGACCACATTGGCAAAAGTGACCCGCCTCATTTCCCTGCTTTGTATGGGGTTGGACTAGATGATATGAATATTTGGGGGCAGCCTTGGGTGACTTCAGAGGCGATGCTGATTCAGAGCTTTGCCTATTGTGGACATGTGAGAGTTGAGGGGGAGGCAGGGGTGTTTTGGAGGATGAACGGTGGACACCAGCATACAAAACTGAACTACGGCAGCAGGACAGCCCAGGATTTGAGGCAGGGGTGTTGTTGTGTCACCTTGAATTTCTGCTGTTCTCTTCTGCCCAGTACAATGTGCTTTGAGAGGGACCAGGTTCTGTGGTCTCCCACTTCCACCAGCAGCGCAATTGGCGTAGGTCAGGAGTGAAGCACTGCAGGCCAATTTCCTCTTGGCAGAACAGAGAGTGAGAGGAATCAGGAGTAAGACAGCATCTTTTAAATACAATGTGGAATTGTCATAAGAATTCTAAGGTGTCATAAATAAAACATAAGTACATAAACCACATGCCTGAAATATTTCAGACCCCAATATTTCTCTGCAGAAGGAAATACCTTGGAAAAACCTTCCCCAATGGTTCTTTTCACTTACAAATCCTTCATATTCACTCAAAAGAGCACACTTTGTTTATGAATAGGTGAGAGGTCTGTGACAATGGTTTCAGAAACTAGGATACATACTATTTCACAAGATGGCCCCAACTGGCCAAGATAATGCAAGTCAGCAAGCCATATCAGGTATCTTGAGAAACAGGAGACAAGCCAAACTCTCAAATTTATGTTGTAGACCGCCTGTTTCTGTGACAGTTGTATGATGCTTTTGGGTAGTCTTTGGCTAAGGGGTTATGCAATTTCTAAAGCCTTTAAAAGCTGTTATACACTTTTGTTCTGGGTTATTACCTTCCTGCAGCGGGACAGGGGTGGGGGACTCTGTTGCAACAGTGAAGATCTCTGCCTCCACACCACCCTGCCTTCATAGACAAGACATGGACATCCTCTGCACCCTCACATTAAAGACAGATCCTGGCCTTCACCTGGCCCCTTGTGGCACACCCAAGATGGATGGCCTTTTCCTCCCTCTCAGTCTGCTCCTCTTGCCTCAGGCCCCTGTTCCTACCAAGGCCACCTCAACTCCCCTTGCCTTACTGGAGATCAGCTACTACTGCCACTACCACCTCCCTGACGGTAATAAACGGTTGTTGCTTTTTGCACATATCAATTTATGTCAGCATTGGTGAAACAAATATTTACAATACAAAGAGATGGCAAAAATACGGTGGGGAAGTCATAGGTTCCACCCTGATGGCAACAGGTGCTCAGATATATGCCCCTAGGAATTCTGGTGCCTGGACACTTCTTTTTATGGGGTTATTTTTCTTAAAAGGAGCTGCTGCCCAGATGTCCTTGGGGAGGAAGAGTGGGAACCTGAGGTACCACTGTATATAGAAAGAATAACTAAACCATGTACAGTGGTACCTCGGGTTACAGACGCTTCAGGTTACATACGCTTCAGGTTACAGACTCCATTAACCCAGAAATAGTACCTTGGGTTAAGAACTTTGCTTCAGGATGAGAACAGAAATCATGCAGCGGCGGTGTGGCAGGAGGCCCCATTAGCTAAAGTGGTGCTACAGTTTCAGGTTAAGAACGGACCTCCAGAACAAATTAAGTTCTTAAGCCGAGGTACCACTGTATCCTAAAGACACTACAGTCTCCAATGTCTCTCATTCTAAGGAAACCTGGGTAAGCACCTGAAACAACTCGAAACTCACACTGCTTGGAGATTGGGGTGGCGTGCAACAATAGGTATGCAGTCATAGTGTATTGTTTGAAATAATGCAACTGAGATCCCCATGACAACTGTTTACCAAACAACAGGACACTTACCAGGGAGATGGGGTGTCTCTGCTAATACTACTGGAGACCATGGTCCCCAGAGCCCATCAAGAGAGAGGCCATCAGGCTTGGTGCGCACTTGGATGTGGTAGCAGTGCCCAGGGAGCAGGTCTCTGAGGCGGCATGTATGGCTGTTCTTCACTTCCATCTATGAGGGATGGAATCAGGCACATGTAAGGATTAGTGGAAGTAGTTTCTCCCGATAGCTCATCTGAAGTCCTCATGAAAATTTAGCAACATTTTACTGCAAATTTCTCCCCTTTTACGCTGCTTCGTTTGCATAATACACACATTTTGGCAAAGGTGTTTTCCCTTATCTAATGCATTTTTGTATGCTATTTTCAGTAATATGTGCATTTGTAGGCACATTTTATCCTAGTATTTGTGTTTTTGTACACACTATTTGGCTGGAGAACTGCACTGCAAAATTCAGACAATTCTGAATTTGGAAGGATGTCTGTGTTTTCATAGGATCATAGAATTGTAGAGTTCAAAGGTTCGTGTAGTGTTGCAGAATCTGCAAAATAAGTAGGCTCACCTATAAATGCAAACCGCATTGAACTGCTCCTTCAGCCCTACTTGATCGCCACAGAGCTTGGTGTCCTGCTTAGAGTTTTAGACACAGTCAGCTGCCCTGCAGGTGTCATACACCACAACCTCCCCTGCCCCATATAAGCCATACCCTGGATGGTGGCTCCATGGAGCCTTCAGCACTGTAAAGAACCTCATAGGCCAAGAAGTCTGCATAGTGGAAAGGTGGGGGGGTCCAGGCTACGTGCAACTGTCGTGCCACTCCAGGCCACGCCACTGTTACATTCATTGGTGGAGCAATCAGACCTAAGCATAGACAGACAATTGTGGGATTTACAAACGTAGATAGAAAACTATGGGATTTACAAACAAAGACAGATGAAGATATAATTCCAACACTTAAGTGGTGCAGTAAATATTACCATTGTTTCAATCTCTGAAGCAACAGTAAATCCCCAAGTAGCGTTCTAATAAATACATAATATGCGGATTTGTTACATTTCTCCTGTATATGCAGTATATTTACAGTGGAATGCTTCTCTGTGTGGTAGTCACAACTGGGAGTGCAGGAATCTGCAGAGGCAAGCAAGAATGCTGGGGACTTGGCTGCGTCTGCTGCAAGGTTGCTTTCTTGGGACTGCAGCAGGCAACAACAAAGCAGCAGAAAGGTGGGCTGCAGTTCTCCAGCTAGCAAGGGCAAGCTCTGGTGGTATGGGACAGGTATGTTAATCTAGGCATCCGCATTCTGGCCGGATGCACTACTTCTTAGCCTCTAGGAAAAGGGCAGCCATATGGACAGAGCCAAATGTTGAAATGAAAGTGTGCAAGAATTTGTTGGTGTCACATCCTCAAGTGTGAAGTAGGTGTAACTTCATTTCTTATTTATGTGACCTCCACTTTGTCCATCCTTCCCTTTGCCTCTGGCTTTCCTCCTCATGCTCAGATTTTAATGTTAGATCCTTAGGGCAGGCTCTGCTCCCTGACCCACCAGCAAGAACTGTTTGGCTGGCAGGTGCCAGTGCCCCACCCCTTTGAACTTCCTTCCCAGGGAGATACATATGGCCTCATCCTCAGTACTGTTGGTTGTTGTTGTCGTTTGCCAGGCTGGGGGCTGGATTAGGCAGAGGTGTCCCTTCACTCGGCTGTCCCCCCTTTTGCCATCCAAATGTGTGTGCAGCCAGGAAGCTTGCTAATGGTATATCTGTGAGTGGTGGAGCCCAGCAGAAAACCCTGATGCAGTGATGGCTGTACCACTCAACAAGCCCTGCCAGTGGTGGGTGGGATTTAGGATTGTGTCCTAAGGATGACACCTGAGATGCATATTTTCAGGAGCCTTCACGTTTTGTGATTGCATTTTTTGTGATTGTTAAGTGTTTAAAAATTGTTTTTAATGTCACGCTTTGTATTTTAAATTGTTGCAATGCCACCATGGGTTATTACCCATGGTTATTACCGTGAAGGGTTGGTAATAAATCAAATTATGTTAAGTTAAATTTATAATATTGTAATACTCCTTGTCATGTTTTTATGTGCCTTGTGAGGGCAATGCACCATGAAAGACGGATTCAAAATATTTCAAATAAAGAAATGAATACTTGTCTAATGCTATAAGATGAACACTGGTGACACTAAATGAATAAAGAAAACATGTACACAATGTAACCCATTGTTACTGTACAGGAAAACCGCACATCGCCACATGAAAACCCATCATGGAGTAAATGAAATGCAACCGCTCTGACTTTTAGTTGTGTTTGAGGTAAAGGCACCCCAACTCCAGAAACACCAAAATTATCTTAGCAAACACCAGATGCCAGTGAAGGACAGCACAGGAAGTTGTTTGGTAACCTGTGGCCCTCCAGATATTTCTGGAGTGCAATTAATCTATGATCATTGGCCATGATGCCAAAGGGGATGGTGAGAGTTGGGGGACCAACCACATTGACAGAGCCATAGATTAGCCACTCCTTGGCTTAAGACGTAGCAGAGGATTGTTGTACTTCAGGATACTGTTCAATCCCCAGTGTGACCAAGATGAGCCGTGACCCACACCACATTTCCTTGCTTCTCAAATCCGAAGGAAGGCTTACCAACAGACGCCACTGAGAGATCCTGAGAGCGAGTGGTGTGATTACTAATGGTGTCTAACACCTCGACGTGGAGTTCTGCAAAGAGCAGAATATCCTGATGGTTCCTGGGGAAGATGCAGACATGGCGCCAGCCTCCATCACTGTGCTTTGCTGACCGCAGAGTGCATTCTCGGCTTCTGTCTCTGTGGAGATGAAGAGAGTGGGCAGTGGAAAACCTCAAGGAGCTGCAGTATTCTTCTACTGGAAACCTTCCAGGCAGCCTGGACTATGGATCATAGCCATGTATAAAAACCTCTCACCCTTTGTATGTATAGAAGAAGCGCCGATATGCCCCATCCACATGTGCTGGTTCATCCCAAAAGCAAGTGAGATCCTCAAAGGTGCGAGAAAAGCAGAAGATGTCCTGAGCTGTTTTGGCCAGTAGATCAGCCTCTGTGTGGGGAGAGAAAAAGAAAGAAAGAAAGAAAGAAAGAAAGAAAGAAAGAAAGAAAGAAAGAAAGAAAGAAAGAAAGAAGCTTGCATAAGTCTTCAAGCTGAATAGGGCGACAACTGTAACCACAAATACCCAAAGTCATCTGGACTGTGAGATGAGAGGAAGCAAGTGCATGGCAAATAGAACTGTGGTCATAGAGATTAGTACAAGTGTTTGTACAAACACAAGCTGAAACAAATGGCCAGTAAGTCACCACAGCCTGTCACGAGTTGTACTTCTCTCCAGGGCTCCATTCAGCTTGGAATAAGAGTTTTATAGCCATGCTCAAGTCTTTGGGGGGTGGGGAAGTTTCAGAAGGGGAGAAGACACCACTCCCGTAGGGCCTTTCTTCAGTGTGCTAAGAAAATCAGGTAGTGCATGATGTGAAATGCTTCTTCACTTTTGGACAGTTCTAGGCCAGATAAACCAATAGTTTGGCCTACTTTAATGAAGCTTCTTATGTTTCTAGGAGCCTAACTACACATGATGAAACAAAATAATTTCCCCCCCTTTCCAGTAGCACCTTAGAGACCAAAAAAAAAAAAAATTACTACGGCAGACTAACACAGCTACCTACCTGTAACTACACATGATGCTAATGGTTTCTCTAACATTGTTTTTTTTTTTAAATTGCAAGTGCCAAGCAGCAATGTTCATTGGGAACACAGCATGCTGGGGTGGGGGTGGGGGAATTTAACCCTTCTCTCCTTAGTGATTACAACAAAATTTCCCCCACTCCATGCTACAGTTAGCCTTGGGGGGGGGGGCGGAGCAGAGATCCTGTTTGCCAACACGGGGGTGAGGTAGCTATGATAATGGGGAGGGAAGGGATATAAAATCAAATATCCTAATCAAATGCCTGATAGAATTTCCGGAAGACACACCGCAGTGGAGAGAAATATGTGTTAGACTGTGTACACATCACTGGCTTGAAATGCAACTAGGTGGTTCTTTTTCTCAATTTGGTTCAAAGCAGGTGTGTGGGAAAATGCACCAAAACACAGTGTTTATTTCATAACAAACCACAAGGGAGATACAGACTGTGGATAATGTGGGCTTTGCCACTTCCCAAACAAGCAGTGGGAGTATAATGATGACTGCAGAGCAAATGGGGTCAGGGGTGGGGGGTTCATACAGTCATAGAAGCTGACAAACTAGTTTCTGCTGAGGAGAACGGCTGATGATCTAGATAAAAGTTAGCCACACGAAGGGATCAAATAACATTGGTAAATTTTGAATTAAGTGGGTGTAGGGTGAGGTTCAAGAAGTTGCTCAATAAAGGTGGGGGGCTGGCTGTGGTTATTCAAAGTGCACCTCCACGCTCTCATTCATTGGCACCAACCTGAATGTTTGGGTGCAGTTCTCTGAAAAAGTGCGTGCCAGGTAACATGCAAAGACGCCACCCTGCATCTTGGGGTGGGTGGGTGGTGCAGCCTGCAGTCACTGGCCCTGTTATGACCCCCTTCTGCCATGTAGCTTAGTGGCTCATTAAAATGCTCCCCCCAACAGTATTCATTTTCTCTATAATGCAAGAATGAGGACCTGTTGTACTCCACCTCCCATTAGTTCAGCCAGCATGGCCAATGTTGAGGGCTGATGGGAGTTGTAGTCCAGCAACCTCTGGAGGGTCATAGGTTCCTCATCCCTTCTATAATGTATTTTCGTTTTTGTACACCACACATCCATCTAACAGTACTGATTTTCATAACCCACAAATGCAAACGGTACTGACCCTAAATGTTGTCATTCTGTTTCTGTTTTTTTATGTGAACATCCATATTGGCAACACAGTTGTTTGAGTGGGTTCGGAAAGGATTAGGGAAAGGGGGAGCTAATGATTACCACCACCCCAAAGTATTTGCTGCCAGGAAGTGTTCACAAACATCCCAAAATAGCCATGTGGTTTTGTGGCAAACTTGGGGTGGGGGGAGCAGCTTCCTGTCCCAGGGAGATAGAACTCCCAGTGAGAGTGGGAGGAAGCAAGATAAGGGAGCAAACTACACATTATACGCAAATGCAATGAAAACAATGACTTAAAAAAAAAGTAGTCTCAAGACGCTAAGATTTTGAGTGGAGAAGTAACAGGGTTCGTTAACCCATCCCGAGCTATTTTCATATTGAAAATAATTCACTAGCTGCTTTTCCCTCCCACAGTGTTTCAGGAGTGTCTTATAAGGGTTAATATTTTATCTAGAACTAGAATCCCAGTGAGAAAGGAAAGCAGGAGACTATGGGACATGCACTGACTAGAAACAAAGCGGTATAGGTTCACCGTGACACTTTTGCAGGCAAAATCGTGAGTAATGACAAATCATCACAAATACACAACAAAAAGGACATCTGGAGGGGGCCCTAATTTTAAAAGATTTGAGAGGAAAACAAAGAAATCAAGGGGATCAATCATTCTGTAGGAACAAACAATGCAAGAAGGTAAAATGAATTATACCATCAGAATTAAGGGTTCGGGAAGTAACACTGCAGGACATAGGATATCTGTGAAATCTGAATACGCGGGTTAAGTACTTAATTCGTTCCGGATGTCCATTCTTAACCTGAAACTGTTCTTAATCTGAAGCACCACTTTAGCTAATGGGGCCTCCTGCTGCTGCACCGCCAGAGCACGATTTCTGTTATCCTGAAGCAAAGATCTTTATCTGAAGCACTATTTCTGGGTTAGCGGAGACTGTAACCTGAAGCGTATGTAACCTGAAGCGTATGTAACCCGAGGTACCACTGTATATATTTAGTCAATAATTTCACATCTTACCTTTAAACAATTTAAGGTTTATAATTCATGCTAAGTCAAAGAATAATTTATTTAGATTTTGGTTTCTGTCCTTGTAGTATTTCTAACAGTATCATATCCATCAGCAAAAGCTGAAAAGCTCACTGATCAAGCGGTTATGTGTATCTGCTTTTGAGCTATTCAAGTTTTGAAGATAGACAGAACTCTTGGTCAGTGTCTTTTTTATGTCCCTGTCCCCCCACCCCGGTGCCCCCACAGAAGAAGGGAGGACACACAACCACTCTATACAAAGGACAACGGGTGTTGGAAAAACAAACCTGAATTCTAGTTAGATCTTGTTTCTCCCTAATTGAGAGTTGTGGTGAGGAAAATTCTCATAATCAGGAAAGACTGCACTTAATAGCTGATCCTAGTAAAGAACTGCATTGATCTGGACAGGAAACAATTTGGCTCTCTCGGTACCCACATTCACTTTGAGCCTTCGTAACCTATTCCATCTTTCCACATACCAATGTTCCATGCTCTTCTGTTGACTGGTGGCCCTGAATAACGTACAGAGGAAACGCTTTGGTGGAGGTGTGCAGGTAGATCTCTGAGGCTGTGAATATACCATACATGTTAAGCACTGGACTTTCCCCAAAGGATCCCGGGAACTGTAGTTTATCTCAACAGAGCTACAATTTTCAGCACTTATAGTTCTGGCATAGGACATGAAAGGGTTTTCTCCTAACCCTCCTTCTGCAGCAGCCAAGGTGGACCTTGATCCACGAGTATGGAAGAGCTTCATTTATTCCAAAGTTTCCTGATCCCACATGGTACAGTCCAGAGGGCTGTGGTAGGGCATGGTAGAGAATAGGTTGAAGAGAGTGTCTTCTTTCATCACTGCATTGTGAGAAGCCTTGCCAGATGACATCTGCATGCCACAGTGATCAAAAGCCCAAAGGGCATTTTTGATCAGAAACTGGAAACCCTAATCCAGGGAAGCTGGTTGTTGTGGTGCTTCCAGAAAGCCCCATCCCACCCCCTCTGCCCAGATGCCCTTTGTCCACAAGAATGTTCACCTGCCTGGTTCACCTTCATCCTCACCATTTCCCCTAAACCAGAGCTTTCCAAACTGTGTCGTGACACATTAGTGTGTCAGCTGCAGCGTGTAGGTGTGTTCTGCTAATGTACCCCAAGCTCCTCCCAGGGCTGGAAAGGGGCTAGTTTAATCTCCGGTATGCTAGTAAAACTGAATGACTGTGTTGTGAAATGATGAATGTCTAAAAAGTATGTTACCAACATGAAAAGTTTGGAAAGCTGCTCTAAACCATGGACAGTAATAGCAGTTTGTAATCTTACCTTCATCTGTGATGTAGACACAGTTCAGCACAGGCAAAGAGATGAGCAGGAGTATGGCAAGCAGTGGCCTCACCAAGCACAGAGGAACTGCCATCCTACTAGAAGGTACATCCAGGATCAGACCCAAGTCAAAATCTTGTCCCTCTGTACTGGTGTCGACAGTATATGCTCTGGCAGAACACTGGACACATGGATACATCAGTGGCCCGCACTCCTGCGGAGGTAGCAGACAGGGACTGCTTGGCTTTTTGTTCCAGTGAACGTAAGCTCTGAACCTTTGTTGCTGGACCTGTGCAAGGGAAGCTTATCTGGGAAGTGCCAGGCCAGCTGCTCAGGAAGCCTGGGTAAAGGCCTCCTCCAGTCCTGGGCCCCACCACTTCCCCAGCCCGAAACCACTGCGCCATGGCCTGCAAGAGTGGCAGCACTGCCTGGAGGCTGCTATGATCAGATAGGCAGTATGGCTTGCCCTTGTGGCGGTGGTTCTTAAGGACAGGGCCTTTGGGCAGGAAGCACTGGATGTCGTAGAGGACTGGCAGGAGATGGCAGTGCTCTCAGAAGAATAGTCTATGAATGTTGTGAATTGGGGGGGTGGGTGCTCCAGGCAAATGAGGGTGGCTCTGGTCTGGAAATTCAAGTGTGGGGTAAGGGAGAAATGGCTCTGTGGTTGCACTTGCTAAACGGGAGAGTGGTATTGCACCCACATGGTGCTTGTGGGCTTCCCAAGGGAGCGGGTAATGCTGTGGTCTAAACCACAGAGTCTCTTGGGCTTACTGATTGGAAGGTCAGCGGTTCGAATCCACACGATGGGGTGAGCTCCTGTTCCTCTGTCCCAGCTTCTGCCAACCTAGCAGTTCAAAAGCATACCAGTGCAAGTAGATAAATCGGTACCACTGTGGCAGGAAGGTAAAAGGCCTTTCCATGCACTCTGGTTTCCATCA
The DNA here is from genome assembly GCF_965113315.1 of Podarcis vaucheri. NCBI lineage: Eukaryota > Metazoa > Chordata > Lepidosauria > Squamata > Lacertidae > Podarcis > Podarcis vaucheri. The sequence continues at coordinate 57,466,017 of NC_138764.1, forward strand.
TGGTGTCCTGTTGTGCCAGAAGCGGTTTAGCCATGCTGGCCACATGAGCCGGAAAGTTGTCTGTGGACAAATGCCGGCTCCCTCGGCCTGAAAGCGAGATAAGTGCCATAACCATATAGTCACCTTTGTCTGGACTTAACCGTCCAGGGTCCTTTGCAGCCTTCCCATAGACATTCTGTTGGACACTGAGAGCAGAATGCTACACTTGATGCGCCTTTTTTTCTCAGACCCAGCAAGGGGATGCCAATAATGTGATTAGCAAGTTTATGTCAGTCAGTCAGTCAGTCAGTCAGACAGACAGACAGACACACACACCACTAGGTGCAGAGAGAGGTGGGTGGCAACTGTTATCAAGACTGTGGCCCTCTCAGCCACAATTCCTGTGATATCCCTCTTCCATGTGTGACAGTTAACATTAAGAAAACAACTCTTGTTGGAACCAGTGGGAGAGAACAGTCAACAGGCACTCACATCCACAAGTTGTGAGGAGCATCTGGGAATGAGGCCCAAAGCAAATCTTCAAGCAGCGGATGGGTACTGGGACCACCCCTCATTTGCTCCACCACAACATGTAACTCAAGGACCAGATCACTAAAAGTGCCTCCAGGCTGTCACTATTTTGTGGGACGGATTCAAGCACACACCGGAACAAAAGGTTTGTGCAATTAAAATGGATTTAAAAACTGTTGCCGTAACACTTTAAAAACAAAGGACTCTTTGGATTTAGGAAAGTGATAGGATAACAGGATATTGAAATGTTTGGGATGAACAAACAATAGTCAGGAAGATGACTAAACACCCCGCAAGCAAATCAGCATGCTTGCTGGATGTCTGCTCAGTGGCGTAGCGTGGGGGGTGCAGGGGGGGCCGGCCGCACCGGGCGCAACATCTGGGGGGGGGGCACGCTTGCACTCGCAGCTCTCTGCCCCTACCTGGCTCACTCACTCTCTCTCACTGCAGTGCTGGCTGTGCGAATCCGATCCGAGCCGCTGGGTCGCCGCCCACTGTGGAGGGGGTGGGTGCCAGGCGTGCGGTGCGGAGAGAGAGCGAGGGACTATCTGGGGGAGGGACAGTGCAGCGGCCGCCCAGCGCAGCGCTGAGCGCGGGAGAGAACCACACCAGACCAGACCAGGCAGCAGCAAGAAGAAGCTGGCAGCGGCGGCAGGTTAGGGGGTGCAAATTACTTGCCTTGTCCCGGGTGCTGACAACCCACGCTACGCCGCTGTGTCTGCTCATTATAATATAACTGCCTAATAAACAAATAAGAATTAATCCTGTATAAAGCCAGTATTTGGTAGTTTAGTCCTCACAGAGCTACAAATCCCAGCACGCTTAACAAACTAGTTTCCAGGATTCTTTGCGGGGAAGCCATGTGCTATAAATGCATAGTGTGGTAGCGTGGCCTAACCACCACATAAGCTTTTGCAAGCAAATCAGGATGAATGCTGAATAAACAGGTGGTTTGGAGCAACCCATAAAAGCTACTTAAGATATTCCTTTGGCAAAGTACCAAGTTAAAGACAGTGTTTGCTCTCCCTGGCTAAATGAGTAGCAGAATACACTCATGTCTCAATGCATTTGATCTGAGTAAAGTCCACCTGTTACCATAGATATGGCTGCTGGGACAACCATCGCTAAAGTGGACACCACAGAAGAGATTGTTGATTACAGCTAACCAAAGGCTCGAAGATAATAAACTAGAGGTCAAATGTGGGAGAGTGCAAATGTGGTGGAGAGGGTGAGAGAGAGGTGCTTTTCATTTTATTTCTTAGGCACGAGGAAGTATGCAACAGATAACAATTCAAGCAGTGAAGAAACTGTAAAGGCTAAAAGAATCATACATTACTGAGCACCTACGGAGAAACTGACAAGCAGGCACCTTTTGCATTGCCCTCTTAGTGCCTGTCGAAGATGCTTCTCTTTTATAACAAGCCTTCCAAGTGTAAATCTTTGGTGTCATTTAGTATCAGTATCAGAACTGAATTGATTTTATATATGCCTTGTTGTTTCAGTGGCGTAGCGTGGGGGGTGCAGGGGGGGCCGGCCGCAACATCTGGGGGTTAGGGTTAGGGGGCGCAAATCCACGGGTTAGGGGGCACAAATCCACGGGTTAGGGGGTGCAAATTACTTGCCTTGCCCCGGGTGCTGACAACCCACGCTACGCCACTGTGTTGTTTTAAGAGTGGTTGGGGCAACCCAGCCTGATGGGTAAGAGGATATTATTATTATTATTAGTGTGTGCATATATAATTTTTATGTATGCAGATGTCAGCTGCTTTTATATATGCAGCTGTTCTGTGCATGTTTTTATTGTATTGTAATCACTTTGGGACATTCATAGATGAAATAATAACAACATTCAAAATCTGCACATGTATGCAAGAGAAAAACACTCCACAATTTAAAAGTGATTCTTAAAATGATACCATGAAGGTCTTAACTATATTATTATTATTATATGCAAACTAGGAATAGCAGAGAATTTGATTTAGTTCACATCTAAAGGAGAGCTTACTTATGCGAACCAAAACACAGCCATCCTTAGTGAAAACACATGTTATGAAGCCCTAACATCTTTTTTTTTAGAACATAAAACTAACTTTGGGAAATTTTTTAATAGACAAAGAGGAAGATGCCCCAACCCTTCCCTCAGCGACCATCTCTCTACTTCAACTTCCCTCCCTGTGGCTTTTCTCCACACAGAGTTCAAAATATGGGTAAACACAAAACTGTGCCCTCAAGCAACCAAGCAAATGTTTGTAGCAGTGCCTCACTCTTGATACTGCTGGGAAATGCTGATGAAGTTTGTACCAAAACCTGGCTGGAACACTATTTATTTAGTGCTCCACAACAGTTTTTAGTTACGGAAATATGAATTTATTGCTGAAGAGAATCTTCCTTCCCTGCAACATTTTGCATGATTTTTTGTCGCTGCATGTGCATGGAATAGCGGATCTGCTGTCTCACGTTTCAATTCTCATATTCTGTACATTCCCTTCCATATCCTATAACTGGTTGCCCATGAGCAGAAAGCACTATTTTGTAGATAGCACCAGTATACCAAATAATAATCCCATGGAGCTGAATATGCCAAATATGGCTGTGAATTTGACAGTCCGAAGATGACCTACTCAGGAAATCACCATTGTATTTATTTGTAAGTGGAAATATCTGTCACACACATGGTAGCTAAACTAAGATGTCCCATAAAGAAATATAAAAAGAGACTTGAATGAAATGGTGGCATGACCTCACAAGGGCCCTCGTGGTTTACTCTCAGGAAACTGAAACACACCCCCTGGAATGGTAACATTTTTTCCTGAAGGAGAAGGGATCAGGGATCCATAACTCGCTTGTTGCCTTGGCAACACTTACAGACGCAGAACCCTTTGGGCATATTTCTGTGAACTTGTACCGCCCTGGCAAACTGGGTTAAATCCACGTTAAGAATAGTTATAGTGGTATTTGATTACCTTTGCCGATGAGTTATTTCTTGATTCAGTTGGGCCTCATTTTTTCACTCCCTTCCCTGTTCTTACCAAAACAGTTTGTCAGCAATGTCTGGAGTGGAGCCAGCATTCCCTGCAGGGCAAAGGCCTACACCGAATTCGCTGGTAAAGAATATCCAAACAGTACTGACCGCTAGTATTTGAAGGGGGGGGGGCATCTGCCTCCTACGGCAGAGTGGGAGAAGCAGCTCTTTATGGCTGTTAAAATGGCTGCCAAAGTTACTGAGAGGCACATAAAAAAATTAACAGTTTATATTCATTTGTAAGAGGATGGAGGCTAGAGAGTATCTCTTGATTTCTGTTAAAACACAAGGAAGGTTGTCATACCCCATTTCACAACTTCATCCTTTTTATGCATCCTTTATTATGTACAAATCTAATGCAGAGGCAACATAGAACTGCTAGAGGCCTATACAGTCATGTACTGCTAATTTTGCACCTGTCTGAAAGCATATGCTCCATGGGTTAGATCCACCACACAGCAAAACTGATTGCTCTCCTCGCTGACATTCCCATTTCCATGCAATGCTAGAATTGCTTCCATGGGATTCTAGGAGAGTTCCAAAGCAACTCTTTGAAGTTCAGCTCCTTTCTCCCTACCAATTTCCTTTGTTTCATAAGCCATTCATACATGGGCATTTCCAGACTATCACTATTTTGTGAGTGAGAGTTAACTGCATATCGGCAAAGTTAAGATTCAAGAATTAAAGTGGATTCGTCACTCTTGCACAAGAAACTCACTTCAAAAAACAAACAAAACCACACACCCCTGCACAAAAACACATTCACTTTTTTCAGTAAGGAAAGTGGCATGAAAATGCACTAGAAAATGGGTTATAACAATTGCTTGACCTAATATCATATAATCTCCCTGCAAACAAATCAGAATGAATGCTCTATAAACAGCCAACATCATAAAACCTCCCTGAAAACTTTGTGTAAACAAATCAGGATGAAGGCTCAATAAAAAGATTTGGAAGCCTTATTCACTGGCATCCTATAATGACAAGAGACTTGCAGTTCTCAACCAGCAACTGATCTCACAACATGTGGATTGCGCCAGATCATTGAGGGGACAGTTGTGTCTGCTTCCATGAACAATCCCTGTGCCCAGTGAAAAAAACTCCTCATGGTATTTGATGGTATTTGTTGAAAAGCAAATGTTTGGAGAAGCATCCAGGTGACATTATATACATAGGAAGCTGCCTTATACTAAGGCTGTGTACACACTTCCATTTACTCTGCATCCACTGAGCTCCCACTGCTTATTTGGGAAGGGGTGTACACACAACATTAGCCACAATCCAGATCTATCCTGCTGTTTTTTTTAATATAATACTGTGTTTTGATGAGTTTTCCCCCAAACCAGCTTTGATCTGAATTGAGAAAAAGAACCACCTAGCTGTGTTGAAGCCAATAATGTGCACACAACCCAGATTTGATTATTTGTTCATCTAGATCAGTATTTTCTCTTTCAAATTACAGCAGCTCCCCAGGGTCTCAGGAAGATGTATTTCCCATTGCCTGCTACCTGAACCTTCTAACTGAAATGCCTAGGGATTGAACGTAGAACTTTCTAGTATGCATGTGACTGCTCTGAGCTTTGGTCCCTCCTGTCGTATAACATGTCGCTTGAATGCTGCACACAAGGAGGGCCTTGGTAGATTAAACCAAGGGTATATCCAGTCCTGTGCAATGCTTCTTTTGCATGAACGCATTCTCTGAGTTTTAGAAGCAGGCTTAATTGGAATCAGCACACGCACGGACCTGCTAGACAAGGAGCAGGAGGAAGTTGCCAAAACGGGAGAAAAAGAGGGGAAGTGGAGGAGGACTTGCTCCTGGGACAGGTGTTCAAAGGTGTTACAATTCAGAACATTATGGAGGACTTGCTTAACAAGTTTGTGCAGTACTTGCACCTGTTCAAAGAAAAGCAGCAGGCTGTGATAAAGAACCCGGGAAAAGTGGGCTATTTTGGAAAGGATATGAGATGAACTGCAAACGGCAGAGGCCAATGCTTTTAGCAGCAGCAGCAGATGACATGAAAAGGGTCAGCGTGAAAGCATTTAAACTCCTTCCTAGTGGCTGGCTTTGAAAATTGCTACTATCTCCACATTCCTGCCTTGTTCTGCAGAAATGAAGCCTGGAGGAGGGAGTGTAAAGAAGTGTGTTTCCATGCAGGTAGCAGGTAATCTTTGGCTAGGATCTGCCCTCCGCCTTCCTGCGAGGCATGAGATAATGGTTGTGGTGTATGTATGCATGAATGCAGATTCTCTTGCTTTCGTAATCCTTTGCCTTTTTCTCCTCTCCTCTCCTCCCCATGCCAAATTCCAAGACCAAGAGGCACTCTGTTTCAAGTCGAAGGCTGCTCCACATGCAAACCATGTCCTCCATTCATGCATGGGTCCCATATTGTCCATCTTGGAGGCAGGCTGGAATCGGCACATGGAGTTTGTGATATATAGGACTACTGAGCATAGATGCTCCCCTAGCACAATTTATAGCTGTGTGTCACTTCTCTGAACTCCATATATCCTTTAAGTTTGGCAGAGTCTTGGATTGTGATGTGTGCTGTCCATGCCCTTCTGGTCAGGGAAGAAGATGGCATGAGGGATGGGTTCATGAAGGATCCTCTGGACCAGCCAAGTTCAGCTATGTTCTGTGCTCTATGTAAAAAGATGGTGGCATGACCATAAGACATATGTACAGGAGGCTTCTATTGCCCTGTTTGGGTCCACAGGTTGGTGGGGTCAGTGCTCAAGTCTCTCATGCTTCTTCAGCCGTCACATCGATCCCTGCATAAGTAAAATTCTCAAACAAAGCCATGTTCACGTAGGCCTGTCAAAGGAGAAACAGAGTCAAGTTGGGGGGCTACTCCCTTTTACCCCTTCTTTTGTGAGTACATTTTCCTCCAGGTTCTGACTAGAAAAGACAATATAATAACTCATATTTTAACCTTACACTGCAATCATGCTCAGAGCAAGCCCCAGCCCAATATCTTGGGACAATTGCCTGATATAGGGCCCAGTTCTAAGGACCTCCTGCATCCTGCCTTGATGAAAGAAGCTGAGACCCCACAACAACAGGATATTCTTAGTTGAAGGGTATGGTAAGGGTGCTGGGTCCCCCAATGGTGACACTGGGTTCTGTCATCTGACTGTAAACTCTGCTCACCCACATCTTTAGAGCACACAGGCTAAAAGCTCAGGAGGTTTTTGTTCAGAGCACAGCAAGAATATCCCTAGATAGTGATACCTTCCGAGCTTCCAGCATGCGGATGAGCTGCACCGATATCTGAGCAAAGGGTGGACGTTCATATGGCCGGTCCCGCCAGCACTGCCGCATTAGCTCATAGCTGCAAGAGAAGGTGAAGAATCAGAATGAAGCTAAATACACAAGGGAAGGGGAACTGCCAAGTTCACTGGACGCTTGATCTACTGGGCATCTCTCTCTCCTGCTCCTCCATCAGTGAGGAGATGTAGAGGCTGAGGCCTAGTATGCCAGTGACCACTGGCAGGAGATAACTAAGTAAATAGGATGTGTGTGTTGGGCAGGGGGAAGGGTTTCCACTTACACTTCGTCATCACAGTTGAGAGGCTTCTCCATGCGGTACCCTTGGGGCAGCTTTTCATAGAGTTCAGCACATGTCATGCCACAGTATGGCGTCCCTCCTAGGAAATCAGATGAGGCACCATATTCACCAGCATCTTGGGGCCACTAGTGGAGCCGGTTGGGCTCTATGGGTGGGGCTAATTTGCTCTCCTAGCTTCCTAACACTGAACGTTGCTGCTCCCATTGTTGAGGGGAGGGAGGGGTGCGGTGCTGGGAGTGTTGAATTAGCTCGGCTGCTGTGCTGAGCATTAGCTGGGCTGAGCATCCCACTGCCTTGCCCCTCCCCTGCCCCACTTGGTAACTGCCAGCGACACACAGTGTTGCAAAACCAGACAAGCAATGTAGCTCCATCTGTGCAACCTCACTAGCCACTCCTGCTTGGTGCAATGCACACATAACACAGCCTTCTGGGTGCTACTGGGACAAAGTTCTCCTAAACCACCCATCTCTGTATGTCCTGTCCTCACCCATACATAGTGCAAAGTGCAGCTAGATTGGAAGAGGTACAGTAGCAACTATATGGTGAGGTGAATAGATTATGTAGGTCAGTAAGAGTTTTTCTCCCATGATGTTGCTAAGGTTAGCCAGCCCATTTGGGGAGAGATCTGCTAAGACTAGGCATGGTCCCATTTTGTGTTTCTCCCCAAAGTGAAGGTTTTTATCCTGGCTGTCCTTTTAGGAAGATTGGTTCAAGGTTGTTTCCATGTTCCTCAACCAAAGTAAGGGTAAGGCACTCTGATGTCACTCACAGAGAGGATGTTGGAGAAATGAAATGAAGAAGTTGTATTGAAGAGTATGGGGCCAAAATGGGATGCATAGCATAAAGGACAGTGAGGGCAACAGAGACAGAAACTTACCCAGGCTAACTATTTCCCATAAGAGAACCCCAAACGACCACCTGCAAGAGAAAGACAAGTTAGGATGTAGGCTGAGGTCGTCCAGGTTTTCCACTCTACTGTAGCAAACTTGCTGCTTTTCTAAGATCATTTTTGTTCTGGCCTGCTACTAATACAGAGAGAAAAAAGAAAATACTGAAGCCAGTAGTTTCCCCTTCGCTAATTGTAAATTATTGTACACTTTCTTCCAATAGGCTTTTTTTTTGTAGTATAGTATTCAAATGTATTGCAACTTAATGGATTGATTAAAGAAGTAAAAGACAGAGGATCATTCATACATTCTCCTCCTCAGGACATTCCTCTTCATTACATTTTCTACTTCTTCTAGCCAGGAAATGGAACGAAGGGGCCAAGTGAAGGTCCACCTAGTCCAGCACTCTGTTCTCACAGTGGGTGGTCAGATGCCCAGGGAAGACCACAGGCGGAACCAGAGCACAACAGAATATTTATCCTCCATAAATTTGTCTAATCCTCTCTTAAAGCCTTCCAGGTTGGCGGCCATCACTACTTTGGTGAGAAGAACTGAAGAAAGTACCACCTGCCACCTGATCACTGTCATCCAATCTGCGGTTGACCCTGCCACCCTGCCCACCCACCCATAAATCACTCACACATCACTCTTGGTTGTGTACACACTGTAATTCAGGGACTCAATAGCCATCCAGCGAACTGGCAAACGGCCCTGTGAAAACAAGCATCACTGGGGTTACAGAAGCCCACTTTGAGTAGACCGGCGAACAAAGAGAAGAGATGGAGCTGGGCTCCACTCAGAGCAGAAGAGAAGCCTGAGGAATGAGGAAGTGGTCCACATGATCGTCTCTATCCAGACTTACCATAGTCTTCTTTACATAGACTTCCTCCCCCCGGGACAAACCAAAGTCGGCAATCTTGGAAGTCAGGTTTTCCCCTACCAGGATGTTCCTGGCAGCCAGGTCTCTGTGGATGAACTAGGGGAGGGCAGGAAACAGCAGTGAGTGACATAGGCAGTGGTAGAGAATTCAGGCATTCATCCTAGTCCACAGCTGCACACAACAGCATCTCATGAGCTATCTTGTGAAACCAAAGCTGTAGGCATCTCAAAATCTTGCCTTACATTTCACCTCCTGTATTGCTTCAGCATTCTCTGGTCCTAACTCAGAGCTGTACTGACATGAAGTTATCCATGTTAGTACAGCTCTTAGTTAGCACCAGAGAATGCTGAAGCAATACAGGATATAATTGGCATATGATTCCAATACACGTCTACTATTGCAAGCTTGAGGTCAGACACTCAGATGATGGACCAGCCATCCTGTGTATGTGAAACACATTACAAATGGAAAGCACAAACACAGGCCTGCTCTGTCTTTCCCCTCCTTGACTTTGCTTGCTAATTCTCCCCACCCACCCAAAAACAGAACTGGTTCATGAGCCCAACTAGTGGAGCCAGCTCAGCCCAACGGTTCCATAGACCAACATGAGCCCAACTAGTGGGAAAAGGTGGCTAGGTGGTGAGGACACACAGACCTGTTTTTCACTCAAATACTGCATGCCTTTGGCCACATCAGATGCAAACTGCAAGAGCTGTTGGGATGTGAGGGTCGAGGCTGTCCCATGCTCCCTGGCAAAGGCAGGATCTGTCTCCAGGACTCGGCTCTTGCGCAGAAAATCTAGCAAGTTTCCGTAGGGTGCATATTCAATGGCAATGTACAAGTAACCTGGAAAATTAGGGGAGAGACTGTCAAGTCAGGCCCAGACAAACATGTCAGGAAACTTACTCCGTTAGAAGCAGCAGGGTTGAGAAAGAAAAACCATAAAAATTATCAGAGATGAACCTGCGATAAGGCACAAGATCCTCCTCTGTATGAAGTAATATGGAGAGTGTATGTAGAAATATGCAGAAAGATAGACCAGATAGCGTCACTGCAACCACTAGGTGGTGCCAGTGCTTTGACAGGGTTCGTCCACACTGCTCCTGAAAACCCCCTTTCCAAATCTGTTTTGTGCACTGTGGCCCTCTGGTGGTTCTGTACCTACGTGGGTTGTCTGCTGCTCTCACATTCTATTGTACCAGGGCCTCATGCTCTGC